>NC_049255.1:40310770-41006504 GCF_011100685.1 Canis lupus familiaris
GGAAAGAAGGAAGTGAGGGAGAAAAGAAGGGAAGGAAGGAAGAAAGAAAGAAAATTATTAGTTAAACTATACTAAATTTAAAAACTTCTGGGCACCTGCGTGGCTCAATCGGTTAAGCACCTGAGGCTTGGTTTTGGCTCAGGTCATGATCTCAGGGTCCTGGGATCCAGTCCAGCATTGGTTCTCTCCACTCAGCAGGGAGTGGGCTTGAGGATTCTTGGTCTCCTTCTGCAACCCCCTACCCACTCACATGCGCATTCTCTCTTTCTCTCTCCAAAATAAATAAATGAATCTTTAATAAAATTAAAAACTTCTTTTAAACTGAGATCATTAAGAGAATAGAAAGGCAAGCCACAAAATGGAAGGAAATAATTGCCTATACAAATGACTTTTATCTAGACTATTTAAAGAAAAATGCACACAAGGTATAAATGAGAAATGGCAAATACACAGAGAGTTGACAAAAGGAGACATCCAGATGGCTAATAAACATATGAAAAGATGTTCAACATCATTAGTCATCAGGCAAAATGCAAATTTAAGCCTTAGCAACTACCACACACATGCCAACTGGCTAAAATGAAAGGGGCAAAAAATCCCAAACTTCTCTTAGAAAGCTAGGGACCAACTACATTTCGCATACAATAGATACAGGATTTATGAATTGGTACAATACTTATATTGATAGAATACCTTTAGAGAAAAATTCAGCATTATCTACTATAGCTGCAGATATGTAGAAACTATGACCCAACAATTCTACTTATAGGTACATAACCAATAGAAATGCATGTTTTCCTAAAGAAAGCTACTAGAGCGTTTATAGTAGCATAAATTAAAATAGCCCTCAACTCAAACCTACTCAAATACCCATCAATAGCAAAATGGATAAAATAAATCGTTTATTCACTCAATGGAATATTTGAAAGCAATGAGAGTACATAATCTCTAACCACATGCAACAAAAAGAAAGAATCTCACATAATATTGAGATCAGGAGGCACAAAAGAATGCATATTGTATATATTTTTGTCTATATAAAGCATAAAAAATAAGCAATATTAATCCATGCCATTGGAAGCCAACATGGTGATTCTGTTTGGGCAAGTCAGAAGGTACTGGAAGTGGTAGAAGGCGGGAAAAATGTGGTTCTGGGGTGACAGGGATGCTCTCCACTGGGCCCTGGTTACACGGATGTGTGCAGCTTGTGAAAACTCTGCCAGCTATAAAGAATTCAGTATGTGTACTTTTTATACATATATATTATGCTATAATACAGGAATTCTAAAAATAATTTAAAAATAAAAGCCACCATGGTGGTGTGGTGTTTAAAAATCTCTAGATTCTAAAGTAATTAAAAATTACAGGTTTGAGTTCACAAGTCAAAGAGATTTAAAGAAAATTAAAAACTTTTAATTTAAAACATAATTCTCTTTTATTAACCTAATTTTACTTTCTACATCTTAATAGAATGAATGGTTTTATTAAAAAATCACTTTTAATTAAACTTTTGCACACCTATGCAATTCCATCAATGAATTTGCAAACAGGTTGCCATGAATATTTGCCACCTGCTATTGATTTTGTAGAAATAAGAAAGTGAGTAACAAAATTCAACTCAAGATTTTTACTACAAAAAAATAAAACAAAATATTGCTATTCTAGCTATTATGTGTCTCTATGAAGATTTAAAAAGTAAATGCTTAAATTATAGAATTTAGTTGAATGCCTTTTTTAAAAAAATGTATTTTTAGTCACTGTGATATTCTTTTCACCCTACATCTTAGACAATACCTTTGGGTCCATTTATGCCCTTCAGGGCTTCTACTCCCATTTTTCTAAGCACTGGATTGACATAAATATCTCATTTTCTTTTGAAAACATTTAGTGAAACCTCGTGTCAATCTAAGGACAAACTGTGATGTACTGAAATGGATCATCAGTGCCTCCACAACCGTATTTCTTCCACGCTCTCTGGCTGCCCCCCACCAGAGGGATACCTGGTGAACATAGGATACCTTCACCAGGTCTGTGCCCATGGAGACATCATGCTGAGCCAGCCCTCCAGGGGTCAAGCACTATGTCAAACTCCTCCTGTCCTTCCTATAAACAAAGGTCGTCAATCCTCTAGTCCATTCTCTCAGGACCAAGTCTACTTTCCTCAGGGAAAAAATAAAATTAATCTGACCTATAACCTTATGTATAAATGTACAATTGCTACTCTGCCCAGGAAAAGTCCTCTTGAGAGGTTCACAAAAATAAGCAATTCCAAAATATTTGTATGTTACACATAAATAATAATCAAGTTTGAGTAACAATTGTTCAAAACTGCAACTAACCAGTGAGAGGTTAGCCATCCTGGTTTAATCTTCTGCATAAAAATTTACCATATCTTTTTAATTGTTTAAGGTCTCTCTTTTGAGAAGCTGATTATTTGAAACTCTAATTCACTGGAACTTATTTTCCACTTTTTAGTTTTCTAATATAGTCTAGAAATGCCAAGCTTATTGGAATGCTCTGACCTTTGAGATTAATAACTCAGTTTTAAATAATTGATCAGAGTGGTCTAGTGTCTAAAAGAATGTCTGATATAAGTTTTATCCACAATATTTGGGATAGCAAAGTATCATACTATTTTTTTTACCTTTTTTACTTAAAAACATGATCAAAAAAAAAAAATCAAAAAAAAAACAAAAACAAAACAAAACAAAAAAAAAACATGATCAAAACTAAAAAAAAAGAAGGGTCTACCTTAAGATCTTCATATAGAAATTCATAACTGTCAGTTTAGGCTTAAAAAGCTCTCCATTCTCACTGTGACATTTTCTCAGCACCCAGATGAATGCTGTGTATATGAAAACCAGTTTCTTTGAGAATTTCATCTATTTTATAAAGTTACTTAAGATTCATGGGAATTTCCAGTTGAATATAATCAAAGGTAGAAAAATGGTACAGACATTATGACTCAGCAGTTGTTTTAGAACATGAATACTCTAAAGGTCTTGACATTTATTTCCTTATAAAGGGTATTTACTTCCTCATTATATATTTATAATATGAGAGAAGAAGGTAAAACATATACCCTGCAAAACATTTTGTATTATTGCAAAAGGCATGGGAAGTCTACGGGTGGGGTAATGAAGACAGGAAAGGAAACAAGGTCACTAGGCACTGAGGTCATGGTCCTGAGCAAAGTCTGAGACAGGAACACTACCTAGAAACTAAGAGAGACTATGAGAGTCAGTGAGATGAATTGTGGAAGAAGCCAGATGTCGTGGAGCTAACACAGCCATGAGTGAAAGAGTTGCTAACATCCTGTTAAGTGAAAACAGCAGCTTACAGCAAAATACATAAGATATTAGCACTCCAAGCAAAATGACAGCAAAAATACTCAAAGCATTACTATATACAGCACAGTATCTGACATATGTTCTTGTATTTTCCTGCTCCTATACTCCCTCTCTGTCTCTCTCATCTATCCCCTCTTTTACAAAGACATTTGTAAAACCCTCTGAAAGGATACGTATGAAGCAAATAACAGCATCACCCTTGCTTGCAGACTTCCAGAAGAAAGAATGAGAAGACTTTGGTGGTGGGCCAGGGGAGTGCTGTTGAAAGGATACCTTAGGTTTAGAGATCTACTATTATTATCATGCGTCAATTTTTATAAGGACAAAGCATTCACATGCTAATTTTACAAAACCCAAGAATTTAAAACTATAAATAAAATAAAACAAATGACTGATTCAACCAGCAAATAAGAAATGAGAAGCCCCAACCTTCCATAAGTTAGGACTAAGTGTTCAGGGTAGAGTAACAAGTATACAGAAAGAGTTTCAGCCTCCAGATCCCAGGGTACAGCTCCTCTGCCTCGACGTGTGCTCCTGTTCATTCAATAAACACTAACTGACCTACTGTGTGCCTGGGACCACACAGCTGTTGGTTCTACGATGACTCCTGATTGTGGGGAAGATACGCCATCAGAGTACAACACGATATGATCTACTTGGTGCTCTGCGCTTGGGAGGCCTGCATCCAATAATAATATTTTATGTGTGCCCTACAAGGTGAGGAAAAATGTAGGAAAAGACTTTTGGAGGAAGGACTTCGTGAAGTGAAGAAGGATTTGTGGAAAACAAACTACTTCGATGTGGATGTGAGAAGTGTTAACCTGTATCAGGCCACCTTGTTGTGTGATAGGTAATCTCTAGAAAGGCCTTGAAATATTTCCAGTTTCCTTGAAGTCGGTCAAGACAAAAGCTGAACATGGTGAACTTTTAGCAAAGTTAGACCTTCCCGGAACATAATTCCCTTCGAATGGGATTCATGGAATTGCCAGAAGAAACCACCAGACTCACGAATGTAAACAGAAACTCCCCTCTAGTCTGCGTGTGTCCACAGGGATTTTCACCAACTCTCAGCACCTTGATGATATCTCACATGATCATCAAAACCGATGGGCAATTGCAGTGCCCGTGGAGACCACAAATGGGTGTGCTTCTAAGGATAAGAACGCTGATATTGATAGATTTAAGATTGCGTATATAGGAGATGACCAGTGTGTGCATTTTCATGGGATTGCTTTCTTACTAAAATTCAGCATTTTTTAGCTTTGTATCTGTTTTAATTTCCCACCTGGCTCAAACACAGGCATTGAAGATTTTTCCCTAAAGCTAAAGCCTATTCTGACTCCCAGCCAATCCTGACCAAATCAAAGAAAATATTTGGGAATTAATTTGGAAGAGCAGCTGAGATCAAGAATTAATGTGTAGTGGATTTGAGGATGTGCCCACTAAAATTACAATATAAAATTTTTGGCTTGGGGTTCTGTTTCCAGCTTGATACGCTATCAGAACCTGCCAAAATTGGAAATGGTTTCTCTCTCCTGGCCCTCCGTAACTTGATTACTTTATATGGAACAAGATAGCAATTTTAAGTACTTGGGCCAGATGATAATTTTAAGTAAACAGGAGGTGGAGCCTGGCCAAGTAAGTTCCCTATCAAAATCTCCCAATCAAATGTCACGCCCGGATGGTACCTGGGCTTTCTCCTCTGTCTTTCTGAAAGTGAGATTCTTCAACTCTCAGAATGGCTGTCAAATGAAAGCAAATATGCACTTAGGTAAGGAGAGACTTTATCAGAGACCATTGCAATGGGGAGAACGCTTAACCATAAATCTCCAAGTGTCTCAAAATAAAAACAGAAAAAGGCCTGCAAGGCAGAAAACGTAGTCTTCCCAATGTTGACATCTTCCAAACAAAAGCAGAATAATCTCAACCAGGATACAGACATGGAGCCAGACATGGAGGCACCAAGCTACAGGACATTTCCATCACCACAAGATCCCTTTTGGAACCACACCCACTTCTCTCCCACTTTCCCTGCCTACTCAGCCCTGGCAGCCACCGGTAACTTCTCCGTCTCCATAATTTTGCCATTTCAAGAATATTACAAAATGAAATAATATGTGGCCTTTCTTCAGTCACCAAAATTTTCTGGGAATTCATTCAAGGTTGTTGCACAGATCAGTAGGTTTGGTTCATTTCTAGTGTTGGGCAGCGTTCCACCCTATGAATGCACCAGGTTTTGTTTGTTTGTTTTTCAAAGATTTTATTTATTTATTCATGAGAGACAGAGAGAGAGAGAGAGAGGCAGAGACACAGGCAGAGGGAGAAGCAGGCTCCCTGCAGGGAGCACGACATGGGACTCGATCCCGGGACCCCAGGATCATGCCCTGAGCCAAAGGCAGGTGCTCAACCGCTGAGCCCCCCAGGCGTCCTGAATGTACCAGTTTTAACATTTATTGATTGAAGGGCCATCGAGTTGTATACAAATTTTGGGCTGCTTGAGAAAAGCTCCTGCAAACTTTGTGTAAAGGCTTTTTGTGTGAACATGATTCTTTATTTTTCCGGAATAAGCGCTCAGAAGCGCATTCCTGGGTTTTATGGTAATTCAATATTTCATTTACTAAGAAAGTGAGAAATAGTTCCCACAATGGCCATGCCATTTTACAGCCCCAACAGCAACGCACGAGGGACCGAGTTGTCCTCCACCCATGTCAGCATCTGGCATCATTGGTATTTTTTATTTTTGCCATTCCGATAGGTGGGGAGCAATACCTCAGTAGAGTTTTCATTAGCATTTTCCCAGTGGTTTATAATATTGAACATTTTTCATGTGCTTACTTGCTATTTATCTTCTTTAGTGAAAAGTCTATGTATGTTGACCATGTTATAATTGGATTGTTTGTTACTATTGAGTTTTGAGGGTTCGTTTGCAAGGGTTGTCATAGCAACATACCACAGACCGGGTGACTTAAACAACAGAAATTTATCTTCTCATGTTTCTGGAGGCTAGAAGTACAAGATCAAGGTGTCAGCGGGGCTGCTTTCTCAGGAGGCCACTCTTCCTGGCTTGTACGCAGTCATCTCCACCCCGTGTCTTCACGTGGTCTTCCCTCTGGTGTGTGTCTGTGTCCTATAAGGACACCAGTCATATTGGATTAGGGTCCATCCTAGTGACTTCGTTTTAACAAAATTACCTTTATAATTATGCCATTTCAAAGTCCTTGGGGAAAGGAGAATGACCCATTAGAAGGACTGAACGATAGTCATGAGCCTGGCTGGAGAAAATGAGTAGGAAGCTAGTGAGACAGACCTGCTCAGGCCAGGCCTAAGTAGCCACATTAGGCAGTTTGAACGTCACCCCACAGGCAATGGGAAAGGCGTGATGCTGAGTCACCTCCGCCTCCCAAGTGCTGTCACATTTCTTGAAGGAAGTCCACCTCTAGATTTAGTGTACTGATGGTTTTCAACATGAATCAGTGTTAAACATTTTTTTTTAAGATTTTATTTATTTATTTGAAAGAGAGGAGGAGAGTAAGAGGTGGGGGGGCATGAGTCGGGGAGGGGTAGAGGGAGAGAGAGAAGCAGACTCCCCACTAAGCAGGGATGGATCCCAGGACCCTGACCTTCGGATCACGACCTGAGCCAAAGGCAGATGCTTAGCCATCTGAGACCCAGGCGCCCTAGTGTTCAACATTTCTGACCTTAGTGGTTACAGATGAGAAAGTCAATGTCTTTTTAATTATTTTTTCTGCTATCAGTTTGGTGTCTTTTTTTTTTTTTTTTTTTTTTTTTTTTTTCTGGCTGCATTTTAGATTTTTTCTTTCTCTTTAGTTTACAGGACTTGAACAATTTGTCTTGGCATGGCTTTGTTTGGGTTTATTGTGTTCGGTGTTTTCTCAGCTTCTTAAATTCATAATTTCTTTTTTCTCTTCACAAACTGTGGAAGATTTTAACCATTTTTTTTTAATTACTTCTTCATCCTTGTACTTCTTATCCTCCTCTTTTGGGACTCTCATGACACAAATGTTGGCTCAGTTATTAGAGTCCATCAAGTCTCTAAATCTGCACATCTATTTTTCATCTACTTTCTGTTTTTCAGATTAATTTCTATTGTTCTATGTCAGAATTTGCTGATTTTTTCCCTCTATCTTTCCCATTCCTATTGAGATCATTTACTGAGCTTTTAATTTTGGTTATATTTTTTCAGTTCTAAATTCTCTTTGGTTATTCTTTACAGCATCTATTTCCTTGCTCAGGTGTAGTATTTTTTAATTTGTTTTAAGCGTTTAGTAATTGCTTGTTGATGCAATTTTATAATGGGTGCTTTAGGATGCTTGTTAAATAATTCCAACATCCCTGCCACCTGGGTTTTGGCATCTATTAATTGCCTTTTTCTCATTCTATTAGAAATTTACGTTTTCTTGATATGACAAGTTTTTTTTTTTTTTTTATTAAAACCTAAATGTTTTGGGATTAAGTAATAGGATACTGGATTTTATTTAGACCTACTGTTTAAATAAATAAATAAATAAATAAATAAATAAATAAATAAATAAACCTACTATTTTATGTGGCTTTTCCTGACACTGCTCTGGCATGCAGAGATGGGTGCTGCCCCATTATTTCTAGGTAGAAGTCCAGATTCCTCTTCTTGGGGAGGAGGTTCCTGATTATTGCTGGGATGGGTGGAATTTCTGTCTTCCTAAGTGGTTTCCACTGATGCCATAGTGGGGGTAGCATCATTACTGCTGGGTAATGATGAGAGTCCCAACTCCTCTCAGCCTCCACTGACATCCGCACAGCAGGAGGAGGAGAAGTGCCTCATTACTACCAGAAAGGAGTTGAAGTCAAAGATCCCCAAGTGTTTCCATGAACCTGACTGGGGAGGGGAAGGAGCACTCCTTGCATCAGTTCCACACTTGGTCTTCTCTAACACGTACCTGCGAGGGGTAGTAGAGCACCTTGTACAGCCTGGCAAGTATGGAAGTTCAGGTGCCCCATCAGCCTTTGTTGATGGCACGGAAATGAGGTAACATTTTTTCTATGTTATTTCCTGGTGTAGAGCAGTTATTGCTTAAAAGTTTTCTGTCTTAAAAAAAAAAAAAAAAAAAAAAAAAGTTTTCTGTCTTGTGAGATCCTTTCCTGACCCTTTGGCTAGATAGAACAGACCTTTGGGAGGACACTTCTGTCCATATCTGTTGATCTTTCCAGGTTGCCAAATTCTTCATCTCCAAGTGTATATGAAGAAAAAGTGAAGACCTCGACATAGGGTCCTTTCTCGGGCCCCAGCCAGTCTGCTCACCTTTACTCACCTGTCAGAGTCTTCTTATGTTTGTTTCATATATAAATATAGGTTTTTTTCACTGGACTTAGTGAAAGGAATAGAGGAAATATGTCTATTCCATCTTCCCAGAATCAGAAGTCTCTCTTTAAGTTTTTAAGTTTAATTTACAAATTATGGTGCTCTGTTTTATTCAAGTAAATTCTAAAAAAAATTTTTAGCTTGGCAAATTGAATTTCTTAAATAATTCAAGCTGTATTTACAAATTTAATATATTCAGAGGTTTTTTTCTTTCTTTTACCAAATTCAAATTATCTCTAGTAAGCAAACGTTGGCCAGTACTTAAATTATTTGAACTAATATTAAATTACTTTAATTTTTCTAATGTTTACAAACATACCCAAATCATCTTTTACATGTTGAATTAAAACTTCTAACAAGGGATCCCTGGGTGGCTCAGTGGTTGAGCAGCTGCCTTTGGCCCAGGGTGTAATCCCGGGGTCCTGGTATCAAGACCTGCAGGGAGCCTGCTTCTCCACCTCTTTCTGTGTCTCTCGTGAATAAATAAATACAATCTTAAAAAAAAATAAAACTTCTAACAATAACATTACTTATATATTTTAGATGGAAGTATAAGATTATTCTATTGTATAATATATCAAAGTATCTTTAATATTTAAAATATTTAAGTAAAAATCATACTCATATTTTTCTAAACTCAACAAAATATTTGTAGTGAAATAAGCTTAATATACTTTATTTTCTCTAAACAGAAGTCTGAACCTTTCCAGGGTGAGACAAGAACTCACTAAGAAACCCTTTTATTATCCCAAACATTTTGGAATAACCATGTCAGCAGCTAAGTTTACACATTGAGTATTTGGAAAAGGGCATAAAACTCAAAGCTGTGATTATTCAGTGACTTTTCTTACTGCAAAGACACGTTGAGGTCCTTACAGTGATGGGTCTTTTCTGGATTCATGACACATCATTGTTTAATTCTTATAACTGATTGAATCTGATAGCCCCCACAGACTGTGGCTAACTTTCTTTACTGTTGAGTTTGACTTTCCAATGTTCTTACATTTTTTATTATTTTTATATTTAATGCCTGCCCACCTGACATAAAAGGCATATTAATATCATTTCACTACATTGTATACCCTTATAGTTATTTTTCTTACTTCTGCTAACTTTGTCACTAAATTAGAATTGATAGATTTCCTGTATCTTTTATATTTTTCCTTTCAAGCACTTTTCTTCACTACACATATATAGACAGTCCCCAAAGTTATGATGGTTCAGCATATAATTTTTCAATTTTATGATGGTGCAAAAGTGATATGGATTCAATAAAAAATATACTTCAGATTTTGACTGTTGATCTTTCCTGGGCAAGGGACATGTGGTACCATGCTCTATCATGATGCTGGGCCATAGCAGAGAGGCACAGCTCCCAGTCAGCCACTCAGTCACATGGGCAACTGATATACTTACAACCATTTTGTACCCATACAAACATTTTGCTTTTCACTTTCAGTATTCAATAAGTTACATGAGATATTCAACACTCTATTATAAAATGGGCTTTGTGTCGGATGATTTTGCCAAACTGTAGACTAATATGTGTATTATGAGCTCATTTAAGTAAGGCTAGGCTAAGCTACCATGTTCAGTAGGTTAGGTATGTATTAATGCATTTTTCAGCTTATGACATTTTTTAATTTATTATGGATTTATCAGAACATAACCCCCTTGTAAGTAGATCTGTATATTAAGGGAGTGCACAGTATGCTTACCCATGTCCCCAGCTGCTAGTTGGACAGGTATTCCAACAGACTAGTCACCAACTATTGTGAATCCACTCCCTGAGTAGCTGAGTATTCATGCTACCTAGAGCCCAAAAATGATGATGCCTTCCTTATCCACCAAACTACATTATCTTTGTTCAGGTTGAGTTCACTGCAATCTACTTAGAAATTATAGTAAATACAAATTGGCGTGGCTTCCTGGCTTGCCATAATTTCCCAGCAGCCAGGTCTATGCTATCGTCCCTTTCAAGGGGGAACTCCTTCACTCACACGTTAATCATTGTCTGTAATAGGGGCTTATAATAATAATACTCTGAATTACCCAGGATCTAGAAACGAGTGAATGACCCAGTCTGGATAAACATAGTGTCTCTAGCACAACACTGTGCTGCAAAAGTTGGAATAAGCAGTGTGTACCCAGAGTTCATTCTCTGAATTTCTTTCCCAAGTTTTGCTGAGGGTAAAAGCCTCCTTTTTTCTGGTAATGAAGCTATAAAAAGCTAAGCCTAAAGCTTCCAATGATCCCTCCAGGATCATATGGAAAAGTGGTCCGTGGTAGAGGAGTCTTAATGTAATACACAGAAAGACAAAGAAAGGTCCTAATGGCATGAGGGTTCTGCTTCTAGTCATTTCCATTTATATTTCTGCAATTTCTGGTTACATAAGCCAGCATAGCCTTCAGTTTCCCTCAGAGGGTTCAGGGTTGTTTGTCAGGAGCAGCAAGTGTGCCCGAATCACAGTGTGAAGCCTTCCTCAGCTGACAGGTTAGCTTTATATTCATATTCCTTTCTACCTATTCTCACACCCACTTGAATCATAAATACATGAGATTTATGTTAGATACTGTAACAGGTTTTAAACATTTATAATCAGAAAAAATTATCTATACTCAAAAGAAAGTCACTAACGTGGCTTGATGTCCTATTTGCAAATTGAAAACAGTTAGCCTATTTGTGGAATTACCATGCTAGAAGGTTATGGTTATTTTTTTCTTGGTTTGTGGGGTTCCCAGTAGCATTATAATGATGTAAATTAATATGATTTTATTTCCCTAGAGGATATCATCTATGCTATTCATTCATTCTAAACCAAAACAAGTCAGAGAAAAAGAAGTATAATTTGTCATTGTGACTTTCCAGAATTTGCTTAGCATCCCAATTTTTTTATATTAGCTTTTTCTTTTCAGTTCCATTTATAGTATTCCAAAACTGCTGAGAAATTATCCCCTCAAAGAAAATAAGTTCATATTCTTAATAGCTGTGCTCAGATAAGGACACTAATCTATGCCTTACAGAATTATTCTAAAGATAAAATGAGTTGTCTTATCTCTCCAATTACCCTGAAAAGCTCCTTGAGAATAAAAATCCTGTCTCCCACTTATTTTTCCCTTACACTGTGCCAGCAGAGAATATTCTTCTCCAATTCTCCAAAAAGGCCCACACAATTCTCATTGACCAATTAAAAGTATGGTATAGGTGTCTTCCTGTTCCGAGCGTTTCAGTTCTAAAGCTATCAGGTAAGTAAAGTCTCTACTGGGAGACGTGAGGGGTTGCCTCAATGGTCCAGAGCAGGGTGTTGGGATCAAAATAGAGTGGAGATCCTGTCGCTGAAGAAAGGACGGGATGGGGGGGGGGTCAGGGTTCAAACAATGTTGGAATCCAAGTAGGGTGAGGAATGACCCCATGGAATTGGGAAGGTGAGTATCCAGGAATGTAGAAATAGAGGCTGAGCAGGATAGCATCCACACAGAGGAAGGAGTGAAAACAGAGATGGGAGATTGGACACATACAAGGAGACTGAGTAATAAAAGAATCAGAGCCCCTCGGACAAATGGCTTATTCCAGGTTTGGACAGGGAAAGTACATGATTAGCCTGGAACACATTTTTATTTTAGAAAGTAAGGAAGTGCTCAAAAAACAATGGGAACACATCAAAAGGACAGAGTAGCCAGCTTGAATGAGCTCAACTTGGCCAAATCCAGGAACAATATGAGCATCAAAAAAAAAAAAAAAAAAAGATAGTAGCAGCGGATTATAGCCCTTTGCTTTTGTGTGATGTATTGAAGGAAGAGAATATTTTTAAGAACCTCAACAAAGAAATTTGGCTGGAGCGCTCCGCAAATTGGAGAGGGATAACAAGTCAGAAAGGCAGCCATGAACTATATTGTATAGGACTTTGGGAGCCCCACTCAAATTTTTGGCTTATTCTGAGTAAAATAGAAAGCCACTGGAGGTTTTATTTTTGTTTTTGTTTGTTTTAGTCTTTGACACAAAAAGCAAGTAGGTCTGTGGCTTTATGAATTGTACATACACCCACTCCCGTCCCACATGTATATGCAAGCACCATGGAACTACCACACTAATCAAGTACACACTTCCAGAAATCCAAGAGTCTTTTTTCATTTGACGTCCCTTCTCCCCTCAGTGGTAACCACTAATTTGACTTCTATTAAGGAGACTTCTTTCTCTGTTTTTGAACTTCATAGAGAAGATAAAATAGGCAGGTTTTGCTTCAATTTTCTTTTGTTAATATATCTTTGATACTTTCCGTGTTCTGCCCATACCAGGTTTTTTTTGAGATTGCCAAGATTACATGAATATATCACAATTTATCCATTCTTCAGTTGTCGGGCATTTGGGTGGCTTCTAATTTGAGACTATTGTGAATAAAACTGCCAGGAATATTCTTGTACATTTCTTCTTTTGTACAGATGCCCTCATTTTTTATTGGGTTTATAACTAGAAGTGGAATTGTTGGATCACAGGGTAAATATATTTGGATTTGGTAAAAACCGCTAAATAATTTTCCAAAATGAATATACCAATTTATAGGCCAACCAGAATGTATCACATATGATGTATAAAGTTTAAACATATAACGTCCTGGCTAATGTTATCAGGCTCTTTAATTTGAGTCATTATTTTGAGGGTGTATTAGCATTGCATCATTTAATTTGTATTTTCCTGATGACTAACAAAGTTGAGCAGCTTTTCACATGTGTAATAGCCATTAGACTACCCTTTGTTTTCAAGTGTCTATTCAAGGAACTCTTCTCACTTTTATTTATTAGGTTGGTTTTTTGGATTGGTTGTGTTTTCTTTTTTTGTTTTTTTTGTTGTTTTTCGTTTTTGTTTTTGTTTTTGTTTTTTTAGAAAAACTGAGTTGTAGAAGCTCTTCATTTATTCTACATGTGAATCCTTTTTGAGGTGGACATTGCCAGTATCTTCCCTCAGTATGTGATTTGCCTTTTCACTTTCTTAACGGTGCCTTTTAGTAAATGGAAATTTCTGCTTTTAATGAAGTCTGATCTATCTATTCTTTTGCTCTTATGGTTAGTGCTTTTGGGTTCTCTTTGAGAAAGTTATGCCTACTCTGGAGCTTCAATGATATTCTATTTTTATAAAAGCATTATCATTTAAATATTTACATAAGCTTGTGATTGAGTTTTATTTATGGGTTTAGTAGAGGTTAAGGTTCATTTGTTTCCATATGGATATCCAATTGGCCCAACATTATTTGTTGAAAAACAGTCTTTCTCAACTGAACAGCAGTGGCACTTTGTTGTGTATCAAATGAAAATGTGCATGGAATTTTGGTTCTGTTTCATTATTTGTTTATCCTTGCACCAACATCACAGCATCTTAATTTCATTCTTTTACGATAAGTCTGAAAACATTACCAATATGAATCCATTGTCTTGTTTGTCTTTAAGATTGTTTTGGCTATTCTATGTCCTTTGCATGTCCATATAGATTTTAAAATCTACATCTAAAGCTTTATACTCACATATTAACACAAATTCTCTCAAAGAAAGAAAACATGCTGGAACTTTTCTTTTTACAAGATTATGCTGAGTCTGCAGCTTAGTTTGGGAAGCACCGATACCTGTATAATATTGAGTCATTTAATCCGTAAGTGTGGTTAACCTGTACATTTACTTAATGAGTCACTAACTTCTCTCAACTATTTTGCAATTTTCAGTGTATAAGTCTTATATATCTTTAACAAGATGCTTTGGATCCTATGGTACATAGTATATTTTGATTTTATTTTGCAATCTTTACTTCTTATATTGAAAAATTATTTCTGTACACAAACTTTGTATCCTTTGTGTATTGACCTTATATATATGAGTATACCCAGTTTGGATTCTTTTAAATTGATCTTGCTAATTCACCTAATAACTCTCATAGTTTTTTGGTAAAGGTTTTTGGATTCTCTATTTATACAATCATGTCATTTGCCAGTTTTACTTCTTCCTTTCAAATGTTTTAATCTCTTATTTACTATCTTGCCTTATTGCCCTGTCAAAGCTTAACAAAAGGTCTAAGTAGGGGAGACATAAGATAACATATCCTTGCTATTTGAGGTAAATAGTCCGCAAGGAAAAAGAATGGAGAAGCGCCTGCAATTATACTCCTATTTCAATAGTTTAGCCCAACGATGATGGTGGCTTTGACTAGGGAGATTGCTGTATGGGTGGGAAGAAGTAATCACATTCTAAATATACTTGGAATGTAAAATCAATAGGAATATCTTTTTTCTAATTCTTTTTATTTGTTTGAGAGAGAGCATGATCAGGGGGAGGGGCAGAGGAAGAGGGAGAGGGACAAACAGCTTCCCAGCTGAGCATATAACCAAGGGGGGACTCCATGCAGGGGCTCCATGCAAGGATGATCCCAGAACCCTGAGATCATTACCTGAGCCAAAGTCAGATGCTTAACTGACTAAACCACCTAGGTGCCCCATCAACAGGAATTTCTGATATGAGGTATAATTCTAAGGGGAGCCCTGAAGGACTCTGGCTTTTGGTGTTCTTTGAGCAACTACATAAAAGAGCTATAATTTACTAAGATGAAAAGACAAGGAAAACTAAGTTGTAGAACTAAGAACAGACATTGTGTATTCACTTTTCAGCATTTTTTTAATTTTTTTTTACTTTTCAGCATTTTAATTTGGAGTTACCTATTAGATTTCTCCGTTATAGGTTGAGCTCATAGCTACACATAATCTAAAGTTTAGGAAAGAGGTTTTTTTTAGTCCTTTAGATACATGTTTGGTAATCATCAGCATATAAATGATATTTAAAACTACAGAGTAGGGACACCTGGGTAGCTCAGTGGTTGGGCGCCTGCCTTCAGCTCAGGTCATGATCCCGGAATCCAGGATCTAGTCCTGCATCGGGATCCCTGCGAGGAGCCTGCTTCTCCCTCTGCCTATGTCTCTGCCTCTCTCTCTCAGTCTGTGTCTCTCATGAATAAATAAATAAAATCTTTTTAAAAAACAAAAATAAAAAAATAAAACTACAGAGTATTTGAAACAAATGCAGTGAAAGAAGAGGAAAAACATAAAGACTTAGCTGTAGGACACACCAATGTTTATATAGTAGAAGTATTAAAGAAAAGTAGTAAAGCCAGGGTGCCTGACTTGCTCTCAGTGTAGCATGTGACTCTTGATCTCTGGGTTGTGAGTTCAAGCTCCATGTTAGGTGTAGAGATTACTTAAAAACAAAATCTTAAGAAGAAAGAAAATCAGTAAAGCTTAATGAAGGAACAGCCGCTAAGGTAAGTGAAAAACATAAATGGTATGTTTATCTCAGTCAATAGAGTAAAGTGTTTGAAAGGCAGAAAGAATGATCAATTATGTCTAATGTTGCTGATAGTTCTAGTAAAGTGAGGATTGAGAATTGATCATTGGACTTTACTACTTGAAGGTTATTAAATAATGGGAACTGAAACCCAGATTGGTGACTCTCCCACAAAAGTGATTCCACTTAAGTAAAAAGACCATCTACCAGAAGTAGAGCATATAACTTAGAATCGATAATCTCAGTGTCATCTGTCAACATAAATGGATCATTTTTAAGTCAGAAAAAAGTGATAAGTGCTTAAATCAGTAAATGTTTCCAAATGGAAGCTATATATTTTTTTCTCATCATTATCTTCAAGTTTGGGCAAAGCTTGCCTTAATCCCCTAGTCTCTTCTGTCTGCATTTTTCCCATCTTTGAGTTCCTCTTCTTCACCCAAAGCAAGAAACACTCTAATGACCAAACAGAATTGCCTTATGCCTATTCACTCTGAAATGTAAAGAGCTTATTATATTCATCTTCCCAAAAGCACTTACATTTTAAAATAGAATTATTGCTTGAAAATAACTTTAATACATAGGAGTTCACCACTAATGGTGGAATTTTAATTATTACCTTGATTGATTATATGGGCCCTTCATATCATGCCACTTGGCAGCCAATGGTTGATATAAAGGCAAACTTTCCTGAAGAACCGAGGCACAAACTGCCAATAATCTAATACTATTACATATTTTTTAAATTAATAAGGAGAGTTATCATTTAGAAAAATTCCCAAGCCTATATCTGATTCCCACAGTAAAGGAAAAAAATATCCGTGTTGTTATGTCCTACAATAACATAACTCAGCAAGTTTCTCTTGACTCCTAATTTCTTACATCCTTTCCAGATATATTTCCAATTACAAGAATGCATATGTCATTGGAATATTTATTTAGGTCTCTTATTAGAATTGTGCCCTTAGATTAAGACATGCCTGTTTTTAAATGGCCATATATTCTCTTTTGTGAATATAGCCTCCAAATATTTATCAGATGCATTGCCACTAATTTTTGTTAATGATTCATAAAGCATGTACACATAATTCTCAAATGTTCTCTTTTATAAAATTTGCTGATGCAAAGCAAAGGTCAATTCAATTCAGCTCAATACAGTCCTTTCTTTTTTGGCTAAGTCTTCCCTTTTAGCCTACTGCCAAAGACTGAAATCGTTTACTTTAATACAAATAATCTAAGTCAATCAAACTAACTTTTAAAATTGAATCAAAGAGGCGGTTTTGGATGTATGATTCAGAGAACTGACCACAAATATATGAAGCCCAAATTTACCTGCTTGAAAAAATATAAGTAAATTCATTCTCCATCTCAGAGTGGGTTAATGATTAAGTGTAAGAGTATTGCATAGAGCAACAGATGTGCTATTTTTTCTGCATGTATCACCCCAGCTCCTGGTCAGACCTTTAGAGATGAGATGTTTAGAGTATCTTTTAAGAAGCCTAACTTTTCTACACATTTTAAAGAGACTTAAAAGATTATCTATTAATTAAAACACTTAAGCATTTTGTTTACTTTCAGGAAATGTGGAATTCAATAAATCAAGCAAAATTTACCATAGTGCAGTTAGAGCAGACCTATTTAAAATGTTTCCAAAGTTAGATCATGAAATACTTTCTAAGTGTCATTCCTATACCCTTGAAAGTGTATTTCCATCAACCAAAACTAAGGTTACATTATGAAGGGAGATGCTTTTAAAATTCAGATTTGTCTTGCTCTGCTATAAATGTAGGAGCCTTTGAATCTTTTTCCTAAGGAAATGATATAAAGCAAATAAAAAGGAAAAAGTTCTATTAAAGGTAGAGGAGGTATTAAATTTATTTGTCATCTAAAATACAATTTTTTTTCAAGTTACCAGATTCAGTGATTATTTACTCTCCTAAAATACTATTAAAAAGCCTATCACAGAGATATTTGCAAATAGACTCAGATAAGGATGTTCATACTCTAAACTATTTTTCAGCATAATTTAATTGACCTTCCACAGAAGAAACCAGCAACCTTTGGTAGTGAATTAAATTGTAATCTAATTTTCCCAACTTCCTTTGGGATAGCAACTTCCAGGAAATTGCTGTGGTAAGTGAAACTCAGAAATTTGGTTCTCAATATTGTAATTAAACTTCTTAAAATTGAGAAACAGCAAAATTGCAGAGTTATTTATTTTAAATAGTTTAACACCTGCATTGAAATTTTGTAGGCAAATCAATATAGAACATTTTACGAAGGTATTATGATCTATATCAACTAAACCATTTTTAAGGCAATTATAATTGATTGCATAACTGGAAGAGGTAATAGTAGAACTGATTTACTGGTCCTGGAAGTGTGAGGTGAAAAGGATTAGGACCTTAGAAGGAGAGGGGGAAGTCACATAAAAGTTTTATGCAAAAAAAAAAAAAAAAAGTTTTATAGTTTTATGCAAGACTCTTCAATTCTATATTGGAAAAAGAATAAAGGTGGGGGGTGGGGGAACTTGTTGCAATGTGAGAGATAAGGAACACACCTGTTTGGGTGGGCAGAAGGCACGAAGAAAATGTCTCTCCTGTGAACTCCCAACTATGAACTAGCCCTCATTTAATTCTGGGCCTTCCTTCCTACTACCCAAGTGATTCACAAAACCTCAAAACAAAGACTTAATTTTAAGTAGTCCATGATTGGGCACCAACCATACAGTTAGAAGCAAGATTAGAATCTCTTCAGAGATATGCACTTTTAAACAGGCTTCACAGAATAAAGTTCCAAGGCCCATGAGCTCAGAATCACAAGACATACTGGGAAACAAACCACCAGGGAAAGGGATCAGCAGAAGTGACAAAATCAGACCTGCAAAAGTTTCAAATATCTTATCAGCTACAGAATATAAGATGACTATGTTTAAGAAGACGATGGTGCAAGAGACAACAAAAATCGGCCAAATGTGTTTCAAAAATAATGAAATAAAAAAATAAATAATAATAATAAAATGAAGAGTTTAGAAATGAAAACATACCAAATGAAGTTGAAATTCAACAAATATTTTAAATACAAAAATTGAAGAGCTCAAGGAGAGAATTAGTGAAATAGAATATAGTAATAAAGAAGCACACTAACATAAAGAAACAGAAAATCAGAAGATAGATCTTAGAAGACATGGAAGAAAAAGAGAGAAGTTCAAATATTCATCTAATTAGATGTACAAAAGGAAATAAAGCAGAGAATGAGATGAGGCCAAAGGCGAAAATCCCATAATTACTGTAAATTCCAATCATCAGATTCTAGAATCCTAAAGTTTTTCTGGTATAATCATAAAAGGAAATGGATACCAAGACACATAAAACAGAAATTTCTGAACACAAAGCCAAAATGACATTTTAAATACAGCCAGAAAAGACAGAAGAGAATAGATTTATTTTGCAACTATTCAACCTCCTTTCTACGGAAGCAGAATGCTTCCCCATTGTGCTGATGCTGGCGTGTCTTCCTTTGGTCTCACGGTGGGCAGGCTACTTTATTTGAGGTCAATCTTATCACTTATCTTGGCTGATGGGCACTAGCAGGCATGTCCACGAATAGAGACTTAGAATATAATTGAAAAGCTGGGTACGACTCCCCACTGCCGCCTTTTCTCATGGAAGGACCCGTCCAGGCGGGCCCATCTGCCCAAGGAGAACATGAGGCAGCGGCTTTGTACCCAACACGCCGTGGGCCAAACCCAGGCAGGACACACCATATCAGCAGCCCTCCCCAGGCCACCCCACAAGGATACCTGAGTGCCCTTTAAGCCCCTAAGCTTCCTGGTTGTTATATCACGTTCCTGGAGCAAAAGCTAAATGCCATCCACTGACTAGAAGTGGGTTGCTGCCCTGCCAGAAACCTGAAATACGTGGCAGTGGGTTTGGCCCCAGGTAGCAGTCAACAAGGGCACCATTATAGGAGGCCGGAAAAATGTGACAACTGTGGAGAGAAGCTAAAAAAGTGACAACCTACGTTATGGAGTAGAAAAACACTTGCCAAAAACGTTGTGTGAGATGATGTGAAAGGCAGAGTGTGCACAAAATAAACTTGTAGATTTGGGGAGGGGAACCTCAGACAAGATGAAAATGTGTGAATGGGGATGCCTGGGGGACTCAGCGGTTTAGTGCCTGCCTTGGGCTCAGGGCATGACCCGGGATCGATTCCCTCGGCTCCCCACAGGAGCCTGCTTCTCCCTCTGCCTGGGTCTCGGCCTCTCTCTCTCTCTGTCTCTCAGGAATAAATTTTAAAAAAAGAAAGAAGAAAAGAAAAAAAAAGAAAAGAAAGAAAGAAAAGAAAGAACCAGAAAAGACAAAGACAACAAAGAAAAGAACAAATAAAGACACAGAAACGAAAACACAGCACAAAGCCAAAGAACAACCTCCCGACAAGCAAAACAAAGCCCAGGACCAGCCACCAACAAAAAGCCACCACCCCCCTCCCCACACCCCCCTCCCCACCCCTACACCGCCCCCCACATCCCCACACCGGAAGGCAGAAGAAAAGAGAAGATGCATGAATGTTTTTTGTTTGTTTTGTTTTATTTACAGCTGTACTTGATATATGTACTATATATAGTATATGACATTATTTTTGTTTGTTTACTTTTTCTATTTATACCTGCAATTTGATGAAAAACTTTAAAAGAGAGAGAGAGAGGTGGGCAGGGGGATGTGATAAGGAAACCGGCCAGAGGGTAAGCAAACTTCAGCAAGCACATACAAAGCGACTTAAATTCAGGTTGAAACATGGAGTTATTCTCTACTGAATCAAAGGTGTGGCCGTTACACTGTGACCCCTTGAAAAAGACTGAATTCAAGGTTTCTCCAAGACGACAAAGCTGCCAGGTGAAGGCCAAGGGGGAGGCGGTCTACGCCCCACTCTTCTCCCGGCCTGAGGCCTGCCCCGCTTCCTCAGAACCTTACTCGGGAAATTCCCGTGTCCTTTGTGACCTTTCTTTAAGGCAATTATTGGCCATTAACTTTCACGAGAGACCTGGGACTTGCGGTACTTTCTTAGAGTTGCCAAAACAATGTACTACAGACGAGGTGGTTTTTCAACAGAAAAACTCAATTCTCTCACAGTTCTGGATTCTAGAAGCATGAAGTCCAGGTGTCGGCGGGGCCACGTGCCTCTGAAGGCTCCAGGGAAGACTCCTGCTTTGCCCCTCTGGCTTGCGGAGGGTCCCCACCTTCCTTAGCCAACTGCCATGTCATGTGTCACTGCAGCCCACTGGGGGGACTGGGAAGGGGGACAGATCCTGAAAGGCCGGGGGGCGGCCAAAGAATGGGTCCGAATGCCAACCGAGCAGCGTGGCCCTCCTCTCCTCAAGGAAGGACACTTTAGTAGGATTTTAAGCAGAAGAATGAACCCCAATCTGATCTATTTAGCAAATAAAGTATACGTGCAAACACGGTGGCAGCCCTACGCATCCCACCGGGGTCTATTGCCCTTCGCCTCCCCATAAGGTGAGCACGCTCCTTAGGCTTGCACAACCCGAACCACACTCTCCTTCTGGTTAAGGAATCATCAAATGGGACACGGCCACAGCTCCGACCACAAGGTACTGCGTCTCCCTCTACCCTACACAGCCAGGAAAAAACGGCCTTACGTAGTCATCTAAATAAGTTCACATGATCTTTATAATAATATTTCCCTAGTGTCAAATTATACTTTTTATTCCCGCAGCTGTTCCTTTCTTATAGGTCCACTAACTGCTTTATTCTTGTTGTTTCTTTATCTTTCCAAGTATTCAAAGTGAAGCTGGCACATCGAGGAGTTTGCATTACCAACCTAGAGAAATCTTTTGATTGTGCCTTTCAAGTTCAAAGAACAAACGTACTGAGTTATTGGAGAGTCAAATCACCTTGTATTTTGCAGCAAAATCTGCCTTATAAATGTGGGCAAAATAATCACAAATATACCGCTACGTGTGGCAATGTGACAATGTCACTTTTTTACTTCTGTGAAAAAAGGATGAGTCACAAACCAAAATAGAACAGTTATAATATTCTTTTTCTGAATCTCCATCAGGCTCATTGCAGGTGCAATTGGTCTCTTGTGTTCTCAGAAAAAAAAAAAGAAGCAAGTGGCCAATTAGAGTGGGAATGAACCCACTGAATGATAAATTTTGGCAGGCATTAAGTTGCAGATGTAAAAAATTGGCTCTAACCTACTTAGAAACCCGTGACATGCTCAGAGAAGTAAACAGGAGAGGACACCTTGATGTTGGCTTGGTCCATCATAACTACCATGAGAGGAAATAAAACCAGCCGATTTCTCACTCACAGAAATCTTTATATAAAACCATGGTTTTCAGGATAGTTTCATATTCTTTAATATTTTTGGCAAGTGTGACCACGTCTTCTGGCGAGGTGTCCACTTTACCAACACAATCACAAAACAGTGTGGGGGAAAACCGGGATATAAACTAATATTTGGTCCACTCAGAAGCAAAGGCTCCATTTGACAGAGTTGTTTTAGAATGCTGGGGTGTTGGAGTCAGAACTCGATGTTTTTGACAGAAGACAACTTTGACCCTTCCTTTTTTCCGCAGTCACAGTATTTGAACGCTTTGCTTGCGTTTAGACTGTAGTTGAATGTTCATCCTGGTAGAAAACAGGCCGTGTGTATGTGGGCTTGCGTGTATATGGACGTGTGCTTGGGAATTTAGGAGGGGCAGGGACTGGGAGAGACATATTGACATCCAGAGCAAGACTGGACAAAAGAATTCTACTTCCTGGTGTATTTTAAATACTATTTTCATTGATAATAATACCTGACTGCAGGAAAGCTATAAAAAGCTTTTGTTTAATGCTATAGATTGAGAACTAGACGTCCTACAAAACCCCCACACACACACGAGTCGGGGTGCCTCTTAGTGTGATTTAATCCTTGTGGTCACTGGTGGTGCTCCAGGGAGCACACAATCCTTTCTTCCCTTGCAGTAAAACGGTTTAACAGGCAAACCAGAAATCCTTCCTTTTAATTCCAACCCTCCCAATGATTCGGTGAACCTGTGCCAGTCACAGGGCTTGCATAAGCATCGGTTTCCTTAACTTATAAATCCATCAGGTTGGACTCCGTGATTTCAGAAGTTCCATCCGCTTGTTACGTTCAGTGGTTCTACACGAGGCAGTGACATCTGGAAAATCAGGAAAATCACTGGCTGGCGTTTATTTGAAAGAAATCCTGACTCAAATTTTGATCAAGCTCGCCATGCCCATGTTGACTGTACAGATATTTTATCTAATCAAAAGAATTCAATTGTTCCAGCTTCTTCCTCACTATGCCGTGTCATTGCAGCGACTGGAGAGGGCACCTGGAACCCGCCCTGGCCCCCGGTGCGGACCCTGCAGAGGCAGCCTGTTTTGTGCTCAGAAACGTGGACTCACTCTTTCCCTTCCGTGGAGCTCAAACATAACTCTCCTTGGCTTCTATGTATTTCTCTTAGCTCTGATCTTTCAGAGGGCTACACATAACAAGTTTAATCCCTCTTTCCCATGACATCTCTTAAAATATTTGAAAATAGCAATCATATCTTCTCTAATCTATCTTCAGTTCTCTCTACTCCTCCTAATATGAGAGCTTCATATCCCCTTAGCATCATCCTCTAAATGTGTTTATATCACACTGAACCTGTGGATCCAAGCACAAAAAGTAGACTTTTAAGTGCCAAGAAAAGCAGTTATTTTGCTCTTGTTTGTGGACAAATTCTTGGTGAAAGATTAACTGCATCGCACTATTTACTCATAGAGGGTAAAAGAGGAACTAGGTTAAAAATCTTCTTAAATACATTGAGGTTAAGCCAAATTTCTTCCTTCCCTTATTTGTACAGTTGGTTAAAAATGGAAGAGAATGGATGACTCAACCAGAAGTAAGGAGGTTTCCAACAACGGAACTCTGATTCATGCGAAGTGATATCTGGGGGATTTCAAAATGAAAATGTTTTGATATCATCTTCGATGTGTGGTCTTCTGTTTGGGGTTCCCTCCCATGTTTTAAACTGAAAAACTAAGAATTCTTCGGTGCATACTTTTAACACGGACCACTTCCTCTTTCACCTCCGTGCACAGGTGTTATAACAGAGTGAATGGAGTGGAAACAAATGCCTCCCAGGCCTCAGCTCTCATGGAAGATGATGGCACACTGCATAATAACACATACAAAAGGTTTTGACGCTTCAGTCACTAGGAATAAAACACAGTAGCACTGTCTCTCTGGAATGAATAAAAACATGACAGTCTTAGTGCTAATGAAACATGAAGACTTTCTTCCTTTACAGAAAAACACTGAGAAAGCTTCAGTGCTGATTGATTATGAAGCTTTTGGAAGTACATTCCCTGGGTCTTTGATGTGATGGAGTGGTTATCCCTCCACAACAGGGAAGAAAGGATGCATTACTTCTCAGCAATTTACTACAAAATAAAAAGTAGTATATAAATAAATAATACCGACAAAGTGGTCTCGATTCAATTTTCTTGCATGGTCATGAATCTTAAAAAAAAAAAAAAATCAGTTTAAAGTGTTCTGGGATTATTTGTTTAAAAGACTTAAATGATACTTTTGAATCTGACATGACTTTTGACTCTGACACTTAGGATACACAGGACTAACTTTTTTTCAAGATTTTATTTATTTATTCATGAGGGACACAGAGAGAGACAGAGACACAGGCAGAGGGAGAAGCAGGCTCCACGCAGGGAGCTCGATGTGGGACTCGATCCTGGAACCCCAGGATCACACTCTGGGCTGAAGTTGGCGCTAAACCGCTGAGCCACCCAGGCTGCCCACACAGGTCTAACGTTTTAAACTCAAAATGAGAAGCATTTAGTATTTGGCATATAGCATAATCACAAGGAAGCAGCCAAAACAAAGTTTATCTCATATAATTTGCAAACTGTTGTGATAGCAAGAAAATCAGAATTGGGGCAGTTGCTCTGTTCTACTAGGTCTACCCAGTGCTTTGTTTAATTCACTTAAGTCACCTTCATTATAACAGTGATCCTGGGTATAAGCGCTCTCCAAACACACACTATTCTCCAGGCCCTGACCTTGGCAAAACCCACCCTTGAACTCCTTTCATTAATATGAGTTTCCTATAACCCTGATCAGTAAGACAGACTATTAACCCTTGCCCTTTGGAGAGCTGCAATAACCCCTTCTAGAAATTGTCTTTTCCTCACCCTCTGCTTCAGAGCCAGGGAGGAACTTGGGTCAAAGTGATAAACTTCTTAAACCACTAGAGGGGAGTCTGACCGTATCTCAGATTGGAAGAGCCTCCTGTGTCACCACCTATAAGGAATATCCTTAGAGGTGGTCAGTTTGGAGTACCAAAGTCAGCATCCTATGCCCTTATCCATTCCCCTTACTGTAATTCTCTTCCTTCTCCAGCAGTTTGATAAAGGCAACAGAATTCCTAAACCATCTCAAGATTTCTGGTGTCCCAGACACTGTCTATGAAGAAGACAGTTCTCTTCTTCTGTAAGGAGCACTTAAGGAGCACTTAATCCCACAGCTGCAGACACCCAATCCTCCAAGATTCCCAAAGCCTCCTGAGAACTGGTCTCAGTCTCTCGAGGTTTATAGGCAAACAACCCCAAGACCTTTCGTTTAGCTACCAATGTCCTGATTATCAACTGACCATTGTTCAGGGATCCTGATCACCTCCGAGTTACCAAATCAAAACTCAGGGCACACTCTCACACAAATTGCTACTGCCTATCAGGACACACAGCTTTGTTCTTATGTGTTATAATCATCACTACAAGTAAGATTTAGGTTGGAAACAATTCCTTAACCACTCAAAGGTACAACTATGTTATCATTAACTCGTTTCTATCAAGCAGAACACAGGATGTCAAGCACTTCAAGATCTTTTTGATGATTAACAAGACAATTGTTCTCCTGATGTAGGGCCTATACTAAAAGTGCTGAGACTCGATCCGTTGTACAAGGTAGTTCAATATTTTTACATGAGTTGGCTCTCCAAAGCTCTTTTGTAGGAGCAAAAGTCAGGGTGAGTATTTGTATACAGAGGGCGACAATTAATGCCTTGTATATTACATGAGTAGACTAGGGATTTGTTTGTTGTGGGGAGAAAGTATAGTCACTAAATGTCTTGGTAAACAAGAAAGGCCAAAATGCTTATGTTTAAGAACACGAATTTTAAAGCTTTAATACATGGATTTCAAGACCAGCTGTACCCCTTTCCTAGCTGTTTGACTTTGGACAATTTAAGTCTGCCGTGCCACAATCTCATCGTGTAGAAATTGAAGATAACAGTAGTATAAGTGCTATAATGAAAAAGATTAAATTCTCCAACAAAGTACTAGTTAGTGCTTGTTAAAAGTGTTATCTAATGTGTTTCTGAAGAAATCAGAAGGGATGCTGAAGCAAAATTGCAGATTGGATGTAAAGTTTGCTAGGTTCACTCTCAACAGAGCTATAAAATCACATCATCTTTGGAGTTGCTACATCTCTAGAACTATCAAATTATAGGAACTTATTAATATCTGCAGGTCAACAGGTCAACCTCTAACCTCTAAAGGACAAAAAATATATGCATATGTGTTAGTCGTGGGTTATTAGCCAAAGTTCCATCATCTGCATTTGTCAGATGATGCTCAGATGGGCTCACTGGAAAATGATCTAGCATGAAATTTTTTAAAAATCAAGAAATAATCATTTTGCCCTATCTCCAAGTATGGAATAAATAATTTTTAGCAGCTCTGCTATGACTTTTATGTAAGTTCATATTTTCAAAGTTCTTAGAAACGTGTCTGGCACAGTGCTCGATAAAATACCCAGTACCTGTGTCATAGCAAAAATATATGGTCTATGGAATCTCTGTGATACTCTAAAAGGCCTTACATAATTTGCCTGCAATAATTCTTTAGCAATACCGTAGGGATGGTTTGGTTGTGGATCCACTCCATGAGAAGACTTTCGATTCAGAGTTGACGCCTTTTATGTTACAAGAAATTTACACAGCAGCTTAGGGGTCTGCTTGTGCTTAAGCTCTTATTACAACTGTTGTATACATGTAATTTAATTTTTAAAAGCCTACTAAAACAGAATTTCTACACTTTTCCAGAAGTAGTAGCCTTTCTTAAGGAAGTTTCCCAGACAGAAAAGTCAAGTGGCAAAATAGAAGAGACAAAGGTTCAAACCAATCTGAATGCCTCAATATCACAATCATTTATACTTGGGGACAAAAGTGTTGAAGATCTTAATTTTTTTTATTTCCCAAATACCTGGGCACCATCATACAGGCATATTTTCCTGTTTTTTTCTACCCACTGTATAAACTTAGGAAAAACAAAGATATTTACAAAGTCAGACTATATTCATAATCCATTAAAATAGCACAGATTTTCTTAGGGAGACTTCTGCAGCTACCAAAATTCTAAAGCCCACTTTACCTCAAACAATGTTAAACATGGTATTTGTTTAATATTGGAAAAGGATTACGCCACAACCACTTATTCAAAGTCTTGTTTAGTGTCAGTATCTATTCAATTTTGCATGTCCCTAGCTTGATGGAAACTAACTACCTCACAGCACTCCATAAATATTTATATCGTAATCCATTATTGATATCTTCCAAACATTTTACTATAGCTCACTAATGGCTGCAACATGACATTTCTGGGTGGAGCTGAACCATTATTTTAATTTTCCTTCCAAAAGAGATGCTTTGCACAGATTGAAAAAAAAGAATGCCAGCGCTAGCATTTAATCGGGGCAATCACTACCGACACACAACAAAGGCAAAGTATCTAAATCTAGATCTGAAAATGAATCAAAGAATGTTTTAACATAAAAATTCTATTTCCCTATTACGCTAAAATCTAACACATTGGTACTGTGACCCGTTATGCTCAGATGAGCTCATGTAGATCTCACAGTATCACCATAATATAGAAAATATTTCTAAATCTTGATTTTACAAATGAACCAAATAGCAGTTGAGAGAGGCTAAATGACTTGTGCAAAGCAACACAGCTGTTGCTGGGATTCTGATTCAGGGTTTCTTCCACTGATGACCCTCGTGCTCATAACCAAACCTTTGCCAGAAGCATATACTCCTTTATTGCTAACCTTTGTATTGAACATATGCCAAAGCCTCACTTACCCTACAAATGCAAATTATATAAATTTATCTTTGTCTACCACCTGAAATGAAGCCATCCTACATGTACCTAGTGTCTGAGTTTGTTTCAGTCTTTACTGCAACTGTTTTCTGTTTTAGACTTTCAGGTCACTAAATCACGGTTACTATCTTCGAAAGGGAGGTTAGTGGTTTTCAATATCAAGACAACAAATATTGAATAAAGATGGGGCCAAATAAGGAAGGAGTGTGCTGCAGGATGTGAAAGCAACAACAGAAACCAGACCTAGGGCTGTTTAAATCCCAAACCTGCCACCTAATAGTTGTGTGACTCTCAAAGAATTAGCCTAAGTATTTAATGGGATGATATTAAAAAAATAAAATAAAATAAAATAAAAACATTTAGCACAAGCACAGTATAGAATAATATTTCAAATTAAATGATGATCAACTTTTGTATAAAAAAATAAATCCCCTTTTCAAATGTACACAAACCTTAAAAAAGAAAAAGAAACCCCTTTTCACATTTAGTGCTTATAACAAAGATAGCTATTTATTATCTGTTTAAGAGAGATTTTTTAAGAGAGATTTTTATATTATTATTATTTTTGACAGGTATGCCACCCCATGAAAATAGGCATGGTAAAAGCTGATCAGTAATGGTGAAAATCCTCCATTCATACAAGTCGGTGCGTGTATATATATATAAATATATGTATGTATAACAGTCTGTTATGAAGCCCATTTGCCTCCATTTTCTTATTTGATGCACTCCAAACCTCTGTGATTTAGTTTATCATTTATTATCATCATCATATTATCGTCATCCTTATCACGTCCATACTGAAAATGAACACACTGAATTTAGTCAAGGTAAAGTAACAGGCTCAAATTCTCCAACTCCTATTCTTTCTTCTCATGAAATCAGCTGCCAACATGTGTCTCACCTTCCTAATTTTTGAGGGTGCTAGATGTGAAATTCGACGTGAGTGATAAAACAACAAATAATCACAGCAAAATCACCAGCCAGTCTTTTTTTTTTTTTTTAAGCTTCTACAACCCTATCATATTCATTGATTTTAGCCAAATTCACCTCCAACAGAATCTCACAAGGAGAGGAGAAGAAACAAACAGGAGGGACTGGCCCAACACATCTCTTACCAGCCTAGAACAGAAGAGTTTCATGCAATTAAATCTATTCATCTCTCCTTCTCTCAACCCCAACACCACATTTCCAGTCATTCTTTTTAAGACCACCAAGATGGAGCTGCAGACACCTGTTTGAAGGATAGGATTCTCAGTTCACAGAAGCATAATTAAGATGCAATAGTATTGAAAAGAAATGAAAACTATCCCCTTTAGCTAGTTGACACGATGCGATGTAGAAATACGATTATGCAGAACCATAAACCTGCACTATGCCATCCATCCTCTCTTAGTTGGTATCTATTCAGTGAGACTTCCTCGCGCCATTTAAAACGTTAATGGAGTGTACAGTTATGTGTAACTTCTCTACAGATTCTTAGTCTGCAGCAATCATCTGTTAACCTCCCTAAATCCTCGCAAGCCTAGTTTTTGTTTCCTCCTTAATATATTAAGAGCCAGAGTCACATATTAAAAAGACCATAAAACCAGTGTCATTTTTTGTTTCTTTTAAAGAAACACAGTACTTGGGCCTCTCTGCTCACCCTCTCTGTCTAGATCCTAGATTCGTGACATTTTAGAAATGTAACCCCCTTCAATTTACAAATGAGGCAACCGAGGCCCAGAGAGGTGATGTAAGATGTGCAAACCAGCTACGACTTGGACCCGGAAGAGTCAAAACTTAGGCTCAGGCCTACTGATCTCAAGGGCAATGTGCTTTCTGCTACCGTGTTTCCTCAAATTAAAGAAATGAGGACTTAGAAACTTTCACAGGTGGTGCTATTGAATACTTTTTCTTTCTTTATCCTATCTAAACCTACCAGAAATAAAGACCAGAAAAGAGGTCACAACGAAAGGGGAAAGAAAATATAGGGAATAAAAGAAAACACTTGCCTACTTTATATCTTACTCAATGAACAGGCAAATGATTTAGCAGACAAAACAATAAGATGACAATTATGAAGAAAATGTAGACATTTCTTAAAAAATATATTTTTTGATAATACGGAAATGATCAAAAGCATCACTGTGTGTTGGATGTAGTGCAGGAGAGGGAGACAGAACATGACAAGAACTGAAGTGGAATAAGCCAAAATAAGATAAAGGTACTGTAATTATAGGCAAATTTATTCAATCTCAAAATGTTGTTTATTGTTACTATAGCTTATGCTAACTAAAATTAACATGTGCTCCTTCAGAAATAGTACTTAAATATTCTTTGGAGGGAAGCTTCTACACGAGGAAATTTCTTGATAGCTCAAATAATTATAAAAAAAATTACTTTTTTGTGCTTATAATTCAAAAGCTGAGAAAGAGTGAAAAGAATAAAGCTTTAAAAGATTCCCATATTTGTTAAAATGTAATTTATGACAGGTATGATCAAGCTTCATATATATTTTTTAGAAAAAAAAATTCTCATCTTGCCAGAAGATAAGAAACATCATCTAAAAATTACTGGTAGGTCAGGAACAAAAGGTGCTCAGACTTTGAAAATGCAGAATTTAATCACTGGAAAGAAAAGAACACAAGTTTAACATAAAGAAATTTGCAATTCTGATGAAATGCTCACAGTTTTAAAATGCTGAGTGATTTGACCAGGGATGTTATAGAAAGCAGTCTATCACATTTACATAGCAGGCAATAAAAAACAAAGGTAAACAATTATTTTTGAATCTTTTGGCAGATGCTTTAAAGATCACTGTCTATGTAATTACAAGAGAAAAATGGTCGAGAGAAAGAAAACAAACAATTTATATCTAAACCTGAAAAGAAAGACTCTGTAGAGGATCCCTTAAAAGTGAATGTTTTTTTTTTTTAATTTAATTGCCAGTGAGGGGATCCCTGGGTGGCGCAGCGGTTTGGCGCCTGCCTTTGGCCCAGGGCGCGATCCTGGAGACCCGGGATCCAATCCCACATCGGGCTCCCGGTGCATGGAGCCTGCTTCTCCCTCTGCCTGTGTCTCTGCGCCTCTCTCTCTCTCTCTGTGACTATCATAAATAAATAAAAATTAAAAAAAAAAAAGAACTAATTGCCAATGAGGATTATCAAAGATAAAGGCCACTATGGCATACAACAGATCCAGAAAGTATGAATAGCTCGTTTCTTATATCGAATTTTCAATCTCCACTCTTTTTTATCTTTCAAATGTTACCATTCCCTCAAGATTCAAGTCCCACCTCTTAATCTCACACGCACACACACGCACACACAGGTCTCTCCTTTAAACTTCCGTTGCCTTTAATGTCTGTATACATACTGAATATTTTCTCGCACCGTTAATTATAAGTGTGTAGCTCTAACCTATAACATGCCGGGACCTCTTAATTAGGCCCGTATAATAACTTCTACATCTTTATATCTCTCCAGTCCCTTAGACAAAGGGGCACTTAGTCTACAGGAAAAATGTGAAGATGTTTAAGGCCCAGCATTTAAGCTGAAATCTGAATATCAGAACATGAGAATGACATTTAAATAAACTCTGGTTCTCAAAACAGAATTTTAATGCTGGTTTAGTTGGCAAAACTTAGCCTAGCTTTTATTGTGATAAATTAGGGAATACATATATATCACGAATTCATTTTCAAACTATAAAAAAGTATACCCTATAGGGAAGCAGAATTGAAATGTAAAGAAAAAAAACAGCTTATAGAGAAAAATGGACATATGTTCTAATGAGGCTTTTGCCACTTACACCTAGATGGGTCTTCTTATGATACAAAATCATCTGCAAAAATAGCAAAAATTCATATCTAGCAAGATACAGTGAGGATTAACATCTCACAGAATCTAGAAAACCATAAATTAATGATAGATTTATCATTAGTCCAACATGTTATTATTGTACTTATTATCATAACTATAGATGCAGATATTTTACAGAGATACGATGCAGAAAACCACTACTAATACAGTCTAAAAGAGCACCAGAAATTTGTTGATAATGGGTCATTATGCCACATTCGTTGCTCCTTGATATTGAAATGCTTGAATAGGGCCAATTCAATCAATGCTCAGAAATTCATCAACAGTTGATTGGAAGAAATCAATTCTGATTTTTCATTACTTTTAGTTTGCATAATGTATCTAAACTGTCTGCCTATATATCAGAAACACCTACGGAATTTCATAAAATGCTGAATTCTATGCCCCATAACAGATATCTTGAACCTATTATCACCTACAATTAAGAGTTGGTAGGAAGTCAGAAAGTTCTTGCCACTTCTGAGTCTGATAATAACTAAACAAGCTATCTTTAAAGGTTTAATTTGTCCGAATTTAATGATAAGACCCTCATGTTGCAATGAAAATCAAATAAGAAAGCATATACCATTATGTTGGATACTATAGAAGTTTAATACGAGTTGGATCACAATAAAAATTTGTTAAAACCTCTACATTACTGTCATTATTACTGCCTTTGTTATCATCACGTTTGCTATGATCATTGTTATTACACAATACTGTGTTCCCATGAGCTCCCCTCAAAGTGTCAACAATTAACCTTTTCTTCCCATTTGCTACTTCACTGTGTCACTTCTTAATTTTACCCTGCTGCACCAACCAAGAGTTGGAATCCAAACTCTTTTTGTGAGAATTCTGAAAACATTTATCCAAGTTATTTAATCTCAAAGAAAGAGAAGCCGGGCCAATTATTTTATCTAAAAAAAAATTGTGGCAGTTCTTGGAAGGTTAATTCAACATGTCATTCTTGAGCTTTTTAAGGAAAGACGTACGTCAGATATGTAAGGTAAGTCAAAAGGTTGATGGTGTGGTATCTAGCAACTCAAAATGGACTCTAAAACCTTGAAAGTAATTATAAGATTCAGGACTATTTTGATTTGACTTAATAATAAATTCTATCCAAATGTAGATGCAGAACATGAAATGCCAGCTCATTTTCTGTATTTTTTTATAGTATGAACTTCAATAGAGCATTTGAAGTACTTTAAAAATAGACAACTGCCATATGGAATTTATTAATTTTGATTTAAGATGTTGAAGGTCAAATTATTTTCCTCTTTCTTGGTAAGCGCTCCCTTCTACAAAACCAATACATTTTTTTCATGTTGTCATAATTCCACATCCTCCAAAACATATAGATTGTTCACATAAAATATTATTAACGTTGCTACTTATAGTTGAAGTTTAATTTACTCATTTTGAAATGCACAAGTATTCTTGTGTGTAATATCTGCATTTTTAATAGTTTCCTTTCTTCAACGTAACTTGGCGTCCTATTAAAGTTATTGCAAAGAGATAGACTATTTCTGTTGAAAGGACAAAAGTCATATCAAGTGACTAACTCATTTTACAATATAACCATGAAAATTTTTGTAATATAAAGCTTGCCGTCTTCCTATCTCAAAAGGATATTTTGGAGAGCAACTAATAAATTCATTTAAAGAGCTTTTGACATAATGTGCTACACCTATATACTCAATAAAAGTGAAAAAAGAATGCTGGAATTAGTTCAAATTGAAATGAGATCATGTACAACCATAGCATACACAATCCAAATGTTTCTATTTAATAAAGATAATAGGTACTTAGGAAAAAATTGTTTTAAGATGTACAAACATCAACATCTCTTAGAACATTTCCAATCATTAATTATATAAGTAAATAAAACTTTGTGGGAATTCAGTGACTTAGTCACAGACCAAAAAGAGAGAAAGAAGTACCAGTTTTTACCACTAGTGATTATCTTCTTCAATTTCATGTTCTCATGTCCATGATTATTCCTAGACTAAAGGATCTTTTTTTCTTTAAATAAAGGAGAAGTAGGAGGAGGAGGAGGAGGGGGAGGAGGGGGAAGAAGACTAAAGGATCTTAATGAATAGAATACATCCTACCCATCCAAAAAAAACAACAGACAGAGACAGCTGTTTATCTCCACATGTCAGATAAGGAAGCTTTCAGAATCCCTCCATCTCATTTTAACTGATCCCACAGTGTATCCAGAACTTTCAGAAATTACTAAATTTCACCTCTGCTAATACCATTAATGTATTCACCCTCTTTGCTTGAGTTAATGGCTGAAATACTTCAGCAACGCTTCTGTATTTTAGCCCTAGAATGTATGGAAGAAAAATAAACACTGTGAGAAAAATTATACAATCAACCTTTGTCCTGTGACTCATCTTCAATTAGCTTTGAGGTCCTGTCCATCCCACATCTGAAATCTCTTACAAATTCTTTCATTTAATTTCTTATCACCTCTGACCTGGATTTGCAAAAATCTTCCAAAATATCTGAAAATCTCCTGTCTCTGGTCTCTCTTCCCTTCAAGCAGCCTTGCACACCACCCCAGGGATTATCAGCTGGTCAGCGCACGGTGCTGGAGAATGGGGTAGCACATAGCACTATTCTCTCCCCAACAGGCTGAGGAGTTTAGGTGATCACCTTTGGAAAGGCAAAGGAATGAAAATCAAAAGATAACAGGTGGTTATTTTTATGGTTACCTCACCCTCAAATTTTTCTTTAAATATTTTATGGATTAAACCAGATTGTTTCCCAATTATCCATCAAAAGCACAAAGTATATTCTCAGAATGAAATCACTGGAAGAGGGTGATTTAAAGCAAGTCAAACAAAGAAGTAATCAATTCTGCTACTTCTTCTGTTCTATTATAATCTGGCTGAAGACATATTTATATTTTTAGCCCATAGCTCTTTTCTCAGTCTCAGACCTACATATCCATCTGCCAACTTGACATCTATACTTGAACATCTTACAAGCATCCCAAATTTAACATGGACAAATATTAACTTTTGAAATTCCTCTTCCAACATTCTCCGAAGTCTGGCATACCGACATTTTAGGATTTGATCCTTCTATCCTCCCACCTGAATTATCTTTGATGACTTCATCTCCTACGTGCCACTCATCCAAGTCTTCTTGATTGTATTTCCAAGAAATATCCAGCTTCGGATCATTTTTCCTGCACCCCTACTGCCACCATCCTGGCCAAGACACCTCCTTTCCTAAACTGAACTCTCTCAACAACCACATGACTATCTCTCTGCTTCTATTCTTGCCCCTCTTGTCCACTCCCCACAGAGCAGTAGAGTGAAATTTTTAAAGCATAAATTATATAAGATCTTTCACCTGCTTAAACTTATTTTCACTGGACTGAGAATGAAACATATAAATGTTCTTAGAGCAGTCTGCAAGCTCCTGCCTCGTCTGGCTGTTCTCTTCCCCAGTCTCAGCTTATGCCTAGGTGTTCAGACAAGCAGTGCGTCTCACACTTACACAGAAATCCATCATTTATCTGAAATTCAGATTTGCTGGCTGCCCTACATTTAATCTGACGACCTCAGCCATGCCACTCTCCAATTTGCTCCAGCACGCCAACCACAATAGCTTTAAGAACTTTCCTTCTGAGCCACACCCTTTCCTGCTGTAACACCTACTATCTCTACTAACAGGGATGCTCTTATGTCAGAGCCTTACCTGACAAGCTACAGGTCTTCTCTCCAGATTCACCTTAAATGCTACTTTGTAAGAGAGTCGTCTAATATGTTTATCCAAGTGAGGTCACACCATTAGTTTCTCATAACCCCTTATATATGATTTTCTTCTTGTTTGTATCATAGCTTATATATCTATTTATGTGGACATAAATATGTGACTATGTGTTTGGTGCACCACTATATCCTCAATGCCAGCAGAAAATCACAGATATAATAGAGCCTCAATACATATTTTTGAAAGGCAGAAAGGGAGAGAGGGTGGGAAGGAGAATGGAAGGAAGGAAGGAAGGAAGGAAGGAAGGAAGGAAGGAAGGAAGGAAGGAAGGAAGGAAGGAGGAGGGAGGGAGGGAGGGAGGGAGGGAGGAAGGAAGGAAGGGAGGAATTCTATCTAAAGCAACCCCACTATTCTAAGTCTATGCTGCCTATGCGAACTTTGATCCTATAGTTCAATTTCCTGAAAGCATTTACTCTCTGGACCGATGCACCTGACCTTAACTATAAAATATCACTCAGTCACTCTTACAGATCTCTTGATCATTGGAAATGAAGATATTGGCACACAGGCTTGTGAATGTAGTTTTTGTTATTAAATGCCATGGATTTTATCATTTTTATTATAAGGTCTAACCTGATTCCTGAACACTCCACTTCCCTTCCTCACAGTGCCAAGTACACTTGATCTTCAGAGGCAGGTTCTGCCTCTGTCTCTGGTTTCCTAGTCTATTCCTAACCCAATCCTTTGGGTTTTGTTTATTTGAGAGACAGAGAGAGAGAGAGAGAGAGAGCATGAACAGGAGGCGGGGGCAGAGATGGAGAAGCAGAGTCCCTGCTGAGTGGGGAGCCAGACACAGGGCTCAATCCCATGGATCACGAGATCATGACCTGAGCCAAATGCAGACTTTTAACTGACTGAGCCACCCAGATGCCCCCATTGGCTTGATTTTAATCTGATAAATGATCTTCTGTCTCATTGCAGAGAACTGTGTTAATCAAGATAGTAAAGGTTATGTGCTTTGGAATCCAAAACCCATCTCTCTAGTCTAGTCTTAGTAACTCGGTGAAATTGGAAAAGATTCTGCAACTCTCTGAACGTCAATATTCTCATTTATAAAATAAAGATAAACTATCTTCTTCATGGCACAACTATGTTGATTACATGAGGTTGTTTTCTCCTCCTTAAAAACATTAATCCAAAATTCCAAATCCAAGCCTATATATGAGCTGGATGCTACTAAACTCACCATTTAATGGAGCTCATTTAATGCTCCCTTCCTGTCTTACATCAAGCAACAGAAGTTCCAATACTTGCAGTGGCCAGGGAGGTAGTACAAAAAATGAATCTGATGAGATGTAAGGGAAAACAGGAAGTAGTGGGAATATGGGCATAGAAACTAACACAGGCCCCATTCAAAGAAATTAGCTTACTCAATCCAGGTAATTGTGGCCATGTGAGAACACAAGTTCAGTGTTTTTAGATCATCTAATTTTTGTTTAACAGAGGCTAGAAGTTCACATTTTTATCTAAACATTTTAAATTTTAAAAAGTAATAAAAAAATAAACATTTTAAATTTTAAAATACCAGGTACTGCTTAAAATAATTTTAGAACTTGGTGCAGAATTCTCAATTAAAGTTGGCCAGGGGGTGGGGTTCAACATGGAGATGACTAGGGGAACTGCTGAGCCAGTTCCGGGGGAACTGGTGTCTGTGGCACATGCTCCTTCTCTCCCAGCCGAGTCTTATGGCAATGATCCTGATATCGAGATGGCTTGGGCCATGAAAGCAATGCAGCACGCTGAAGTCTACTACAAGCTGATTTCATCAGTTGACCCACAGTTCCTGAAACTCACCAAAGTGGATGACCAAATCTATTCTGGGTTTTGGAAAAATTTCGAGACACTCAGGATAGATGTGTTGGATCCAGAAGAGCTCAAATCAGAGTCCGCTAAAGAGAAGTGGAGACCATTCTGCTTGAAGTTTGACGGGGTTGTAGAAGACTTCAACTATGGTACTTTGCTGCGACTGGATTGTTCTCAGGGCTACACTGAGGAAAACACCATCTTTGCCCCCAGGATACAATTTCTTGCTATTGAAATTGCTCGGAACCAGGAAGGCTATAACAAAGCAGTTTACACCAGTGTTCATGACAGAAAGAGAGAAAGAAGGCAACCATGGAAGAGAGAAGGGAGCTGACAGTGCACAGGCAGAAGAGAAAGGAGCCAACAGAGAAAGAGAAAAAGCAAAAAACCAACAAAGGAGAAGAAAAAGAGAAAGAAGCCAACAAAGAAATCCGCAAGAGTGGTGAAACAGCTATGGAAAGTAGACAGGGAATAGCGCTCTGGAAGCTGTGACTCAGCTAAGTCTACAGATACCATGAGGCCACTTGCACAGACCCCTGTGGTTAAATGTATGTCCAGGGCACTGAGGTGGCTCAGTGGTTGTCTGCCTTTGGCTCAGGGCGTGATCCCAAGGTTCCAGGATCAAGTCCCACATTGGGCTCCCTGCAGGGAGCCTGCTTCTCCCTCAGCCTATGTCTCTGTCTCTCTCTTTGTGTCTCTCATGAATAAATAAATAGAATATTTTAAAAAATAAAAAAATAAAAAATAAAAAAGTTGGCCAGGGAAGTCATAACTCAATGTACTTTTTCTTTTGCACCCACATGTCAAGGCCATAAATGATCACTAGGATATAAAAGGGGGAAAAATACAACTAGAATAAAAAAATAAATAATAATTTATCTGAGGAACACAGATGAAGCACAAAAAATGAGGTGGCAAAATTTGTTTTTTCCATTATGAGGTCTGGTCTTAATTCACTTCATATGATTCCTTCTGTAGATACAAATTAAAAAAAAAAAAAAAGCCTACAGAAGCAGCTAAGTTATATACACCTATCTCAGCCTCTGACCGTCTTTACCTACGCCAGGGCTTTGTCGTTGTGCAGAAGCAAAACCAACCATTCCTTTGTCCTTGAGAGTACAGAGTGCAGAGGCAGCTCCCTCATGGAGGGAGAACCCCGAGTCCCGAGTCCCCTGCCTGCCTCCTGGGAGCCTAGAATGCACATCCTAACGTTAGTGGAGTCAACGACAAACCCATATTCCTAAGCTTTGTGAAAAATAAATCAAGACTCTGGGGAAGCGTCGTTGCTGTTGCTGTTGTTATTCCTTGGCTTTCTTGTTTAGTTTACATCCAGGTTGAGAAACAGATTGACCCTCCAAACTTCAGGGCTTTCCTTTAGAAAAGAAGTATTAAGGTTATTAGAAAACAAATCTCATGCTGACTCACTAGCCCTTGTACAGAGCTTGCTGCAGCCAAAGAAAAATCTGTCCAGATTTATAGCATTTGATTAATTCCCTCAGATGGCTTTGTAATAGATGCATCCCTGGAGCTTTTTCCTGGGTCATTTTTCCTTTACTTTATGTTTGTGTATTTGAAGCAAATGAACAGCCAGTAGATTGGAATGAGTGTTTGGGTTTTTTTTTTTTTTTATAAAAACAAAAAAGGAAAGAAAAAATAGATAAGATCAGTTATTCATGAGGAAAATGGTTGAAAGCAAAAAGCTTCAATTGGCTACAAGTGGCATCTTTCAAACAAAGTAAGCCCGAGTCTTCAATAGCTCAAGGGACTTTTAGTCAATAAATTTAACAAGCTGCAACCAAGGCCAAGCTTCAGCGCAGTATGTAAATGAAAGTTCAGGAAGCCAACTTCTTCTCAACCCTAGGACAGAGTTAATAGAGGGGAAATGACAAAATGTGTAAGGAGGATTTGACAGAGTAAGCTTTTTTCTCTTTTCTTTTTTTCCCCTTTCCTATTTAACTTAAGGGCAAATAACCAGAGAATCTTTGTTTTGAGAAATAAGCCAAGCTGGAAGCATTGAAAAAAAAAAAAAAAAAAAGCTTCATATATGAAAATGATATTTCCAAAGCCAGGAGTTTAAATAGTTCACATTACAGATATAGATTTTTAGGAAAGTGCCATTGTAGATAGGGAAACACTAACTATCATGAAGTTATAACATATACTAACCATTTAGTTTATAAATTAATAGTTTGTGATGTGAAATGTGATGTCCCAAAACAGCACCAGAAATATCTATTGATCAAAGTTGTTGAACTTGTGGAAGAAAGAGAGACCATCACCTTTTACTAGTATCTCAAAACGTGGTGATGAGAAAGGATACGCATTGGGTCTGGGCCCTGGGGAATTTGAGGTGGATCATGAAAGACGGAGAATGATTGGAATGGGGCAAAGTTTACAATGAAAGAAGCTTTGGATTGGAGGGTACAGCAAAGTTGGGATCTTGAAACAGAGCTTGATGGTCAAACGATATAAGCTGGTTCACAGTTTTATCTTCCAGGAGAAAGTATTTCCTGGAACAAGTAACTAAGTTATTTTTTACTAGCCCCAGTATTATTTTGCACAGACAGTAGAAGGTATATTTGGTCCCAGAGTTTTTTTTTTAGCACACAGACACAAAACTAAGTTGGCTGCAGTTTTCACTCCCAAAAATGCATATATTTCATTTCTACAAAACTCCTCTAGTAAGACTAAGAATTATTTTGACCTTAGATGTGTCTGACTTTTCAGCTACATTGATGTTGTGCTTTAGATATTCCTAAAAAGCAGCCTGACTTCTCATTCATTGTTTTTCTTGCTAAAAACCTAATATATGAAGGCAATTATAGTCTTTAAGATGTAAAAATTGAAATAAATCATTGAAAATAAATCAGAACCCTTAATTCTCAGAATACTACTGCCTGTTGAATCATCCAAACAATTTTATACATAGTCCACCAAACAGAGTATTGAGTAATAAAGTTAGTTTGCTGAAACAGGGGAATTTTTATACTATAAATGATATGAAGATAGGATGCATGGTATAGTTCGCGGCTGGCCTGGCTTAGCCTATTAATTTGGGTTTTATTCTAGGATTAAAATTTGTAACTGAAAGGAAATTTGGAGAGTACCTAATTCAAACTCCTTAATTTTAAATACAAATAAATAAATAAATATGAGGAAATATTGCCATTTGCCTAAAGTCCTACAGCTACTTCTCTTCTTTTCAGCGTCATATTTTCAGAGGCTTCAATATCTGAGAATTCACTCCCCCTTCCACATGTTCACACTCTGCCTCAGTTTTTCTTTGTCTCCCAAGGACTCTGGTCTGAAGGAAAGAATATCTCTACTTTCTGGCATTATATCCCATCAGAGTCATTCTTTCCAGAAACTCTGGATCAGATCGTGAGTCATGGCTTTCCCCCTAGGTCAGTCTGCTGAAATGTCACAAATGAGCTTCTCCCCAGGTGCCCTTTCCAGGGAAGCATCATCCACTCTTAACTGAACAGTCAAGTCTCCGCCTCAGCTATTGGTTCATCATTGGGATTTTTCAGATATATTTCAGCATGGTTAGCCACAGGCAGGGCCCCCTGCCAGGTAGCTAGCCAATTGTGGGGTAGAAGATGATTCTAGAAAACAATATGGCCCAACAACAAGCCCGCAGTCGGTAAAGAAAATCATGGGCAGCCATGATCACCATAGACACATTTGAGACCCAGAGAGAATAAAAGCTAAAATAACTGTTTTTAACTAGCATATATGATGCTAAGTCCCATGAAGCTAAGAGGAACGTATGGGCAAGGTGATGAAAGACCTTTGCTTATTGGGTTACACAACCCCCCAAGTGACCCCCATAAGAAGAAGCCATGGTGCTGAGAGTGTGGAGTGTCCCCCTGGTGCCAGCACTCATGTTGAGTGTCAATAGTAAGGGCAGTAGAGCCTCATTAGGAGGCATCAGCAACAGGATGTATAAAAGCAGATGATTACACTGCCTAATAGCCAAGAGACCTTGGCCTACAGACAAACAAAAAGCTCACTGCATTAAGTGTTAGGAATCCTGGAGAGCTCACGAGAGCAAGTTAGACCGACGACACCTAGAACAGTGCTCTTGATTAGTGTCCCCGGGGCTCTGGACCTGAGGAAATATGCTACAGTCTGATTTCTTTCTCGTTGTTCTAGCTTGAACCCAAATCAATGCTTTTTAAGCTGTACAACTCATCTGTTCAGCACTTCCTTTGTCCTATTTTCTCTTTTCATTCCATTTACTTCTGATCAGCCACGCAATTAACATTTATTGTATTATGGAATGAGCACTTTTTAAACTATATTTAAGATACCCTTTGACTGATGCAAAGAAACTAAAGCGGACGTGCAGTTATAATACATATTATTTATAGCAAATGGTTAGTCACTAAATAGTCTACCATTTGTTAACACTCTCTGCTTCTCTTGAAATGACTGCTCAATTTCACAGATATTAGATATATGACTTAGGTTTATATTCGAGTGCCTGACCTGACAGATAAGTGAGGAAAATTATATTATTAGAAAAAAATAAATAGCTTTACTTTTTACTTCAAGAAATTCCTGAACCAATTTCCCTGAACAAGAAGTTTGCTCATCTGGGCAAAATCTCTCCTCTCAGGACAATAAATTGTTCACCCGGGCAAGTAGCTTACTCCAGAGATTATTTAACAAAACTTAACTCGGGACCTTCATCTCACTCAAACAATCCTAAACTATGTCACAATCCCAATCAATTCTTGTCCTGGAAAATCCCATCATCAATTCCTTGAGCATGGACCCTAAAGCCATATAAGCCTTATTATTTGATGGTCTGCAGTACATCTAATAAAATTAGCTTTGCTTGACTGACAGGATTTAACAGGCATTTGGGGGATGTGAGAAATGCCCCTGAGGTCCAGTTGAGACTACATCACCTCCACTGCTCTGCCCACTGCAGCTCAAGATCTTTGACTTGGAAACAGCATGCTCCCCTTCCAGCTGTGAAGGGGAAATAAGCAGAACTCTTCTTTTCTTTGAGTCTTCAACTTCTGAGTTGTTATCTCTTAGAAACGAGGAACCTTGTAGAGAAATCCTTTCATTGTCTTCTCAAATTGTAAAATACCTTTCTTAGGTAGAAAACTGCCTGGTTATTGATAACACTACTGTCTTTATCTGTCCTCAACACCTTTTATGGTAAGTCCATTTGGGGATGTTCATAAGGAAGAGAACAGATAAGGCCACCCCTCAAGCAGTCTTCAAAGATTCACCAGGTCAGAAGAACTCGTCACACTGGCATCTTTACAGGACCAACATTGCTTTGGGTCGCCTATCAATACCTTATAAAAACTTTTCCTATCTTGTCTCATTTTGTTCATTAGAGTGTTGTTCTGAAAAGGATCCCTTCAGTCCAACCTACAACAGTCCACCTACAAAGAAATGGCCGTTTGTCAATCCCTAATTGGAAACAGCCAACTATTGAGTTGGGCGTCCAAGACACAAAGTGCAAGAGCAACTTATCCTACCAGCCACTAGCAGACACTCGTGGGTTTATCTCAATGTAAGTTAATACCCACTCTGGGCCAGATTCCTGTTTCTTGGAAAGTTTTGCACTATAAATCTAATTCTAGCACTTCTGTTTATAAATGGCAAGAGATAATTAAGAACCATAGTAGATATTTGGGAGAATTTTAAATATTAACAAGCTCGTTCATACCAGAGGCACCTTAACAAAACAAGGAGTAAAATTGAAAATATCCATTGAGTGTATTCTTCTTGTTTGAGGAAACACCCCAAATAAATTCAGATTCCAAAACTGTTTCTCAAAAAGAGCTCTTAGCCAAGACACATGGAAAATATAAAACAAATGCATCTTTTAAACTTTCTATATCACAACTTGACCATAACAGCCTTTATACCACTTGTCCCTCTCCTGTGCTTTTTCCAGAACCATCCTTCTTTCCTCTCTTGATGATCCAATTCCTTTCCATTCCCAACAGCCATAAATCCCCAAAGCTCAACTGCCTCTTAAAATTAAATTCACTTTAAAACAGGGCAAATTCCTGTTCCAAAATTAGTACTCTTGTTAGACACCAACATGAACTGCTATACACATATCATTCTCACTCCTATTAAATTCTATAAATCAGGCAATACTTTTAAAGAACAATCTTTATGCATTTGTATGCTTAATTGCACTTTTTTCTACATTTTTGAACAAGGAGCCTCACATTTTCATTTTCTACTGGGCTCCACAAATTATGTAGTCAGACCTTATACTATATTTCAAAGTATAGCAGGATAAAATGTTAATAAATCCATAGGATTCCTCCCTTGTGATTTTCATAAAATTGTACCCAAAAAGTGGATCAAAATAGGCCACTTTAAAGAAAATGATAGTTTGTTGTTTTTAACTGGACATACGCACTACCATAGGAAAACAATAATGTACTTACCTCACTGTAGACCTCTCTGGTATAAAAAAACAAATAAGAAAGCAAACAAATAAGAAAATCAAATGAGATACTAGGTCATTTGGTTTATATCCCCACAGCGCTGTAAGCAATTTGAACTGGGGATGAGTTTTGTTCTTTCAATTTCATTGAACACTCTTAGCGTCTGGATTAGAAATAGACTATAAGCTCTCATCATAAATATCCTGTTAGTATTTGTCTTTATATAGTTCTCAAAGTCGACATCTTTAGAAGTTCACATGTCATTGTTTCACATTATGCTGTCCCATTAAATGATTCTGAAAATAATCATTGAATGGAAAAAAAAAAAAAAACCAACAACAGAAAACTTGATACTTACAGAGGCTGAAATAGTCACAGTCAGAAAGGTGGTACATGATAACCATACCTTAAACAGTGCTGTGGGTCTGTATTGATTACTTCTTCAACTCATGCTGATGCATGGTCCAGGGGAGTAGGAAGCAAAGGTTGAAAACTCACACCACCTACATCCACTTAAATTAACTATTAGGACCAAGAAACGAGGCCCACCTGTGTCAACATGACTTAACTATGTGTTCTAGGAAATTCTGGCCCAGGAACATTAGCCAGTAGGCCAGTAAATAATATAACTGTTTGCTTCAGAAAATCCTGCAACCAATTTGTCTGGGAAAGATAGTTTGCTCATCTGGGATAACAGCTCTCCTTTCAAGACAATATATTGCTCACCTGGCAAACAGCTTGCATAGCAAACAGTTCACTCATCTCACTTACCTTGGCACTCTCACCTCGCTACATCCACCAACCTTAAATTATTATGCCACAAAACTTGCTCAGTTCTGATCAGTTTCCTGCCCAGAAAAACCCTAAACCACTCAAGCCAGACCTTATAACTTTATAAATATCTTTTCCTTACATTCCTGTTTAAGACACTACTGAGACTCTATTAGGGAGGTGTTTGTTCTTACTTTCGTAGAACTAATAAACTGGGCTTCGCTCAACCAGTAGATTTTGGGGGATTCTTTTGAGGAGTTGTCAAACAATGGGCACATTCCTACCAATCAAAATAAGTAAAAACAGAGAGAAACAAGCAATAAACATCCAATATAGGTAGAAAATGACAAAACAAAAGATTTTCTCTATCACCCTAAAATTATTATTGGTCATACTACCCCCAAGATTTTATTTCTCCACAAATATTTTAATATTCAATATATTAAATGATTTTGGGTGGTAGAGCAGTAATCAAACAGAAAATGATACCTCACAAGTCCATATAATTAAAATTAAGATTTATATTCTGGACTTTTTGTCAGAAAAATCTGTGACCAAGATCTAGTTCTACAAATTATCTCTGTAATCTTGTAAAAGTCACTGACCCTTTATTTGTTTAGTTCTTCACTTCTAAAATAAGCCAAATGCATCTATCAGACAGTATAATTTTGACTTTCCACTCTGTATCAGGCAGTGTTCCAGGAAACGGAAATACATTTCAGTGGCCACACAAACATTAAATAATGTATGTAAGATAAATTTGTAGTAAAGTAGTAAATATGTAAAGTTTCCTTATTTTTGTTATCATCAACAATAATATCTAGATTCTCTAATATGCAGAGTCAATGGTTTTTAAAAAGTGAAATTATTAAAGTCTCTATGTGAGAATTTCTTTAAAGCCAGAGTCCATCAATATGAATGTTGTTTGGTTATTCTGAATTTATCAGGCTTATTTTCATTTGGCTACCATAAAATTTGAAATCATAAAAAATACTGATAAAAGTCCATCACTGACTCTTCCAAGACTCCTGCTTATACAAAGTAAATAGCAAAAAAGGTTGTTTTAGAAATATGCATTTTAGATGAAGTTGCATTTCTTTTTTTTTTTTTTTTGCGAACTCTAATAACTTAATATTTACCTGTTTTAATCATTTTTTTAAAAGAGTTTATTTATTTATTCATGAGAGACATGAAGAGAGAGGCAGAGACACAGGCAGAGGGAGAAGCAGGCTCCTTGTGGGGAGGACCCCAGGACCCAGGACCCCAGGATCATACCCAGAGCCAAAGGCAGATGCTCAAACGAGCCACCCAGGTGCCCCTATTTTAATCATTTTTAAGTCTATAGTTCTGTGGAATTCAGTACATCCACACTATTGTACAACCATCACCACTATTCTTCTCCAGAACTTTTTCATCTCCCCATGTGAAACTCTGGACCCATTAAAGACTAATTCCACCTTCTATTCCCTCTCTGGTCACTGGCAATCACCATTTTATTTTCTGTCTCTTTGAATTTGACCACTCTAGTTACTTTAAATAAGTGCAATCATTCAATATGCATCCTGGCATCTATCCCTCATCATAGTGTCCTCAAGGTTCATCTATTTCATAGCATACATCAGAATTCCCATCCTCTTTCAAAGCTTAATAATATTCCATCATATGTATATACCACATTTTGCTTATCCATTCATCTGTCAAAGGACACTTAGGTGGTTTCCATATTTCGGCTTTTACACATGCTGCTATGAACATGGGTGTTCAAATATGTCTATGAGACTCTGCTTTCAATTCTTTTGGGTGTGTGCCCAGAAGTGCAATTGGTGGATCATCTGGCAATTCTATTTTTATTTTTTTAAAGAATAACAATGCCACTTTCCACAGAGGCTGCACCATTTTACACATTCCTTCCAGGAAAGCACGAAGGTTCCAATTTCTCTACATTCTCTCCAATACTTGTTACTTTCTGTTTTTTTGATAATAGGAATCCTAATGCATAAGACATTGATTTTCAATGCGGTTTTTACTTGCATTTCCCTGATGTTGAACATCTTCACATGTGCCTATTGGTCATTTGTATATCTTTTTTTGGAAATGTTTATTCAAGAGCAGCCCGGGTGGCTCAGCGATTTAGCACTGCCTTCAGCCCAGGGCCTGATCCTGGAGACCTGGGATCGAGTCCCACGTCGGGCTCCCTGCATGGAGCCTGCTTCTCCCTCTGCCTCTCTCTCTCTCTCTGTCTCTCATTAATAAATAAATAAAATCTTTAAAAAATGTTTATTCAAGTCCTTTGCCTATTTTTTAATTGGGGTGTTTGTTTCATTTGTTGTTGAGTTGTAGGAGTTCTTTACATATTCTGGATATCAATCCCTTATCAGACTATGGTTTGCAGATAGTTTTCCCATTTTGTGGGCTTCCTTTCACTCTATTGATAGTGTCCTTTGATGCAAAGTAGCTTTTAATTTTCCTATTTTAATGATCTATTTTTGGATGTAATTGCATTTCATAACTCCTACCTGTGAAACACACAAGTGTGGCTTCATCTGCCCAAGAATTTGCACTGTAAAAATTGTATTGGAATTATACTTTTTATGAAACCCAGAATTCAATTGATCAAATGAGAATGTGTTCATTCACCACCGGGAAGAGAAAACAGATGGAGAACTCTGTTAAAATACAGGGAAGAATGATCCACTGAATTCTTCATTTAAAGAGAAGAAGAAGAAGAAGAAGAAGAAGAAGAAGAAGAAGAAGAAGAAGAAGAAGAAGAAGAAGAAGAAGAAGAAGAAGAAGAAGAAGAAGAAGAAAGAGGAGGAGGAGGAGAAAAAGAAATATACTGATGTACCTTATACTTAATGGGAAAAAAAGAGCTAAAAATAAAAAGCAGATAAATCTTTCCAGGTTGGAGCTGTGACATACTCACAGGTGGAAACCAAGATGTACCACAGAGCTGGGTCTTGTTTTGCCCAGCAGCATGATGGGCCTCCTGCTGTACTCTGCCAAGAGCCATTATTTTCTATGCAAAAAAAAAAAAAAAAAAAAAAGGATATTTCCATAGTAAGATAAGTAGCTTTACTTTTGTGAGTGAAGGAAGAAAAAAAATAAGGAATACAGGTTTGTTGTATACTATCAAGTACTGTCTAATACTTAGAAACTACAAAAAAAATCTATACTTAACAGCATGCAGAGCTCTTAAAAATAATATGGAGTAAAAATAACAAAGAAGGTTAAGTTTTTTTAAACAATGCCATTTATATAAATTTAAAACAAATATACATAAAAATTGATATTTTGCAAGATAAAAATTCAAAGATATTTATCAAACCCCAGAGAAGTAGTTGTTTTTAAGACAGAGAAAAATAAGAGTACCAGGGAAAAATCAAATGAATATACAATTAAATGAACATAGTAACAGTGTACCATGAAGTAAGGATTAGAATGAAGTCAACTCTCTGCACCTATAACCCTATGTTTTAAAAAGCAGGCATGATGTAGCCAAGGACATTCATGACCTTAAGTGGCCAGGAAGTCAAGCTAGGACCACTTAGAGATGTTAGTAATTTGAAGTTTATTCATAGAAAACAGGCAACTCTTCACTCTGCATCCTTTATGGAACGGCAAATGAAAATAAGGGCAGAAAGGCAGAGGGAAAGGGGAAATAAAGGCAGCCAAATGGGGTCTGAATTGTGAGCAAAAAGAGAGAACAAAGCCAAAAAGAATTCAGTAAGAAGCAGCAATAACAATAGCATAAGAAGCATTGGAAGAAGTAAGCTGAGAATATATCTGCATAAATAAAAGGCTGTTTGGAGTAAAAAGAATACAGGAGCAAGCTAATGTAGTTCTAAGAGAATTCCCAGTTAGGATGAGCAAACGATAATGCCCAGATGTTGATAAAGGCATTTAAGTACCCTCTGGTGGTCCCTCAAAAGATGCAATAGAATTTTAAAAATTTTGAAGGAAACCTGTATCTTGTTTCATTTTGTTTGATTGCTTGTTTTAATTCTGATCACAATTTACTTTTTTTAAAATATTTTATTTATTTATTTATTCATGAGAGACTCAGAGAGAGAGGCAGAGACACAGGCAGAGGGAGAAGCAGGCTCCATGCAGGGAGCCCGATGTGGGACTCGATCCTGGGTCTCCAGGATCAGGCCCTGGGCTGAAGGCTGCGCCACCCTGGCTGCCTCTGATCACAATTTAAAGAGGATGGGTGAGTCAGTGGTTTTCATATTTTCGTGTACATTCATCATCACCGGGAGCACTTGTTAAAGCACAGATTGCTGAGACCAGTCAGCAGGTCTGGCTATGCTCTGAAAATTTTTATTTGTAACAAGCCCCCAGAGATTAATGATATGTATGTTGCTGGCCAGGGACCACTCTTTGAGAACTACCGTCTCGGTGGGTATTTGTAAAATAATTAACTCACTGCATGGTGTTTTCCTGGGAAAGCTTTTCCAGAGAAAAAGCCTTTGTTTGGCAAATAACCAGAAGCCCAGTTTCTTCAAGATAAGGAATCTTCATGGCCAACTTATTTCTAGGAAACGGGTCAAGCCATCGTAAACAAAACAAAACAAAAAATTAAATTAAATAAAACAATAAAAGAAACGATAGGACTCGGGGAAGCCTTAGTTTTAAGGATAAGAAGGATTCTGAGAAGTGATCCAGAATTTGAAGCCAAAGCCTGAGATACAATGTCAGGAGCAATAAGGCTGCTGGGGGTATTGGTCATATCTACCCGGAAAGTCTTAGTACCGTGGAATGCGTGGTGGTTAGGACATATTCTCAAGGACCAGTGGACCAAAATTCAGGTCCTGGTTCCACCATTTTCTACTTGTTGTTCTGTGGGCAAGTGATCCTTCATTTTCCAGCTTGGTTTCCTTATTTTAAAAAGGGATGATAATACCCAACTGCATTAATCAGGCTGGGTAATCTGCTGTAACAAACAACCCCAAAATATCAGTGGCTTAGCACAGTAAGTGGATTTCTTGCTGACACAAATTTCAACCTAACTGTCCCTGACTGAGAAGATAAAGCAACTTGCTACCACTGACTCAAAGATAGGCTGGTTTAATCCTGGGATTCCACAGCTCTGTGGTTTGAGGTTGTCCTGATGCCATTCCTACAGCACATGAGGAGGAGGCAGGTGGAAGGAAGAGGAAATACAGAGCCTTGGGTATTTAACCCTCTAAGCCAAAGTGACACTCATCACTCTCATTGCAATTCCAGTGGTGAGAACTGGGCATTCTGGGCAAAAGGACCAGAAAAGGTAACTCTAAATCGGCAGCAACTTCCCAGCAAAAACTACCCTATGAAATGGAACCATGAATATTCCTGCCAACTAGCCACCTCTGCCGCACCAGCTCCCAGCATTTAAATATTAAACTACTAAATGGAAGTGCTTAGGACGTAGTGCTGGTGGCCATTATCCTGACTTGCTGGATTTTACCTCTCTTAATATTGCACCTCCCCCCCAAAAAAATTATATTAATTCCTTAGCGATGTCTAATACTCAGACTATGGACTTATGGACTCTTTACATTAAAAATATCCTTTTATATTTGGTTAATTTGCAATCAGTATTCAAACAAGTTCCCCACATTTCATTGGGTTGATATGATGACTCTTCAATCGCTTTTTACCCAGTTTTCATTTTAATGCCATTCATTTGTTGAAGAAAGTAGAATATCTGTCCCCAGAGAAGTCCCAATATTCTGGATTTGGGTGAATGTATCCATATTGTGTCATTTAACATGAAAGTTTATATCTTATATTTCATGTAAACCAGTCGATAGATTCTAGAGGTTTGATTAGATTTAAGTTTAATTCCTTTGGCAAGAATATCATTATGGGGCGGTTGCTCTGTGTCATTCCCAGCAGATCAGCTCGGAAGGTTTATACAGTGTCACCCCTTTGGTGATGTTAAGACTGATCAGTGGGTTCACTGATGTCAGCCCAATAATAAGACAGGTCTTATCAACCTGTCTTTCAATAATTAGTAGCCATTCACAATCAAAACCCAGAATCACTTGATAATGCTAATTTGATGATACTGTCTGTATTTAACAGTCGGAATTATTCTATAAAGAGCTTAAATTTTTATTTACTCTGAAGTACTATTCAAACAGATACCACTTTTTAGAATAATGAACCAGCACCTTAAATATCTTCAAAAGTCACAGTAAGTTTTTTTTTGCATTATTATGAATTCATGTATTTTATATAAGTGATCGGTTTTAAACCACTTTGAGTATTATTATTATTCCATGGCTAGAATTCTCTCAGTGTCAGTCAACATGAGCTCCAGCAAGATGGTTCCTATGTCCCTGGTATGGCTTTAGTTGTCTTTGATAGGTTCCTTGTTTTCTGGGATAACCTAATGCTTCTAGTCTGATCTTGAATATCTGACCCAGATCTGGAATCAATTACTTCTCCGATGTAACCTCATATAAAAAATTGTATTTAAGAGGTACCATATAGAGTTGAGAGTTTTGCATTGTTACTGGCTTGCCATTACATCTCGGAATTTTCTGTGGTGGGAGGTAGAAAAAAGTGTGTGTGTATGTGCACATATACACCCCAAACATTTATATATTCATGTATATATATACATTTTTTATTCATATATATATGAAAAAGTAAAATAAATCATGGTATTTCCTATTCAAATTTAAAAATACAGGGTTTTTACTTAAGTGTTTAAATTTTATCTTAGATTTCTTTTCCTTATGCTCATAACCTTGGTTCCTAATGGCATGAACTTAATTACTTATTTGCTTTATTCTGTTATATAATAGGATGGTTATATAACTCATAAAAATAACTTCATAGTAATCATATTAATACTACTACAAACAACAAATTTGCTGAATGCAGTCTAAGTTTTTGTTCGTATTTTTTCTTTAGAATATAATCCAGTAAGGATGTACAGTCAATACACTGTGCTGCAAAAAATGAATTCTTTTTCTCTTTGTGGCTATGCCACTTAGATTATTAATTTGTTTTTTAATTTGTTTGATTAATTTGCTTTTGTTTAATATTTTAAGAACGCTGTTTTTTGATACAAGTGTCTTAAAACATCTACATTTATACTGTTCAAATATCAAACAGACATGGTCCAGAATCAAAATTCCAAACGTTAGAAATTAGACATTCAGGGAGTCTGATTTTGAACTCTTTCCCTCCCTATAGTCTTTTGGGAGGGACTTTGGTTTATCCTTTTGGTTTATCATCATCTTTTGGTTTATCATCTTTTGGTTTATCCTTTATTGTATCTTTTTTAAAATATAAGCAAATGCCTATAAATACTATACTTTCCCCCCTTTTCATACGACAAATCTTGATGGTCCCTAATCATCAAGATGCTGGGTGATGTTTCCCATGATCCTTCTCCCAATGTGTTTCTTCTCAGAGAAGTAGCAGCCCTAACCAAGAACATTCAGAGTAATAGTAAACTCTGCAAACAGAATTTTTCCTTATACAGGTAAAATCAGGATCCCCCTGTTGATGTGCACCCTCATGGTCCAAAGGTACCATGCGGCCTCAGAATTGAAGCTGGCACTGGCCTTGTGGCATGTGCCAGGAATTTATCCTCAGGAGATCATATGATGAAGCAGACCCACAAAATTATAGCTACATTTTGAGAAATATATCTGATATTTTGGTTTGTCATACTGGAAGCATTCATATAACCAATCATAAAAAATGTCATCTCTTTCATTAATGTATTGTGGAAACATGAAAAAAGATGGTGCTTTTAGGAATTATTAAGTAAGTCTTGGAAAAGATACCTCTGAGTCCCAAATCATGCAAAAAAAAAAAAAAAATGATATCGAATGTTGTAAAGTGTGAAAATAGAAGTCAATTTTTTGGTCCGACCTCCTGCTTCTTTCCTAGCCCCATTCTTTAAGTGTTATCAACTCATAATTAATGCACTGGTAAGAAATATAACAAGTGGCTTATTCACTGGCCATATTATTCATATACAGCCGATCATTACCGGTCGTATGTATCCTACACAATTCACTATACCAGACACTGTAGACAGAAAGATGAATGATATTTGGTTCTACTCTTGTTCTTGGAAATAAAAATAACGAAGTAAATGATTTCAAATTAACATGGACAATGTATGATGAGAAGAATGGTGTGGGTCCAGCCTGCGTTGGCGGGGAGGGCGGCAATAGTGGACTGTAAGCAGTTCAGGTTAAAATGGTGACTCTCTGAGAGGAGCCTGGAGCGTCAGGGAGGTGATGGGAGAGGAAGACCCAGCATCCATGATTCTAAGAACACGGGGTGTCTACTACTCACCAGGAATTGCTATGGTTATAGAAAAAAAATTCACTGCCTTCACGGAGCATACCTTCCAGCGGAGCAAACACAAGACGAACACATAAAAAACAAATGCGCGCTGTGACCTCAACAGTGACAACTATTGAAGAAACATTAGCCAAAGGGAAAAAGGGTGAGAAGGGGGTGTGTTTATGTCTGGGGTCAGGAAGGCCCCTCTGAGGAAATGGCTTATGCCATTCTTGGATGCCATTCAATCCAGGGCCTGGATTGAAATGATGTGGAAGGTGATGGGAGTGTTGGGGAGAAAAGCTTTCCAAACCAAGGGAACGGAAACCTTGGATTATTGGCAGAACTGCGGGAGCTGGGGGAGCGGGACAAGGGCAGGCTGCTGCTGCTGCGGGGGGGATGCTGAGCTCAAGCTGCAGCCCAGGGCAGGAGTCAGCAAACCCGGCTCGAGGGCCTACTCTGGTCCACCACTTGTTTACGTAAATCAAGTGTTTTGGGAGCACAGCCAGACGTACTTGTTTGTTTGGAGACCGTCTGGCTGTGTGCTTGCCTCGGCCTGTTTGCAAAGCCTGAACGTGGCTGCCTCGCCCCTTACAGGAAAGGTCTGCTGACCCCGGCCCCCAGGCAGCCAGTTGCCTCAATGAGGAAAGCGCGGGGCAGGCCTGGATTAGAAAGGACACAGCCCAGAGCTGCCACCACAGTGCTTCGGGCCACAGCGGGGGCTTTTCTCATTACTAAGCTGAACCTACAAAATAGGTTTCCATTCATGACCTTGGAGTCATTTTTAATTTCTTTATTTTTCTCATCCCACATGCCCAGTGTGTCAGCGGTCCTGGCTTTCCCCGCTACGCCGGGGAGGTGGAACCGCACCTGTGTCCCACTCCTGGAAGTAGGGAGAGGCCCTCCCCTGCATCCAAGGACAGTCGCAGTCCTCCCAACCTCCCTTTCTGCTACCCTCCTTGGCCCTGTACATTCTATTTTCATCACGTAGCCGGGACAGTATATTAACTATTAAAAGCCAGATGATGTTATTCCTGTGTTCACACCCCATCCTCGCACGGTTCACCCAGTGAAGCAAATCCCTTACCACACCATCCAGCCCCTTTACCTCCCTGACCTCACCTTCTGCCGTCCTCCCCTTTGTTCACTCTTCTCCAGATACGATGGCCTTCCTGCTCTTTTACTGACCCTGGAAGCCCACCTCCACCCCAGCGGCGTTGCACTTACTGTTTTTTCTACCTGGAGTGCTCTTCTTCCAAAATTTACAAGGCTCATTCCTCCCATGGTTTGTCAAGTATCACCTTCTCAACAAAAACTCTCCTGACTCTAAATTTGCAACCCTACCTCACTCTCCCAGCATTACCTACCTTCATGCACTGTTTAATACTTCCCCATAATATTTAGTGATTTCTAAATATATTTTTTAAAGATTCATTTATTTTATTATTTTGTAAAGATTTTTATTTATTTGAGAAAGAGAGAGAGACAGATAGCAAGAGAGAGCATGAGCAAGGGAGACGGAGAGGGAGAACCAGACTCCCTACTGGCTGAGTGGGGAGTCTGATGCAGGGGCTCAATCCCAGGACCCCGTGATCATGACCCAAGCTGAAGGCAGACACTTAACCAACTGAGTCACTCAGGATTTATTTATTTTAGAGAGAGCATGGGGCTGGGGGAGAGGGAGAGAGAGAATCTCAAGCAGACTCCCTACCGAGAGTGGAACCCAAGTCTCAGCTCAATCTCATGACCCTGAGGTCACGAACTGACCCAAAGCCAAGAGTTGGATTCTTCACTGACTGAGCCACCCAGGCTCCCCTAGTGCTTTGTATCAATACATTAAATATAATTTTGTATTTGCTTTTACCCTCTTCCTTTATTAAGTGAAGGCAGGGATTTTTTCTGAAGTTTGTTCTTATTCATCACTGCATCCTCAACCACAAAAACAGTGCCTGGCACAGAGTAGGCCATCAGGATATATTTTATGACTGAATCAATTAGATCAATCCCTCTTTAATTCACAAACTGGATATTATAAGGGAGAATTAACAGTATCCTACATAAGTGGAAGTCTACATATTTTAGAGATACTCATCACCACGCAAAATAAGAGGGGGATGAACAAGGCGTAAAACCTAGTGAACTCTAAATTTGTACCCTTTGCAATGATGCTTAGGACTTGATTCCTTTCTAATTCAACCCCCCTGCATTCAGAGAACACAGCTGATATGATTTTATCCTTTTAACTTTATTGAAATTGGTTTTGTGACCTAACATAGTACCTGAGCTGAAGAATTCAACATGTGCACTTGAAAAGAATTCAACTGTTTATTGGCTGGAGCGTTTGGTAAATGTCAATAAGGTCAAGGTACTGAGTCGTGCTGTTCAAGTCCCTCTGTCTGTTTTCAGACTTTCTATCTAGCTTGTTTTATCAGTTTTTGAGAGTGAGATAATAGAAGTCTCTTATTGTTCAAATGTCTATTTCTGCTTTCATTTCTGTCATCTTTTGCTTTACATCTTTGTGGGGTCCTATCACCACATGTGACAACCTCTTCATCACTATGAAATAGTCTCCTTGTCTCTGGCAGTATATTTGTCTTAAATTCAATTTTGTCCGATATGAGTGTAGTTATTCCAGATCCTTAATGGTCACAATTTGCATATTATATCTTTTTTTCATCTCTTTACTTTCAATTTACTGAGTCTAAATCTACAGTGTGACTCTTGTGGAGATCATATAGTAAGATCTCATTTTTTTTATTGCAGTCTGATGATATCTGCATTTGATTTGGATGCTTAATTCACTCACATTTCATGTAATTAGTGGTATGGTTGGGTTCATGTTTGCCATTTTGCTATTTATTTTCAAAGGGATATAGCTACCTTGAATTAGCTACAATACCTTGAATTCCCATTTTCTTTGCCTGAGTATTAGTAGTTTTTCCACTTATCAAGGCTTCACAGTCTATTTTAAATCATTGTCAATTTCCAGGACTCTGAATGCTTGTTTTTGATAATATTCTCTAGTTTTATCATTGCCATTTGAGGAACAGAATACGGTGACCTCTTCATTGTACCATGTTGGGAATCCCCAATTATGAGAATTGTTGCAATAGTTCAGGAATAAAACAAAGATAGTAAGAACTAGGAATGAATAGTGACAAACATTGATAGAATGGATTTAATAAATATATATTTTTTAAAGTAGACAAAACTTGAAGAATGACTGCATTTGAGAAGGATAAATTCCAGGCCAATGGAACATGCTGGTTAAAATTGCGGGTTTAAATCTTAAGTCTGGCCCTTGAGGCTGGATGACCTTTCTAGGCCTCAGTTTCCCCACCTGAAAAATAGTGATAATATTCACTCTGGTGCAAGGACTTAATACAACAATGCATGTAAGATTGTTTACACAGTGCCTGGCATCCTGTGATTTCCTAAAAGTTGTAGCTATGACTTTTACCATTATTAGGCCATCCTTTGCTCCCATCAGCTCTTTGATAAAGACATTAATAGCACCATTGGAAACAGATTACAGCCATCTAGGGCCTATTCCATAAGAACTCAGGAAGAAATGAGGGTACTTCTACTTCTTGCTAATCACCAATAAGACAAATTTAAGCAACATTCTTAAGACAATTAAGAAACATGCCATTTCCTATACTAAAAGCTCTAAATATATTATGGCATAATTGTCATATGAGCAAGGAATATGTTGTTTTTAAGAGAAGCTGTCAATCGCCTTTAAAATAGCTGTCAAATTTTTCTCCCTATTTAATATATTCCAAAGGGGTTTTAAAAATAACGTTTATTTCCTCTCCAATTTTTCCTCATTCCTTCAGCAAACACTGATTATTTTCCCTAGTGTCTTGAATACAGATTGAAATCAATGTGGATTTGGGGTTTATTATTTGATTAGTGCACCTGAATCATTAATGACATGAGCTCAATTCTTAAAATAGTTTGAATAAAGAGCTGCTGTCACAGATTACGCAAAGGGAGACCAACAATGCAAGCCTTCATTTCTACACATTAATATTAACTACTAACTCATGCCCTCCACCTTCTTTCAGTAGAAAAATCAAATGAATTCTAATATACAGCATAAATGGTCATGTTTTTATTTATTTTTGGTTATTTATAATTTATATTTCCTACCCTTTCAAAATATATTTGAAGTTCCTCTCAATAAGCACGTAAGACCATAAAAGATACAGGCAAAGGAGATCAGAAAAGAGATGGTAAAAGGGGTAGAGATTATTCTGTCCACAATCTGGGGTCAGAAGGTCATTATGATTGAGCACTTCTTTTAGCTCTGACCTTCCTGGCAGCCAAGAGGAAGAGTGAAATAATGGATCACGTATCCTCACTAACTGATTAAAGGAAACGCAATAGTATTGCAGATGATAGAAAAATTTTTGCAATTAAATTCCTGGAGGAATTCAACTTGACAGAGTCTACACAAGGCATATTGTGTGACACATAAAACAAAAGTTTTCCTCCGCAATGTGCTGAGGAAATGTATTCCTCACACGGTCTTTGGAAACTCCATGATTGCTTAATCAAAACCAAGGAAACAATATTAAATATTAGCGCAGAGAATTGCTTTTAATGATGATGTCACCTGTCATCTGAATTTCCACACCTAATGGACTCTGCAGATCCCTCTCATGGATTACTCCATAGCAAAGTTTGCTCCTGTGACTCTTCTCTGTGGCTTCCTAAGGACCACTTCCTCCGGGTTACCTTCTTCTCCGATCCCTCCTGTCCTGGTGTAGCCCCAGAGCTCTGTCCCCGGCCTTGTCTTACTCCACACATCTATCCTGAACAATGTAATCCATACCCACGCCAAACACACCAGTGCCTCATGCATCCAAATGACTATCCCGGGGCTCTTGCTTAAAATCCAGGCCCTCACTTCCACTCCTGGGTGTTTGGAAGATATTTAAAACTTATTAGGTTCCTACCAAAACCTGTTCTCCTTCTATATCCTCTATCTTGGAAATTCACACCATTACCCAAACTTTACCAAAGCACACCTTATATATCTGATCTTTCTCATCCTCACTGTGACTGTTTTATTTCAAGCCCTTTGCATTTTAATTGGTGTGCACGTAAGCCTTGCTCGGCAGTGAGTTCTCTGCAGACAGGGTCCTGATTCATCTTTAAATTCAGTACCGAGGCCACATGGAAGCTAGAATGCTATTGGTTAAGTAAATACATATTTAATAAGTGAATGAAGAAATGATCACATGAGAAGGGAATGAAAAGTACTGAGCTACATTCTTCACACCATATTTCATCGAATCTATGAGGTGTAATTGTAAGATCTATCACTATTTTATGAGCCATTACAGAAGCAGAAAATAGTACTGATTGTTGTAAGATGCAACTGATTGTCAAGCACATTCTAGTTTCAGATATGAGAAAATCTGAATAAAAACAAATGTGTCTTAAAATTGGCAAAATGTGACATTTTTACCTAAGTTGCATGGTATCACTTCACACTGATCTCAAAAGAAAGTAAAGAGCTTTGAAGCATCAAAATAACTGGCTGATAGCAAGGACCCCCGAGAACCTCTCTTTTTGATTACTTTAGACACCCCTGTTTATCTTAGTTTGGATCCTAATGATGTCATACAATTTGTGTTGTTAATTAAAGCAAGATGTACCTTCTCCCAGGGCTTCCTTCTTTCACTTTCTCCCAGTTCAACCATACTGTTACCAAGCCCAGAGAGTCTTTTTTTTTTTTTTAATTGAACTGCAGTTAATATACAATATTATATCAGTTTCAGGAATATAACATAGTGACCCGACAATCACATACTTTGAGAAATGCTCGCCGCAATAAGCATGGTTTCCATCTGTCACCATAAAAAGTTATTAAAGTACTATCGACTATATTCCCTATGCTGCACTTTTTCATTCCTATAATTTGTTATTTTTTTATAACTGGAATTTTGAGCCTCTTGATCTCCTTCTCCTATTCCATCCATCCCCACACTCTCCTCCTCTCTGACAACTACCAGTCTGTTCTCCATATTTGTCAGTCTGTTTCCGGTTTTGCTTTGTTGTTTTGTTTTTTTGTTTGTTTGTTTTTTTAGATTCAGATACAAGTGAATTTATATGGTATTTGTCTTTCTCCATTAGCATAAATACCTCCAGGTTTGTCTACATTGTTGTGAATGGCAAGATTTCGGTCTTTTTGATGGCTGAATAATATTCCAGTGTGTGTGTGTGTGTGTGTGTGTGTGTGTGTGTGTGTGTGTCACAATTTCTTTATCCATTCATCCACTGATGGACACTTAGTATGTTTCTTGGCTTTTATACTCCAATAAACATAGGGGAACATATTTTTTGAATTAATGTTTTTGTTTTGTTTTGTTCAACTAAATACTCAGAAGTAGAATTACTAGATCATACGGTATTCTATTTTTAATTTTTCAAGAAAACTCCATACAAAGGCTGCACCAATTTACATTCTCACCAACAGTGCAGGAGGGTTCCATCCTAACCATCACTTGTTATTTCTTACCTTTTTTGATACTATCCATTCTGATTGGTAGGTAGTGATATCTCATTGTGGTTTTAATTTGCATTTCCCTGACGATCAGTGATGTTGAACACCTTTTCCATGTGTCTTTTGGCCATTTGTAAGTCCTCTGTGGAAAAATGTCTCTTCAGATGTTCTGCACATTTTTTAATCAGATTGCTTTTTTCAGTGTTGAGTTGTATGAGTTCTTTACATATTTTACATATTAACCCCTATTGGATATATCATTTTCAAATATCTTCCTCACTCAGTAGGTTGATTTTTTTTGTTGATGGTTTCCTTTCCCGTACAAGTTTTTTAGTTTGGCGTAGGCCCAATGGTTTAATTTTGCTTTTATTTCTCTTGCCAGAAAACACATATCTAGAAAAGTATTTCTACAGCCAATGTCAGAGATTATTGCCTATGTTTTCTTCTAAGAGTTTTACGGCTTCAAGTCTTACATTAGGTCTTTAATCCATTTTGAGTTTATTTTTGTGTATGATGTAAGAAAGTGGTCTGGTTCCATTCTTTTCCATGTACCTGTCCAGTTTCCCCAGCACCGCTTATTGAAGAGACTTCCCCCCATTGTATATCTTGCCTCCTTCGTCATAGACTAATTGACCATAGAAGTGTGAGTTTGTGAGCTCAAAGACAGCCTGTCTTAATCTGTCCATCTGCCATAACAAAACACCACAGAATGGGGGCAGGTGGCTTACACAACAGAAATCTATTTTCTCAGAGGTCTTGAGGCTGGCAGTCCAAGATCAGGGTGCCAGCAAGATCAGGTTCTGAGGGTAGTTCTCTCCCTGGCTTGCAGATGACTACCTTCTCCCTGAGCCCTCACATGCGGGCAAGAGGACTGGGAGCTAGCTCGGATTCCCCTTCCTACTCTTAAAGAGCTCTAATCTGTTTGTGGGGCCCCATTCTCATGACCTCATCGGAAACCTAATCACCTCTAAGAACCCATCTCCAAATACTATCACTCTGGTGGGAGGTGGGTAGGGCTTCAACATGAATTTTGAGGGAACAAAAATATTCAGTCCATAACAGAGTCCCAGTCACACAAAGTGCCTGGCTCAATTTCTGCTCCTTTCTGGGCTCCACTTTTATTCAAAAAGTTGCAACTACAGGAGTTAGAGGAAAATAATCTCCTTTCTTTGGTCAAGAGAAGAGAGCCATTAATCTTTTACCTGTCCTTTTAGGGATTGTATTTTGAGACTACAAATACATGGAGCGATTAAGTGGCCATTCACTGATGCTTCCAAAACTTGCTTCAGTTACCCTCAGACTCTCCAGAGAAGTGGTCAAACAGCAGTTGTTTCTAGAAACATACCGGGAAAAGCAATGTTATTGCGGGTAGGAGTGGAAAAGAGTCATTCATTTATCCAATATTGATAGCACACCTGTGATTTGCCAGGCATTGTGGTATATAGCCTTTGTCCATGTATCAACGTGGGTTTAAGTGGTGCATTACTCTACAAACTTTGCTTTAAATATTAGGAATTCTCTTCTGAGTATTTGAAATGTCTTAGAAATTTAATTCTATTTTAGAATTGCTTTGAGAACTCCAAACTGCCAGTCACTCTTGTGATTTGGGGAAGTAGCAAGATGAAGAGGCTTTTCTTGTATTTTCTGCTTTAAAATTGCAGATGATAATACTTTCACATGACCTTTAAAAAAAAAAAAGATTTTTTTAAACTATTCATGAGAGACACAGACCAAGAGAGAGGCAGAGACACAGACAGAGGGAGACACCGGATTCCTGGACCACGACCCGAGTCAAAGGCAGGCAACCCACCACTGAGCCACCCGGGCGTCCCTCACATGACCTTTTGACTTATCCACATAACATTAGGGTCAAGCAGGAACAAGGGCCTTTTTGGATCCAAATCCAGGCTAGAGCTGTCTGTTTAAGACTCGCTTTCCCTCTAAAGTAATAGCTAAGTAATAGCACTGTATATTCATTTTGTTTTTACTGTTGTTATTTCCCCCTGACTTTATCTACATAAAGATACTGAAGGAAAGAAGTAAGATGAAGAATAACATGATCCCAGACTTGTGTCAGTGATGGTTAGTCCTGTGCCAATTTTTGGTAAAAACTCATTCATTGCTTTTGGTAACTGGTACTTGCTTTTCTTCCACAGACTTCCTCAGATCATTAATTTACCCATTGCCACTGGTACAGTTGAAGATGATGCTGATGATGAAGAAGAAGATGATGAGAGGAGATAACTTTATATTGATTGCTATGTTACAAGTTCTAGGCTAAGAACTTCATTTTATTCCCAATAATAATCCCATGACGTATAATTACTATTAAGTTAATTTGAGAATTAGATTTAGTTTTCCAGAGGTAAATGATGTCCCTAGGGTTACCTACCTGGAAAATGGCAGAGCTGGGATGTGAAGGAAAGTCTGCTCATTCTGGAGCCCACATGCATAACTATGGTAGGTGTAGACAGCTTTGGAATTTCTCATCAGAAGGAACCTAGCTCCCACAGCTCATGGTGTGTTCTTAGGCAATTTGCAGAACTTTTAAGATTCAGTGCCTGTATTTATAGAAATTAGAATGATATGTTTTTCCTCTCAAGATTTGTTGTGATTATTTCTAAATACAATGAAAGAACATGGGTTTAAGGTAGTCATTGTAGGTTTCTTTCCTTTTAGAATGACCTATTGACAATTTCTGGTACACTTAACACTAAATTCGTGTTCTAATATTTAAAATTAAGATTTTTAAATTAATGAGCCCTTTTTTATAGAGCAGTTTCAGATTTACAGAAAAAATGAGCAGTGTAGAGAGTTTCCATATACCCTCCTCCCCCATACACAATCTCTCTTATTATTAATATTTTGCATTAGTATGGGACATGTGTTATAATTAATGAACCAATGTTGATGCATTATTATCAACTGAAGTCTATAGTGTAAGTTTTATTCTCTGTGTCATATAGTTCTATGGGTTTTGATAAATGCGTCATGTCATGTATCCAACATTGTAGCATACAGAATAGTTCCACTGCTCCAAAAAATCCCATGTGTGCCACCTTGTCATCCTTTTCTCTCATTTCTCTGGGTCCCTGCCAACCACACATTTTTTCTTTTTTTTTTTTTTTTCTACCGTGTTTATAGTTTTATCTTTGGTGGAATCTCATATAATTGGAATCAAGCAGTGTGTAGATTTTTAGTTTGGCTTCTTTCACTTAGCAATATGCATTTAAGTTTCCCTCATATCTTTCTATGGCTTGATAACCTATTTCTTTTTATTATTGAATAATACTCCATTGTATGCATGTTCCACAGCTTGTTTTCCCATTCACTTGTTGATGGACATCTTAGGTGATTCCAGTTTGAATAATTAGGAATAAAGCTATTAGAAGCATTTATGTGTATAGACCACATCTTCTTTAACCGTTCATCTGTCGATGGACACCGAGGCTCCTTCCACAGTTTGGCTATTGTGGACGTGGCTGCTACAAACATTGGGGTGCAGGTGTCCCAACGTCTCACTGCATCTGTATCTTTGCTTAGAAGGTATTCTTTCCACTTTTTTTTTTTTTTTCAAAAAAAAAAAAAAGCAATCTAGCTTTTTTCTCTTATTCCCTACATTACCTTTTGGCTCGTCTCCTGACAACAGTCTGCCGAGGTAGTAGAATTCACTCTTGTCTGGTGGATGTTTTAGCCACTTTTTTTCAGGCTGCTTCTTCAACTCTTTTCTTCTTCCTGTGAAACATAAATTCACAAAGTCAGCCAAAAGCTTTTCATACTTTCTTATGATACTACCAATAAAAAAAAAGATGCTGAAAGATTTCACCTCCTGAAAAACACAAATGTTTGCATTTTTTACAGAGTGGTACTCTTTCACCCAAAGAATATTCAGTTTCTTGGAGAATGTCAGAATGAGTTGACTAGATCAACCTGGGTGATAACGTATCACCAATCTGCCCCTGAATCCGTTTCTTTTGAAGTTGCCTTTTGGGGCAGGTGATACAATCATTACAAGAAGTCAGGATGCATTCAATAATATATAATAAAAACCATAACACAATGTTTTAACCAGGGAAGGGATTTATTTTCTCAAACAGTAAGAGGCCTCAGCTTGGAAATTCAGCACTGGTACAGCTGTTCACGCAAACGGTGTCTTTCAGGCTCCCTGCTTTACCATTCTTGGTGCGTCATTACAAAATGGCTTCTCCCTGCCTGGTCTTGGCAGCTGGATTTGAGACAGGAAAACAATGTGGTAGATTTATCAAGATAACAAAATCTTCCCAGAAATCCCAAGAGGCTCCCACTTATATCTCATTAGACAGATTTATGTCACATGGCCACCTGTAACTGCAAGAAATGCTGAGAAACTAAATGTTTTATTTTTAGCTGTGTGGATTGCAGCCTCATTATTTTTTTAATAATGAAGAAGGCAACAAAGGATGGAGGATCGGCTACTCATACTATCTGCAACACTGACTACATCTGTTCAACTACTCTGAAGCTTGACAGCACTAAGCTTTAGTTTAGTTAAGCAACCAAACTAAAAGGGGAAAAAAAAAAAGACTGAAACTATAATCAGGTTTTAGTTATAATTTACAAGTAATATGGTATGTAGGTCTGTAATTACTTTAAGAGTGAGGAGAATAGCTATATTTGATTTCCCCGTAGTTCAATGTTTTTAATCATACTATACCTTCTAAATATTTTTAAGATTCATTCCTTTATCTCCATCAATTTCATCACTCTCCTAAGGTAGGCCTGGATTATTAGCACAAAATTCAATAGGCTCCCACTCTTACAATTCCTACCCATTTCAAATTTATCTTCTAGATATCTTCTAGGATGCTTAAAAACACAAATATGACTATGTGCTAGTCAAAGTTATGCTACACATTTTTCTATATCTCCTCCTTCAGAAAACAAGCCCTGGCTCATTCACTAGATGAACCCAGGCTCTTCTTAACACTCCAGTCTGGATTCTTGCCTCCTCCTCCCTCATGTTTGACATTCATAAAATAACTTAATAGTAGTTCCACTTCATGGGATTTTTGCTCTGATTACATAAGGTGCACAGCCCAATATCCGGCACATATCATAACAATGAGCCATGTCTCTCATTTAATGTTCCTGTGACCAAATTTCCCTTTCATGTTCTCTTCCCTCCATCAGAGTAATTCCCTTTCATTAAACTATAACAAGCAAAATTAAGAGGGAAAAAAATTGCCTTTGTCTAGATACCACCCTTCAAAGATGCTTTTCCTGGGTTTCTTCTGTGCCCTCCTCAGTCTATCGTAGAGGCCGGCTCCTCCTCCTGAAATGATCTGTGCGGGTGTTTGTGTGTTAAGCTAGCCTGTTTCTTCGAACTGTATTGTCAGTTTTAGTAGATTAACTGGCACATGGTAGGTGCTTCATAAATGTTTGACAAAAGTAATGACATTTGGGTGGCTCAGCAGTTTAGTACCGCCTTCAGCCCAGGGCATGATCCTGGAGACCTGGGATCGAGTCCCACGTCAGGCTCCCTGCATGGAGCCTGCTTCTCCCTCTGCCTGTGTCTCTGCCTCTCTCACTCTCTCCCTCTCTCTCTCTCTCTCTCTGCCTCTGAATAAATAAAATCTTTTTAAAAAAAGTAATGACGTTATATATACAAGCTCTATAATTATGGAGAAGGCTATCTCATTTTGGTATTGTCAGAACTATTTCCTCTATGAATCATTTAAATTCAAATAGAAATTAACGGTACCAATGAAGCAAGTTTTATCTCTTATAACACACTAAGGAAATTGCAAAGCAAGAAAAACCAATTATTTAGAACTTCTCTAAAAATGCAACATATAACAATTTGTGGGAGAAATGACATTGAGAAGTAAATGTTAAAAAAAAAGCTCTAGATTGAAGTGAAATGGAATAGTGTTCTTGCTTCTTCTGCTGCTGCTTCTTCTTCTTTCTTCTTCTTTCTTCTTCTTCTTTCTTCTTCTTTCTTCTTTCTTCTTCTTCTTCTTCTTCTTCTTCTTCTTCTTCTTCTTCTTCTTCTTCTTTCTTCTTCTCTTTTCTTCTTCTTTATTCTTCTTCTTCTTCTTCTTCTTCTTCTTCTTCTTCTTCTTCTTCTTCTTCTTCTTCTTCTTCTCCAAGCTTATCCTCATGGTTACAAAATACAACATCTCCTTAGTTCTTATTTTGGTTCTGGCAGGGGCTAATGAATGTTTCCAGACTTATATCTAATTTTCATTGAACATCTATAATACAATAGGAGTATATAATTTTTATTAGGCTTCTATAAAATGTACCTTAATGTATTATATGCAAGGGTGAACCAAGGATGCCCACAATTCTCTACAAATCTTAAAATTGAGAGAACCTAGGTGCTACCCCTCCTGCCCCATTTAGCAGATACAGAAACCGAAGCTAAAAGTGTTAAGTCCCTTGCCCAAGATCACAAAGTACTAATGGCAGGGCAAGTAGTAGAACTACAACACAAGATGCAAAGTACGCTTTTTTGATAGGAATTCAGAAATGCATCCCAAATCCCACTGTGGGAGTTCTATTCCATTAATTTACCTAAACTGGAACTTCATTTCCCACAATTCCCTTCTTTGTTATTTTATAATATGAGTTGGCAAAAACAGAAGTGTGTAGAGATTTAGAAGGCAGAAGCAAAGCAGCTGTGCTTAGACTTTGAGCGTCGCCATGGTTTAATGTGTGAAGTGGAGATCCCCAGGGCCAGAGATTCTAAAGTGTCCTCACTTGCTATTACTCCATGTCTAATGAATTCCCTTTCCCATCTACTGATCTTGCTGACCAACACTGACCCCATACCACAAAAAAACAACCATAGACCTCTCTATCAACTCTTCCTTGTGGCTCCACTCTAATAACTGGGTGTCCTTGAGTTAAGAAGGCCTGATGGTGACTTTGATCCTCTAACCTTTCTTACAGACCTTCATTTCCCAGTGACTCTCCTACCACTGTGGGAACTAGTGTCCTACAATAAATTCCTCATTCCACAATGGTCACAGCACTTCTGCTTCCATGGCTAAACACTGACTGGCATACCCAGTTAATCCATGAACTCACATATCTTGCACATCATCTTTTAGAGAGAGAGAAAAAAAAAATTGCTAGGTCGACATCTAGAAGATAGCAATCACAAAGAAATTGTGACATAAATTATCATATAGATTTACATTTACAAATCAAGCTTTAGTCCTTAAAATATATTTATACAATGAACATACATTTCTTTGTTCCCAAGGAGTATTGATAAAGCACACAGAGATTACACCAGTTATTACATAAACACATTAATATATTAAAATATCTAAGAAGCTCTGCAACAAAGAAGTTTCTTTAATCTTGTATTTTCAAAACTTATTTGTGAAAGAAAAAAAAACCTTTCTTTTTCTCAAGTGTGGGGTATGGTATATACTTCTCAGTATTAAGCAACCCAGTTTCCTATAGCACACCTTACCAGTTTAGGGAAAATAGCATTTTTTAAAAATATTAAGATTTTAAATCACAATCTTAGGAGAATATTTATTCTATCCCTTGGCATGAATAATACAAAGGAATTCCACTGGATTTTAATTGCAAAATCACCAATAAGAAAGGCCTTGAAGGCATTACCCACCTCTTGCCCACATACACGTTTTTTAACTGACTCAATGAATAATGACCCATTGGTTGGCTGAATAATTAGAAGAGTGAAGAAAAAACATCTCTATCCTGCAATTATTAGTACAGTGCAAGATTATTGCTATTGAAAACGAGTCTGGTTCTCCTACTCCTTTCTATTATGTGCTGCCAATCCACACCCAGCCAAGCTGTTTCTGAAAAATGTTGGTATGAATACACCCTTCAATATTTCTTCCACACTGACTATAAATATAATCTAGGCATAAATCATCAAAAGTAAATACCAGTGAACACTTTAATCCTTTATAATAAATCAGAGAAATGGGGAGTCTATGCCTGATGATGAAGTTTTAGTGTAGGTCAAACCAGCGGTTTGCTGAGGAGGCAGCACTTGAGAAAACAGGGAGCATTTTGTTAAAGATTCAAAGTTCCACTATCAGGTAGGAATTCTTTTGCACGTATTTCTATCTCTCCTGGTTATTAAGCAGTTCTATTGTTTTATTTCAGCAAGCCCAATGAAATCAGAAAAAGTCTTTTTTTCTGAATGCCTACTACCTCAAGAAATGAAGTTAGATGCTGAATAAGATAGAAAATTGAATCATAAAAGTCTCTGGCCCTCAAATAATTTCTATTGAATAGGGTATAAAAGATACATATATCAACAATTTTAGTACAGGGTAGATTCTTGTTAATGTCACAGGTGAAGTACAGATTAAAGTTCTACAACGTTAAGGAAAGGAAGTGATTACTTCTAGATAAAGGGATCAAGGTCCAAGGCCGTAGCAACTCAGACACACTCATTCCACTCTTCTCAGGACCAGTTGTTTCTCCACGGAGCTTCAGGGGAGATTCCCAGAACTCAGGTTTCTCCTGATAGTGCCACACTGAGTGAGCCGAGGGTGAAGGACTATAGTCCCAAAACTCAAATGAAATGAGATAGATAAATCAAAGCTGAAGTTAAGCAATCTGATGGCCATCCCAGCAGAGCACAGTGCTCCCCAATGGAGAAAGGCTGCCACGGCTCCTGGTACAAACCATATAAGGTCAAAACCTCCCCCTTCCAACCTATGGGAGGAGTTCTCCAGGTGATTGGAAGCAGCCTCCATTGGAGACCACCTCACTGAACATCACATATATTCTCGGTCCAGAGACACAACAAATATCCAATCCCAAAACAACCTAGGGCTGGTTCCACCTCTGCGAACCTGCCTGCTCTGCTACCTTGAGCATACTTTCACTTCAATATACTGCTTTTTGCTTGCTAAAAAACATAAACAAACAAAACAAGCAATTGAAGTTGGTGGCATTTAAGCCAAATCTTGAAGAAAATATCAGACTGGAAGTTCTGAAAGATAGTTTAAAGAAACTAAGAGAGGCGAAGACATGGAGATAGTATTATCAGATAAAATCCAGTATCCCTAGATAAATTTAGATTTCAAATAAACAATAGCAGCAAAATGAATATAAGAATGGATCACAGGCTCTTTAGGACATACCTATACTGGAAATTATTTGTTGGTCATCTGAAATTCAAATTTAATTGAGCTTCCTGTATTTCCATATTAAATTTGGCAACTCTACCTGGAGGGAAAAATACATGGGATATACTAGAAAAAGAGTGTGGTTTAGTTGGTGGATTGAATTGTGCCCCCAAAGAGATATTGAAGTCCTAGCCCCCAGTATCTCAGAATGGAAATAGAGTCTTTACAGGATAATCAAATCAAAGTAAAGTCCTTAGAGTGGACCTCTAATCCAGTATGACTGATGTCCTTATTAAAAGCGAAAATTTAGACAAAGCAATGAACATATTTAGAGGAAAAATAATGTGAAGACTGAGGAAAAGGTTGAAATTATGCTGCCATGAGCTAAGGAATGTCTTGGACTACTAAAAGCTGGAAAGTCAAGTTAGAGCTTCTTGCACAGGTTTTTAAGTGATCATGGCCCTGCCAGCCCCTTGATTTTGGACTTCTAGCCTCCACAACTATAAGACAATAATTTCTGTTGTTCTAGGCTACCTAGTTTGTGATACTTTGTTATGGAAGTCCTAGAAAATTAATGCAGTTGGCTATAGCCAAAGGTAGTCTCCAAAGGATAAAGGCAGGAATTCTGTGAGCTAAGGAAGACTGTAGGGGTCCTGGAATCCTCAAGGAAAAAGTCCAAACTCCCTTTGCTTCCTGTGCATTCTAAAATGGAAAACAAACAAACAAAGACAAAACTTAATGCTGTTATCTGTAGCATGAGTCTAAAGAAAGTTAAGCAATGGCTCGAACATATTTTCCTAGGACATTCATTTTACTTTTGTCTGAAACAAAGCAACACAAAAGGATATATTATGAAGCAAAATGTGTAGAAATTTGTAGGACAAAATAAGACTATAAACTCTTGAAATAAATGTCAAGTTCTAGCCTCTGCTTCGATTTAGGCCCTCAAATCCTCAAAAATAATCTTTTTATTCCTTTTTAATCAGTAATACTTTGGTGAAAAGGTTTGCAAAATAATATTTAACTGGTGAAGAGCCACACAGATACTCGGAAAAAAAATAGGTATAAGGCAAAACAGTACAAAATGATATATCTCTGTACTCAAGGAGTTTGCAATCAAATTCTGTAAAATAATCACAAAAGGAAATGTAGAGTGAAGTAATTATCAATTTGAGAGAATAAAAGAAATGTTAAAGTAATGCACTATAAATTAACCAAATATTTTTTTTCTCTATAGTGTTCAAAAACACTATAATGATCAGAGGAAGAATCACAGGATACAGTTTTTAGCTAGGTCTAGAAAGGAAGAATAAATTCGGAAATGTGTAAAATTGTTTCATTATTATTTTGAATTAAGCTATATAAAATTTCACTCAATATTTTTTAAATCTGAAAGTATCTGTGAGTGCTTCAAAACAAGAAAACATATTTATAATGATTTATGTCATTTTGTTAATTCTAAGAATATGCTATTCTTTTCTTACTCCAAAGAGTTTATCGAATGTGCTCTCACCAAAGGATGATGTACAAAATTAGTTCAGTATACTTTTCAGCCTTGTATTCAAATACCACACTGTCTTGATGACCACAGCTTTGTAGTACAACCTGAAATCTGGCATTGCGATGCCCCCAGATATGGTTTTCTTTTTTAAAATTCCCCTGGCTATTCGGAGTCTTTTCTGATTCCACACAAATCTTAAAATAATTTGTTCTAACTCTCTGAAGAAAGTCCATGGTATTTTGATAGGGATTGCATTAAACGTGTATATTGCCCTGGGTAACATTGACATTTTCACAATATTAATTCTGCCAATCCATGAGCATGGAATATTTTTCCATCTCTTTGTGTCTTCCTCAATTTCTTTCAGAAGTGTTCTATAGTTTTGAGGGTATAGATCCTTTACATCTTTGGTGAGGTTTATTCCTAGGTATCTTATGCTTTTGGGTGCAATTGTAAATGGGATTGACTCCTTAATTTCTCTTTCTTCAGTCTCATTGTCAGTGTATAGAAATGCCACTGACTTCTGGGCATTGATTTTGTATCCTGCCACGCTACCAAATTGCTGTATGAGTTCTAGCAATCTTGGGGTGGAGACTTTTGGGTTTTCTATGTAGAGTATCATGTCATCGGCGAAGAGGGAGAGTTTGACTTCTTCTTTGCCAATTTGAATGCCTTTAATGTCTTTTTGTTGTCTGATTGCTGAGGCTAGGACTTCCAGTACTATGTTGAATAGCAGTGGTGAGAGTGGACATCCCTGTCTTGTTCCTGATCTTAGGGGAAAGGCTCCCAGTGCTTCCCCATTGAGAATGATATTTGCTGTGGGCTTTTCATAGATGGCTTTTAAGATGTCGAGGAATGTTCCCTCTATCCCTACACTCTGAAGAGTTTTGATCAGGAATGGATGCTGTATTTTGTCAAATGCTTTCTCTGCATCCAATGAGAGGATCATACGGTTCTTGGTTTTTCTCTTGCTGATATGATGAATCACATTGATTGTTTTACGGGTGTTGAACCAGCCTTGTGTCCCAGGGATAAATCCTACTTGGTCATGGTGAATAATTTTTTTAATGTACTGTTGGATCCTATTGGCCAGTATCTTGTTGAGAATTTTTGCATCCATGTTCATCAGGGATATTGGTCTGTAATTCTCCTTTTTGGTGGGGTCTTTGTCTGGTTTTGGAATTAAGGTGATGCTGGCCTCATAGAACGAATTTGGAAGTACTCCATCTCTTTCTATCTTTCCAAACAGCTTTAGGAGAATAGGTATGGTTTCTTCTTTAAACGTTTGATAAAATTCCCCTGGGAAGCCATCTGGCCCTGGACTCTTGTGTCTTGGGAGGTTTTTGATGACTGCTTCAATTTCCTCCCTGGTTATTGGCCTGTTCAGGTTTTCTATTTCTTCCTGTTCCAGTTTTGGTAGTTTGTGGCTTTCCAGGAATGCGTCCATTTCTTCTAGATTGCCTAATTTATTGGCGTATAGCTGTTCATAATATGTTTTTAAAATCGTTTGTATTTCCTTGGTGTTGGTAGTGATCTCTCCTTTCTCATTCATGATTTTATTAATTTGAGTCTTCTCTCTCTTCTTTTTAATAAGGCTGGCTAATGGTTTATCTATCTTATTAATTCTTTCAAAGAACCAACTCCTGGTTCTGTTGATCTGTTCCACAGTTCTTCTGGTCTCGATTTCGTTGAGTTCTGCTCGAATCTTTATTAACTCCCTTCTTCTCTTGGGTGTAGGATCTATTTGCTGTTTTTTCTCTAGCTCCTTTATGTGTAAGGTTAGCTTTTGTATTTGAGTTCTTTCCAGTTTTTGAATGGATGCTTGTATTGCGATGTATTTCCCCCTTAGGACTGCTTTTGCTGCATCCCAAAGATTTTGAACGGTTGTATCTTCATTCTCATTAGTTTCCATGAATCTTTTAAATTCTTCCTTAATTTCCTGGTTGACCCTTTTATCTTTTAGCAGGATGGTCCTTAACCTCCACGTGTTTGAGGTCCCTTGTATTCAAATAATTCTTAGTCATGGAGAAAACTATCCCTTGAGAAACAGTTTTCAAGGAATAATGATAACAGGTTGCTAAATGAGTATTTTTGCTATGAAGAGTAGAGGTTTTCTAACTTAGCTGTGTGTGAAATTACCCGTTTTGCAAGACCCTGTAAAGGTGACACTTAAATGAACCCCTCTACTCCCGTTCTCAAAATTGAAAAAGAAAAAGTAATAACTAGAGGAAAATTTGGTCATGGATCTACTGTGACTGAATAGATTTAATCATATACAAAAAAAAAAAAACTATTTCTCTGAAAAAGTTGTATTCTATTTTGTACCAAACTTAAATATGGAAGTGGCCCAACTGTCCATGGATTGATGAATGGATTAAAAAGATGTGAAAAAAAAAAAGATGTGAGATATATAAATATAAATATATACACACAATGGAATATTATCCAGTCACAAAAAAAGAATAAAATGTCTCCATTTGCAACAACATGGGTGGAGCTAGAGAGTATAATTCTAAGTAACATAAGTCAGAGAAAGACAAATACCATATGATTTCACTCATATGGGGAATTTAAGAAACAAAACAAACAAGTAAAGGCAAAAGAGAGAGAGAATGAGAGAGACAAATCAAGAAACAGAATCTGATTTATAAACGACAAACTGATGGTTACCAGAGGTGGGGGATGAGGAGATAAGCGAAATAAATGATGAGGATTAAGGAGTGCATTTGTGGTGATGAGCACCAGGTAAAAATATATATATATATAAAATTTCACTCAATATTTTTTAAATCTGCAAGTATCTTTGAGTGCTTCAAAACAAGAGAACATATTTATAATGATTTATGTCATTTTTTAATTTTAAGAATATGCTATACATATTTAAAAAATCTGTTTTATTCTGGGGCATCTTGGTGGCTAAGCTGGTTAAGCATCTGACTCTTGGTTTCAGCTCAGGTCATGATCTCAGGGTTGGAATTGAGCCCCTTGTCAGGCTCTATCCTCACATGGGATCTGCTTGAGGGTCTCTCTCTCTCTCTCTCTCTCTCTCTCATCTCTCTCAATTTCTCTCTCTCTCCTTTTGTCCCTTCCCCATTCCCGCTCTCTCTCTCTCTCTCTCTCTAATAAATATTTTTTAAACTCTATTTTATTTTATTTTCATTTTAAAAATCTGCATTTGTATACATTAATACAGACTGTCAGAATGAGAAATCAAGAAAATAATCCCACTTACAATTTCATCAAAAAGAATAAAATACCTAAGAATAAACTTAACCCAAGATGTGAAAGACCTGAACACTAAAAACTATAAGGTACTGATGAAAGAGATTGAAGACTGACACACATAAATGGAAAGATACACCATACTTATTGATTAAAATCATTAATATTGCTAAAATGCATAAACAATGCAAAGCAATCTACAGATTCAATCCAATCCCTCTCAAAATTCCAGTAGCATTTTCCATAAAAATATGTCTACAAACTAAAATTCGCATGGAACTACAAAATACCCTGAAGGGCCAAATAGTCCTGAGAGAGAAGAACAAGGCCATAAACATTACACTTCCTGATTTCAAACTATAATTGATACTTGAACAACACTGGTTTCAACTGTACAGGCCCACTTACGTAAGGATTTTTTTTTCAGTAAATACAGTACAGCAATGTAAATGTTATTTTATCTTTCTTATGATTTTTCTTAATAACATTTTATTTTCTCTAGCTTACTCTATTATAAGAATACCATATGGTGATCCCTGGGTGGCTCAGCAGTTTGGCACCTGCCTTCGGCCCAGGCATGATCCTGGAGTCCTGGGATCAAGTCCCACGTCGGGCTCCCTGCATGGAGCCTGCTTCTCCCTCTGCCTGTGTCTCTGCCTCTGTGTGTGTGTGTCTCTCATAAATAAATAAATAAAATCCTTAAATAAAATACTGTATATAATACAGGAAGCATACAAAATATATATTAATTAACTGTTTATGTTATAGGTAAGTCTTCTGGTCAATAGTTGGCTAATAGTAGAATTTTGGAGGAGTCAAAAGTTATACATGGATTTTCAACTGCCCAGGAGGTCAGCACCCTTAACCACCACATTGTTCAAGAGTCAACTGTATACTACAAAGCCACAGTAATCAAAACAGTATTCTATTATTAAAAAAAAAAAAAAAAAAGATATGTGTGGTGCCTGGGTAGCTCAGTTGGTTAAGCAATCTACTCTTGATTTTGGCTCAAGTCATGGTCTCAGGGTCCTGAGATTGAACCCTGCATCAGGTTCCACACTCAGTACATAGTGTGCTTCTCTCCCTCCCTCTGTCTCTCACCCTGCTCATACGCACACACTCTCATAAATAAATAAATAAATAAATAAATAAATAAATAAATAAATATTTTTTTTAAAGCGACTACATAGATCAATGGAACAGATTAGAAAGCTCAGAAATAAAGGCACACATGTATGGTCAACTAATCTATGACAAAGTAATTTATGGGACAAGGAAGATCTCTTTAACAAACGGTATTGGGAAAACTGGCTGGCTACATGCAAAAAAAGGAAACTGGACCACTAGCATACACCACATACAAAAATTAACTCAAAAGGGATTTGAGACTTGAGTGTTAAGACGGAAACTATAAATCCCCTAGAAGAAAACATAGGTGGTAAACTCCTTGACATGGGTCTGAATGATGTTTTCTTGGATCTGTCTCCAAAGGCAAGGAAAACAAAAGCAAAAATAAGTAAATGGGACTACATCAAACCAAAAAGCTTCTGCACAGTGAAAGAAACCGGCAATAAAACAAAAAGGCAACCTACTGAAAGGGAGAAGATATATGCAAATTACATACCCAATAAGCCAGTAAGAGTTTAACATCCAAAATACATAAACAATTCATACAACTAAATAACAACAACAACAACAACAAAAACCCAAACAGTCTGATGAAGAAATGGGCAGAGCATCTGAATAGACATTTTTCCAAAGAAGACATCCAGATGACCAACACGCACACGAAAAAATGCTCAACATCACTCATCATCAAGGAAATACAAAACAAAACCACAATGATATATTACCCTACACTCGTCAGAATGGCTATTATCAAAAAGACAAGTACCAACAAGGGGCGGTTACAGCGTGGAGATGTTTCTCTCCCTGTGTTCCACAAAGCCCTGGTCCCCTGTGATGCTTCCATGAGAGTAGGTTCTGATATCAAAAATATTTTTTGTTCAAAATTTCAAGTTTCTCTACAAGGAAGGGATTTCCCAATTGCTATGAAAAGAAATTCTCTAGCTTGCAGATAGAGGAGTATTTTATGAAGTAGCAGTCATTGACTGTTGGCCAAATGTAACCAGGCATCTCAGAACTGATCATCGGCATTTCAAAGCCAGGAAAAATTGGTGTGACTGATTCACAAGTTCCGAAGGGTATCTGTAAGGTTACATATCAAAAGTTACTAGCTGCCTTTGAAGAGAAGCTATTTAACTTCCAGCAATATGTAATTAAATTAAGGAGGAGAATGAAAGCAAAAGTGTACCGAAATTAAAAAAAAAAAAATGTAGCACAAAATCCAAGAATTCGTTGATGCAAGTCGGGACTCCATGGTTAGTCCTACAGAGGGCACAAATACGAGAAAAACAGCATGTCACCATGATATTATACATTAACTGGAAACCATACATGATTCAGAAGAAGGAACGTTAGATGCTGTGTGTGAGAAAAATCTTAGCCTCAAACCAACAAAAAAATGTGGCATGCAATGATCAATGTATGCTATAGTCGGTTTAAAAATATATATGCGTGTGTGTGTGTGTGTGTGTGTGTGCATTGAATGTAACAGACTTTTTTTTTTGGTTTTTCTTTTAAATCTCTTCTCCCAAAGCTATTTTAAAATTTATGATGTCTTAAAATGCACTGGCCTCCTGAACACTGGCATTCCCTTTGCCTCACCACTGCCTCCTGTCCCGGCCTTACTGTTTTTCATCGCACTTACCACCTCTGACTTTTACGTATTTGTTGTCTATCCCTTCCCACTAGAAATTAAGCAGAGATTTTTCTTTTCTGCTCGCTTTACTCCCGTATCTCGGATCCTTACGACAGTACTTACTATGTGCTTCTTGAGTTCGACAAATATTTGTTGAACAAATAAACAGATGAATGAATCTTGAGATCCATGATATCTGTGGGATGAGGCAATAAAACAGATTAGTCACCTAGAAATTCACAAGGTTCATCAGTAAATTAAGTTCTCCGAGGTACTGCTATTTTTAAAAAGCTATTTCATCTCGGTGAACGCTTTATTTCCCCAAATTCATCAATAGCGGTACCTTTTTCCCCACGTAACATTAAAATACAATAGAATTAATATTCCTAACATTCCGTGTAAAACATTTTAGGAAAGAGGAGCTTCTCCAAAAACCAATTAAATTCTGTAATTCGTTTTTTTTTCTTTTAATATCGTATCCTTTCAGTTCCTTATTGCTTTTGTTCCCCTCCTCCTCTCTCTTCTTATTTATTCTTTACATTATTTCTTCATGCTTCGTACAATACACTATTACTCGAAAACACAGGAGTCACAGAATCTGCTACTCAGGATACAAGTGTGAACAAATTTAAGCTGATTTTGAAAGTATGTAAAAAAAACTAAAAAGACTTACAATAACACTGATACAGAGAAAATTTCCATGCTAAGTGTATTTTATGCTAAATCTTATAATTTCGTCAAGCTCTACCAGGAAAATAGAAACCATTTCAGCGTTTTTGTAACAGAGAACATTTAAGGCAAGAAATTGGTTACACAGGTGATGGAAAGGCTGAGAAAGCAAACAAGAGGCAGTGAGGCGGCCTAGACTTGCGTGACAGCAAGAAGCCCTTGCAACACCCAGGCTGACGGGTGCAGGAGGAGAGAAAGCCCCAGAGCCCAGCAGCCAAGGACGCCCGGCAGGAGAGGGAAGCACCCAGAGGGGAGTCAGAGGCAGAGCCAGTGCCCAAAGAGATGACAGGTCAACAGTGCAGCTCCTTCCTCCTTCCCACACACGGAATTCCCACAGGTGCCCCCTACTAGTTGAACCTGTTGACCTGAGAGCCTGGGAAATGCCTCCTGTAAGAACCAGTCCCTCCGTGGTACAGAAACAGTGGCGAGGGGCAAACAGCCCAAGCACTGGTCCAGGTGACAAACATCATCTACTACACCAGCGTGCAGACGCTTGCCTTCATTTTCCATTACGACGCAAGTCTAGCCAAAGATTAAAAACACACAGAAAATCGTGCTGAATTCAACTCACGCCCAAAGTCATATTATCTGCCTTATTATCCAATCGTATGTCAGCACACCCTCGCAGTCAAGCAGATATGAATGATCAATTGCATTATGTGGAAACAATGATTAACAAAATTGTTTTCATCGCATATGACAACACAACTAATTTTTCACCACAACTATTTTTTAAAGATTTATTTATTTATTTGAGAGAGTGCAAGCACACGGGCACGAGAGCAGAGGGAAGAGCTGAGGGAGAGAGAATTTTCCAGCAGATTCCCTGCTGAGTGGGAAGACCGAAGCCCAACTGGGGCCTTGATCCCATGACCCTGAGATCATGACCTGAGTTGAAATCGAGTCAGACATTTAACCAACTAAGCCACCCAGGCGCCCCTTTACCACAAATATTAAATTTAATGTTCCATATACTTGTTTTCTTAAAGCTAGGATCCAACTGTCATAATAGACATCACTTTAATGAACTTGTTTCTTTCTGTAACAGATTATTACTTTCAATCTTTCTGGTGATATAACATATGAAATAATGTTTTTCTCTACTCCAGATTGGCTAAAAGTCCTTCTCATTGCACCCTCAAGAACCACATGTAACCCACTGCAACAGACCATGCAATACGCCATGAGCCTGCAACAGACTGCAGTGAAATTACTCAAATATAGTTAATTGAAAAAAATATGTTAAAGCAACAAACTGAAAAGCATTCTACTTAAAACTACTCTAGATATAGATAGTTTTATTAAAAAAAAAAAAAAGAAAAAGAAAAAGAAAAAGAAAAGACAACACCCTCTCTGAAAAATAGCAAGCAGTCCTCTTGCACATGGCAATAAAAGACTAAGGTGGCTTTCACGCTGTGGTTGTTGCCTTTACGGAAATTGTTGGGTAGCTTATGGGTAGTACCGCAAACCATCAAAGAATGATTATAATGATTATCTGGAGTGATCACCGTCTCATTGCATTCATGAAATTAAATCACATGTATTCCCAAAAGAGATTCAACGTGGAATACAATGCAGGTACCATATAGTAAAATTGAACCATCAGTCCAAAAGCAAAGATAGGTTAATAATAAAAGGATGAAAAAGAAAACTATTTCATAAAACTCTTGCTAAAGACAATAATATTTGAGCTTCCTAGGAGCTGAAATGAAGGAAAAATGTAGAGTTTTGTAGCTCTCGATGTCAAATAAAAGAAAATGTGTATGCCACAGGTGGAAAGGGCTGTGTGGTTGTGGTTTTAGCCTTTCTCAGGCTGAGCAGTGATAGTCACTTACAACCCTGATGGAGCAAAGTTGGCCTGATCCCATTCAAAGTGCTTAAGGGCCTATCAAGTAAATCCAAAGATATTGATCTGATCCCTTACTTAAAGATTCCGTGATTCTTGTCTAAGCATGCATCATCATGATCTTATCAAATTCCCATTTTAATTCATTCCCCGTGGCTTTTGTTAAATTTCTATTTGTATGTGTAGATTCTTTTTTTTTTTTTTTTCTTCTTTTCCAGAATTATGTTATTGCTTCTAGGAGAACAAAATGATTGTTTGGGGGTCTTCAGAAAGCTGTCATGACAACGCCTTTGGTAAAAAATCTGGCTGTACATGATTAGAAACAACTTAATAATTCAAGAATTCAAAATGGGTAATTTTGCATTGGAAAACAGGATTGGAAATCCCAATCATTTTGGTACTCAGTTTAATTTCGGTGGAATGAGAGCCTTTGTTAAGGTTAAACATGGAAACAGATCACTATTGCCATCTCCTGGCAAGTAAACCACATGACCACAAATTAAGTCTTTTTGAAGGGCCCTATATTGTGGGAAGGCAAAAAGATTACCCCATAAATAGGCAATAAAGTATCGAATATTCATTGTAAGACCATCATTGGATTTTTATTCTTTATTCCTATAAGACCTTTACAAAAATCCATTAGACTTGATAAATAGTAGCATTTGTTTTATGAGCTCTTTATGTCCAACAAAAATTCTGCTTGTTATGACTTTTTAAATTAAATGCATATGATGGATCTACCTGTGATTGAAACAAATATAAAAGCTGCTTTAAGAAGAAAACCTAGAAAACGTTTGTAATGCACTGGGGAAAAGGAGCCAGGATTGTACCACCGCATGCAGCCAAGAAAGTGACGGGGAGCTTTCCACCATATAATAAAGCTGATGGAATGGGTAACAGCTCCGACAGCATTAATCCATCTTTCTGCTGTGGGGGCTTTCAGAAGAGATGAATGACACTCCCCCCTCCAACTCGCCTTGTCATCTTGCTGTGTTTCTCTTTAATTTCTCTCTCTTGCTATTGTTCGCCTTTATAATCAGCTGTTGCTGATGCTTTGAACCCCCTTCCCTCCTCACATCTGGACATCAAATCATCAGCTGCATCTGAGCCTGGCTCATATACTCCCCGCCTGAGATGCCAGCTGAGCCAGTTATGAGCTCAATGTCACTGAAGTCTGCAAGCTGTGCTCCAGGGTGCCGTCCCATCCCGTAGATCCCAAAGTCTTGCCGTAGCTGAGTGAAAAAGGGGAATGAGATATGGCTCCAAGTCATTACCCTCCAGACCAGAATGCTACATTCCACATGGTCCTGAGGGCTTGACGTGTGGTCTTCTAAAACTAATCACCTCTTCGAAGATAAACATGATAACTAACTTCCCCAAGATGGGTGGAAAGCGCGGAGATAATTGACATTTTTATTTAAAAACAAAACAAAACTCCTCTGAAGTCAGTTCCTTGGAAGAAGAAAAGAAAATCCACTGTTGTTGTTTTATCACATTTTATTATAAATTTTATCCAATCTAAATTCCATTCCCTTCTGACCAGCTCAAAATCACTGAACGTTTACACCAAGGTAAAAGAGGAATGGATGTTTGAGAAATCAACTTGGATGTGAGTTTTGAAGCATGAAATCACTCCAGTTAAGTAGCTTGGTGGTCCTCTGTTAAAGTTTCACATTGCTAGCCTGTCACATCCCTCGCTAAGCCAATTTCCTGAAGAACAAAGCTGAGAGAACAAGAGGGGATGATCTTCTATTCCTATACTTGGATCATCTGATGAGGCCAGAGTATAAAGGGACGATGACCCCTGAGCGATGCTTCTGTTCCAGCTGACCACTAGCTCAGGGCACCCTCTCCTTTAAAGTGAATCTCAATAAATCTATACGAAGAAAATCCTCACAGATAAGAAAAGAATCTGGAAAGCAGTAAAAGGAAGTCAACGTAATGCTTGGAGTAAAAATAAGTCAAAATCATAAAATGAGAAAATCCAGACAGGCATTTAAATACATGTAGTCAAAGTAACAACAGCATTAAAAGTTCACATATACAGCACTTACCAAGTGCCAGAAACTGCTCTAGTCCTTTTATATAATATTAATCCATTCGGTCCTCACAATCATTTTATCATCTCCAAGTAAGAGAAAAGGAAATGGAGCACAACGATTTAGAAACAAACAAGTTCAGGAAACTTAGAGGAAGAGTGGGCCCAAGAGTCCCATCCAGGTGGTCTGGCTCTTAACGGCTCCTAAATTTATTTATATTCAGGTCTGCAAAACTCTCTCTCTCTCTCTCCATCCCCTCTCTTCCCTCCACCATCATATGTTTAACTGTTACAAGAAATGGAGTATGAACTAATTTCCCCATTTTACAGAATGGTCAACAAATGCTGTCTGAAGTCAGGGAACTGCAAATGGCGGCGCCGGGATGTAATTCCAAGTCCCACCTACTTCCCTCCACATCCCACTGTGTCCCAGGGCCAGAGGGCCATAAAAATGCACTGCTCAGACCTGCTGCTGCAGGGACATGGTTTCTGATGGCCGCGGCTCTCCTCTGGACCTACCCCCATGTGTGCACCAAGGTCAGGCTTCCTTTGGGCACAGGCCCATTCCTGCCCTGACAGGACTATTCTATGGGGAGAAATTGGTTGGGAGATGCCCCATCATCTTGGTTGCAATTTTCATAGAAAAGTCTCGGCACTTTTCCTACCCAGGCCTTCCCTCCTCGTCCTTTCCTTTTACAATGGTCAGATCCACATTATGGTCTGTTTCTCTCTTCCTACCCCTACTCCACTCCCCCCTGCCCTTTATCTTTCATAAGCCTTTTCCCTAATAAATCTCTTGTGGGTCTAATTCCATCTTGAGCTCTGCTTCTCTGAAAGTCCAAATTAACACACAGGCCAAAATAATATCTTCAGAAACTCATTTAGCTAGCTATACAAAGATAGATCTATATTTTCTATATGTTTATCTATGTGTTTTTAGACAGGATATGTCTATGTAACTACTTCGTGATTTTACTTATTTTGGATTCAATGAATCACACAGAGGAAGTAAAATGATAGAATGGAGCAAACACGATTAACAAAGCAACCGAAATAACTATGCCATGTCTATGAGAGATCAGTAGATCTGGAGCACACAGCTAGAGTTTCTCCATAATGGAAACAAACAGGAGGCCCTAATACAAGGGCTCACAACCGTAACAACCGGGCTATCTCAGAATGGAACTCCAGCTGAACTTTGCATATTCCTATCAACGTCTAAGTGATATCCTGAGACTTCAAAGGGTAGAAAATCCTTTCTCAGATGACAAAAAAAAAAAGAGTTCTCTACACTATACATCTCAGGATCCTGTAAACTGGCTTAAATTGCAACTAGTAACATTTTTTTCCTCATGTTTTCTCCTCTTTATTCTATGATTTATGATGATCTTGAGGTATTCAGTTGTTCCTATTTATGTCTCTCAAAGCCTGTTCTCTTTCCTGATGATCTATTCTCCTAAATCCCAAAGATCTCATCTTGAATTTTCTTTCAGGACTACATGATCTTGTGACCCTAGAGGCACAACACTCAGATACTTAGCACATGAGGATAAGGCCAATGCTATAAATATGTGCTTTGTGAGGTGGGACATTGGTTGAGGAGTCACACTGGGAGTCGTGGAAGAGGCTCTTGTGAGTTAAGCTTCAATAGCGCTCATCATGACCAATATACAAAGCACTTAAGATTGGTATGACATCTTTATTAATTGACACAATTGTACTTGAACAGGACTCACCTTTGACTAGATAGACACAATGATCTGGCTACATCCTTACAGCGGAACTATGCCTCCATGACAATGAAACGGAATGCTCTTAATACATTTGCATTCTGTTTCAGTGACCTAAACAGCGATAAATCATTGGCTAAGGAATTGCGAAACCAAATCACATGGTTCTAAAGAAAAATACATACACAAGGAAATAAAAAAATATATATTATTTTGTTGAAAAAAATTACTCTAATTCAGCCCACTAATGAATTCATCTCATACTTGTGTAATGATGTTACAAATAATGGGAATATGGTACAGAGAGATAAAGCACGGTAATGGTAGGGCGCGGCATGGGACAAGGTGGGACGCAAGGTACAGTACGGTGTAGGGCAGCATTTCTAGACTGTTGTTATACATCATAACAGTATGTCCAGAGGCCCTTAGAAAGTGCTTTGTATTTTTCAAGTTTTTAGCCAACAGGATTCAAATTTTTTGTCAGAATCAGCAAAGACAAAGAACTTTATCCAAGATAGAGATCAATAAGTGGTTTGCTATGTGGCCACTTTTTAAAGAAAGTCTTCTACAAAGTAGGTAGTAATATTGGCTTAATAGTTCAAGGAAAATTGAACTTATAATCCAATTTACTACTAGAAAATCTGAAATTTAATCAAATACAACTTTTTTTTTTAAATCAGCAATGTGAAGAATAAGTATAAAAGGTCTGTTTTCACAGTTATCATTTTATTTTATTTTATTTTTTATTTTATTTTAAGATTTTCTTTATTTATTCATGAGAGACACAGAGAGAGGCAGGGACACAGGCCGAGGGAGAAGGAGGCTCCATTCAGGGAGCCCGATGCAGGACTCAATCCCAGGACCCCGGGATCATGACCTGAGCCAAAGGCAGATGCTCAACCACTGAGCCACCCAGGTGTCCCTCACATAGTTTTTTTAAAATGAAGGGTTCCTCCACCAGTATGTACATATAGACATGTGTATAATTGATAAAGTAATTACCTTTCCAGTCACAAGACTTCAATTGATAAAGAGTTACATGCTCATTTGTACTTACTCCAAGTCAATTAAACCAAAAGGATAGAAATCCACTGCTGAAAACTAACAAAATATTTTCTGTAAACCTAAAACTGCCCTAAAAAATAGTCTATTCTTTAAATGATATATAGAAAAATAAACTGACAAAAATCATAAACATAATGGAACCTTTCTGCGTCTTTGATAATGTAATTACCAATGTGTACATAAACATTAAAAAATTGTCAAATTCATTGATTCAATCTGCATCTAAATTTTCTGAGAGACTGTAAAATACCAAAAAAAAAAAAAAAAAAAAAAAAAAAAAGGTTGTAAAATATCCATCACATTGTATATAGGTTTTTCCAAGGGAATTCCTGGATCTCATTTATCCTCAACAACCGCCCATGAGATAAGTGCTAGGGTACCCATTTCATGGACATGTGTAGTGGAGCATAAGAGAGCTTCCCCCAAGGGTACTCAGGTAGTACCTGGGAAGGCTGGTATCCACCTCCAGCTCTGATCTTGTCTCACCCCCGAACCACTGTGCTCTACCTCCCACTCTCCCAAACCACTGAATGCCTAAGGAAGCCTCAAAGGGGTTCCATCTACAGCTGCCTCATTCCTTCCGTGGACTTAATACCTCGGGGATGGTGTACCCTCCTAACAGTGAGCTTGGTGTTGCAGCGTGCAAGAAGGCTTCTAAAGAGGATGCAGAAATACTTCATGTATTGACCTTCGGTTGTTTAACGCTCGGAGACTTCCATCATTCAGGGTGACTCAGATAGATAATTGCAAATTATTTCTGGTGTCCTGCTGAAGACAATCTTAAGAACATATAATTATCATGGTCATCCTCCCCTCTACACATTTCCCACCCCTTTTCAAGAAAAGCATTCTATTTCCTCTTTACAGCAATCTGGGCCCTTCCCTTTTCCCTAATATTCTCAAAGATAATGGACACACTGATCTACTACACTTTTTAATTCCTTAAAAATTCCACAAGTATCAGTCCTCTGAGCTTGATCGAATCCACCCTGCTTTTCAAACTACACATAAACTATATTGTCAACTTTTCTTATTTGGCTCTTACCATCCCTTCATGGACTAACTACCTCCCCCTCCCCCCCCCCGTATGATTACAGTTGAACTTTTTTTCTTTTCTTTTCTTTTTTTTTTAAGACAGGAGTTTTATAAAAGCATAAAAAGTTTCAGCTGTTTCATATGTTTTTCCCCTTGGGTCCCTCCTACTGATGACCTATGCTCTGTGTTTGTGCGTGTGTGCATAATCTTTTAAATAAAATTCAACATCTTTATCATGCTGTATTTCCTTTGTAAGTGCTTTTTTAAGCACTGATATCCTAAAATTATCCCCTTCATAGCTATCCTTGAAATTCTTTCCTGTTTGTAGAAACCAGACATCTGCCTTAGTGATATTTCTTATTTTGCTTAAATCTCCTTCTTCTAACAACCTCTTAGGAGTGGTCCAGAAGTATTGCCAGTCACCAGGAGGAAGCTGGAGAGAGAGAGAAAAGGTTCAATAGAGGAAAGCCTTAGGAATGGGGTTTCAAGAGTTTACGGGCTAAATTTAAAAACATGTTAGACCCCTAGCTGTCCTTAACATTTCTTTCTGGCTTGTGGTTGTGTGTTTTTGTGATGACAATGCCAACACTGAAAAGAGAAAGAAGAAAGAAAAGAAAGAAAAGAAAGAAAAGAAAGAAAGAAATAAGAAGAAAGAAGAAGAAAAGAAAGAGAAGAAGAAAGAACGAAAAACAAGATAGAAAGCCTACAGAAAGAAAACAGGCTAAAGACACAAAAAAAAACAGACTCAATCCACGAATACAAACAAACGCACACTCCCTGACCTCCCCCCTACCCCTCCCCCCCCAAAAACCCGACCATAAAGAAATCAACATAACGAAAAAAGAAAGAAAGAAAGAAAGAAAGAGTATTTTCCCCCCTCCAGAATGTCATACTTCATTGTTCTTTTGTATACAAGTGATTCTCAAATAAAGGATATGGAGTGGGAAGCCCTGTGTGTATTATGTTTGTAATAATACCTTTATTGAATCATCACCCTGAAAATCTGCATCCATCTTTTTTGGATTCCACACCATGTACTGAGATTGTGGGTTGCCCTTTCTCAGCAAACCAGTTGTGTTACTTTTTCCACCCCCAGCACACTTGGATTGTTAAAGTCCTTTATTGACTCAAAATTCAAGGTTGCATCAAGACTAATATTGCTACACTTAGTTTTGGGGAAGGAATTTCAAGCTCAAAATGAATTTCAACACTTTTAATGGTTCCCTATTGACCAAAAAGAAAATCCAAACACTTTACTATGACATGCAAAGCCTCTGAGGCTCTTGATGGCTTTTAGCTTTATAGTGCCACTCAGTTGGTGGTTACAAGGAACCACACACAAACGATCCGGCCGCTCAAGAATACTTATTAGCTCCTTTCACTTCACATCTTTTGTTTATGCCCAAAATGCCTTTTTTGCTGTTTCTACTTGACTAATACCTAATCCACTTTTCCTTCCCAACTTGAATCATAAATTGCCTCCCTTCTGAGGGCTCCCTGACACTCTCCCAGAGTAATATTTGCTATCAATTTTGTAATGCTGTACATTTTGAAATTACCACCACATTCAGCTTTTATCACATTGCATTAGAACTGTTTGTACATTTCTCCTTCTCCCTCACAAGCTCATGCTCTTTTGCAAACACAAAAACTTGGCTGTAAGTGCCACCGTGGTAAATACCGTCTTGTACTCTGTTCTGCTGTCTCTTTGCTTTGCACAAAGCCTTAAAAATGGTAAAGTAAAATGAAGAAAGAAGAAGAAGAAGAAGAAGAAGAAGAAGAAGAAGAAGAAGAAGAAGAAGAAAGAGAGAGAGAGAAAAGAAAAGAAAAGAAAAAGAATAAAAAAGAAGGAAAAAAAGCTTTTAAATAAAATTATAGAGGAGTTATATTCAAGTTGGAAATTACTTTGCCCTCTACAACTATGTGCCAATGGGGACATAACTTTTTTAAATTTCACTTTTCTCACCTGTAAAAGGGAGAAAAGCACTTTATTTCATATGATTGCTGTGAATATTAAATATTTTGTATGGAACACATGGAGTCCTTTAAAATTTATTATGTGGACTATTATTAGTAGTAGTCTAATAAAAAAGATGCTGTAGTCTATGGCTTCTTTGAAATACTAGTGTGAATGAAAATAAAGGAGTCTTAATAATTAATCTATACAGAACAATCAAATTTGTTCCCAATAGACTTCTTATTTTGGAAACAGTAACAAAAAGAAAACTTTTAAAATATACTTAAAAATTCAACTTATAAAAAAAAAAAACTCAACTTATTTCAAGACACAATTGTATTTTTTCCAAAATAATGTAATGAGAAACATATTAGGTGTTGCAGTTATACTTCATCAGACGGTTTGTTTGTTCTCATCAAGTGTAGAATCTGACTACACCTACTTCATTAGCATCTTATATTTGCTTGGTTCACTTAATGTCATTCAAACACTCTATCTGAAACGAATCTCCTGAGATATACTTCTGCCCTTGAAGATGAACTTACTTTAATGTCTACACAGGGGCCCAAGTGTCGGCAGCGTAGATGGCTAATGGGCATGAAAACCTGCAAGAGGGCGTGAAGCAGAGAAGGAGCCTCTGCTTATGTAAATGCTTCCGTTGCACCCTCAGAAGCCGTGTGTAATGTGTTTCGTCAGGGACCCCCCCGCCATATCCATCGCCACACAGAACAGGCGTAACAATGGGGGAGGGCAGCCCCGTCAGGAAGCCAAACACCTCTGAGTCCACTTACTAATCAATTTACTGATTGTACCTAAGGAAAGAAGCTATAATTCAGAAATTCACGTTGCTTGCTGGAAACTCTACGTGTGAGCCTTTCATCTTGGAGTTGCATGGGCTGGGGAAGAACATGGCCATTTGCCCTGGACCTCCAACCACCAGGCAAGGGGGTGCCTGAGACTGACTAGCTAGATGGCTCCGGGTCAGCCCAACCCTATGCATCTAGTTGTGAGCATACTCGGTATCCTCTGAGGCAAAAAGATCTTGACCCATGCCCAATTTGGGGAAATAACTTCAAAGAAATTACGATTTCAAAGAAAACTTCATTCATTTCATTATTCAGGGGAATAGCTAGTATGTCAAAGGCCTTTCATTTCCCAGAAAGGAACAGTTTGGTATTGTCTTTGACTATGATAATTTACAGTCTGATGGGAGAGTGGGAGACTTCTCAGAAGAATCAGCTTCACCTTCTTCCAGGATTCCTACAGAGGGCGATGGTGCACGAGGTACACTGTATGGATCTGTGTGTGCTCCTCGGGGATTCTGTGGTTGTTTTAACACTGATCTTTGTTTCCTTCCATTACTGTACCATGCACTCATCAGATCAGCATTAGCCTTCCATAACCTAACCGTTGTCCTCCGAAATCAGGGTAACTCGGTGGTTTATAGAGTTGGCACTCCAAACTCTCACTACGTATAAAAATATCTATTTTCTACATCTTTCTCTATAAAAGTAGTCTTTCGGTTGCCTTTACTCAAAGTTGGATAAAACTAGTTCTTTTCTTCGTGAGTTTCATCCTCTTCTATACAGGAAAACATTGATTTTTCTCCCCCTCTCTATGGTTTTAATATAGTACAAGCCACCCTGGTTTTATTTATGTTGTGTTTTAGCTCAAATGCCATCAAATATGTCAACTGCCTATGGGAACATTGGTCGTTAGGGCTGCCTCCACTGTATAAGTAGTCAAAGAGTAGCAAACAATAAATAGTGTAAGTACAATGCAGACGTGAATCAAATCTCTTACATCAATTCCATTCTCCTCTGCCCAAATTACAAAGAGAAGTTAGATATATGGGACTTGATTTATTTAGGATTTTCTGCTTGGGTCAAAGCTTACCTATCTTGCTCCTCATAGACCAGACTGATTTCTTGGGACATGGGGGGTGCAGGTAGATGAGGGAACGTGATTTGCGCTAATGTCCTTTTTCAGTGGCTCAGAATTATGATTGACATACATTGAATAATTTCTCAATGAAGTACTCCATACTCTTGGAGAGGCTGGGTATTGGACAACATTTTTTAAAAAGGAAACTATTCAGATAGTTTGTTTATAAGACATTTTAAAAAAGAAAAATATTGATAAAGTTTATGTAGCTGAGTAGCAACAATAGTTTCAACACATACATTTACCATCACTAGCATTTTTAATGAAAGTGTCAGGTAGTGATAACTATTTGAAGGGATTTCACGATGAGAGAATCTTTATTGATAGAACAGTTTCCACTGTGCAGATCATGAGCATGAACAAAACAAGCCTTCACCAATTCGCAGCACTCAATTGTACTCAGATGCGTGTTGAATGATGTTTCTTTGGAAAGAAATGTAAATACTTTTTATTTCAAGTAGTAAAAAGATGGGAAATGAAATGATCTTCATTTGGAGCAAGTGAGTTTGTAGCATTACCATAATCAGCAATGTCTACCCTTCCACTATTCTTTGTGTTACATTGATGTTTCCATTATAAACTGATGTAGCTACTGAATTAAAATTCCTACACAGATGTTGTTGTGCATTGACTCTTAGCAAACAGGTTGCCTTTGATTTAAAAAAAAAAAAAAAAAAAAAAAAAAGAAGGCTTCCAAAATTCAGTAGGAGTGGTTCACTAAATTTCAAAGGAAAGAATAAATGTAAAGTAAATTAGGAAAAAATAAAAGTTGCCTTGAAGTTTTCAAAGTGTCTTTTTTAAAAAGCTACTCATAGAAAGTCTTTTCTGCTGTAAGTGCTAAATACAGAAAGTCAGATTGAAATAAATTTTTAAAAAGGCACCAATAATCTTTAAGAGAGGTATCATGGAAGGGTAAAAACAATGTATTTTATTTATTTATTTTTAAGATTTTATTTATTTATTCATGAGAGACACACACAGAGAGAGAGAGGCAGAGACACAGGCAGAGGGAGAAGCAGGCTCCATGCAGGGAGCCCAACGTGGGACTTGATCCTGGGCCTCCAGGATCATGCCCCGGGCGGAAGGCAGGCGCTAAACCGCTGATCCACCCAGGGATCCCAACAATGTATTTTAAAACAAATGTTTAGTTTTAATGTGATTTATTTCCAATACATTTATGCTTTTCATTTGACTTATATTAGAAAATTTATTTGTCATATCACCTTTCCTTTTTGCAATTGGTTTTCTTTTCTGGTTCTGTTTGCATGTTTCTTAATTTGCTGATCATTAGGTTTGTCCGTTTACAGGCTAAAACCAACAAAGAAAAAAAATACAACAAAGAATAACTTCACAACTCATTGAAATTGTACAAAACACCTCTTTGTTAGGTTTTATAAACTTTTAAAAGATATGTAAAATAGAGGATGGAAAAACAAATTCAAAGTCTTTGGAAAGCGGGTCATATTTTGTGGTTTTTAAATGTCATAGTTTTGGGTTTTTTTTTTACAAGAATAAAGTGAATGGTTATCTCCCAAATATGGAAAATAAAGTGAGATTATTACTTGAAGTGAATTGTTGACTACCTGTTATCTCTCTCTCTGTTCAAGGATAATTTGCAAAAGAGTTGACCAGCATTAGACAAATATAGTTTCATTAAGATAATTAAAGTTGTTTTCTTCTGCAAATAAGTTGCATGGATTTCAATATTGTATTATATGCCAGGTATAAATGCCAGTAAGTTCTTTTCTTACAAACGTGGGCTGTTAATAATTATGGTGCCATCGTATGAACAATCAGAGCTAACAATTATTCGGTATCATGATGTTTCTGGAACTGTTAGAAGTGTTTGGAATAGACGGACTCATTTCATCTCTACAACAATCCCACAGGGTAGGAACGGTTATCTCCAGTATCCAGATGAGGAAACTTAGACGAAGAGAATTTAAACAACTTGACGAAAAGTCACAATGTAACCGAGTAAGATGAGACCTGAGCAGGTCTAGCTCCAGAGACGTAGTTCTTAATTACTACTTTTACAAAACTGCCCCTTTCTACAGTGCATTTCTAGTGCATAATGTCGGGATTTCGCTTTCCACAATTCTCCCGATGGCAAATAAATGACAAGCGGAACTTAGAAATGTCTTAGTAATTAGCAAAAACACTAGCAGAGATTCTGTTAAAAGGGAAAATATCAGGTTCGTGAGCTAAGAAGCTGCTAAAACAGGAACTGTTTTGCCGATGGGCAACAGTCAAGTACCATCAAGCGCTGGCAAGATTCTAAAACAGTCTGGACACTTGAAGATAGTATGACAGCAGGTTAAAACGCCAGGCCGAAAGGAGTTAGGTCTAGTTATTATTTTCTACCTATTATTCTACTACAAACAGCAGGCAGTGACAAGCCAATTATCACCACGAGGAGCAAAAACGTACTGAGCACCAGAGAAAGAGAAGGCGAGCTTCCCTAAGTCATCCGCAGTCTTCCCCCTGCGGAGATAGAGTAGGTGCTCTCAGGACGGTACTAATTCTAGATACACCAGCAGGGAGCTAAAGGAAGGCAGCAACCTAAGGGACGGACGCCTTCCCTGAGAAGAAAAGCAATAATGTAATCAAAATGTCTTTCGTGAGCACCATCCAGGTGCCAGGCACTGTCCATGCCCTGGGGTTACAGTGAGGTCGAAATAAAACCCCTGGCCGGGGAGGGAGGGAGGCGGGCAGGATAGAGGGAGAGGGGGACAGCAAGATATGGCACAGCATCATAATGAAAGGATCGAGGATGACAAGGCGAGCTATTTTAGCGGAGGGGTCAGGTACGGCATCTCTGAAGCTGTGACCCTTGAAGTGGGACTTCAATAAAGGCAGGAACAAGCTGTTACAGTTTTTCAGTTCACAATGTCCAGACAGAAGGAAATAGGGAAAAATAAAGACTCAGAGGCAAGCAAGGTCCAGAATGAAGCCGAAGGGGTGGCCAGGTCAGATGACGCAAGGCCCTAGACTGCAGGGAGAGGCCTTTGATTTTCATCTAAGGGGACAGAAGGCTGGTGGGGACCCGGGAGCAGAGGGCTGTCAGGTACGCTGTCGGAGGCGTCCCGTGGCTTCTTGGTGGGGAACAGACAATCAGAGCACGAGTGGGCACAAGGACATGAGGGAAGCTAGTGGTTGCCTCCTGGGAGGGAGGGTGACGGTACTCACCAGGGTGTTGCCATGAAAATCATGGGGAGGCTGAAATACTCAAAATTGAATCTAGAGCCAACAGGATGTGCCGCTAAACTGGGGAGTTTGGGGCTGGAAAGAAAAAGAAAGGAAAACATATACAGCAGTGATTTTAGAAACCCCACAGCTGGTGCAAAACCATCAGGGCTCACACAGAGGAAATTGGCGTGAGAGACTTCGTGGCCACGGCCCGGCCTCGGGGTCCTGGGGCGTCTGGATGCCACACACAAGCTCACCTGGACACAAATCACAAGTAAACGTCTATATTTTACATATATAATAATTGCATATATTTAGCTACCAAGTACACCGTGTCTATTGTTTTGGATACTAACATTCCCTTTGCCTAACCTTAAAAAGCCAACAAAAAGAGTATAAAAAAATAATAATTAGAAAAAATAAAATGGGTATCATTGACACTGAAAATGTCATTAGGCCCAAAAGCATTAACCAGAAGCAATAAAAAAACACACGCCTCTCTTCTGATGGGCTACGTATCAGGTCGCTCTTTCACAGTTGATTCACCTTAAATCTTGGTCCAAAAACAAGCCACTTGGAAGAGGCAAGACACAGGGTGACACAGACGCAGCACACACGCACCCCTACACTGACAGCCTGCCCTTGGTCCCCGTGTTCACCGCGAGCCTCCTCTGCAGGGTCACGGCAGGTGGCAGGTGCGTGGGGATGGGCGAGCAGGCCCAGCCCCAGGTCCTGGGATCCGGGTGTCTGGGAGGAGGGCGCCCTTGAGGATGTCAGCCCAGCCTCGGCCGCGAGCAGGCCAGGCCGTGTCCAGGGACATGAGGTTCCACCACCAGGTGAGCTGGGCCCACGCAGGTCAGCAGGAGCCCCAGGGGGCTCGCTCAGGGGGCTGAGGGTTTCCTCCTGGGAGGAAGCCTCGCCGGTGACTTAAAGTCTCCACGTGGACACTAACCATTAGCTCCTTCCTCCATCTCCGGGCATGAGAAAGCATTACGCTACCTCTCACAGAGTTTGGGTTTGTGCTTCAGGTATTTTAACCCCGAGCACAGACCCTGTGACACAGCAGCACTCCAAAATGTTTACCGGAGAACAGAATGAATGAACGAGTCTGTCTGTATAGAGAAAAAAAAAAAGGAAAGATGGATAGAATTTCTGCAAAACAGAAAAAAAAGCTGAGAAACCCCATCAAAAGCAAGAAAACTTACGAGCTCCTTTTTGACCTTTCTACCTGTCGCACCCGTACCCTGTGCCTGCAGCCTCCATAAGTGACCCAGCGGTGCTTCCTATGATAGGACCACGAATCTAAAAACCAGAGGTGATGTCCTGCTGCTTCTTCACACTCCATAAATGTGCTTGGCTACAACCTACAACCAGGTCTTCAGATATTTATTTAGATGCTACATTTCTTTGCTTTCGATAAGACTCCCTTTTCTTTACATGCCCTGGTTTTAGAGCCTGGAAAGAGGAAACGTTAACAAAATCAGCAGTAAGAGAAAGTTGATTTTCTTACAAACACACTTGCTTTCCCAGGCCCCAGCCAATCTCCCAGATCTCCATGTTTCTTAGATGCCACAGTTTCAAAGAGCCCTTGCGGCAAGGTCAACGGCCACCGTGGAATTGTTTTCAAGGCCTAGCAAACAGCGGGCTTTCAAAGAGAACTGTGTCAAGGCCTTTGGTAGAGGAAATTATGTGCTTCTGAAGTTTATAAAGCATTTTTAATGTCTTTTTCCCATTAAATACAGAAAATTACAAGGTCTAACAGACCGTAACTACCATTCAGCTGGAGTAAACAGATTTTCATATTTTGCCATGTTTGCCTCAAATATTTTATTTATTGAAAAATTAAAACATTAACATATGAGATGGGAATTTCCGGTTTTTGTTTTTCTTTTTTTCCCATGGTCTTTACAACCTCAGTCCCACCCACCCCCTCCATCATTCTCCAAAGGAAAGACTTTGGTGTATTTCATTCTATTGCATATTTCTGGACTTTTGCTACATACACTTTAGACACGGTCTTTTTAAAATTATATGGTGGCCTCTTATTGTATCAGTCAGTAATTTGTTTCTCAACTCAACATCATATTTTTGAAATATATTCAGGTCAGTTCCTACAGATTCCTACTCATTTGTACTGCTAATTATACACCAACTTCTTGTATGTTTACTTCTTTTCTTTTCTTTTTTTTTTTTTTTTGGATTACCTATTCTCGTCCATGAATATACTTTCCTTTTCTGCAATTTTTCCAAGAGAAAAATGTGAATTGTGTGCAGGTTCTATATTACAGTATATTTTTTTTCTTTTCATCATTTTATAGATTTTCTCTCCAACACTGATAATGTTCTTTCCTCTTAAATTTTATTTTGTCTCATGTTTATATTGCTATACTAGGGGCATTTTGCTTACAATTTTATATTGTATTAATTTCTTTCATTTACAACTTTTCTGCACTACTTGAAGCATTGCTTAGAAGCTATGTTTGTCTGACTTTTATTTCATGATATTATCTAGTAGGCTTTATCTTTATAAATATGTTTAGTACATTAACATGTCTTATAATTACTGATCAGATGGACTTATTTATTCCATCTCATTTATTTAGCATTCTTTTTTATCTCTTTCTCTTCTTTTATCATCTCTTGGGTTAAATTTTACTTAGATACATCTATCTCACATTATATCACTTTCTCATTCTAAAAAAAAAAATGTTTTCATAACTTTCAGTGTTTCTTCTTAAATGTTTAGCATTAACACTGATTTCATACAATCCCAACAAAGTCTAAGGCTATTCAGTATATCTTTTTTCTTCCCAAGTAATAATTAATATGTGTTAGCTACCTTCCAACTACTCTGCAATCATCTTCTAAGATTAGAGTTGTATTTTTCTTATACTTAATAGCCTTACTAATATCATTTACCATTATTTTGGTTCATGAGGATTTACAACATCACACTCCTTTCCTTGAATTTTATTTATTTATTTAGCTGAAGAGCATCTTCTAGTAATGTTAGTAAGAATGTTTCAGTTATAAAGTCTCAGCTCTTTTGTTTCTGTAATAGCTTATTTCTTTCTCACTCTTAAACAACAATTTAGCTGGCTATATAATTTCTTCCAGAATAAATGTAAATAATTTAAAAATCCTTTGGGGAAAAAAATACTTTTAAATGGCTTTCAAAATCGTCAAAATGGTAAAAAGAAGAAAAAGAATCCATAAAGTAAGAACAGAAGTTGGAATCAAAAGCAGACAGATATGGATCAAAACCACATGAAGATTATTTTAAAATGTGTCTTATTAATTTTGGAAATGAAAATAACATTAAAAATAAATTATGGATGCATACTAATTTGAGCAAAGCCAGAGAAAAAAATGAAATAATTGAAACAATGTACTAAGAAATTGACCCAGTAGGGGCACCCAGATGGCTTAGTGGGTTAAGCATCAGCTCTTGGTTTCTGCTCAGGTCATGATCTCAGGGTCGTGAGATCAAGCCTCATGTTGGGTGCTGTGTTCGCTGGAGAATCTGTTAAAGATCCTCTCTCTCTGCCCTTCCCCCCACTCATTTTCACTCTCTCAAATAAATAAATCTTAAAAATAAAAGAAAAACTACAAAGGGATATAAATAGATGAAAATATGAAAGATAAGGGAAGCTCTAACATACACCTCATATACATTCAAGAAGTGCAGGGTATAGGGAATGAGAAAGAGATTATTTGAGGTGATAATGTCTGATCACTCTGCACGCAAGAAGAAAATATATATGTTGACTTTGTGACTACCTGTCATGGAGTTGACCTCTCGTGCTTGGAATTTTAATTTTCAGGCTCCCATTGACTGGGAATTTCTTGGAAAGTTTCATGCTGTTGTTGCCATATTTTTAAAGACTTTACTGATTTATTTGAGAGAGAGAGAGAGAGAGAGAGAGAGACAACCACAAGCAAGTGGAGAGGGAGAGGGAGAAACAGACTCACCACTGACCAGGTGCCCAGCGGAGGGCTCCATCCCAGGACCCCGAGATCATGTCCTGAGCCAAAGGCAGATGCTTAACCAACTGAGCCACCAGGTGCTCCATCATTTCTGGTTTTTATTTCCGTGTTTGTTTCTCTCACCTGGGTTCTGACCTGCATCTCTAGTTATACAGTTGTCTCTCTAATTGCTCACAGGTATGTACGTCAGAAACAAGTCTTATGAGAAACTCTTGAGCCTTTGTTTCCTGAGGTCACCACGATTATAGTTTCTGAATCGATAGGCACTTTGGCCTGGGTCCTGAGATGCCTCCCTTTCTCTTCCAACCCTTGCTCCAAGCAAGCAGCAACTCAATAACAGGTACACAGAGAATTAGCCCTCAAAACTCAAAACTTTTTTTTTTAACTTTTTAAATCACTGTAAGTGTATGTTGCCTCTGTGTAATGCCATTAATATGACTCCAGGACCTGTGTGAGCCAGTCTGGTCCTTGTTGAACCCAGCCACCTCTTCTGGTTCTAGAGCCTGGTCCCCGAGGTCTGTGGATTATGCCTCTATATGCTGAATTGTGTTTCTGTTCTGTGTGGAAATCACAAGATCATCTGGAGGTAATGTCAATTTTAATTTTCAAAGCTTTTCTAATACTCTAGACTATCCTCTTTCTGTTTTCCTCTGAAATGGGTAATTAAAACCAAAGAAACAGATTTTATATGTGGGTAAGCCAATGCAGAGGACCAAGGAAAAATAATTAAAAACCTAGAAGATCTGTTTATAAATGTCTTTAAAATCATATTCTAAAAAAGAAAAAAATAAAATCATGTTCCACTCTAGAGAGCAAAACCTATAAATTATAGGTTAAAATCTGCATTGTCTTGTGCTATAAAAAAAATCTAGTCAACCAATCTATGCTGTAAGAAAAAATTTTTTAATTCTACTTAAAAATATTACAAATGAATGTATATTTATATGTTTTAAGCTAAATCAAACATTTACTATGTGTTTTTGTTCATGATTCTCTGCTTTAGCCAATTTTTTGATTATCTAACTAGATACCCATTCCAATAGCTTTTATTATATTTCTGTTACCATCAGAAAAGTATTAGGAAGAAAATAAACTTGAGGACTCTGCTTCTTTATGAAAACGAATATGAGATGGAAATAATCTAATTTGTCAATAAAACCCTTTTTAACTTTTAATAAAATTCTTATTCTATTTCTATGTTCAACTATATCTATTGAGAGATGACAGACTGTCAGCAATGTGGTTCTCATGAAAATGTGTGTTTTGGGATTAGCCTTTGATAGGAATTATGTGACACAGGCCTACACAACATGGACTCAGAGAAGAGTAAATCACTCCAGGAATGCCTTGGTAGCTCAGTGGTTGAGCATCTGCCTTCAGCGTGACCCTGGGTCCCAAGATCGAGTCCCACATCCAGCTCCCTGCAGGGAGCCTGCTCCTCCCTCTGCCTGTGTCTCTGCCTCTCTCTGTCTCTCATGAATAAATAAATAAAAATCTTTAAAAAAAATCTATGCGGATTTGGTAAGATATGTAGTCCCTTGGACATTTCACACACAAAAAAAAGGAAGTAGGAGAAGAAAAAGAAAAAAAGCAGCAGGGAGACAAGCAGTATTTATTATTTATTTATTTATTTATTTATTTATTTATTTATTTATTTATTTATTTTAGATGGGACTATTATCTATACAAATTAAATAAACTTGTTAATTTTTGTTGTAACAAGTTGCCACATAAATGACTACTAAGCTTCAGAGATTTGTTTCTACCTGCAAAATGCCTGACTCTAAAGGTATAGAACAGAATTTAAAACTCTAAAATCCTTAGGCTTGTTCAACCATTTCACTGACACATAATGAAATAAGACCTTTTATGAAAACCAGGACCTGCTTTCCCTGTGTAAAAACTAATTCAGTATGTATTTTTTTTAACTTGAAAACAGAGATGCAGAAACACAGATGATGACCAGTGCTCCAAGGAGCCTCTCCTATTGGCTACCATGACCTACAAGGTGAAAGGGGAGGGAAAGAGGAAGCAGAGAGCAGGACAATCTCTAGTTTGGATTCCTTCATAGGCTGTGCAGATTGCCCCAAATTTAGGAGCTTTGATCCAGCAAGTCTTCTAAATAATAGATTAAACTTTCCTTGGGATTATAAGACTAAAGTAGCTGTTTAATGTATTTCTGGAGCTGATTTTAATTTCATTTTATGACCTCTCCAGTCAATGCATGAAGTTATCTTATACAATATCAAGAATAAACAAGAATGCAGAGAAACAATCTCCACTTTGCTGCTGGTGGGAACGTCAATTAATATAATCACTAATAAAAAGTCAAGCTGAAGATAGATATGCCCTTAATTCCAGGAACCCCACACGTAGGCACATGCCGTAGAGAAACTTTCTCATGTGACCTCAATGAGTCATTCACAAGAATGTTAATTACAGCATTTATACATTCATTAAAGAATGTGATCAACTTAAACATTTATTATCGAAAGCATAGATGAATGAATTCTGAACTATTCACAGTAGGGAATCAGATAGCAGCTAAAATGACTAAACTAGAAGTTGAAAAAGAGAATTTTCAATATGAGTAGTTTTTAGGAATGTTAAAAACATGCAACACACATGACTATTGTCTACACACATAACCCACTATATATGTATTACGAAATGTGTTAGAAATATACATTGAAATGTAGACTCTATAAATGTATATACATTTCTTCTATGTATGTACAGACTTACATAAAATATTATACACATTTAGGACAGTGATTATCCCAACAGAGGGAAAAAAGAAAGAGGGCTCAGGAATGAGTATACAAAGGTTGAAACTACATCTCTAAGGTTATACTGCTTCAAAAGAATAGAAGAAATGCTAAAATAAATCTAGTAAACTTGTATGATTACCAAGCTTATAATGGGTTCTCACATTTCACTATATCATTTCTCCACTTTTCTATATAGATTAAATACTTTGTGATTATGGAACACAAACCATTAAATATTTTTCCTAAATTCACAGCTCAGCCAACTCTTAGAAATACCTAAAGATACACAGAAACAATAAAAAAAAAAAAAAGTGACCATGAGTCATTGTGTTAAGTCTCCATTTCTCCATAGCTCATACGGCTTCTACTCCAGGAAGTAAGATCCACACTACTATTCTTTCTCTGATGGTGCATTTTTAATTTTAATACTTTTTGATATTCGAATCAGTATCAGGTGCATACTTCTAAGATTGACTGGTTGCTGAATCTTTTGATGAAGGGAAATACTCCAGAGTCAGGGCAAAGAAATTTACTTTTTTTTTTTTTTTTTTTTCACATGGAGACAAAAAATAACTGGAAACTTCCTTCCATTCACAGCCACCTTTGTTATATGGTAGATAGCTTCAAGACAACAACAACAACAACAACAACAAAAATCCATTTTAGAAGTTAGAAAAGGTGAAGGCAGTGAAATCAGGCTGTAAGTCTCCCCCAGCTTTTTCTTTCAGAAGAGCAGAGAGAAGGCACATACACCACTGAGACATTTTCTCAGTCTACAGGGAATATCGCAGGTTGTTTGGGTCATTTAGATTTATGACTAAAGAAAAAAAATTAAACTCAACTTAGAGGGACTTTTATCTGCTCTAGAGAATTGTGCAGAGTAAATGATATTTCCCAGGCAACGGTTGTTTTTCTCCTCGTTTCTCTAATATTATTTCTTTTTTATTTAGGAAAATTTTAATATCAACATTTCAATTAAACTTTAATACTCTCTTCATTAAACTAAATTGAGAGGATCTTGACAATGCTATTGAACATTTTATCTCCTTACTTTGGTGTAGAACAAGCTTACTTACATTTTTTTTTCTATTCATGTCTCAAATTTAACTGTAATCCACAAAGGCACAGATACAAATGCCTCCATAATACTTTATTTCTTCTACACATGATTTGAACTCTTTTCAAATGCTGTATTTACATAACGCCTGAGATTATTTTCACAAGAACAAAACCATTTTTAAAGCCCTGAAGATTCTGCTTTAATAGCTCAGGGTGGAGCATGTTTTCAAAAGTATCAACATGGAGCAGTTAATGGTAAATTATATACAGGGAATAAGACTGATTCCAGATATAAGATGACTAGCAAGCCTACACCTCCCTGATACAACACGTACCCTGATGCGTAGTCTGATGGGCAAGAGTTAAGTCTATTGAGATGACAGACTTGACCTGTACTTAGGTCTGTGGGACTTTCCATCCAGTCTGTCTTTCTGAGGTTGTAATGTCTCCTTGCTGGATCAAAAGAAGCTGAACTCAGCAATGAGGGGGCCGCTCTCCTGAGCATTTCAACTCTTTGACATAGAACAGTTGGATTCGAGAAGAGAAAATGATACAGGCTTAAGTTAGTTTTTGAACTTCCCTTCTGTTTCTCGTAAGGCTAAATTCTTTGCTAACTCTGAGACATAAAGGACACTGACTCCTCCCTTTTTTGCTGGGTTGTGCTTTCACATTTATTCTTGGTTCCCTGGAGTACATCAGTAGGAACTGAAGCAATATTGGAAGGTTCCACATAAGTACCTGCTTCCCTGTCATTTATGTCACTGCTACCCCTAAATCTATAAAACTGAAACTTTGTACAACTACTGAAGAATGGTATCTTTCTTCTTCTTTGGGGGAAAAAATGCTCACTTGGTCATTGCAGTCAAAAATGTGTGTTACAAAGCTAGATGGAGAGTCAAAGAAGTCAACTGGATATTTACTGTGTGTTGCATCACTCAATTTCCATGCAAATACTGTGAAATTTTACCATCTTTTTGTATGAAATCATATTAAATAACTTGGCTAAGTGACAAATTCTGTAATATGAGGCTTAGATTAAACATCCAACTATTTCCAATTACAACATATTATTTTTTTTCCATGCTATTATCCTTCTTGCAGCATTGGGGTTTTAGTAATTGAAAAGTGAAAGAATTGTATTCCCTTTGATACATTGATAAAATATGTAATATGCTTACTAATGTACTAGGCCTAAAATTTTTAAGACAGCATTCCATTAACCCTCAAAAAAAGCATACAGTCAAATTGAAATAAATAAGGGACAGCCACTACGATGTAGCACTGGTATGAGACTTACCCTTTGATTGAAAACAACTCTGAAGGTTGGATTGATTAAAAACTCTGATCTGAACCAATTGAGAGCAATATAGGCCCCCAAGAGTTGGAGAGCAGAGATTCCCCGGTTCCTAAGCCTCTGAGAAAAGAGCCCCATGTTCTATGTGGAGTTTCCCCTAGAGATATTTGCCAGTTCCTAGCTGCGCATATCCAGTAAAAGATGCCAAGACCATCCAGAAAGCAGTTGCTAACAGGCTATAAAAACAGGTAGAGATTTGTGTATTTTCACAGTTCTTAGAAGACAAACACTGTAATTCAAGGTTCACCAACGAGGAGGGCAATTGACTCCAGTCCTGGTTGTCTGTTAAGATCCCTGAAAGATTCTGGTATAGGAGAAAGCATAAACTGAAAAAAAACACAGAAAACTGACAAAATTAAGTGGAAAAGTAAAAAAAAAAAAAAAAAAAAAAAAGCCAAATCTCGACTGGCTGTCTCAGCAGTCCCCTCTCTGTAACTGATTAAACAGGTAGAAAAGAATATACACAAAGTATGTTTTCTGACTGCAATGAAGTTGATCAAGAAATAAATAACAAAAGGATAAAACAGGTCACTTAAAATGAAAAAAATATCAATATCACTTGGGTCAAAACAAATTTAAATAAATAATTAGAAAATATTTTGAAAATATGACTAATTTCTACTAACCGAATCCAATGCTCATTTAGCCTTAACCATATAAATTTTAAAAAGAAGGCTCAAAATCAATGATCTAAAGCTTCCATCTCAAGAAGCAAGAAAATACTTTTATTTTTATTTTTTAAATCTATCTTTTTAAGGAAATATTCTTTAAAAGAGCAGAGGTCAATGAAACAAAAACCTCATATACAATGGAAAAAATCAACAAATACAAAAATTGGTTGCTAAAAAGTAAGAAGAGGAATGAATCTTTAGCACACTGATGAAGAAAAAAGAAATAAAAATTACCAATATCAAGAATGAAGGAGGACAGTTTACCAGAGGTTCTCAAAAAATTAAAAAATGTAAGAAGAATATTTTAAGAATAACTTTATGCCCAAAATATATTGAGATTAAATAGACAAATTCCTTTAAAAAAATAACTTGCCAAATCTGCCACAAGGAAAAATAGGAAATCTGATTTGTTCTATACCTTATCATCGAATTTAATCTCTATTTTAGAAACTTTTCATGAAGATAAGTGCATGTAATATTACTGCAAATTCCTCCACCCATTTAAGGAAAAAAATGAGACCAATTTTATACAAAACATTCTAGTGACTAAAAAACAGAAAACCTTTCCAACTTATTCAAGGAGGTTATCCTAGCTTTAAACATAAGATGAGAAGATAAAAGAAAAGAAAAATTACAGACTGATGACATGAACATAGATACAAAATTGCTGAACAGATTATGACAAATTAAGTCCAATTTATGTAAAAGAAATAAGCCGAAAAAAGCTTATTCTAGAAATTTGGTTTAAAATTTGAAAATCAAGTTATGTTGTCACATTAACAGAATGAAGCTTAAAATATATGATAATCTCAATAAAAATAAATAAATATTAACAGTCTCCCAAGTTACAAACTTCTATCATGTTAGTAATAGGAACTTATGTTCTATTAAAGGATATCTATAAACATCTATAGCGAACATTAAACTTAGTATTAAATACTTTAAAATAACTTTTTTAAAAAGATTTTATTTATTTGAGAGAGAAAGTGTGTGTGAGCAGGGGGAGAGGGAGAGGGAGAGGGAGAAGCAGGGAGCCCTACACGGGGCTCGATCCCAGGACCCTGAGATCATGATGTAAGCCAAAGGCAGGCACCTAACCAACTGAGCTCCCCAGGTGGCCCTAAAATAGTTCTTAAGTTCTGGAATCAAACATAGACGTCTATGCTATCCCTACTTCTATTCAGCATGGTATCTGAGGCCCTAGATAGTACATTAAGGCAAAAAAAAAAAATTTAAAAAAAGGTAAAGGCATGGGGCTTTAAACAAAAACAGTAATATTGTCATTACACATAGATAAAAGGCTATATATGTAGAAAATTCAAGAAATCTTTAATTCAAGAGAATTTATAATTTAATATCTGCTAGAATTGAGAAGTAGATTTTAGCAAATTACTATTTATAAGGTTGATATTCTCAAATCAAGCTTATTTCTATATGCTAGTGACAATCAAGGAATATTCTTTAGGGCAGCCCAGGTGGCTCAGCGGTTTAGCGCTGCCTTCAGCCCAGGGCGTGATCCTAGAGACCCGGGATCGAGTCCCACATGGGGCTCCCTGCATGGAGCCTGCTTCTCCCTCTGCCTGTGTCTCTGCCTCGCTCTCATGAATAAATAAATAAAATCTTTAAAAAAAAAAAAAAGAAATATTTTTTAATCAACACTATTTTCAATCTTCAAAAAGTGCTAAATACATAGAAGTAGTCAGACATGGCATCACACAGATGCCATGGCCCCGCTCCTGATGGGAGGAGACCCATTTAGCATGCTATTAGCTGCAGGTTAGCTTCGATGCCTTTCATAATGTTGAGGAATGCTCCTCTACAACTTAGTTCACGGAGACATTTTACCAGCAATGTGTGGTAGATACCAGACGTCTCTTTCTGCCTCTATTCAGATGATCACATGAATTTTCATCTTCTGTTAATGTGGTGAATTCCATTTATTGATTTGTGAATACAAAAGCAATGTTATATTCCTGGAATAAAAGCTATTCAGTCACGATGCACTATCCTTTCTATGTATTGTTGGGTTCTATTTGCTAAAATTTCATTAAGAATCTTACATCTTTGTAAAGAATCTTTACATCTGTGGGTTTGGAGGTAATTCTCATGGGTTTTTCTGCATGTCTCTGGAGTTCCTCTCTCCTGCTCTCTCCTCCCATGTCTTTCACCTTGCAATCGCTGGCATCTTCAGCTCCCCCAGACTCCTAGCTCTGTCTCTTCAATTGAGAAAGATCATGAGGTTTTTCCTGAATCTCTTCTCCCTGTGCAGAAACTTGTAAACTCTCCAGACAGTAAGGGACAAGCACGAGGCCCACCTCTTTTGTTCCCAGTCTTTCAGGGAGGGGTCAATCTTTTATTGATTGATGATCAACCTTTGGAGGCATTGTTTCACGCATTTTTGTCTTTTTTTGTTTAGTTGTTTCAGGTGGGAGGGTAAATCCAGTTCCTGTCACCCAGGACTGAAGTGGAATTAGACTTTTTTTTTTTTTGAATTAGACTTTTTATACCACGTTTAACTTTATCTTACACTAGACCTCCCATGCTTCCTATCTCAGGAAAAAGCATCATTGCTCACAACAGAATCTCCATGTCATCCTTAATTCCTCCCATTTCCTCACTTGCACCATTTGTCAAATCCTACCAAGTGTTCTCCAAAATATACCACCAATATATGAATTTTTTTGGCACTAACATTGCCACATCCCTTAGCACAAGTTATAGGGACTCTTCTAAAACACAGAACAAATGTATGTGTTTCCACATTTATGCTGGTCTATATGGCAGTGAAAATAAATCATGAGAGGAAGAAAAAAAAGTAAGGAACCCAATTTTGGGGTTTTGAGGGTTTTTTTTTTAAGAACCCAATTTTTTATAGAAAGAGGGCAAGAGGAAAATTTCCCATTCTTTCTCCTCAGTGTATTATTAGACTCTGAACAGAATTATTCGCAAGTATCTATCTACCAAGAATATTAGCTCAAAAATACTCTCTTCCCCTTTATTCTCATGCCCATTCAATTAGGGAAAAATGGCTTGGGAAACAGAGGCAAGAATATTCCTGAACATTCATCTTGGGTATGGAAAAATCTTTCTGCTATGCATGGAACTGCTTGCTTACAGTTGTAAGGTCAAAGGGTACTTGCCAGTCACTCAACATGTCATTCATGCATTTATTCATTCAAAAATGTCTTTGGCTTTCCTCTATGTGCCAAGATCTTGAGTTCCAGGAAGATAATTACAATATAATAAGACACAGTCATTATTCTCAACTAGCTCATCTAATAATGAAAGTACATTTATGAACACAGAAACAAAATCACTTGAAAGTTAATTTTTAAGTGATAATACTTTTTAAAAAATTATACATAACCTCAATTTTCAAAATTTAAGGGTTCAGCACATGAGCAAGTATTTTGACCAAGATCATCTTTTACCACAAAAGAACTCTTATCTAAGAACAGCAGTTGGGCTACTTTACAATCAAAATGACTAAAGTGCCACTTATTACTGCTTTCGATGAAAAAGACAATCAGTAGAATATCTAACATCTTCTATTTAAGCTCTTAGGGGAAAAATAGCATAACTGAAAGATAAGAGGTGATGAAACATGGACATTTATATACTTTTCAAACTTCAAATTCACATACACACACACATATATATGCACATACAGATTGGCTTCTGTACAAGGCAAACAGATTTAGAAATACTGTATAAATTCATATAAAAGCGTATCACATTCTATCACTAGAAAAAGACACTTAAGATAGTAGAAAAGACATTTAGATGCACAGTGATTCCAATTAAATAAAAATTAAATGCTTAAAAGAAGTTACAAAGGGTTTTAGAGTCTCTACAAAGAAAATCATGTACTTTTTATTGAATTATGTAGATGTTTTAGTTTGACTAGTATAATTAGATAATAAATTATATTTAAGTACTCAAGGGAAGGCAAAGCCTCACCTGGCCCTTTGTTGTCAACTTGTGTACCTAGCTCACAGAATAGTTCTATTTAAAAGTATATTAAAGGACAGCCCAGGTGGCCCAGTGGTTTAGCGCCACCTTCAGCCCAGGGCGTGATCCTGGAGACCCGGGATCAAGTCCCATGTCGGGCTCCATACAGGGAGCCTCTCCCTCTGCCTGTGTCTCCCTCTGCCTGTGTCTCTGCCTCTCTCTCTCTCATTCTCTGTGTCTGTCATGAATAAATAAATAAAATCTATAAATAAATATAAATAAATAAATAAATAAATAAATAAATAAATAAATAAATAAATAAAAAATATTAACATTTATTTTGGGGGGTGCCTGGGTGGCTCAGTCAGTTAAGTGTCCTACTCTTAATTTCAGCTCAAGTCATAATCAGGATCACAGGATTGAGCCCTGTGTTGGTCTCCACACTCAACAGGGAGCTCCTGAGATTCTCTCTCTCTCTCTCTCTCCCTCTCTCTCCCCCTTTTCCTCTGTCCATCCCTCCCCCAGCCCCGCATTTGCATACATACACTCTCTTTTTCTCAAAACAAAAAAAAGTTATTTTTGTTAATATAAAGTATTCTAAAATTAATGCCTTTGTACTTTATGTCAATATCGTAATATATGACCACTTTCACTATACAGATAATAGAGCAAATGCTGAATTAGTACATTAAAAACCTGTATATAACTTATGTAGTTACATATATACAAAAATGTGTAACTATATATAACTGTATATAGGACGACCCAATTTTTCTAACATACTGAGTTGATGATTAAGTGCCACTTGTGGTATCAAACAGACCTGGGGACCCATCTGGTTTGGTCACTTATCAGGTCTTAGTTGCTCATCTATTAGATGTAACAAGAGTACCTAAACACTCAGGCTGCTGTGAGGACTGAATGAGGTAAATCCTTTAAACTATCAGGCATCCGGTCTCGTCTGCGTGCCTGTACTTGACAACTGCACTTCCCCTCACAAGTATACCCAGGTCACACTCACTTACTATGTTAATGAAAGGGTCTTGCTCACCCTCGGACTTGCATTACTTAGCACATTCACAGGGCAGAACTGGTACTCGATCCTATAGAACTGAGCTGGCACCAGGCACTCAGCTCAGAGCCCTTCTATAGGATTGGCACGTAAATATGGCAGCCTTTTCCTTCCAAGAGTGTTAGGGCAGCAGAAGGCTGACACAGCTCTTGGGCAGAAACCCAGAGAAGCCTGGAGACTCAAATCCAACATAAAGCAACTGTGTGGATCAATGAGGACAGAAGCCATCAGTAGGATCAAGTCCCCTAGCGGCTTCTTTACAAGTGACTTCATCCTGGAACATCTGTTCTAAATTTTTGGCATTGGTCCACGTCTTAGTAGGCAATTCAGACTTGTACAGAAATAACTAATTCTAGCCAACTAGTCTGGCAGATTTATTGCTCTGTAGCTAAGACTATCTACCCACTTTGTAGTCAGATGCAGGAATACCAATGCATTTACACTTGCTAGCAGTGATCTTGGGATCTTCAAGGTCAAGTTTTCTCATTTATTAAAAAGAACTCTGGGAAACCAACAAGGGGTAGTGGAAAGGGAGGTGGGCACAGGGATGGCGTGACTGGGTGACGGGCACTGAGGGGGGCACTTGACGGGATGAGCATTGGGTGTTATGCTATATGTTGGCAAATTGACTCCAATAAAAATATATACCAAAAAAAAAAAAAAAAAGGTGACTATTTCTACCAAATACATTATTGTAAAGACTAAAAGAAATCAAGGTAAAATCTCTATCTTTTACCTGGAAAATCAATCAATCAGTCAGTAGCTATTATTACAGTAATCAACAGCAAACTAGTAAAAATGGGAAAGACAGGGAGAAAGGGAACAGGCAACAGACAGAAGACTCTCAGGAAGAGGATTTCAAGCAGATGAAACCTCCAGGAAAGGAGCAGAGTGTTGGATATTCTGGAAGATGGGTGGATGACTGTGTATTACCAAGCGTATGATTGGAGCAGAAACAGAAGAAAGCTAGTAGGAGTTAAATTCAGAAAGATAGGGTCAAGGGCCAACCCATAAACCTCACTGAAGTGTAAGACCCATAAACCTATTAGGGTCATCATTCAAATACCAGGGATTCTACAGCAGGAGAAAATATAACCATAGCTGAACATATTTTGAGTATGAGATTAAAAATCAGCCTTTTGGGGGGCACCTGGGTGGCTCAGTGGTTGAGCACCTGCCTTTGGCTCAGGTCGGTGACCCTGGGGTCCTGGGATCGAGTCCTGCATTGGGCTCCCTGCATGGAGCCTGCTTCTTCCTCTGCCTGCGTCTTTGCTTCTCTCTCTGAGTCTCTCATTAATAAATAAATAAAAATCTTTAAAAATAATAGCCTTCTTCTTTTATGCTTCCACTGAATAGTTTACATCTTTATCCTCTAAGGTTTCCTCTTGGTGTCATAAAAATATCCTAAAATTAGACGATGGTAATGGTTAGCCAACCCTAAATGTACTAAAATCATTGAATTACACACTTTAAATGGGTGAACCTTTGGTATGTAAATTATATGTCAATAAAGCTGTTAAAACCTGGAATGAGGAAAATAACCTCTTGTTAATCGAGATTGCTGGGCACCAATCTACAAGAGCGGCAAATGAGAACTTTATAATCTGAGAAAGAAACCAGGACACATTCTCGCTAGCCATTTACAGCTGAGTGACACTTATCGCTGCCTGTCACTTAGAAGCTGAGACACTTGACAGTGGCAAGTTATTTGGCCATTCTGGTATTATTTCCCTCAACACTACAGTGCGGTGTTAATATCGTCCTTGCAGTCATGTTTGGATTGCATAAGAAAATAGGTGTAAAACCCCAGCATGGTCCCATGGCAGCTCCTCAGCAAACGACAGCCATAATTTTAATTGTATTATTATTTGTAAATTGCAGCTTTCTTATATATTAAGGCAAACGCAAAGTGGCATGATAAACTTCCGGGGTTCTGGGTGTGTGAACTAAAAACACAGAGCAAGTCAGCTCATGGTCTGGTGAGAGCTGGTGGGTGACCCTTGGGCCATTTTCTAGTTCTACCCACCAGCTCCTGTCACTCCTACTCAGAGCTGCAGATACAGAAAGCATAAAAAAAAAAAATCCTTTCTTGAATATTTCTTGAATATTTCAGCCAGGGGATGTGACACTGGACAAAACCTTGTTGATTTTCACTTCCCTCTACTGCAAACCTGAAATTTCTCACAGAAAATGTACCTGACAGACTTGCTTTCCAGTCAACAGAGACTTCCATACTCACGCAGACCATGCTGCCCTGCATTATTTATTTAAGGGAAGGTGAGGCAAACGAAAAGAAGCTAAATACAGAAACTGAAATTTCCCGTAAAGAACAAAAGGTTGCTCTAGGTTCACAGGACCTACGTGTAACAGAAAGCAAAACCGTTACCAATAAAACTTGAAGCAACGTCCAATATTGTGTGAAAAGTGAGCCTGAGATGTTGGTTAATTGCTACATCTCATTTTATTTTACACGTTCACCTCCTTTTCATAATAAGCATATAAAACCCATAATAAACATAGAAAATAAGCATATTTTGGTGCATATCATGTGCCAAAATCATTTAAAATTTAATTCTAACCACTCCTAAAAGTACATGACCATATTTTAGTATGGGTCTGGTCACATGTGTACAGGCATTCAAACTATAAATATGGAGCATTTCTAGCATATCTGCCATTTACACATATGTGCTCTACTCTACCCTTCGTAACTATCCAGTGAAGAAGTTATTGGTATTATTACTCATGTTTTCCTAACAAAGAATTAGGCCCAAAGAGGAAAAGTGACTTACCTGAAGTCATGCGGCTACTAAGTGACAGAGACTAGACTCCACCCCATACCTGATTTGGGCTAATTTCCCAGCACAACCGCTGGAGTACGGTACTTACCGAGACTTCACATAACTTGAACACCATATCTCTGTATATGGGACTATACCACTGAAAAATGAGGGGAAATCTGTGTTAAAACAGCAGAATAAACCTGAATAAGCAATCTCCCTTCTCATAACTAACAACAGCCACCGCCACCAGGAAGGAGATCCAAACAAGAAAGCAATTACGTGGCAGCAACCAAAGAAGGGAACATCGCCCATACCCTGAAACTTCAAAACTCCACATGGACAAAGTAGGAAAGGTAAGATTTCGAACAGAGGGAAGAGGCAACGTACAACACGTTCCTAAGACCTCTCAGTAAACAACTTCAATGAAAGGAAGGCAGGCCGAGCGGGGAGCATGTTGTTCGAATTTTGACTAATGAAAATCCGTGTTGGGGAAAACCTACGAATGCAGGGAGTGAACAATAGAGCTTATGGACAGAAATAAAGCCCCTGGGGCTGCACACTGACCTGGAACAATGGGCTGACATCTCAGTGCTCCTCTGTGGGCATGTGACTCCTACGTCCCCACCAAAAGGAGTGAAACATCATGCGATGCATTTCACGGACTTTCAGAGGAGTGTGGCCCAGGGAAATATGGGCCGATTCTCCTTCCACCCCTGACCATTCCCAGTGCTACAGAAACACAGAAAGCATACGGGAGACTCAGCCTTCAGACTGTTGTTGGAGAAGAGGCACAATTCTCAAATACAGTGAGACGCTACATCAGATCGACTAGACGGGGGCTTGGACGGGACCACTCAAGCGTAAACAAGATGTCAGAATTCACACAGCAACTAGGCAAAAGCACTGCAGTAAAAGAAAAAGAAAATCCTTTGCAAGGTAAATACCTAACCTAGAAGAAAACATATCCCCCCAACAAAAGAAGAAAAGTCAGTGTGCCATAGAACAATTTATCATGGCTATAAATTGTACCAGCAGGAACTCAAAGATGACCTGATGGAGCGATAGAATGAGATTTTTAAAAAGGTGGGAGTGAGAGGTTACTTATTGACAAGCTTGATGAATATGTTGAAAAATCGTGGGACAAAACAGATGTGTCTGGAAACCGATTTAACATCACAGAGGGAGAAACTTTTAGTGAAAGTAGATACGAAGCCCAAAAAGATGATGGACTTAATGAAAGGACGTCAATAGACACAAAGGACACACGAGTGTTAGCCAACCTAATAATATCTGGTATCTTGGAAATTAAGAATTCAACAAACGGAATAAAAAATAATAATGTGTATAATACCAAACAAAAAAGCAATATAATGAAATCCGTGACGTTTCAGGGAAGTGTGGTGTAGGATGCTCAACGTGGAGATGCATCCTGGTGAAGGATTTTAAGGGCAAATAAGAACAGTCTACGTATCCAAGGAGAAAAAGGAAGGGGAGAGATAACAGGTTGGCCTCAGACTTGTCTACTGTAATAGAGAACAACAGACCTTGTCTATAATAATATGAGTGGAGGAAACCGCGACCCACGGGTCCTGTGCTGAGCAGAGCTACCGTACAATACAAGGCCCACAGGAAGGAACCCAGAGAACCGATGCCCAGGAGCCTTTCCTTGAAGAACTACTTTTAGATGAAATACAGCCAAAATAAAGAGCAAGAAGTGCTCATGGGCCCCAAATACAATTAAATATAGAAATAATGGGAAGCTATTGTGTGGATATGCTTACAGGTCACAATATTACATCTGTATACCTGGAGCAGGTAAAATTACAAATAAAACAAATAACATTGGAAAAGTGAAAAGAACAGAAGAATCATGAGCATCTGTCTTTCCTAAAGGGGAGCCAAGTGATAAGAGGTAAATTGAAGCATAGTTTCAAAAAATTGATTCCAACCTCTGAATGGCTTTCAGAACCCTCTTTTTTTCATATCAGAAGAGTCTTTTAGGCAATAATATCTCTTATAAAGAAAAGTGTATGTGGGATCCCTGGGTGGCGCAGCGGTTTGGCACCTGCCTTTGGCCCAGGGCGCGATCCTGGAGACCCAGGATCGAATCCCACATCGGGCTCCTGGTGCATGGAGCCTGCTTCTCCCTCTGCTTATGTCTCTGCCTCTCTCTCTCTGTGACTATCAAAAATAAATAAAAAATTAAAAAAAAAATTTAAAAAAAGAAAAGTGTATATATATACGTGTGTATATATATGTGTGTGTGTATATGTTTATACATATGTGTATATATATAATGTGTATATATATTATATAAATTATAAATATAAATATAAATATAAATAATATAAATATAAATATAAATATAAATATAAATATAAATATATATCCCCAAGGGCTCTAACTACTGTGAGGTTTTCCTTTGGAAACATTTTAATACAATTAAACGAATTGTTTTCATTAACAATTATACAGTTGTATTTAATAAAAGTAAACCATTATATTAGTGCTCCTGATGGTATATATGTGTTAAAATATTTCCAGAACAATGTAGAACAAACAAAAACAGATTATGTCTGGGTTGTGAGGATTTCTATCATTTTTTTCTTCTTCCTCATTCTCATAATGATCCTGCATCACACTTACCAAAAAAGGTTGATTTTTGGTCATTTTTAAAACATAAAACAAAATACAGTATCCCTGCAACCAAGGAGTTTTAAATCAAATGCTTTTTAAAAAAGACTAATGCACAGCAATACCTGAGAGAATTTGAACAGAGGGGGGATATCATGTGGGGGGGGGGGAAGGTGACCTGGATAAATTAATGCTAATTAGAAGATCTTTCTCAAAGATGAATACTGTTTCTGAAGGAAGAAATTAGCAAAGGCGAACATGCAGAAGTAAAAGGGATCTGGGAAAAGATCAGGGGATGTCCAAAATACATCCCATAAAATTGTGACTAGACTTAACCTGCACCAATGGTCCTGCATTTAGAACAAGGAAGAAAAAGTAAAAGGGAGGAAGGAAAGATAGAAAGGGGAGAAGGAGCAGAAGAGGAGGAAATGCGGGAAAAGAGAGAGCAGGGAAGGCAATGGAGGAAGAGGAAGAGAAGGAAGGAGGAGGAGAAAGGGAGAGCCCTTAAAAGTGCACCTGCCCATCCCAGAAGCCCCCCTTCCGGGTAAAGTAGCTCCTCAATTACAAGAACTTAAAAGAAGGAAGCAGGGCCCCTTGACTGGGTCTCGTTGACAAAGCCAAAATATACGTAGAGACTGACACACATTGTCCATATTCAGTTTTCTCTGCCAGGTCACGCAGGAGGATGCTTCCCTTACCCAGATGTTCACCCCCGAGTTTGAGGGAGCTGCCAAGGAAGGGTATCACATTGACCCTCATGAACCTTGACTTGGCAGCTGTTGGGCCGCCTTTTTTTGTCTACTTTGCCTGTTCTTGCAGGAGACATAATTGGACTCACGTTGGGTTTTGAGGCATCATTTTGACATCCAAGGGGTATAATCCTCACGCCTGGCCAGGGTTCAGTCTCTCGTGGTCCTCTGCCTGCACAGGCCGCTCTGCTTCAATCTGTTCAGTATTCCCCAAGGCTGTAACTTCACATCGGTGCGTGTGCCGGGAGAGATGAGTCTACGCTGTGATAGTCTGTGAAGAGGCACTTCCATCATATGTCCTCTGGCATCGGTGGACATTTCTGACCTCTGCCATCCTCACTTTGCCAGATTGATGAAACCTTTCCCATCTGGAAAATCACAAGAGCAGCAGCAAAAGGGTGAAGCGTAGCACGACAAAATCGTCGAATTCCTCCACCCAGACGGGACACGTGTGATAGCGCCTTGATTAGAGCAAGTCAACCCAGCAGGCTTAAGGTCAAGAGTAAAGAGAAGTATAATCTCCCATATGCCAGACACTAGAGCAGAACCAAGTATCAGGTATTCGAAGTAAGATCTTGTACAATCAAATTCATTGATTGATTTCTACGTAAGTCCTGAATAGAGATGTTGGGTCTACTATCATTAACTTAGCGTTCTTTAATCTTAAAAATTGAAAATTTAAATAAATAAATAAATAAATAAATAAATAAATAAATAAATAAATATTAATACAGTCAAGTATTGTGAAGCTATATAGTTATCTGTCATTTATTGTTGATTTTTGACTAAAGAGTGTTTTTACCTAAACATAATCAGCATAATGTTTATGCCTTTATCAAGAGGAGAAAATCGCAATAATATTATGATTGTTATTCCCCATATATAGGCTGACACCTTCTTGTTTTTCTTAGTCTCTCCCAGGTGACCTCATCACAAATATATATATATATATATATATATATATATATATATATATATATTTTTTTTTTTTTTTTTTTTTTTAATTGGAAGGGGAAAAAAATAGGAGCACCTAAGTGGTTCCGTAGGTTAAGCATCTGCTTTCAGCTCAGGTCATGACCTCATGGGTCCTGGGATGGAGCCACCCCCACCCTCTGGCTCCTGCTCAACATGGAATCTGCTTCTCCCTCTCCCCTCTGCCCCTGCTCCCTGCTTTTGCTCTCAATCCCCCTCTCTCTCTCTCTCTCTTTCTCAAGTAAATATTTCTAATTTTTTAAAAGAAAAAGGACAAAATATACCTATTCTGAGATTCAGCTAGTGAAAACAACTGAGGTAAGGAGAGCAAGTTGTTACAAGTTGCTACAAGTTGTTACAAGTTGCTACAAGTTGTTAAAGTGGTGAGCTATGTGAGAAGATGTTTTGAATTAAAATGTTTTAGCCACTTTGGATACCATAAAGTTTTAAGAGACATGAAAGAGAAGAATTTTCTTTTTCTGGATTTACTGAAAAACTGTAATAGAGAATACCAGAGTAACAGAAAAATAATGACACTTGAAAAAAAATCAGATTCACTAAGAGATTAAACCAGTTAGAGGAGCAGTTCGTGACTTAGATCCACATCGGCCAAAGCCTTAGTCTTGCGTCAACATAGGAAATAACCTCTAATTTATAGTGCTAGGGAGGCCCACGGCGATGGACCCTTTATAAACAGCATGAACCAGCGGGAGAAGTGAAATGCCGTGGTTGATGATGAGTATACAAATGCAATAAAACTATAGCCGTTGCTAAAATGTCCCCAAATAGAGAAAATGTGACACGGGCAGAAAACGTTGCAAGTGGAGACCCTGCAGACCAGAGCAAGCGACGGTGAAGGACACCCCTGCTTCCTGTGTGACTTGCCCTAAGGCTTTTGCTCTCTGGGAGTGCCACCATCTAACCCACACGGGGACAGGTGTGGCCATGGGGGGGGTGGGTGAGAGCGAGGGAAGACCGGTCTCAGATTTGGGGGCACAATTACTGGTGTCGCTACAGTGCTTTCGGGGGCCTGCACCAATTCCAAGATTGGCCAGGAAAATGTTTCTTTCAAAGTAACTTTATCCACAACGGTTATGGTTTGGATAAACGGTTTATCCAAAACCACAATGGTGGTTATGACGGTTAATTATCAGCTCAACTCGTCCAGGCCACGGGCGCTCAGACACGCGCCCACACTCTGGGTGTGCCTCTGAAGGGGCTTCTGGAGGAGAGGAACACTCACTGAGTAAAGCGGGTTGCCTTCCTGACGGAGGTGGCCTTCATCCCAGCAGCCGAGGGCCTGAGTGCCACAGAAAGCCTGGGCCTCCCACCAGCGAGGGAGGCCACAGCTCCCCCCACCTGCTGGAGCGGGGGTCTCAGTCTTGGTGTCCCAGAACCTGAACGGAAACGTCCGCCTCTCTGGGCCTCCAGCTTGCCCACGCTCACGCTGGGCCCGCACCACCTGCTCTCCTGCTTCTCGGGCCTTTGACCGACGTCGTTGGCGTGTCCAGCTCGCCAGCTGCAGCCTGGGATTTCCCGGCCTCCTCAATCATACCGGCCAACTCCTCACGATAACCCCTTCGTCTGCGTCCTGGATGGCTCCGGACTCTGGAGGACCCGCACTGACCCAGTTGTTAAGTGTCGTCGAGGCGGCTGGCGTTTCCAGAGGCCGTGGGACCCCGCATGATAACCAAGGAAAACCCACACACCGCTGTTCACACCAGCGCTTCCCGAATATGGTTTATGGTTAAACACTCCTGGGGAATCCTCTTAGAAGGCGGCCTCCGGGCTCCGAGGTGGGGCCGAGACTCTGCGTTTCAAGCAAGACCCCAGGAGGTGCCAGCGCTGCGGAGCCATAGTTTGAGAGCAAAGGTGTAGACTCTCCGCCCTTACCTCAAAGCAAGGTGACCGAGGACTTCCAGAGGCCTGGTCGACGCCGCGCTACCGTCCGTTCCGTCGTGGGCCTTTTGCTCCGTGGAGCCAGAGCCGTAGGGCAAGTACGGCCCGGGGGTGACCGAGAGGGAGAGGACCGGGGCTCTCGGGGCCGGTCTCTGTCTCGGCGACCAGCGAGCCACCACCTGTGCCTGTCTGTGCACGAAGAAGAAAAGTAGAAAATGGATAGAAACTAAAGCACTTCCCTCCGGGCACGCACAGTCCGGTGTCCCGAGCGTTCTTTTGTGGCTTCGTGGCCGTGGCAGCCAGAAGTCTGTCCTGTGAGCGAACTAAGTGGCCGCTGCAAACGCTGGCTTCCCCGCGACGTGGGGCCGAGGGCCTGGCTGGGCCGCCTGGGCCCCCGGGACACGGACACGGGACGCCTCTGAGCCGCGGCCTGTGGTCCGGGCCGTCCACGGGCCGGCGCCTTCCCCTGCGACGTCGTCGGCCGACTCTGGAAAGCAAAGCCCTCACTCGAGACAGTGGGACGTGCTCTGCAGTGGCCGTGGTAGGGCACAGAGGAAGTGAGATTTCCACTGGTCTCGGGTTCAGACGTGCGGTGAGCTGCCCTGGCCCGCCGGGCCGGCCCCGCGTGGAGCCAGCCCACGGCTCGTGAACCGAACCGCCAGTCGCGCCAGGAAGGACCGCGGGCGGCCGCTACTTTTCCAAGACAACAGCCAAACAGGCTCTGGTGTACCCGGACTCCGAACCGTCGGCCCCGGCCTCGGCAGCTCTGTGGCCCGAGCGTGGCCCGCGCAGGATTTCAAGCCGCCTCGTGACAGGAAAGCTCAGGCCAGGTGGGAAACAAGGGAGTTGCAAGGTGCTTCCCTCTCTCCACTCATGAATTCCAGCCAGGGAAGCATCCCCTGCTGCTCTTGCCTTGCAACACCTCCCCGAGGTCCCCGTCTCCCCGGCGGCTTCGGGAGAGGCGCTGACACCGGACACTTTTAAAAGGAGCCAAAAAGCAAAGGGTATTTCTACAGAGACATCGCCTTGTTTTCTGAGACCACGAGAGAAAGAAGCCGTCTAGGAAATCAGACGCCCTGAGAAAGGAAAAAAAAAAAAAAAAAGGGAAATCAGACGCCTGATTAGAGAATCTTCACATGTGCACCTGCGACACATTTGCATAGGCGCAGCCCGAAACCCGGACCGTGCGTAGGGCACATCGCTTTGAGGAGCCACAGGCTCTAAAGGTCGGTGGCAGATGTGCGGAAACGCTGGCTAAGAGCGCAGTCCAGCTGATTAAATGCAACGCGACATCCTTCCTGAGCGCCAAGACAATAATGGTACCCGTTGCTGCTAGATCCCTAAAATAAAGTGAGCTACTGGCTCACATAGGTATTATCTAACATCTGGATCATGCTGTTTCTCAAACATAGAAAAATCATTAGTCTAATGAGTTAAGGTTGCTTGACACCTTTTACATATGGGCTCATGCATTTAGGTAAATGACTCCCAAGATCTGGAGAGGGCCTTCCGTTCCTAGGGTCTCGGGCAGAACCAAAAAATGCGTTTGCACCCAAAGTAGTGAAGAAGGTCCGGTGCCACGAAGTGAGTAATTTGAAACGTTCTAGCCCCAGAATTACACTCTACCCTCTGTCCTGCATTCTCACACGAGAATCCCAAACACTGTCCCTCTCCTCCCCGGCATCCCCATTGTACACTGCAATAAGGCATTTCAGCAACGGTACATTTGATTGTAAAAAATCAGGTTTAAAAAAAAAATCAGGTTTTTGTAACTATTTATGAAAATAGCATTTTGCAGCAGGTTTTATGAATAGAATTGTATGAGTTCATAAAGGTGAACTAACCAAATGAAGTGAACATTTACAGAAGGGCTACTGAGTGTCTCCATTCGGGTAGGGATCCTATGTGCATGCTGTGCATGGTCTCCCTTAATCTCCACCAACAATCTGTAAGATTAGCTGCTTTCCAGACAAGAAAGTGGAGCTTCCGGGGGTGCAAATGCGTCCCTGTTGCACAACTAGTGACCAGCAGAGCTCACATACAAGCCCATATGCCTGTGATTCCAATACATATTTTGATCGTATCATATCCTCACATACACATGATAAATTAACTAAAATAAAGCATAATCTAACCTATGCCCTAAGCAGTTTATTTGCCTGGTTCACATCTATTCATTTACCTAGTTAACCAAGTCCTACGATTCATGATTAGAAAACTAGAAACACAGAGAAAACTTCAAAAAACATAAATATCATCCACAGCCCTGACACCCAGAGATAATAATTGACAATATTGGATGGCTTTATAAAAATTCAAATTTTACAAATTTCGATTCATAACGTATCCTTTATAACCATTTTTACACGTAACAACATGTCAGGACCATTTTCCATGCTACTCAAAATGTTTCTCAACAGGATATCCTACGTGTTATTCTACTTTATAGAGAAACTACAATTCAATCTGCTCTCCTTTGTTGAATATTCCTGTTGTTTCAAAGTACAATAATTTTCTTTTAAGTAAAAAGAAAAATAAGAATGCGATATGATACGATGAAAACAACTTGGCACTGGAAATAAAGAAAATTGAATCTTAGGTTTGTTATTTGCTAGCTCTGAAACACGAAAAAGGTCATTTAACCTTTCTGGGATTGATTTTTATCTGCAAAATGAAAGAGCTAGAATAAATACACTTTTTCATATGTTTTACGTTCTATGATTCTAGGAACACTATATAAATTATTCTAAAACTCTGATGCACAAGTGGGATAAGCGTATGCTTGAAGATGCAGGCGATTGTTGAGAGGAGAGGAGATCATGAACACACAGACGGGATCAACGAATGTGGCGGGTCCTACTTCCTGGTTTACCCAATCTACTCAAATGAAGTTGAAATATTATCTTGACAATTACTAATGTGTTAGGAAATTAAGTGTGATATTTTCATGGATTTTACCCCTTAGAAAATTTCAAAATCTCAAACTCCAGCTCCCTAAGCTACAGAATGCCCTGCTGTGTGACTAGCGATATTCGGTGGAGTACTTTGAGTATCTAAGTAGCACTGCCTCAAGCCACTGAAACACTGCAGTTATGTTAGCAACCCCATAAGGTATTTCCATGTACATGATGCAGCTCGTTGGCACAGATTTCTCTTGCAAATATCTTCCTTCACATCCTATAGACAGTTGAACATTCTCTACGTTGAAAGGAACAAATAATAATAATACCTTTCTTTGGTTTCCTAAATGGATTTTTCCAAAAGAACAGAAACTAAAATAATAATAATAAAAAATGATGATGATAATAAAAATGCCTCCTGAGCTCCCGTTAAAGATAGAAAATTTTTAAAATATTTTATTTATTTTTTTGAGAGAGAGCAAGAGTGAGAGAGATCACAGAAGGAGGAGACAGAGAGGGAGAAGCGGACTCCCCACTGAGTAGAGAGCCCAATATGGGGCTTGGTCCCAAGACCCAGAGATCATGACCTGAGCCAAAGGCAGACACTTAACTGGACTGAGCCATTGAAGTGCCCCTAGAGATACTAATTTAAAACCATGAGCAGAAGGTGGCTTTGAGATGCTACTGAGTCTTTGTGTCTCTTAAGCATGCTTCTTCCCTTGATCTTCTTCTGTTGTTATTTACTATTCTTTAGTTGGGTTCACTTGCCACCGTCTCAGGAGTCACTTCCTCCTATGGTCGCTACGTTAGGGACAATTTATTCACTTATTATTCCTTTAGTAGATCAGCTGTTAACAAAATGTACACAGTGAATCACTTTCAAACTATCGCTTCTTAATCAAAGTTAAAAAAATGCACACGTGGGCAACCTGCACACACACACGGACTATTTATCTATCGCACATGGAAATCCTTAAGATTTCTCTCATCTTTGAGCGGTTTGCAAAGCAACCTATAATACTATAGATTCAACCGTGTTGAAACGAGAATCACCGTCTGCACCAGTGAAGATCGGGTGAATCAGCTGGGAATTGTGCACTTGGGTAGCTGATCCCTGAGCACTAACAGTTTCATACCGCGTGGAACAAACACTGGCCTCACTTCTGAAGAAGTAAAAATTGGTCTGAAGAAACAGGTCAAAAAAAAAAAAAAAGAAAAAGAAACAGGTCAGGCATAAGACATAATGAAATTTAAGCAAGGTTTTCAAGAAAGTGATTTAATACGCTCTGCCCACCCTTCCGGGCTGAGCCTGCTTTTGTGGAAATCCCCGATAATGGGGCAAGTGCACGTCCACACAGATACCCTTGTGTTTTCTCTCACCCAAACATCTGCTGAGACTGGGATATTCCATTCAGTAACGAGAACAGAGATATGAATGGCACAGACCTTTATCCTGAAGGAGCACACAATATTTGGGTCAAAAATGAAAGATCCTAAACCCAGGAAGACAATGTATCTGAGGGGATTTTTCTTGTTTTATTTTGTATTGTTTTTTAGAACGAGCCCAACTCATAAAACCGTTTGTCAGTTTTCCAGCATCATGCAGATACCAAGGCTAATATTTCAGCATTGATGATATGTTATGTTTGTGTAGAGATTTACGGTTTCTCTCCACACACAATGCCCCATTTGATCTCACAGCAGGCGTGGGAAGTGAGTGAGTAAAGCAGCAGTCATCCACATCTGAGAGAAAAGCCGGCAGAAATGAAGTAACTTCCTCAAGGTCACACAAGTAGACTGTGAACGTTAGGACTCAAACGGACTATTTCAGATTATCAGTCTAATGCTGTCTGCACTCCGCGCTGACACAGACTGGATTCTTCGAAAATGTTGGTCAATATTACATTAGAATCAAGAATCAGATCCAAGAATCTAATAATTAGATTTAAGAGTTGGATTACTGTAGCGAACAACCACGTACGGACAACACAATTGCCTGTACTTTACCTTTGCTAGTCTCAATTCTGCTAATCGCTCTGAGAGGAGTAGAAAGATAGGCCAGGATTGGGCGACACGCGATGATAACTTGAAGGAGAGACGCATTTATTGAATTAGAAATAGTAAGTCTGTGGGAAAATGCTTTACATTTAGTAAGATGCCTTATTTATTTTTTTTAAAGATTTTATTTATTTATTCATGAGAGACAGAAAGAGAGAGAAAGAGAGAGGCAAAGGGAGAAGCAGGCTCCATGCAGGGAGCCCGATGTGGGACTCGATCCTGGGTCTCCAGGATCATGCCCTGGGCCGAAGGCAGGAGCTAAACTGCTGAGCCACCAGGGATCCCCAAGATGCCTTATTTAGAAGAGTTAACAATTTGGAAATAAATAGTCAAAGGTGTCAAAGGGTGTGCTGAAGTGCACCTGGCCCGCCTGGTAAGGGGAGGAGGCTATGAAACGTTCCCAAGAGTGAAGTAAGCAGAGTAAACAGGAGGAGCCAGCCTAAGTGAGATGTAGGAGGTTCCTGGCCAGAACCTGGACGACACAGCCCCCCAGCACTGCCCAGATTACAGATTCCTACCCTCCCCCCGCCCCGCTAAATACATTATGATAATAAAGCTTACCTATAAGATAAATAGTAAGTAGGGCAGAGCAACACCTCGCCTTGCTAGTTCCACTTTGGGGAAGGATTAAGGAGACGTTTGTGCAGAAGACAAAGACCAACATCACCAAAGTGGTGAGTCGAAGAGGTTGCTATTTTTCTGTGCCGGCATGTTTGTCGACTTCTTAGATACAGCAGGTCAGCTAGGTGTGCCTTTGGCTTTATCAGTTAAGGTATCAAGCTCGTGTTCTTGGCCTCTCCACTGTCCTCCTACTTCCACGTGATGATCCATGGAAGGAGTCTCAAAACTAGAACTTTAAATGACCTGTTGGGCTGGTCATGGGTTGTGAGTGGTTGCGAAGCAGCTACCTGCAGGTATCTTCCTGGAACTGCTGCCCCCAGGTGCACGGGAATAGCTAAGTGGGTTAGAGCGGAGGGAGTGGACAAGGACATCCTAAGCTCTACAGCACTGCGACGCTGTACCAATGTGCGACAACTGACATTCCAAACCACTTTTGAGCTAAGTCATCGGTCCATGCTCTGGAAGGGGAACCACCACGGAGATGTTTAAATTATCTACAGAAACTCCTGTGACATTGATTTCACCCTTTCTGTGAGCCAGAGTTTAGCAATAAAAACCTTTGTATGAAAGAGTAGGAAAAAAATGCCAGAACTCAAAACGTCTCCTGGTCACTGCCCTATTTCCTTTAGCACAGAGGGACAGCTTTGCCTTTGTCTATTACCAGATACGTCCTTCAAATTGAAGCCATCTGTTCTATGAACTTCTAAGACTTGGGCCAAGGGAACTTTAAACCAAGAAACCATTTCACCAAATGTCAGTCAGAGTGTCTGGCATCTGGCTGAAATCTAAACACTCAGAATGTGATGTTTCAGAAGTCTGCAGCCTTTTCTGGAATTTCACAAAGTGCAGTGTGCCCTTAAAGATTCGTGTTCATGTTGCTGATCGGAAAATGAGTTGACGTTCCTCATAAAAGGTTTAAAATATAAAAAAGAAAGAAAATAAAAATGCATCACAATCATACCTCACAGATATAACCACTATCATCATGTTGTTGTATTTGCCCATCTGCTTTTATATATTGTTTGTTTTACGAACTTAGCATCATATTCCGTGTACTGCTATGTATATCTCTGCCTCCCTATATATTTTCCATGTCATTTAATAGCATATTAAAATGCTAATCTATTATAAGGCAGTGCCAATATTAATCAGTTCTAAACTGATGTGCAAATAGGTTTTTTTCCAGCTTTACAAAGAATATTTTAGAGAATGTCTTTGTTCATATAACATTATGTGCATTTTTTTGTTCCTGCCCTTTTGTTTTCTAGAATTAAAATAATTGACAAAGATCAATGAATATTTATAGAATTCTGATACATTTTGCAAATATCGACTTCTGGAGAGTTAGTACTCTCTCACAAGCAGGGTGTGTAGATGAGAAGCTCTGAATCGCTGTACCCTGTCAACAGAAGAGCTATCTTGGAAGGATATCTGAAAACCATCAAAATATTGTTATTTTGAATATTCACTGGTGAGATTAATCATCTATGTTTCTCTCTCTCTCGATCTGTGTCTCAAAAGTGCTGCTTCCTACCATAGGAAAACAATCTAAATTCTGTGACACACCCTGTTCTGCAGCTGGCCCTAACCTGGCCCCTAGGACTCGTTGGAGTAGTATTGTCTAGATCTCCTCTACCCACCAGCTGTTATTTTATTTAGCACTTGTCAAAGGGAGAGGAGCATGCCAGTGGCCCTCTTTGATCTGAAGCATGTACAGCTGAAATTCCTCAACATTTGCACCTTCTTATAATTTTCAGTTGTTGCAAGTTTCCTCCTATTTTTTTTAATCTGTATATCTTTTCATTTGCCTTAGTCTTAGTATTTTTACACCTTTCATTTGTACTTCATTCCACCCTTGGGTCTTCAATGTTCTGTGGTTTTGTTTTGAGTGATCAGTACTTACTCTTCTCCCAAATGCAAGTTCAGCTTCTTTGGGGCCTTCCCCTGTCAGCATCCTCTCCTTCCGGCTGGAGACCTATTCTTCCCAGTGGAATTCTCTCTTCCAAATATCTACTACCCAGTTTTATTCTCAACTGGCCATGAATTAATCCTTGAAGCTAATATAATCAATATATTAACTCAACAACTCATGCTATGCTTTCTTTTATTTAAAGATTTTAAGAGAAATTAAAGAAAACTATGGCCTTCCAAGATCCAAATCTCTTAGCCATAAAAACATTTTTCTAGATATGTCTCCTGAAGCAAAGGAAACAAAAGCCAAAATAAACTATTGGGAATACAACAAAATAAAAAGGTTTGCACAGTAAAGGAAACCATCAGCGAAATGAAAAGATAACCTACTGGAAGGTTATTGAAGAAGATTTTATAGGTGATCTATCTGAGAAGGGGTTAATACTAAAATAATACATATACCAAAATATATGAAGAACTTATACAGCTCAACACCAAAAAAACCCCACCAAATAATCCCGAGGTGGGGGGGGGGTCACTTGATGGGAAGAGCACTGGGTGTTATACTATATGTTGGCAAATTGAACTCCAATAAAAAATATTTAAAACATTAAAATTAAAAAATGAGCAGAGGATAGGATGCCTGAGTGACCCAGTCTGTTAAGCATCAGACTCTTGATTTCGGCTCAGGTAGAGAACCTAGGTCATGAGCTCAGGGTTGTGGGATGGAGCCTAGGGTCACGGGATAGAGCCCAGCATTGGGCTTTGCACTCCGTGGAGAGTCTGTTTCTCTCCCTCTGCCCCTCCCCCGACTCCATGCTCATTCTCTCTCTCTCTCTCTCTCTTTCTCTCTCTCAAATAAATAAATCTTAAAAAACAAAAATGGGCAGAGAACATTAATAGACATTCTCCCAAAGATATACAGATGTACCACAGACATATGAAAAGATGCTCAGCATCACTCATCATCAGGGAAATGCAAATTAAACCCCAGTGAGATATCACCTCACACCTGTCGGAACAGCAAAAATAAAAAACAGAAATAACAAATGTTGGCTAAGATGTAAAGAAGAAGAAACTTTTGTGCACTGTTGGTGGAAATGTAAGCTGAAGAAGCAGCCATAGCAGAAGACAGTATGGAGATTCCTCTAAAAAGTAAAAATAGAATTATTGTGGGACGAATAAGTCCCTCTTCAAGTATTCACTCAAGAAAAATTTGAACAGATACATGCATGTTTATTACAAATTATTTGCAATAGCCAAGATATGGAAGCAGACCAAGCGCCCATCCATAAATGGATGAATAAAGAAGTGGCATATATACAATGGAATATTCCTCAGCCACAGAAAAGAATGAAATCTCACCATTTGCAATGACACCAATGGATCTAGAGGACATAATGCTACACAAAAATAAATCAATCAGAAAAAGACAAAAACCATATGATTTCATTTACGTACGGAATTTAAGAAACAAACAGAAAAAAAAAAAAACAAAGCAAAAAGAGAGAAACAAAAAAGCAGACTCTTAAATATAGAGAACAAACTGCTGGTTGCCAGAAAGGTAGGAGTGGGGGGGGTGTAGAATAGGAAAAAAAGGGAGAGAGAGAGATTTTAATGATATCTGAAGAACCTCAGAAAAACAAGATTCTGAGCAATCACACAATTTGCAAAGTGATGTAGATGATTAATACCTTCCAACACTCAAACCAATGTTTTCTAATACAATTATGTCAATTGTGTTGTTATAGTTAAAAAGCTCATATGAGATATATTCTAAAGAACTCTTCAAGGGTATTTTATTTCACTTTTGCCATTATCACAGCCTCATGTTAACCTATTCCTTTGTAACCAATCCCTCCTAAAAACACATCCAGTTCCTATGAAAAGGAATAGGTCTCGGTTAAAAATAAAAGTCATAAATACCCAGGTGCAACCTCAGATGAGTCAAAAAGCTAGTGTGCTGCTGCTACCATCCTGCTCCTCACAATTACATTTTCTCTTAATCATGTGCCGTGCACCTGCTTCTAAGGGATAGGCTTCCAGGAACTCAAACAATTCTTCATCTGAATCCACATTTATTCAGCTTAATGAGCTTGATGCATATGCTAATCTTTGAAATATCATACCTCAAAAAGGTATGAAATATATGTACATATTTGTGTTCTTTATTAGGAAATACATAGTTAAACATAGGAATAGCACCTATATATTTATATAACAAATAAATACATATATCACAACGAAGAGCACAGATTTTCAAAGGCAGCAGAAGTTCTAATAGTGCCGTAGGGTGGTATAAAGCACGACGGCACCGTTGTGTCTCCAGCGAGCGGAGAGAACAGAGACGTTGGGAATCGAGAATAGCTTTCCTCCTAGGTTAAGATTCTTTTCCTCTTACAAGGCACAGGCTTTCAGTTTTGGCAGGTTTACTGGAGACTGAACATGAAACATGATCATTGTCTTTCCTGACAAATGACTCTTGTCCTGTTTGGCTAACTGAGGAAATGACATCGTAAGCACCCACCATCGATTTGGGAGGAAAGCTAAGCTGCTTAAGAGGAAAGGTTTTGCAACAACAAGCCAAAGCACGCCGGGACACCTGCACCCCGATGTTTCTAGCAGCAATGTCCACAATAGCCAAACTGTGGAAGGAGCCTCGGTGTCCATCGACAGATGATGGATAAAGAAGCTGTGGTCTATGTATACAGCGGGATATTCCTCAGCCATTAGAAACGACAAATACCCACCACGTGCTTCGACGTGGATGGAACTGGAGGGGATGATGCTGAGTGAAGTAGGTCAATTGGAGAAGGACAAACATTGTATGTTCTCATTCATTTGGGGAATATAAAAAATAGTGAAAGGGAATAAAGGGGAAAGGAGAAAAAATGAGTGGGAAATATCAGAAAGGGAGACAGAATATGAGAGACTCCTAACTCTGGGAAAGGAACAAGGGGTGATGGAAGGGGAGGTGGGCAGGGGATGGGGGTGACTGGGTGACGGGCACTGAGGGGGGCACTTGATGGGATGAGCACTGGGTGTTATTCTGGATGTTGGCAAATTGAACACCAATAAAAAATAAATTTATTATTTAAAAAAAAAAAGCCAAAGCACGTGATCTGTGCAGACCCACTGCCCTCACACTCACCGACGTGAGAATGGGACTATCTTAGTCTTCCGAATGTTTGCTTGGCAAGAAGGTGTCCCATACCCAAGAGGGACTGAGAGGTAAACGACTTCCAGTCCTCCAAGGTATGGGAGCTGCCTGGTGCTCACTACCATGACTTCTGCCCTTCTGGGGATGAATTCTGGGGATGAACTCGGGGTAATCGTGGTCTGCTTTCATTCCCTCTCTCATGAAGAAACAACTGCAATAAGCCCTTTCATACTTTACTGTGTTTGCACACAGGTCAGTTCATTTAACCTTTGAGATTAGCTTGACAGGGCTGATTAAGCTAACAAATATGTAAATCATTTGATTATATTTGCTTGTCTTAGAATAAGGCTAAGTCTGACACCGTATGTGCGCATCTTGAGCCAGAACTAATCGTTTACTTCGACCTTTGTTAAGCTAACCGAAGTAGAGTATTCAGAAAGTAAATTCTGAACTTCAATGAAGTGAACTTTGACAAACTAGACCCGTCTTGCGGAATTACATATTTTACACCCTTAAGGAATACATCCAGGGATGCAACACGTAAATTAGAATCGAGGGATTTGGGAAGATCGAGCATTTTCAATTTACTGAGAAAAGACTCCTTTAAAGAAGGTAGAATGGGCTCCGGGTTCCTTTGGTTAGAAGGTTGATTCTTCATCCCAGGAAGATCACGTGCATCTATGGACCTCAGAATTTTAAAAACTGGTTTACCTATGTTTATCTTCTTTGGCTCTTTCGAATATCTTATAAGTTATTTGCAGAAGGGATTTTTCTTTCAATTTCGAAGCCATGAAAACAAAGGCTAAGGAGGTTCTGCGCACTCTGGAAGGAAAGCCTATTGACAGTGACTTTAACTTACAATTGAAGCTTATTACTTCTACAGGGAATTCAAGTCAAAACAACCCATCTTACCCCATTTACAATTACAATTAACAATTACTTGTTAAAGTATTTTCACATGTACATTATCTCTTATATTTGATCCAAAATTCTTACTAAGCAGGAAATATGTTTTACTCATCTTCATATCCTCCATGCTGTTCAGCCTGGTAACTTGCACACATTAGCCTATCTTGATAAATTGGGCTGTACCTTTTAGACGTTTATATAATTATTTAATTATATATATATATATATATATATATATATATATATAAAACATTCACCCATAACCATTTGTCAGTGAGAAAATATTGTTTTCTCTATGTCAAATCCGTTTTAGAGGTAAAACAATTATTCAGCCTGTTTAGTTTTTTTTTTTTTTTTTTTCTGCATTTCTCAGAATTGGATTTTCCAAAGATGAATGTAGACTGTCTTTTGGTTATTTCATTCCAAATCCTTTGTCCCACACATGAAAGTTGGGTTCTTTGCAGATATTTAACCTTCTGCCCTCAGTCAGAATGGGGTAACATTCCTTAACATTTCATAAAATGTTTTGGTGTTAATGTCCTATTGTCTTGTCTTTTTCTGTTTAGGGTGTTATATCAGAATGCCATAGACTGAGTGGCTCAAATAACAGAAATTGTGTCTTACAATTCTGTAGGCTGGACAGTCCAAGATCAAGGGGCCAATAGATGAGGCCTGCTGGTGAGGCCTGCTCCCTGGTTCACAGATGGCAATCTTCTCAGGGTTCACATGATGTAGAGAGAAAAAAAGAGCAAACCCTCTCAGGTCTTTTTTTTTTTTTTTTTTCTTTTTTTCAAAATAATTTATGAAAGCCCCACTCTCAACATATAAGCACCTCCCATAGACCTCACCTCCTAATACCATCACACTGGAGGTTAGAATTCAACACATGAATATTGGGGTGACACAAACATTCAGTAGCAAGCCTATTAGTACAATATTTTGGACATACTTGAAATTCCTAGTCAGTTAAGAAACTACATATTATCCGGTTTTTATATATTTCTCATTTGAAATGAAAATGTATATGATTTTAATTAAAATTCTTAAAAAAGAAATATTTCTGAGGCCAAGAAGACCTGATTGAGACAATGTACGAATACATGTATTGGCCCCAGACATGGCAAATGCTAAGATGTCTCCATATAAAAAGGAAAAACAAATTTTGAATGATTTGTATGATTTTATGAGGCATTCTTTGCCTACCCCCAGAGAGTTAGTGCAGATGAAAGTGACTTTTGGACAAAATGGTCATCAAGCATGATTGCCTGCTTTTGGTGACCTCTTCTCTCATAGGTTAACCACCATAAGTTCTGGGCTACTTGCCAACGTCACTGACTCCAAAACATACTCTCTAATTTCCCTTACACATATTTTGATGCCAGGCATAATGAGAAATGGGGTGGGTATAATAATCTAAAGCACAGTTGTGACTGTTCATAAGTGAAGACCTCAGTTTCTGGCACACATCTGGAACTAGTATATCCTTAATGGTCTCCTCATCCTACCCCTTCTTTCAAAGCCCATTCTCAAAACATAAGCATTACAGTCAAAGTTAGCGATTCTACACTGAAATGTGAAAAGGCATTTTGATAAGACTTACAGTGTTGGCAAAAAGTCAAATGAAACCATGGTGATAAAAACATAAAGCCTTGCCTTAAGTTTCAGAAGCTCAATTTAGCTCAACCAAAGCAGAAAGAACGTAAAGTAATAATAATGAAACAGAAACCACAAATAACTTTTGAAAATCTTTTTTGTACCACTAAGAGGTATTTTTCTGTCCTCAAAACCCTTCACGTCTTAGTTTCAGGGCAAGCTCTCTCTTGATGTTTTGGGCTGGATAATTCTTTGCTGTGGAGACTGCCATGTGCCACGTGTCAGATATTTAGCAGCATCCCTTGTCTCTACCCACCTGATGCCCTAACATCCCTCACCTCTCCTACTCCTAGAGTTGTGAAGACCATAGGTTTGTATAGGAAACTCTGGACATTCCTTCATTCATTCTTTCCAGCATTAACTCAATCCATACTGGGTGCCAGGCACTAGCTATACTCTCCCACTTTCACATTGAATGACGTCACAAAGACGATCGGGCCCTCTCATACATAGTCCTCTGATACAGCTCTGCAAAAAAGAACACCAGTTTGGTAGAACATGGGATCTGACAGATTATTAAACATCTCCAGTTTGCTGGAGCAGAAGACCCTCTGGTCTGGAGAGAAAAGACAGACTGAATACTGGTCATGTTACCAGTTGTCATCTTAGGGCAGGTACCTGACTGTCCAAGCCTTGATTTTCTCCATTTACTGATAAAAAAAAAAAACTACTACATAGTGTTTTGAGTACTAAAGATAATATAACTTTCCATGAATCATGTGCCTACTATTAATCATGTCCATTATTATTATTATTTTCTCCACCATCATGACAGTTGTGAATTGTGTCAGAGAATCTGTGACATTACCTTGTATCTTGAGTTCAAACCAATATGAACTGATGGAATATATTATTTATACTGGTATACAATTTATTTGAGCCACATAAACAAGGTCATTTTATCCCTTCAAAATTAGGAGTTGAGAGTTCACCTGAATATGAAATATGAGTCATCGGATTTGAGGGCCCTATTATCCTCTGTACTTTCCTAGACTATAAATTCGATTTTTCTACTTCTGTTTATTAACATAAACATACCCATATACATACATCTAATTACTTGGTTTCTCATTTCAATACAACCCACCTATAATTCTATTTAGCCATCTTTTGATGTAAACTATTTGTAGCTGTCTTGTCTTGAAGAAAAAGATCATCTTTCATCATCATTGGGGTCTGACATCCTTAGCCTAGATTAATATGTCATTAAATTCTGTGGAACACCTCTAAAACAATTTCAGGGTTTTTTTCTTCCTCCTTAAAAAGCAATATGTGGTCAGGGTATCTGATGTCAAAAAATACAAACAAATGAAAACAATAAAATTTAAACTTTAATAGCCCTTCCCTGAGGCATATCACTACTAACACACACATACATACACTCAAATGCATCCATATTGACAATTCAGAGGAATTACGAGATACATGTAACATAATTTCTACTTTACAGGTTTGCACAGAATACTAGGGAAGCAAACGGAAGGTTTCTTATTCACTTTTGGTTGATCATGAAGGCCTCCTGGTGGTGCGTCCTAAAACATGAGAAGTTAGCTAATCAAAGGGAACAGGATGGTGAAATGAGGAAGGTAAAGATTGTAGCAGAGGAAGACAATTGGGTGAGCAAAACCTGCAGTGGAAAGAGTGTGAGTGGTCCTGAGAGGTCCAGTGCACCCTGTGTGGCTAGGATGTTGGTGGCACTGAGAATGTGGAAGGCTGGTGACATGAACAGGAAAGAATATGCAAGACTCTCTAGACCATGTGAAGTAGTCTGCTATTTCTCCTGAGAGCAGCGAGAGCCACTGAGGACTTTAAACAGGAAGAAGATATATGTAGGTCTTTGTTTCATAGAAATCATTTATTGGGACGCCTGGATGGCTCAGTTGGTTAAGTGTTACTCTCTTGATTTTGGCTCAGGTCATGATCCCGGGGTCATGGGATCAAGCCCTGAGTCTGGCTTCAGGCTCAGCAGGGAATCTGCTTGAGGATTCTCTCTCTTTACCCCTCCCTCTGCTCATGTGCGCATGCTCGCATGCTCTCTCTCTCAAGAAAAAAAAAGTCATTTCTTATGGGGAATGGGTTGGAGAGAGCTATAGTGAAGCAGGGCAGTGTTAAATGGTTGTTTGGTAACTTGGGGCAAGAAGAGACGGACCTAATGGCAGTGAAGCTAGAGAAAAGTGGATGAATTTAAGAGATATTTAAGAAGTAAAATTGTTCTTTTTTTAAAAGGATAATTGTTTTGATAAGAGTGCTAAGAAAAAGAAGGGAGTCAAAAACAATAGTCTGTGAATACTTCTGGTTTAAATCAAACTACCTCACAGAATCTCCATTTCCAAATACCTGACAAATTGAACCAGATCAGCAAAACTCCAGTTCTCTCCCTGCATCTCACTAGATGCATATAGAGCATATTTATATTTTGTGTATGTTGTATATGTACATAAATGGACATGTGAAAATATACAAATATACAAATACATACATACGTGTGTGTGTGTGTGTGTGTGTGTGTGTATATAGCAAACAAACAGGAGAAGGGGCCCAGCCCAATGCCCTGAAATTCAAAAAGTGGCAGCCAATGAGAGAAACCCAAATTCCCAAAGTGGAACAAACTACAGGAAAACTCCTACCTTGTCCCCAACCTCTGACACTTATCAATTAAGAAAAATAAATAAATAAATTACGATAATTCTTACTACCACTCCCAGTCTGGAAGGAGGCAGACCACTTGGGCGTTCTGAGGCCTACGAGGAACGACGCCTGGCTGTTCTGCAGAAGTGAAGTTTCCTGAATGGAAGAAGGACATGAACACCAAAGTGCCTCCATAGGTGCAGAACCTACCCCTCAACCAAGTACGGCGGAGCCCTAAAGAGTGCCTATAACGAAACCTCAGGCGTGATCACAGATCTGGTTGTTTTCAGTAAGCACAGCTCTGCACTATCCCCCAAGGCCCTGCTCCTATCGTCACGCCTGCGGGCAAGGACAGAATACAAAGCAGTGTTCAAAAACTGTCCCTCTTTGGGTAGGTGGTGATGAGCATGTGTTCTTCACATAGTGAGATGTTAATCAAACAGTTCTCTACACTGATGCAGCAAAGGAAAGACCTGATGAACTGCCACGTCTGCCAAAAATGGCACAGCACACCAGCACGTGGACTGAAGCGAGTCAACTAACAAAAATACATCATTCTTTAGAGCCTGTAAATTTAACCCTCAAGGACCTGAAAGCATGCTGAGGTATAAAATCATTTAATCAGAACATTTATATGAGAGCTTTGTTAAGCATCTGACTCTTGATTTCGGCTCAGGTCATGATCTCAGGGTCGTGGGATCAAGCCCTGCATCAAGGAGTCTGCTTGGAAATTCTCTCCTCTGCCCTACCCCCCAACTTGCATTCTCTCTCTCTTTCTTTCTGTTTCTCTCTCTCTCTTTCTCTCACATAAATAAATCTTTTTGAAAAAAAGAGCTTTGTTCAATGTAAGGATGTTAAGACAAAAGAATGACATGGGTAGGGAAACCATAGTCCTTAAGATATAAAATTATTTATTTACAGAAAAAAAATAAATTCAAAACATCAAGGAAATGGAAAATTCAGTTAACGAGTATAGAGAAATGGTCGCTCCAAATGCTGCAAATGTAGATGTGAAGGATAGCATGTAGAGCAATCAAAGCTAAACTAATAAACCTGAAGAACAAAGAGTGTCCAACATGGGTATTGTTGGTAGCTCTAAATAGAAAACTCCACAAATGGTACAGAAAAGACATTTTAAAAAGTAACACAAAAAAACAAAACATTTTCCCAGAAAGGAAGAAAGGAGGAGGAAGAGGGGAAGAGAAGGAGAAGAAAGACACACACTACACAAAAATATTTATGCAGAACTAGCTCTCTCAGGCATTGTTTTAGGTACCCTAAATATGCTAACTCAATATGAAAAATACTATTATTATCTTTATTTTTGATGCCAAAATTGAGGCATAGAGAGGGAAGTAACTTGCCCCAGGTCACCAAAAAAAAAAAAAAAAAAAAAAAAAAAAGGCAGAGCCAGAATTTAAACCTAGGTAGACTGACATTGGAGAATGAAAAAACACATGTTTCAGGAAGATTGGAACTGAAAATAAGTGAATCACTATCTGAACACTTGAGGCAAGAAAAGAAAAATTTAAATTATCCCTATTGTCAGAATTATCCTAGTGATTCCTCAAATCGAAATACATTTTTTCTATATTCTGTGATATCAAACTTGTCAAGACAGCAGGATACCATCTCCCCATCCCACCTCCGGGCTCTATCTGCTTCTTCACTTAGATCAGAGGCAGTTTTCTACATGATAGGCCATGACCTTATAAATTATTCCCTAACCTACCCTCAAACAGTGACTACAGATGATGCCCAAAGGCCACAAGTCTCAGTGACACCTTTTGTGAGCACATGAGTAGATATTCTATCTTTACCTTTAAGCATAAGCAGACAACAAACAGTTAAAAGGTAGCTGAGGAAAGCTACTTTTGTGAAAGAAAAATAGCAGGTAGACAAATGAAACTAAAAGAAGACAGATTATACAAAGAAGAAATGTTCAAAACCTACCATTAAAATTGTAAGAGAAATTCGATGCATTAAACAAGAAGAGCCTCCCGGTTTCAAAATTAATACGAAGCTACAGAAATCAACCGAGTGTAGTATTGACATAGATAGATAAAAGCCATTACCTGCCTAACCTTGAGAAAAAGATCGAATTTCAATTGAAGAACACTCTATAAAATTCTGTTCAATAATCCTCAAACCTGCTAAGGTCAAAAAAATAAGGGAGGTCTGAGAAATTGTCACAGACCACAGGAGATGGAGATGCATGAAGAAGATTAAACGTAAAGGAGTGAGACCCTTGAACAAAAAAAGGAAAGTTGAAGAAAATAGTGAATTCTGAATACATTATTAAATCTAGTTACTAGGGACGCCTTGGTGGCTCAGTGGTTGGGTGCCTACCTGCAGCCAAGGGCAGGATCCTGGAGACCTGAGATCGAGTCCCACATCAGGCTCCCTGCATGGAGCCTGCTTTTCCCCTCTGCCTGTGTCTCAGCCTCTCTCTGTGTCTCTCATGAATAAATAAATAAAATAAATCCTTAAAAAATAATAAATCTAGTTATTATAATATACTAATGTTGGCCCCTTAGTTTTGACAAACACACAACAATAACATAAGATGTTGACAATAGAAGACACTGGGTGAGAGGTACTCAGGAACTCTTTGTGCTGTCTTTACATGTTTTCTGTAAAACTATTCTAAAATTAAAAGTTTTGGGAAAAATAATGGATGTTTACGATGATGTCCACCTAATGTTGAAAATGGTTTTCTTGGGGGGGTAGGAGGTTGGCATCTTACTCTTCTTTTTCTTTTCTTTTTTTCTTTTCTTTTCTTTTCTTTTCTTTTCTTTTCTTTTTTTCTTTTCTTTTCTTTTTTCTTTCTCTTCTTTCTTTCTTTTCCCTTTCTTTCTTTCCTTTCATCTGTTCTTTATTGCATAAGTTCTTTACAATAATCATTTCTTTAGACAGTTTTGTTTTTAGTTCGTGTCCCTTAAAAACAAACCAAAACTCAACAGTTACGAAGCCCAGGTTTCCAGCTTGGAGTACTAGATAGACCGTGGTTACGCTAGCTAGCTAGTGCTGTAATGTCACTATGAAACAAACTACTTCAAATTCAATGGCTCCAGTGAACATTTATTTTTCTGTGGTTTCATGAGTTGGCTCTAATGGATTTGGCTCTAATTGGGTGGGCTGAGCTCTAGGCCGCTGGTTAGAATTAAGTGGACTCCGTGTGTCTGTCGTTCTTCTTGGACTACCTATTGGTTATCTATTAGGTTTCCTCATGGTGACTGGTAAGGCCACAAGAGGATGAGAAGAAACCCATGATGTTCCTCAAGGCCTGGACCTCAAAGTGGCCACTGTCACTTCACCAACACCATCAACCTCTGCAAGTCACGTGGCCAAGGTCAACATAAATCAGCCAGAAAAAAAATAAATCCTACCCTTTCCAGTGGCTAGTGGTGTAAGTTAAGGAATATGGCTGTGCAACATAGTGAGGAAAGGCCTTGGTAAATTGAGTGTGACGGTTCAATCTGCTGTAGTCGTGTAATGTGCTGAAAGGAAAACAAAGTCATCCCTTACCGATATTTTCCTACAAAATAGCCATCAAGCAGTCCGTTTTATCCTTTCTGGAATCAGGGGTAGGAACCCTGGTAGTCGGCCCCTCAGAAAGTATCAACCCACTCCCAGAGCAGGGTCGCCCCATCTCTTCCTTTGGGGGTAGTGGCGAGCGTTCAGATTCTGGCGCACATCACCCCTTGCACTTACAATAGTTAATGAAGAGTAGAGCCATTATTGACGCCCCACTATGAGTCTTCCCATCAACAAGCATCTTGGAATATTTAAAGAACTGTGGCTTTCTTCCCATAAACCCTGATCTTTTATTTACCTTCCTTTTCCAAACTCAACTAGTCTCTTGGCTTTCCAAAAGTATTCAGCTAGGATTTTCATCTCATGATAATAATTAAACTCTCAAGTGTTACCAGGTCGAACAAAATCCATACCCCATGGGAACAAGAGCCGATGTCTCTGAGCCTCTCTTTCCCATTCTGTAAAATGGAACATTCTGTAAAATGTCTGAGCCTCACCTTCCCATTCTGTAAAATTAACACATGTCCTTCCTTCATTGAGTGATTTATTTTGAGACTCAATGACTTAATTCACCGGCAAACACTTTAGATTTTCTACATTGCTCTATGGATAGAATGCTTTCTTAATTAAAAACTAATTGGAGTCGGTCTGTATATTCCGGAAATTATTACAAAAACCTGATTTGACCAAAGGGTTAAAGGGAGGTAGCTTCGTTTTTCTTCTTCTCTTGTCAAACATATTGAACTGCAGAATTCAGTCTCATCAATTTCTTTTGCCTTTTTCTGACAGAGAACGCTGTTGGCAGACATCCAGTAAGAACAAGTTTTCAGGCTTTGCCCAAAGGAAGTCTGTGATATTATTCCTCGGGCAAATTATTCAGCTTCTGGTTAGTTGCTTTGGAAATTAATATACAGCAGTATATTGCTAATAACTTAATTTAATGTTTTATTGCTTCATACCTAATCTTATGTTTTTATTTATTAATAGGTATTTTGCATTTTAAATAAAGAAATGTCTTTCGCTTCCATTATTCATTACTCATTTAGTGTTAAACTGAAGGTTAGATGTGACAGGAATAAAATTTTCTAAATAATAATAGTTTGGGTAAAATATTCCATTATATCACCTGCATTAAGCCCTCTAGAAACTCCACAACTGGATATTAGCTACAGTCTAGTTATATGGCTATCCCATGGATTGCTTTTGTGTACAAAACTGTAACTTTAATTAAATGAAAGAAATTGCTACTTGTGCTTTATTTATGAATTTTTCATGAGAGAATAAAACAAAAATAAGTTTCAATACTAATAAAATATAATATATATATATTTCCTTCATCTACAATTTATATATTGGTTAACTGTAATAAGAATGCACTAGTATTTTTCAAAGCCCAGACAATGATGAATAGCTACTTACTTTAAAAAAAAAAAAAAAACCTCTAAAACAAAAAAGCAAATAAAAATATTAATGGCAAGTGATGCAGATGATTTGCACAATGTACACTTTGCTAAATAGAACCTGCGCCATTGACTTATTAGTGGTACTGATGATGATAGGAATTCCACTTGATACTTTCATGGCAAAAAAAAAAAAAAAAAAAAGGCAAAAAGATAATATTTCTTCCCAAAGTGGGTTAATTCTGTCATGACTTCTCAGTTCTAAAACTCACAACCTGCGTAGCCCAAACATGGAAGTGAAGGGGATCAGCAGAGATGTCAACTGCTGCAGAGCAAAAGTTCCAAAAGGAGGAGGGAGAGCCAAGGGGGCAACGGAGGACTCAGATAAAGGCAGAGTTTCCACACCCCGACCACTCACTATTCCAACAGCCACTGACAGGAAGCCGCAGAGCCATTCCGAGGTACATCCATGCACACCTACGCTTCTGCCCCACCGTGTGCTTCAGGAACACTCTGCTTCAGAACAGAGCAGAGAGGAAATGTGACTGAAATAGGGGGTAGACAGGTTGAGAGCTGAGGCCGAGAACCAGACGGCCCGCATCCACGCTGGCTCTCCCAACCCAGTAGCTCTGTGACCTTGCACAAGTCGCACACCGTTTGTGCTCCCACCTCACCGGTAAGTGCGTGTTAGCAGCACCCCTCAGTGGGTCGCTGTAAGGATCCAAAGAACCTGCTGAAGCACTTTTTTTGTACAGAGCCAGAATGGATCCTAAATATGTTAGCTTTAGTGTTTGGTTTATTCGAGAATTATTCTCTCCAGATAATTTACATGCCAAAGTGTGTTGGAGGCATATACAAACCACTGGCCGAAGGTGTGTTTCGACGATGTCTGTCTGGTTTGGATTAACATAGGCAAGATTTTATAGTAAAATGTTCAGTTTTGAGTTATGGGTAATTGGGCTTCTAAATCGCTTACATCCGTTGAAGAATTGCCAAATCTTTTATTTTTGCTTCAGTCAGCACAATCTAACATATTAACTTGTTTTTCACTCTGGCCATTTACAGTCCAGCACAATGGTCTGATAGCCAAAGGAGCCACAGAAACACCACCAAAGCACGCAATCTCACACGTCTGTTAAAAACCCTGGTTTGGCCAAAAATCATCAATATTAGGGGGCCATCTGGGAGATCATTTAACCAAAAGGCAAATTTGAAATGGAGGCATAAAGATTATAATATTTCTCATATTACTTATGTGAGAAAAGATATTGCTGCTTCTGTTCTTTTTGGTTTAGATTATCCAGAAGATCTCAGTCAATTCTGTTTGGCAAATGGAGTTAAGACCATTAAATAGTGAAATATCCTGGAATATTTCTGATCTATTCCATATGGATCCATCTCCATGGGCTTTTCCTCAGAAGTCATTGGGATGACTGCCTGGATTTCAAAATTGCAATTTGATTTATGCTACCCAATTCATTTAATCCCCACTTGTATGTGTGCACTGTAATTCCCATCTGGGTACACACAACCCACCAGCCTGGAGTTTGAAGCAGACAAGTAATTTCATTTAACAGCTGTTAAATAGAAGAATCCACAGGTAGCTTTCATTCAAATGTTAATTGCTCTCACTGCTTTGCTCATAAACTCCCCCTGAAGTCAGTACTTTATGCTCTTATTGCAGGAAGGTAGAAAAGTAAGAGGAGTTACAGGCATCCTGGCAGAAAGGGGTGGTGGATTCAGTCTTAGGACTGACTGTGCCTAGGCCCCTGGAACCGGTAGCAGCACGGAAATCAAACAGTGATGGATGCTGGTTGGGCAGTAGCTGCGTCCCAGATGGTAAGAGTTCGAAAAAAGACTCCTAGGGCCCCGGTGGTGAGGCAGTCGGAAAATATTTGCAAATTCAGGTTGTTAAAAGAGGCTGGAAGGAGTAACTGGCAAATTACCAAACCATAAAACTGTGCTGAGCCAGGACAGAGGTAGCCTGTTGACAGCTGTTTTGGAACACACCAAGTGAATTAAGAGTGGATTTGGAACTAAATAAGTGAACGTGGTGATTTTATTGGAGTCAGCCGTTTTGAATGTTGCATAGACAATCACTTTGTACATGGTTTCTCAACAAAGTGCCCTGAAGGGATATTGGATTATCTTTTACCAGCAACTGTTCAGAGGAAACGAGTAGCCCGGGCGGGGGGGGGCGGGGATCAGTTGCATGATTTGGAGTAAGATTGCCACTCTGGACCTCAGTTTCTTTTTCGGTAAAATGTGATGATTACGCTAAATGGGTCTCTGAGGTTCCATCATGATTCAACTCTTGGATTTCCAGCATTTGACTATCTCTAGGGTCACGAAAGAAAGAAAGAAAGAAAGAAAGAAAGAAAGAAAGAAAGAAAGAAAGAAAGAAAGAAAGAAAGAAAGAAAGAAAGAAAGAAAAAAACAGGTATCAAGTACTCTTATTCACATACAACAAAAATGTTAATCTGCGACTGAACGGGCTAGGGAAACACTCATGATCATCACTGAAGGGACGTTAGGTCTCAGTAAATAAAGATATGATTAGGGTCCAAGCGTGTGATCTAGGAAAAATGAGGACTCTCTGAGGGTAATGCCTCAGAATTCTTAATCCCTTTTGTCCATTTAGCTCAACCATACAAATTTTCTACATTTATAAAGTATCATGAAGTACTTACTTTGTGCCACATGCTCTTAAGATGCAAGTGCATACACAAAAACTAACAGCTGGTAATACAGATTTCATTCGTTTTTTAATTTTTTATGTAAATGCATAAGATTTCATTCACATCTCCACTTTCATTTTAGGTTGTGGGCACTTCTGAAGGACAGAATTATAGACAATTGTTTTTACAGTCACTTTACGAACGTCTTGTTGTTGATGGAGGTGACAATGATGACAAGAAAGCATTTCATCCCAAGTATTTTCCCATCTTGCTGCCATCTGAACATGCATGCTATTGGCCACAATTAGAGATTTGGGGAATTCAGTCACTCTTTCGAAAGTCTTGAACCTACAGACAGGGGATACGTGTGGGGGTAGGGGAGGGGGGAGTATTCAAAGACAATTTACCAGTCATGGCAACTGATTTTGATATGCTGTGTGAGCTTATAAAAATTTCACTTCATTCATAACATTCATGATTATTAATCCTCATGAAACTTCCAGACTCTGTTTTTTCAATGATTGTTTACACATTAAAATTGCAAAAAAATATATGCATACAGAAAATGTGGGCTCGCCTCGTTTGGAAAATACACAGACTATAGAAGATAGGTAGACAAATGATAGACAGATAGATACTCTCGTGATTTGCAATTCTTCTAATAGTTTTTCTTTCTCAATGTGCTTCCCTTCTATTCATTTGCTTTATTAGCCACTCTTATTTACTGCTTCTCTATTTGCCCATATTTTCCGTCTTCACCCCATTCTAAGAAATTCCCTCCATTTCTGCAAGTTCCATTCATTCCATTCATTCTTGTGCCTATATCCTCATACAGGGCTAGGGAAACATACAGCCACGAATTACTCCATAGTACGGTAGAGAGTCCCCAGGAGACACTGCACACAAGCTCACAATCCAGTCCCAACTCACTGGATGCTGCTCCACTGGGAAGCACATTTCTCCACCAAGCTCATCCCTACAATGTAAATCCTGTTATTAGTACAACAACCACTACCAATACCTTCTGCCCCCATCAGTGGAGCTCTGGAACCCAAGACATATAAAGGGACGTGGCTCTCTATTACAGAGCTCCCCAAAATAGCCAGGTCACCACTGTTACCAAGTGTAAGGAGGGCCCGCTGGAAGGCCAACAAACACTCTTTCTCCTTCATCAAGAATATCTTGCCATGAGAAAAAGAAAAATATCAGCTGAACTAAAAAGTGTGTCCATTGACATGGCTTATGATTTGTGTTCTGACTCAAGCTCCTTTCTTCATCACAGACCAACTGAAAGACTGACACCAGCACACGGACCACACTGCATAGCTCTGCTCTACTGAGAAGTGAGGAAGAACAATGACTCGCTCCGTTCTGATCTGCAGAGCTTCAGAGGGTACCTGGGAAGTAATGCTGACGCCCAGTGCCTGAAGTTTCAGGGAAAGAACACTTTCATGTTTGTTCAAGTGCAAGGACTCACACTTGAGTCCAGTGAGACGAAGCTGGGATAGTGTCAAATCCCAGGCTCTCTTCACCATCAGCTCACTCTTTCAGTCACAAAGGTCTTCTCGTTGGCAAGCTTAAGCCAGACTCTTTCCTCCCTTAGGGTAATGTCTCTTCACAGAGGCTCCCTGATCTTCCTGTAAAGGAGCCTGTGGCAAATCTGTCCCACCAGTTCACCAGACAGGCCTTCATCCCACTGGGGACACAAGCTGGTAAGTAACTGGGACTCAAGCTGGATTCCTCCTCAACATCCTTACTCATTTGTTCACCCGGATGGAGGAATGTGTGAAGTAGTACATGAGGGAGGGTGGAAGTGTGGACTGGGCATGGCATTCACAATAAGGGACCTGGAGAATAATTAGGGATAAGATATGCACACAAACACATAAGCTATTACATTAACTCTAATAAGTATAATGAGACAAGTATAAAGTGTTTATAGGAGGCAGATGTGACACGATTAAAAGAACAGAAAAATATCTGAGTAAGAAGCTACATTTGTGGGCAGCCTGGGTGGCTCAGCAGTTTAGCCTTCAGCCCAGGGCGTGATCCTAGAGGCCCGGGATCGAGTGCCGTGTCAGGCTCCCTGTGTGGAGCCTGCTTCTCCCTCTGCCTGTGTCTCTGCCTCTCTTTCTCTGTGTCTCTCATGAATAAGTAAATAAAATCTTAAAAAAAAAAAAAAGAAGCTACATTTGATCCAACTTTTGAAGCATGTTTGTGATTAGGCAGAAAGGTTAATGCAGGAATCAGAGTAAGAGGACCATGAAACTATTGGACATTTTTAGTTGTGTTATTCGGTACCCACTGGGCCATGCGAAACCAGAATCCATTGTTGATAATCATTTACACTCTGGTCTTTAAGGACTGTATGAAATAAAAACAGCAAGTGGTTCAAGACGTATACCGTATCCAGTACATTTTTTTTTTGTCATGATCTTAGCTTACACCATATAAACATTAAAAAAAGGAAGGAACATGATTTATTTCTGGGGTTTTGTCAGACCAACACTTTGAGGATGTGAATAAAAGGACAATGACTGATCGAAAGGATTTGAAAGTTAACTTCATAGCAGCTCTATTTGCACAAGACAGTGATTATCATCTTGGGAGGCCTTACCATTATTTAAGAGCATTTCTCCTTAAGTCAGAGAAAACTTTTATACCATCAGTAATACCCTTGCATGCTTTTCCTACTAACCTTTAATTACTTCCTGTGCTTCTAGTTAGATTGATTGGGATCTCGTTAATGCACTATCTAAAAGCTTTAGTTTATAAAAATGAATAATTTGAGGAAGAATGGCAATTAGGACTTGTTTCTTTAACAGCAATTTCAGTCAATTTAATGCAAACCACTATGGCGTATTTGCTTCCATTTTGAGATTCCTGCTTCCGATTATATTTTATGTAAATTAATTTTTTCATTGATTCCTGAAAAATAAACCTGCAAATAAAGAAACAACATGGTAGTGTAACAACTTAAGATGTTTACATGTATTATCCCATGAAAAGCAACTTCCCTCTCATCATATAATAAAAGATAATGGTTTCTCAGAGGCAGCGAAGAGATTCCACAGACTAACACCAGGGAATATTTGGTTCTAAGCTTAACTCTTGAGAGATATTCTATTCTCCTTAATAAAAGAAAAGTAATAAAGATGACCCTTCATCATCAGTACAGGAAAGGAAAAGTATTGGGGTGGACAACTTGGACCACATTCATCTGCTCTGTCCCCAAGATCCCCTTTTCTCTCAGAGACTCATAAATTTTCAGTGCTGTCATCCTCAGGGAGGATGATGAGTCCCCTCAACAGTGTCAAACACCTTGTTCCTCCTGCACTGTGAAGGCTAGTCTGCAACATTTAGATAAGACTTATGGAAAAAAAAAAAAAAAAAAAGATAAGACTTACGGAATGTTGGGAAATAACAAAGGCAAGTCAACGTGGAGACTGTTGACTTCGGATAACCTGACTTGTGATGCATGGCGTTTTCTCTGTAGTCTCAGGTCGCATGTGTCCTTGTAGGACCTCAAGAAAAGGGGGATCCTGTCTAAATCCCTCTCTTTCCAGTGCATTGGTGAACATTTAGAAAGGTCTCATCTTTTACTGATCAATAAGAAGGTATATTCACCAGATGCCTTAAAGTCTAAACAGGGCGAGTAAGCTTAATTCCTGTCTCTCCCCTACTAGTTCCTCAACATCAGTGCCTATAAGAATGACTAGAGAGATGAGAGAAAATGAGAACCTAAAGACCCTAATTCCAGAAAATTAGATTCAGTAGGGCCAGGGTGGTGCCCAGAAATGGATCTTTTAATAGACGCTGCAGGAGGTATTAATGCAAGTTCATAGGGCCACAATTGATAAACTCTGTAGTGACTTTGCTATGACTTTTCCAGATATTTTCTGGTTGTCATCTTGAAGTGATCTCCAGCCGAACCTTTTCTCAAAGTCTCAGGATGGTCTTGCAGTTTCAATAGTCTGAATTTTGAGCTTAATGATCTTTTCACAATTGAACTCAGTTACATGTGTATGAGACGGACATAGACTAACACAGGTCCTAAATAGGACCTGCCATCATCTCGCACCACAACCTTAGGAAAGGCATTTATCTATGTCCCTAGATCGAAAAGGTTTGGCTGGATCCAGAGTGTGGTTATTTCCTCCATCATTCAACACACATTTGTTGAGTGTCTGTTATGTGCTAGGCACTAATGCTTCCAATTCATTTTTTAAATAGGGACCTTTTAAATTTTCAAACTATCACAGATCATCCCCTCCAACAGATTGCAACAGATTTTTAGATACTGTTAATTAGGAAAGGATTGTCAAAACACCACTGCAACTTCAGAAACACTTTAAAATGACTTCATTTGATACTGTACGAAACAGTATCTAATTTGGTTTGAAAACTAGTGAGAAATAGTCCGTAGGAGACTTTTTACTTAGCTAAAGAAAAGGATCGGTGTCCATGTGGAATTACAGACCCTACTACAACCCTGAGATCCTCCAGAGACCGCACGCCACAGAGGAAATGACAGGACTAAATACTCTTCAATATTCTCTTCAAGGAACCTTCAATTTGTTGAAAGTCTAAAACTGGGATTATTAATGGAAAATATATTGATAAATTGAAGGAAAATCTTACAGCATACTACTTGATTTCTTTCTCATTTCTTCATTTCAAAATGTCAAAATCTTGCTGAGAGTGAAACAGAATTCTCACACTGTGGACTACTCTGTTCTAAGAAGAGGCCTTTGTGACAGGAGTAAATAGAACCATGAAATTAGCTTAATCGGGTTTATTTAAATCCATCTTAGGCTACACTAATTGATTGTTTTGATTGGCTTGTGCCTATAAAACCAAGCCTAATTATATTAAAAGTATTAGAGTGGCATCTTAAGTGCCCCTCAATTTTTCATGATTATTTCTGGGAACCACAAAGAGTCAAGTGGCCTAATATCATCTTCATTACAATTTGGTTAGTCTCAGCCTCCGGGAGGCATTTTTGTGTATTAAATGCTTTATCAGCATGGAGACTAACAATCTGCACAAGTTAATCAATTCAGTCGGGAGTCTGTTAAACTCTACTTAAGTTTATTTTTGTGATAATGTAAGCAAACACCTGGATGGAATTGCTTGGTTTTTAACTTTGTGCATTAGGCATAAATCTGACTCCTATGCTGTAGGGTTCTCAAGAGCAGTGGCCAAGTGTCATTCAATGTGCTGATCCCGGCTCCCATCAGAGCATTTGCACATTGAAAATGCTTCCAAATTTGTGTTACATGAATGAACCAATGAAGGTAAATAAATGCCCTTTCTCTCAGCATCTTTGTATCATATAACAGAGAGATGTGTGCACTCTCTTTTTAAGCCTTTATCCTTCCTGTGCTTTTGTGATGACTATCATCTAGTAAACTAGGAAATGTTAACATTGGTACCTATTTCATTATCCGTCATGGTCCTACCTGCTAAAAGAATTCAGTTCAGTGTTTTCTATACACAAATCAGGTCTCCCACTAAATTGAACAGAATGTCAATTTATTTAACAATAAGCCATTGAATACCATCAATTAAAGGTGAAATTAAGGACAAAAAGAACATTTGGGCTAAAGCCCTACCTGCAAGATTTTAAAATATCCTGGGAGAGGAAAGGCTGATACACAATATCTAACAAACTGTTAATAACTGCTATAAACTGCAGGTGAAGTGTTATGAGAAGTAATTAAATTAGCTATAATTACCTTAACTGGATTTACTCAAGGAAAATGCCTAAAAAATTCAAGCTAATTTCAATAGTCCTATTTCATCTGTTCTTTGTAAGCAAAAGTCCCCATTGACTTTAATGTGTAATAATTCACATTTTATTCACATATCTCTGCTATTTAATTATAACACATAAGTATATAATTAAATGTTCACGCCCAAATCCAGAATCCAAACAAGTTTCTTTCCTTGAAATTGCAAGCCCTTAATTTTATACTCCTGTCTGCCTACCAAGATTTCTAGTATAACTGGGATTCAAGCAACAACTGATACTCGAATGCTGTATGTGGTCTGGGAAAGTCCAATATAGTGAGCCTGATACCCACGTTGTTCACATTAGTAATCATCTGATCCCTGAATTATATAGATGGTATCTGAAGACCTTCTTCTATTCCCAAATTTGCAACTTAGTTTGTGGCATTTGGAAGCAGATGAATTACCTGGTATAGCTTTACTTTTCCACTATAGTTTTAAAGTTTCAATCTCTGTGTTATGTTTGGAGGATACAGAACAATTTATTTTCCTAAGCATCACCAGAATTTTCTACAGTTAGATAGATTTTTAAGGGGAGGAATTATTTGAGGGGTAACTATGACATAAAATCCACTAAAATGTACCTATTACTTCTCACATTGAAAGATTAAAGAATTTAAATAAATGTGGAGAAGAATAATATCCAAACCTAGCACCAGTGCCATATTTATTTAAAAAAAAAAAAAGTGATTATGGGCAGCCCAGGTGGCTCAGCGGTTTAGTGCCGTCTTCAGCCCAGGGTGTGATCCTGGAGACACGGGATCGAGTCCCATGTCGGGTTCCCTGCACGGAGCCTGCTTCTCCCTCTGCTTGTGTCTCTGTCTCTCTCTTTCTCTCTGTCTCTTATGAATAAATAAATAAAATCTTTAAAAAAAAAGTGATTGATAGCAATTTACATCTCATATTGGATAAACAAAATGTTGTCGATCCTGATTAATATTAGAAATGACAATGTATTTTTCAGTTTAATAACATGTACTCCAATTACTTTACCTGCTATGATTAAGGAGAAACCCACAATACACTTGATAATTATAGATGAGATTGTGACAAATTTATTTACCAGCCTGAATTTTTCCAAATTGCTAAGATAGTTGTAAATTATTTAATAATTCCCTGAATGCAAACAATATATTTACTTTAACCAGAGGTGGACTCAGGTTTTAGAGACCTAAAGTTTGTACAATTTGGGGGATCCTTTAGGGAAAGGGAAAGAAAACATACACACAACATTACAAATAAAAAATTAAGTACCAGAGCCTTGGAAGGCGTCCAGACCAAAGTGAGACAATGTGAAGCACAGCATCCTCAGTTTCATGGTCATCTCCTCTGATGAAAATGTTTAATGTTTACTACAATATATTTGATTTTTCAAAGGCATACCATGCAGAGGTTGGGCCAGTTCTCCTGGATGATTTGGCCTTTTGAAATTGTGAAATGCTGTGTCTACCGGCGGGTTGAGCTAGACTCGTTCAACCTAATACATTTGGGGCCATCTCCAGTCATCTCCCAAGTAGCAGTAGCTGAGAGCTGTCTCTACAGTCACATTGCTGGGATTTAGACTTTTGCTCTACCCTACTTTTGTTCAAGAATGAACAAATTACCAACCACTCCTCAGGCTGCTTCCTCCTATGTAAAATGAGAATAACCATAAGAACACCTATTTCATAGGATCGTCAGAGGATCAAAGCTTGATTTAAAGCATGTGAGATGTTTGACAGAGTCTCAACACCTACCAAACAGGTATTGATGCGCTCTAAAAAATATAATTTCCGTCTTTAAATACAGTGCTAAAATGGTTATTCCTATGCATTATGCCAAATAATTTCTACAGAAGCTCCTTCACCAGACATTGCACATAGTGTAACAATGACGAATAGGCTAGTGCAGTTTCTCCTATTGGGGGATACCCGGCTTAAACTTCAGAAGAGATGCATCAAACTGTTAAACGATTTTATCCTTTTATTCTATCTGAAAAAAAAATTATAAAATTGTACAGATAACTATATATGTCAGAAAAGCCTTAGATTTTATTATTACTGAAATTAACTTAATAAATATCAGATTCAAGCTTTGATCCCTAGATACTTTGATCGATGAAAGTAAAACAACAAAAAAAGAATTATTACTATTCATACATTTGGCCTTTCTTTAAATCTAGTTGACCCCAGTTTCCCAAAACATTTTTTTATAGATTGGGAGTAGAGTTCCCCAAGTGGGTTGATTTCTTCAAGGAAATTAAAACAGTCTAGAAAAGAAGAAAACTGCTGAATCAATTGCCCTGGCTTTTTGATCACAAATAAATAGATAACTGTTTTTCCATTTTTAGTTCTAAAGAATAAGGAAGATTTTGCAGTAAAAGGCTTTCTTAACTCTTAATATTGGAAAAGAAATAATTGAACACTATTCTCTCCTTTAAAATTTCCTTGCAAAGATTTTCTTCAGAGGCCATAGGGTTTGACAGATTTTTTTTTTCACTTTGCTAGTTCAACTAAGTTTCGAATCCTTTTGCCTTCACAAATTTAAGTACATTAATCCATATTTTATTAAATTTGAGTTGATTTGTTTCTGAGAGGCTGATGAGGAATATGTGCAGAAAGTCTGCATGTACGTTCATATATATACATTATATATGATATTCTCTGTCTCCAGATATGTATATTTAAAGAGAGAGAGAGAAAAAAAAGGGGTGGGGGAGAAAGGCAGATGCTGGCTTCAAGCAACAAAAGTGAATCAGATTTATCTTCTTACTTGAGAAGTTTGGATATGGCAGGTCACTAGTGTTAATTTAATTGATGAATAATGCCATAAAAGACTCAGATTCTGCTCTGCTGCCTTGTACATTTTGGATTGTATCGCTATGTGTTGACCGCATCTGTCCCTTTTATCAGAAAAAGCAAAAGCCTTCCCAGAATCTTTTCTAGCAGATGCCTGCTTACACCTACTGGCCAGAAATGTGTCACTCTTTTTTTTTTTTTTCCTACAGCTGAGAGGCTGAGGAATTGAGCACCTGTCCTACACTCCATAGCGAGAGCAAGCAAGGCTCAAGGGAATGGGGATGCATATTATATTTGTCACCAAAGCAAACACATTAAAAATAATGCCACACAATTATTACACAATATTTATATCTCAAAGCATTTTCATAGCTATCATACTAATCAGTGAAAGTAAGACTCCTTGCTGGGTGGTATTTGGGGCTAATTACTTAAAAACTTAATTCTTCATTCATTACTTAAACACATTTTGAATGACAACTGAGGACCAGACCCTATACCGTTAGGCGCTTCAGTTACACTGATAGTTCCCTCCCTCAGGGATGAGCCAGCCCATTAAAAAAAAAAAACAATTATAGTTTGTGGCAGGTAGAAAATTGCCCCCCATACCCAAAGATGGCCACATCCTAATCCTGTTACTATGATACTTTCCCAGGCAAGAGGAAATTCAGGCTGCATATGGGATTGAATTGCTACTCAGCTGACTTCCCACTGGGAAGAGTGTCATGGATTGTTTAGATGGGTCCAGTCTAGCCGTGAGTCCTTCAATACGGAAGGAGAGGCGAGAGGTGAACCAGAGGTATGAGACACGAGAAGGGCTCGACCTGCTTACTGGCTTCAAAGGTTGAAGAAGGGGGCCAGGCACCAAAAAAATGTGGTGGGCTCTAGGAGATGGGGGTAGCCCTCAGTGTACAGCCAACAGGAAAACCTGAATCTTGTCTAATCACTACAAAGAACCAAATTCTACCAACAACCTGAATCAGCCTGGAAGATGACTCTGCCCTGGAAGAGTGTCTGGAAGAAGATGCTGAATCAGCCTGGAAGATGACTCTACCCTGGAAGAGCGTCTGGAAGAAGATGCAGCCTGCTGATGCCTTGATTTTAGCCAGTAAGACTTAAGTATGTAGTTACAAGATCCAAAATTCATGTTATTTTAAGCCCCAGATTTGTAGTCATTTGCTATAGAAATGATAAAAAATTAATATATAATGAAATCCTAATGGCTGCCCTAAACAAAAGATTATGGTATATCCTGGTAAGAGCTTAAAAAAATGTCTTTGATGTCATATTAAGAATTTTAGATTCTATAAGTAGTAAGTCATGAGGAACCATCCATAACTTCACTATGATGGCTGAAGCCACAGGAGAGAAAGGATGGAGAACTGTTTCTACATGGCACTTTCCCAAATAACAAGCTCCCCAAGTCCTACACTTCCTGAAATGGGTAACACCTATGGTTTGGATCCATAACTTGTTAAGGAGAGCACCATTCAGTAAATCTCTTTACTACTACCCATCTGATAAGGGGCAGAAAAACGGGCAAATAATTTCTTTGGATTAGTTTTCGGAATTTTTAGTATGATAATTCATTGTCCTACAAAAAGAGCCTGTGTAATCACTAAATTAAATACAAAATATTATCTTTCTACTTGAGTTCTCTGGTTAGAATAAAGCAGTGCACATAGCAACTTATTTTCATGTTTTTTGCTCCTGTGAAAATCCTTTACCTATGGCAAGCATGCCTCAGGCACCAGCTTTTATTAAAGCTTATATACCAATGCAAGTTTGAAATTTCAAAAGAGGCCTCCACAGTGACCTAAATAGAAAGGATACATTTATCTTTAGCTTAATTAGTGAGCAGATCATCCTCCCTGCCATACATCATTGAAAATACTAGGGAGAAAAAGGCAATTCCAGTTCTTCTAGTTGAGGCAAAGCAAGAAAAACAACTCAGAATAAATTGTTTAATTTAAGCCATAGAATTAAAGTTTTTAATACAGCAACATCAGTATCATCAGAACAAATTTGAAAAAAAAAAAATGCCGGCTCTATCCTTCAGTATGATTTTCATTTTTTTTTCAGTATGATTTTCAAATGTTCCATGTTAACTTTTTATGAAGACAGTTGGAAATGGAGTTTACTACCAAGGGTCCGAGGCATGGCCAAATTCCCTGGCTAAGCGGATTTGCAATTTTCTGTTGTCTTAGTAATTGGCTGTGAGGCTAACCATTAGACCGCCTGCGTGGTAAGCCAATTTGTTCATCAAGGAGATATAAAATCCTGGTTCAAATGTGCCTCAGTACATTTTTTGCAGTTGCCTGGCTGTTAGGAATTCATGTCCAGTTGATGACTGGAGGGAAGGATTTGGGTCTTACATTGCAATTACGATCCTGCATCGGGATGCTTTAGTTGTTTACAGCAAGACAGTCCAGGAGCTGGCTGTAGACCCAGCCAATAAAGGAGGACAAATATTTGAGAGATGACAAAGGCAGAAGCTTGCATCAAAAGTTCAGTCTGGGGAGTAATTACTTCCCGGACCCGACAGTCTCCAGTTAAAATTGAGGCAAAAAAAAATATTTAAGAGTGAAAATATGCAATTCTATCTTCCCAGCCCCCTACCTGGCCTGCTTGAATCCACCCTGACTCCCTCCAGGCTCCTCTGCGAGGCTGTGTGAGAGATTCCTCTAAGACGGAAACCTCAACAATGCACAAGGCCCATCCTTCTGCCTAAACTCTTCCAAGGGCTCCTCGTCCCCTTAGGATAAGCACAAGTCTTGATGGGGGCTACGAGGCTCTGCAATGCTTAGCTGCCACCTGTCTACCTGCCCCACCTTATGTCACTCTCCCTCCTGCTCCCTGCTCCCCAGCTATGTGGCTTTCGTGTCTCTTGTGTTGCTGTGCTGTCTGCTGCCACGGGGTCTCGGCCTACCCCGTTTTCTCTAAATGGAGAACTGTTTCCTCCCCTCTTGTCTAATTAACTCCTCCTTAACTCTGTAAGCCTTAGCTCAAAGATCATTTTCTCAGTGAAATCTTCCCTGATCTCCCTGAGATAAATCCTTTTTTCCAAGTAGATACTCCCATGCACCGGTCTGTATTATGTTTGCACGTAGTTATTTGATATCATTTACCTCTGCCACTGATGCTAAGTTCCATGAGTGTGTTCTTATTCACTATCATTTCCCCAGAACCTAGAAAAGTGCCCAAGATATAGGTCCTCAAGTATTTCTCAAATATACAAACAAATGAGGTAAGAATATTTTCAGGGATCCTTGATCACATAACTTCTGTTCCACATCGTTACGCCATTATCCTCCTCCACGAAGGAAACGAACCACCATATTGTCTACTATCATGATTTCAACTATCGGTTGTTTAATGCACATTTAAGAACTAGAATTAAAGTCTTATAGACATAATTGTGTTCTACAGATGGAATTGTGTTTATGCACAGCCCAGGGAAAGGTTCACAATGGTTGGTTTTGACCCGTATGTGCTAAGAACAGGGACAAAGAGCACCAGTTTCTGGGGCGCCCGAGTGGCTCAGTCGGTTATGCATCTGACTTCAGCTCAGGTCATGATCTCAGGTCCTAGGATTAGCCTCTGTGTCAGATTCCTCACTCAACAGGGAGTCTGCTTGTCCTTTTCCCTCTGCCCCTCCTCTGGCTGGTGCTCTCTCTCTCTCTCTAATGAATAAATACATTAAAAAAAAAGAGTACCAGTTTCCCACCTGGAATAGATGGCTCTGGAAAACACAGCTTCTAACATCTTGACAAAGTCCCTGAGAGGTAGCGGATACTCTAGGGTTGTCCTTACTTAGATCAGCCAATACTAAAATACTAAAAACTCAACTGACCCCTAGAACAGAAGTAATAACTGAACAGACAAGTTAGGTTTCCGTGAATCAAAGAGTTAGAATATGTTTCATAGATGTACAACTTCGTTCTCCTTATTTCGTAGAAGATAAGCTAAGCCCAACAAGCTTAAGAAATATGTCCAAGCTCACATCCCCGGGATCAACATCAAGGCTAGAAGCAGGTAGCACAGCTAGACAATCTTGAGTGGTTTCTATAGGTCTAATGCTTTACTGATTCTGTGGGAAAATTATTTTTTAAAAATTCACTCATCCATTTGTTCATATGGAAAGCATTATTAATAGATATTTGGCAGATCTGTCACAGCAATTTAAAACATATAAATAGATGTTCTGAATTCTAAAACATAATAACCAGGGGATTGTTAGTTTTTAAACAATTTTTTTAAATCACACAAGAAAAGAAATATAATCACAGAACATTACTTGGTTGAATGGAAAGCAAAATTTATATAGTCATAATAATGTAAGCAGTAACTATTATTTTAACCAAAAATGATGATAATACTCTTGGGATGCCTGAAGAAATGTAAGAATGGATAGTGCCTAAAACTGATAAACCCAGAAATAACAGTGTAAATTAAGTATATATATATGAAATATAAAAGTATATGTGTGCATAAAAGTATTACCTCTGGAGAGTGGGGGTGGGTGGTAAAAGACGGGTGGAATCAAGGACTCTGTTTTTCTTAAGCTTTTCAGCACTTGTTTGAATTAGGTCCAATTAGGAGAAAGTAACTACGTAGTGATTTGAACAAGAAAACTTTAATATAAAAAAATTAGTAACTATAACAGGAGATTGGATCCCTGGAGTACCAGCTACGAGCAGGTGAAGAGGACTCTGAAGAACATGAGACCAGCTATACAGGGAAGCTGCCACGTCTAGGGTGGAGGCAAAGGACCCGAGGAGGGAGGCAATCTGCAAGGCGCCCCACACCTCGGCCAAACTCCAGATCTTGCTTCAGAGGGCGCAGCTGCGGCCTGCTGCGAGGCATAAAAGCTCTTCGAGGTGTCACATTGGTAAGATTCACCGAGAAGCCATCCTCTCGGGAGGGGAGCCACAGGGGCCACGCCACCAAAGGGCCCTCACCACGGACCTGCCACCAGGAGGTGCCTCACAGTGCCCCTGGCACCAGCTGAGGGTGCGCTGGGCTGGGGAGGGCCCAGGTCGGTGCCAGGCCTCGGGACTCACCGTGGATGGGCCGTGGCAGCGTCCAGGGCGGGCACCGCTCTGTGGACCTCGTTCCCAGGGTTCCAGGACTTTGGCACCAGCCGGGCCGAGGGAAGCCATCCCCCTGGAGGGGAGACACGAAGATAGTGGGACGCTGTGGGACGCTCCCCACCGAGACACCGTGACCTCGGGGCGCCTGCTGCAGGGAGAGGTCAGAGCCAGGGAGACAGGCCCCTTCCTCGGAGGTGTCTTCCGAAGCTCTCCACAGACAACACGAAGCCTGTGCTTGCCCCTTGCGACACTCCAGGCAGTGTCCTTGGGCCCGCGCCAGCCGTGCGCAGCGGGCAGTGACGGGCAGGCTTGGAGCCAAGGGGCAACGAGCCGACGCCTGGAACGCCACCGACTACTCGGCTGGGCAAGGTGCATGGACACACGACACGACACTTGAAAGAAATCGCTCGGAGAAGCGCAGCTTGTCTGAAGATACAGGATGGTTTTTCCTCTTTGATGGTAAGAATCACACTGGCCCACTCCCCTCCAATGCGGCATCTATAGAAAGTCACGTCATCATTCTTCAAGCGGGCAGAGTCGCATCACTCCCACTCACGTGATTCCCACTTGCATGATCACCGCTCTTTGTTCTTAGATGGACTTACCATTGTTTCATCATATGCCTTTTTGCATATTATGGAAGTCTCAACAGCTTCTAATAAAGAAGACATGATCTGGGCTTTCCAGAAGCGTATTGTCAGGCTGGAGGTCATCCGACAAACTCACTCAAAACCATTAGGGGGGAAAAAAAGCACAAAATCTTATGAAGTGATAAATTTCACAGGACAAAAATCAATGCTCTAGGAGTTCCTTGAAGGGAAAATATCCAAACTCTAACAGTCAGGAAAAGCTTCCTGAAGACTTGCAGTGACCTTTACAACAAGAAAATAATTTGTGTCAGCCGAGCAGCAGCAGAGGTGGAGCAGAGCAAAGACATCGCTCCATCCTCCAGGGAGTTCCCAGGTCTGGGGAGGGTCAGAGTTTGATAAACTGGGACCCATGGTTGGCCACAATCTGGCCCCACCCGCCCCCCAACATCATCCTCGATCCTTGTTTGATTCCAATTCTTCTTTCACTTTGGCTTATCGATGTCACTGAGCACATCTTATTCATACTGATGCCCAGTAGGCATTCTTCTCACATCTTCTTGGAGTCACGTTTCTCCCTCCTCTTCATCTCTCCGAGTCTTACCCATCACCCAAGAGCAACTATTCTGGCTTAAGGAGATTTCTCCCTTTTCGGAAATTCTGTGGTACTTAATTCTGTGTCGCTCACTTGAAGATCATATTACTGTGTGGCAAAGTAGAATAGTGAAAAGCACACGGACCTCTAGTCAGAAAACTCGGTTTCAAGTCCTGGCTCTCCAAAACGCTTGCTGGGTTCTCCACCCTTTCTCAGCCTGTGATTTTTTGCTGTAAGTAGGGCTGGTGCTACAGGCTTTATTGGGCTGTTATGAGTACTGAATGGTATTACATATGTATACACGTGTCTTGAAATTTTTGCTGAGAAAAACATACATGAGCCATGGCTATGTGCGTGTGTGTGTTTCCACCCTGCCTCGGATATAAAAATATAGATGACACAACGTCTAATGACTGTTTGTCTTCCCCTTAGCACTCACTGCAGTGCTCAGCACATAATAGACACTAAATAAATTCTAAATTAATGTTTAAAACCAAGCTGGTTTCCATTAAAAAATAATGTGATAGTCTACACTGCATTTGCTTTATCCATCCTTGTGTGTATGCATTAGGTGCATCCAAGTGACAATATTAGTCACTGCAGAAATTACTGGCGAAAAACAATTTGAACTGGTGATATCCGTCCTCGTGGTATCAAACCCTGGGTTCATAAAAACAGTTTGGAACTCATGAGCTGTCATAGCAATAACACTCACTTGATACATTTTACAGATAGCAATTGCTGGTAAGTGTTCTTGCAATGAAGTACTCAAATAGCTGGTATGACTAGGAACGTCGGTCACAGATCAGTCAAGTGGGAGATCTCGGGAAATCAATTGCACCAGCAGCTGTGGAATTCCTAAATTTGTTTTTCTTTCAAAATATAAGTCATGGCCAGGAAAGTCCAAACAAACTATGGTGACGGAGCAGTTGGAGGGCAAGGTGGAAAGGCGCAGAGGTAAGACGAGCCAGTTCCCTGGTTCAGTGTAGAGAGAGCACACTTTGGGGCCAGTCACAGCGGGGCCAAGTCCCACCTCCATCACTTGCTGGTACCTAAGCATCAGGTCTTCTTTGAGTCTCAATATTTTTTTATATGAAATGGCAATAGAGCAGGTGCCATGAAAATTAAAAATAAGACTCTAAAGGACCTCATACAGGGTCCTGGGTGGAGTTTGACTGATGAGCAACATGCCTGGTAACTCAGGGAGACAAGGCTGTATCTGAACACTTGCCCCCAAGCCCGCTCCACAGAGTTTCCAGCATCCAGGTCCAGGGAGTTGGTCACCTCAACGCACACTCATGGACCACACCCCACAAAGACAAGACAAAGTGTCTTGTCTAGGATCACAGACTCGGTCCACAGTTCACTTGGGCCCAGGCCTGCTGCGTTCAAGACAAACTGTGATGGCCATATTTACCAACCTGCACCCCTTCCACCCTCTTGCCCCCATGAGCAACTCGCTGGAAATATCATTTGGCCCCTGCTCTACTTGACACCACCTAATGAAATCAGTCATGATTAGTAAGGGCCTCTGCTTTAAAGGAAACGATGATCCCTTTTGTTACCCCCACTGGGATCCTACAGTAAAGGCTGTAACTGAGTTTGATGAGATCTGACACCGTGTCTCCTGAAGAAGCTAACCTCCATGAGATTCCCGCAACATGGCTGGGAGGGTTCAAGGAATCTACATCCACAAAGCGCTTAGCACAGTCAAGCATAGGGATCAAGAGCAGCCACAGCAACAGCACTGCCAGGACAAGTAGCGCCCGCGAGGCCAGCTCCAAGAACCTCCAGAGACACCGACCTTGGAGGTCGCTATAAAGGGGCAGGCATTACTCTTCAATTAGATGGCCTTTCAAATGTTAAAGAAAAAGAAGGAAACAAACAGGAAACAGCTACCATGTGGGAATCACGTGCCCTTTTACCAGGTGGCCTGTAGGGGAGCTGAGCTCTACCCCTGGCTCTGCTGCCTGTGGTGTCATGGCTGGCGGGGGTGGGGGGGGTACACCTTGGGCAAATCCCTTCATGTTACTGAGACTCGGTCTCTCTGTGTAAAATCAGAGTGTTTAGGTTGCTTTCAGCCCCACTACACTGTGATGGTTAAACATGGCAGCTGATCTGGTGGTGGCGGGAGAACGCGCTGTGGTAGGAGAGAGCCACGGCAAATAGACGCAGAGAAGATCTTGGAGTTGAGATTAAAAATGAAAATGCTTTAAGAGAGTAACCAAGCAATATATTTGCTTCGAGGCAGGGCTTTTTAAATGTCTGCCACTGCCTGCATGACATATTCGCTCGAACAGAGCTCCTAGAGTAAGTTGACAATAATTTGATTTTCTCTGTTGCCTGACACTCTAAATTCTTATTTCCTAGGTTACCATAGAGCTCTCTCTAGCCAATGTCACTCAGTGAGTTTTGACTGTGTAGGCTTAATATGATGCCAATTTTGTGCAATGCTATTTACTCCCCATCCCTTCAAATTAGATGTTCTTCTATTCCCGAAAATAAAATATCAACAAAGCAACTAGACAAGTCTTCAACTCAGTAACCTCTCAAAAATATACGCTTCTATTCCTGTCTGCTGAGGACATGAGGATTTTTTTTTTTTTCTTATTATGGAGCAAAGTGTGCAAGGGGGCCGGGAGAAATGTGCTGGATGTAATGGGTTGGAATCTCAAGCTAGAATGGAGGCAGGTTTCCTCGGGGGAGCCTCTAAAAAGAGAGAAATAGAGTGTGTGAAGAAAGCAGAATGTTTCATCTCAGAGCAGGTCAAAGCAAGCAGACACTTAAGTTTGTACATGAGAACAACAGTGAGGACACAGAGAAAGGTCCACTCCTTTCTCTTTCTTCCACCATGAGTAATACCCTCCGGATTCTTCTTGAGCTTCCTCCTCAATACCCATCACCCATCCAGCCCATGCCCCGCCCACCTCCCTCCATCACCCCTTGGTTTGTTCTCTACTGTTAAGAGGCTCTTTCCACCCTTTCCCATATGTTCATCTGTTTTGTTTCATAAACTCCACATATGAGTGAAACCACATGATATTTGTCTTTCCCTGATTGACTAATTTCACTTAGCATAATACACTCTGGCTCCATCCACATGCTTGCAAATAGCAAGATTTCATTCTTTTTGATGCCTGAATAATACTCCTCTGTGTGCGTGCATGTGTGCATGTGTGCGCGTGTGCGCGTGTGCGTGTGTATCACCTCTTCTTTATCCGTTCAGCAGTCAGTGGACTTTTAGGCTCTTTCCATAGTTTGGCTATTGTTAATAATACTGCTATAAATATCAGGGTGCATGCACTCCTTCCATCTGTAGCTTTGTAGCTTGTGGGTAAATACCCAGTAGTGCAATTGCTGGGTCATTGGGTAGTTTGATTTTTAATTTTTGAGGAAGCTCCCTACGGTTTTCCAGAGGGACTGCACCGATGTGTCTTCCCTCCCACAGGGTGAGAGGGCTCCCCTTTCCCTGCAGCCTCGCCAACACCTGTTGTTTCTTATGTTCTTGACCGTAGCCCTTCTGACAGGTGTGAGGTGGGATCTCATCATGGTTTTGGTTTGTATTTCCCTGATGACGGGTGATGTTGAAAACTCCAGGCCTCTTGTTCTGCTTTTGACTCATCTCCAAAGAGAAGAAGCAAATGACCTGTTTGGTGAAGTTGAGAGAGGAGCCCTGTGTGCCTAACGCCGCTTCCGTACCTCCTGTCCTCTGGGGAGCAACCTTCCTTCAGGGGAAAGACGGCTGTTTCTGCTGCTCGGAGGGGAGGCTGTCGGACGCTGTGCTTCGGCCACCTTCTCTACAGTTAGATGTGCAATCTATGCGAACCCTTTTGATCTCTCATCATCCCTAAACCTTTGCCTTACCTCACGTTTTGTTCAGAAGGCAGGTGGGAGGAGGAAGTTACTGCTATTTCTCCTCGATCATAAAATTACGTGACAATCTGTGCTGGGGGGTTCTGCTAGAACTTTCTCGGACGTTTCCTAGTGTGAGAATCAAGTCATTTCTGTTGGGTCCTTCGCCTTCCGGTGCAGTGGACTGGACACCATGTGCTTTTGTCTCGACACCATGTGCTTGGTGATCCATGGAATTGGTTATCAAGTGAGCCATCGATATGACTCACTGATTAATAAAACAGAATAGTCCAGACCAGAAAAAGACCAGCTTCATGTTTAATATGTTTCAGCCATCGCTTCAACTAGAATATGAACTCCTTGGACTTGAACCCTGCTACTGTGGAAATGTGCGCTGAAAATAACTGTGCTTATCTAAGCAGGCTGCCTAAACCATAGAATTAAACTAGAAGGAAACATATATAGTCTGCATCCTCTCTTTTCTGCATCTGAAGTACAGTGACAGGCATAGTATAGGGTCATAAGTAGCGTGGCTTACCAGCCTGGTTTTGTCACCAATCTGCCATGCGTCACTGACCTGCGATAACCTTTCTGAACTTCGTATTTTTTTTTCTATAAAAAGGGGACAGTAAAAACCACCTTGCAAAATTCTACAAAGATTAGATAGTGCATGGGAACAATATTGATAGTCTATAAAATGTGTATGTATATGTGAATCGCTAATACCACAGATAGAGAACCTGAAAAAAGAACATGACATGTCCGAGACCACAGAGTTCCTTAGGGCCCTCTCAAGGTAAGGGCCCTTCTTCCTGTTTCCCAGTGTGTACTAGGGTTTCTCAAAGTGAGATTCGGGGACTGCTTTTAAATAAACCCATATTTTGGAGCCCCACACTAGCTATAAATCAGAATATCTACAGGCAAACCCTTGAATTTGTATCTTAGCAATGAACACAAAGTTTGGGAGCCACTACATCTGGTCTACATCTTTTAATGCTTATACAATGCCACATTCTCATCAATTAGAGATGTGACATCCCCCTCTTTACTTAAAAGCATGTAAAAAGGAATCCATTTAGTCAAAATATTAATATGTCACCCTATTTTTAAACTACTTGGGTTACTCTAAGTTAAAAGTACATCTCCTCACAGTTTAAAAAACAGCTTTCAATTTCTGAGAGCCGACCATCCCCATCTCAAATTTTCTGCTCTCAAAATGATTAATTCTCATATTTATTCTCTCTTTCTTAAAGGTCAGTTTGGAGCTCTCAACCCTTGGGCAGTGACAGGCCTGGATAAAAATCATTAAACCACAGTGTGACCTATAATAAGTTTAACAGGTGAAACCCAATTATGACAAACTTTATGCAACTGCCAAATGGCTATATTCTAATACAATTGGGTTGTAGTGGACACACTGCCAGAAATTACATCCAGCTTTGTGGAACTTGGAAAGCAAAATGGTTGACTTCCAGCCTCTCTGAAGTGAATTACCCAGTGAAAAGAGGTGCTTTGAATACAATATGAATACAAAGGCCGCACCCTACGGGCTGAGCTCTGCAGAGCTGCTGGGTCTTCCCACAGGTGGTGAGCGTGCAGGGATCTGGACCGTGAGTAGGCCGGAGAGCCCTCCGAGTGTGAGCAGAGGAGGAGCGTGATGCGGTCTTCATTTTCACGGCATTTCTCTGGCTATGATGTTGGGACTGAGGTAGAGACAGAGAGACCAGTTAGAAGGCTATTGCCACAATCTGGTGAAAGATGGTGGGTGGCAGCCGGGGAGGCGATGAGAAGCCATCAGCCCCTGGGTATATTTGACAGGTGGCTCTGGCAGGATCTGACCCTCAAAGTCCATTTAACTGAGCAGTGTCCACATGAAAATGACGCTGCTCTACAAAACACGTTTTAATGAAAGAATTATCTTTCAAGGAAATAATCTTGACCTTAAAGAAAAATGGACATCAGAACAAAACAAACATATATATATTATATATATGGAATAAAATCCCATATATGAATACAAAAAATGAATAAAGTCTATCCACATATGCAACAAAATATATGGCCCACGCATGTTCTTAGTGAAAGCATTTTGTAAGCCAGGTAGGTATACTCTTAAATTTTCTTAACTAAAATCAGTTTTGTTTTGTTCAAGACATGGTATGCCGAAGAGCTTCACAATGCAGCTACTAACCACAGTTATACTGTTTTTGCCACATTCCCCTTATTCATCGATGAGTTTTATTTTAGGAGGCATTTTGCATTTTTCTCCCTTGATCCAGCTGCTTGCTCACAGTATAGCAGAGTTTCCTCCCTTTCTATTTTTCTTCTGTAGGCTCAGCTTATTATCTTGCCCTTCCATTGTCCTCCAAGTTCTTAGTTTTTGAAACCGATCTTCCACTCACACACAGTTCCCCCGGGAAACTTCTGTTCCACCTTTCACATTGCTGACTCGTTTTCTTCATCTTCTCTCTTTGTTTCCTTGAGCTCGCCTCCTATTGGTGGACCAATCAGGGAGGACTATTTCTCTTCACCCAGGAGGCTTATAAAACCATCTCTGCAAACTAACTAGAGGTTTTGTGATTGAAGTCAAGATATCAGTTGAAGCTATAAATAAAATGTAGCACTCAAAGCTGAAGCAGTGTTTTTTTTTCTTTAAGTTATTCAGCAGGACACCATCATTTCATCTCTTCTACACATCTTTTTATTACATTGCATTTTAATGTTCAATATGACACCCCAAATGAAATGCTGAAACCCCCTGTGGACACTTTATTGTGTATTCCATCTCTTTTCTGCTTGGAATCAGGATATTAGTTTATAAAATGATTTTCTCAAATGAAATTAGGGAGTAAAGCTGTGTGATTCAGGCATTCACAATTGCATATCAGCCTCCTATTGTGGAAGGATTAAATGCGATTTCAAACAATAGAAGGCAATCCTAGGAAAAAATTATACAGGTGAATGTGTTGATTGTGATGTCACAAGTGGGCTTTGGGTTAATATCCTTCAGCAAAGATCTTCTGAAAACAGCTTTATTAGAGTCATGATTATTCTAGGATGATCAACTTTGATCAATTGGCTACCCAAAATTTGCTTTACCTTTGAGGCTCCTCCACGTATATTTTCATGTCAGATCTCATTTCTTGTTTTAGTGGAATAAATTTGCTTTATGATTATCAGTGGATTCCAATATGCTTGGTTATTACCATTTTGTGTTAATTGTACAAGTGTTGAATTCAGTCAGTATTGTTTCCTAATTATATTGTCAGGAAAGCACAGCCTAATTACTATCTTCACAATTTTTTAAAAAGCACAGAGAATTAGTCAATCTGTATATAAGTAAATCTTTTCTAGTGTGGTCTACGACTGCATCATCTTCATTCATAAAAATGTATAGATTATACCTACCATTTTGTCAAATGCCTGGACAGAAAGTAAAATCTCTATTAAATGTCCAGGTGAAAAAAAAAAAATTGCTCAGATTTTCCAATGCATGTTTCCACTTCCATCATATCTACCATCATATTTGTTGACCTGTAAAAGAGATCAACTTTTCTCTATCTTCCATTCATCTGCCCCTTTGAAATACGAATCACAACTTATAATAATTTTTACCCTAGAGACATAATTCCAATGAAGTGAGTAGTGTTACCACTTATCGCTCCCATTTTACAGATGAGATCACTTAACCCATGTCATAACACTAATAAGCATCAGAGCTGTAAACTGAACCAGAAAAACCTGACTTGCTGCTTTCAACCCTATGTGACATCAGTACCAACCCACCACCCCACTGATGCCAAGGAAGAGGCTGTGGCTCCCATTTGAGAAGCAGTGATTTAGTTATGCTTTTAGGAGTGCAATTTCAGAAAAAAGATGAATACTATCAAGCACCTGGGTGCAAACACTCATCTTTCTATTCAAAGTGGGTACTTTTGGTCCAGGTCAGAATTCCTGCATCCCTGACTGTATCCTATCATATTAATAGCACCCTAATACAACAGTGACTTCTAACAGTACTAACAATGACTAAATAAATTTGAAAATTTAGGCAGTTATATAGAAAGCATAACCTATACCCATCTCCCAAGAAGGGCAAAGTGAAAATATGTAAATCACCACGTCAAAATGAATTGGTACCTAAATTTCACAAAAAAAGTTCTAAACTTCATTCTGCTTGTATTGAGCTCTGTAGACACAGAGCCACAGCTGATATCTTTAAGATCTGGGGCCAAAGCACTGCAGAAAGAAAAATCATTCTTCTATTCAACAGATATTAGAGGAAACTCACAGGCACCAATTGTATGTTAGAAACTATTATAGAGCCTGAAGGACTGAACTTTATACCTGGTTTAAAAAAAAAAAAAAAGTTGTATTCCCAACCCCAGGAAGTACAGACAGGCTAAACATTTAACATGATATTTTATATTTTAATTTTGTATGAGGAATTTTATATTAAATTTTGTATTATATTTTTAATTTTATATTAAAACCCAGGCAACAATGACAATAGGACACTTTCTTAGGTCACAGATAGTCTGTGTGAGTCCCTCATCCCCACTCCAAGAGCTCTGAGGCCTTGAAGACACAATTACAAACAACACAATCTCTGCTGTCAAGCTCAACACCTGGAGGGGACTTACACCGTGGCTGGCAGAAATTTCCCATGGCCCTTTCTAACATGGATGCTTATCTTCTTATTCACTGCCTTCAACACGTCCTCCAATTGACCCAGTTCTGACTGCCCCTTCATAATTCTTGTAGGTCATCTCTGTTCCTATTCTCATCCAGCCCAGCTTGATCCATAGCTGCTCCCAGGTTGTGGGCAGGAACTAGCCCAGCACCTGTGCTCTTGTGAACCCCATCTGACCCACCGTGGGTTCCCAGGCTCTGCTCCTGGGCACGCTTCCTGCTGGGCAGGCACCTGGCTCGCCATTTGCTTGGCTTCTCTTGCAGCCTGGCTGCTCTCCTCATTCCCACCTCACCTCCCTCTCCCACCTCCCTGGCTGTAAGAGCGAACACATAAATCAGTCAGTATTTACTTGTTGACATCCAAGAACATTTCACACAAAAACATTCCTTTTTCTAAGCCAGGAAACAAAATGAAATCAAAGACATGCTTATGGGGTAATATATTCTTACAATCTTTACCACCTGAAGTTTAGAGATTTAATAAGAGTTAAGTTTGCTCTTTTATCTTTATTTGAGGTATTAAAGCAAAGTTTTAGAAGAACTAAATGAATAACATGCTATTCAGATCACCACAGGCGATGGAAAAGGACACGGTGTAAAACCCAGTTTGTAAATCTCCAAACAGTCAATTAGCATACCAATATGAGCAATGAGTAGACCTTACAGCCTTTCCCAAGCAAACACGGTAATTAAAAACAAATTACTTTGTAGCCTGGATGTGGTGCTTTACAATGTACCCCACCTGCCAACCAGCAGCTAAATTCATTCCAAGACTGTCTGGCCAATTAGCTGCTTCCCATTGGGTGACTCAGGCTTCCTGTGTGAACACCATTTGCAAGAATCCACATCAGATTGGGCCCTTTGTTCTCAGAAGGCAGATTTTCCAGGAGACTCAAGAGCAAGAGCCGGTCTCTATCTGGATAAATTTTGCCTCAGCCAGAGAATGTATTCTTTGTACTTCATTTCACAAGAGGTTGGAGATATTCCAATTTTAACACCAAAATAGAATCCCCAGGCTCTAACAAGAAAAGAATACTATCACATATTTTTCCTACAGGTGATTGCAATTAGTAAAAGAAAAATCAAACAGTGGATTTTGACGACTTCATCAAAGGGCCTTGGCAAAAAAAAAAAAAAAAAAAAAAAAGAAAGAAAAAAGAAAATCAAGTAAAATGTCTAATTTTTTCCATTAGATAAAAATAAATCCAAGAAATCAGGTCAAGTGAAATTTGCTGGCTTATTTTAAAATTGATTTTGCACATGTGTGTAGAAATATAGATGCCTAGAATTAAAAGAAAAACCCCATGCTTGAATCTCACAGTTGAAGAAACAGAGACACAAGGTCATATAAAGGGGAAAGCCAAAGCAAAGCCTAAAGGTCTTTCAACCACTAAACTCTGAGTGTATTTATATTTATGTATATACTCATGGTATGTATATATTTCATGTGCATAAACACAGATCTCTTAGTTCTTCACGTGCATGTTTATGTGTGATTCCCACTTTCTGTATTTAGGGGGGGTCCAATCACTCTTATTTTATGTCACAGGAGAAATGACACCCCAACTATATAAATAGAATTTGGGGGGTTTTTTGTGGGTTTTTTTTTTTTAGAATTTTGTTTCTTTTCATAACTTCAGAACATATAATCATCCATTCAATGGGCGTTTATTTAACACCACCATATGCCAAGCATGTGAATCTAATGGGAAGAGTCATAAATAGGCTCCAACTCTTGAAATAAAACCAATGATCAACAGCTCATTTCTATTACTGTGCTGAGAAAGATTCTAAGAAGCTATCTGAACTCAGAATAAAAGAGTGATGATGTCTAACTTTCACTGACAATGATGAATATAAGGATGGTAGCAAATGTTTTATTTAAATGATATTCCTATTGTAGGACTTTTCTTCTGGATCTTCTATTCTCTACAAATTCTATCTCCTATGTTTCTATTTAAATTGCCTGAAGTTGTACAAAAGGAACAGTTGCTTGTAGATATTAGCTTCTCTCCTTCTTCTAAGATGAAAAGAAAAAAAAAAAAAAAAGGAGAATCCATAGAGTTAGGGCTGGAGTGATGGAAATGCTGGGCAATTAAAAACAGCCAGTCTGTCACTAGGGAGGTATTTCCTGAATCAGATCTTTACAGTCGTAGTGACAGACCATGTTAAAAATGACTGCTTTGCTCTAGCTACTGGGACAAAATATGAGTAGTATTTTGGAAAGGTTCTTCATTATAAAACTTTGGTTTTTTTTTTTTAACTTAAAATAGTGATTTATTGAGAAAATTTACTCTTTCCTCAATGATAAATACAGTCCAATCTTGAAGTTTATAACACTTTCTGAGTAACTTTATCAAATCAATGAGTCTTTCTTCATCAAAATGAAATCAGAGATATACAGTAATATGTGTTTAAGCTGGAAAGGAAAGAAAATCAAAATGATTCTATTATTTCCCTGTTGAAAAGGCTTTTTGTAATCACTACAAGTCTTTCAATGGCAGTTTCTTTCATCATTTGGTTGGTATAAAACCATAAGTGACATGCCCGCAAAATCATGAAGAGAAGCCAGGAAGTCAATATTAAGCTCACTGTAGGAATATGATGAATTTGCACTATTGTCTGGTCTCATTATATTCTTTGTCACAAAAATGAGTTATCACAGAATTATAATGTCTAGTATGTTCTTCTTTATAATACATTCTTATTCACATGACAAGAATTACGACAAGAGGAGAAAATGGACAAAATTAATCCAACCTCATGACAGAAAATACTGCATCAAATTAACTTGTGACAGGCTAGTATTTTTGTGAAGGCATTTATTGATGGCATCTGTCTTATCAGTCTACCTACATCAGTTCTTTATGTGCCTCATCAAAGATCTATCACGAGTAGAACCCTGGAAAAACATCTTCTGAAAATAGTTCAGATGTAAAGGAAAGAAACAAGGGTCATTTTGCACATGATCTTTGGAGGAAACCCCTAACTAAATCAATAACTTGGATTCTGCAGCACTCCTCTAAAACAAACTCTAGCCTATTTTATCCCTTTTTTGAGAACTTCCTACCACTGGATTTGGCAGCAGAAATTCATTTGCAACTATATTTTTGGGTTAAAAAAAAAGGAATAGAAATATTTCAAACCAGAAATTAGTTCCTACCTTAAGGCATATTTGCTATCCACTTTGGATCTAGGTTCTAATAATCAATGTAGAAGATTCTCTAATAATAGACATAGTGGAAGTCATTTCACCAAAACAAATTAGCTAAATATGAAAATGTAATGTAGTTACTCTATGCAAGAAGGAAATGATGTTGAGGATGAATGACAGTAGATGACTATAACCCAGATTTGTTCCTATGTAAATAACCCTGAGAACGGTAAGCTGGAATAAATGATGTGGAGATCTTTAAAAGACAAAGGCGCAATGAGAATAATGAAGCAGAGAAGGGTCATTAGGTTGGGCCAAAGACTTATCTTTAAAAAATTAAGTCTTGGGAGACATTTACTCTGGGATTTACCAAAGTCCAGGGTATGGCCTGCAGCACTGTAAATTCATACATTTATGCATGCTTTCTGTACAAGAAAGTTCTCTGAGACATGTCAAACCAGAAGATTGGGGTTTTTTATTCGTTTTGTTTAAAATGACCACTTTAATGAACCAATTCATTTTCAATGACCCAAAAAAGAATATAATATATGTTTTTTTAATGTACCCAGAAAACTACATGGAAAAATGTTCTTCTTGTCATTAAACAAAAACAAAAAAAATATCACTACATTCCTGCATAGGGGAGGCAACAGCTCTAAGGAAATATGACAACTTCCGCATCATCCCACCATTAACTCTCATTTGGATATGGATGTAAGTTAGACAGGCAATGAGAAAAGACATACATGGAGCTAATCAGATCCCAAGCGATTACTGCACACACAGCAGAACACAACAAGCTCTCCAAGCAGGGTTCTCATTGACTGATGCCTAAAATATCTGTGCTGGTCCTCCTTCATCAGAAAATGTGATTTAGTATGGTATTATACTTTCATGCCAGATTATATACCCAACCGATTTTCTTCCAAGGTGAACACAGGTAGCATTTAGTTCAAGTGTCATTTCTGTAGGAAAGTATGAAACAGGTATGACAAATTTATATAAGTAGTAAATGCCAGACTTGGAAGTATTACAAGTCGCAGGTCTCTTGGTTTTAAGAGTTATTCTAATGTCGTTAAAACACACAAATAAGACATCTACTCTTCCAGATAGATTTAACCAATGGGTATTTACCATTGTAATTACCTATTTCTTGTGGGGAACACACACTAATTACCTGACCTAAATTTAGAATGAAAGTTTGGGGGCTGGAATCATTATTCTGAAGACTCTTGTCTGTGCTTAAATGAAAAACTGTAATGAACTAGCCAAACCAAATTGAATTCAAGTGCCTTGGGAATTGCTTAATATTTTTAACCGATAAAACAATATATCTTCTAAAGAAACTGTCATATTCATTATAAACAATTAAAGTTTGGAGACTTATTATAGAGGTATATGCTCTGTTAAAGTAATTTAAGATTACCTTTCACATTAAAACAAAAAGAACAACATCTTGTAAATATGTGATTCACTTGTCCAAATCATTGTCTTAGCAGATTATGAGAATTTTAGCATTATTTCATCACCAAAAATAATAAAACAGGCCACAGTAGTTATTTCAAATACTATGAATGTAATAAAGCTCATTTCATCAATTCTACATTGAGAAAAAATAATTCCAAGTTAGAAAATCAGGTGGATTCAATTGAAAACGCACACACACACACACACACACACAATCTCATAAGCCAACCATGATGAAATACTATGTGTCTAAGAGGAAAAAGAAATGATCTAATTAAATCCTTGAACTTTAAATCTTTTATAATCATACAAATATTGACCTTCTCCATCATTCTTACCTCTGCACATCCGTGTTACTCATCTAAGGAGATAATGTAGGATGCCACTAGTACTCATTATACTTCTAAACTTTTCTATTTTGATAATCCCTTGCATACCTTGAAATATTCAGGGCTATTGTGCCATTGGCAATTACTTTTTAATAGAGTATCAAGTAAATCATTTCCATGATGCTGTTGTCTTTAAAATCATTCAGTCTCATATTTTTCACTGAGGACACTGGAGCATATCCCATTCATTTTCAGATAACACATGTCAGCTCCTAAATGTTCCTTCCCCCGCCCCCACTTGCTGCTCTGCAGACATCTCTTTACACTTGTCTTAAACCCAATTCAATGGTCTGAGCTATGAGCCTTTGGCTGCCTCCTTCCTTCTGCATGTCTATGCAACACAGCCTCCTTCACACATTTTCAGTTGTCCTGGGATGCCCTAAATAAAGAACCCAGATTCTTTACTAGTCTCCACATGAAATTCCCTCTCCTTATGTATTCAGGACTTGTTGGCTTCACAAGCGTTGAGGGGGGTTCCAGTCTTTGCTATTCCCAGGTAGGTTGTACCCATTCTCTCTTTCTCATCAGCTCTGATCTCTCCCTCTCCCTTAGGAGCAATAATCAAAAGCTCTGTCTTACCCAACAGTGTAGCTCCATCCGGATCTCAGCCCTTTCATTCTCAGGTCTTAGCTTCTATTCTGAGCAATAATCAAATCATGTTACCAAAAACTCTTATGTTCTCCCTTCTTAAGAGAAATTTTGATAAGTCTTAATCTCATTATCTTTCTTTCACCTACAACTCCATGCACACAAATTATTTTTCTTACATGTTTATTGAACACACACTTCATTTAACACTCAGGGGGCTAAAAAAAAAAAAAAAAACACTCAGGGGGCTCACACAAAACTGATAAGGTTGTAGTGGAAGAGTCCTGATACAATTTCCTGTTGCACTTGGTATGAAATGTAGGAAAATAACTTAGCTCTCACACTCTTACTTTCTCATTCTAGAAAAATGTGAATAATACAATGTAGTTGCATGAAATCAGAAGTCAGTTATGAGAAAGTGAAAGTATGAGAGAGAAATAATTATGGAAAGCAGTAATTCTACCCATTATTTCATTCTTTGAAGTTATGCCCACAGGCAATGGTATGCCTATGCTAAACACACTGATATGTATTGGTTAAACTTATGAAAAGAATGGGTAAATTATTTTAAAGGTCTCTTGGCCTTTGACAAGTGCGACATTGTTCAGGTGGCCCAGCAAGCCCAGCAATGACGTCTGAAACATTCCAAGAAAAACACTGAAGAATTAATAGTCACTGAGAAATACTGACTAAAGGAAAGCTGTAAGAACTGATAAAAATACCTCCTCCAGATAATGATGAGAACCAGGGAGAGTCTAGTCTGTCAGGTCAAATCTTTCATTTGTTGAAGTATCTCTAGCAAGGAAACATTGAATGGTTTGAGCTCTGAATGCAATCTCTATTGAATTATATACAAACTATATTACATTATTGTATGCAACATATATACTGCATTATAATATAATTATAATAATAATATAATATGTATTGCATACAATAATGTAAATATACAATAATGCATAATATATACATATTATTTGCATTACTGAAGGATTCATTGCAGAATTTGTTTAACCATATTGAATCTATTTACATAACATTTTATTAATATACAAATTCCCAAGAGTAAATCTGAAGACTCATAGAGGTAGAAAAATACATAAGGTCTCTAGTCTCATTCCTTCATTTCCAGCTAAGAAAATTGTGAAATAAAATAGTTGTATTGCACTGCCCTAAGTGTGAATAATAATTGAAGACTCTCAATTGCTAGACTAGAAGATTCCTGATCCTTTTTGATCTCTTCCATCAGTGATTCTCTACATTAGCTACAATTTAGGATCAACCAGGGAGCACTTTAAAAACAGCCATGTCCATGTGTCACCCTAGAGATTCTAATTGAACTGGTTTAGGGTGGGCTCTATTATCTACCTTTGTTTTAAAGCTCCCCAAGTGATTCTAATATTCTAATATGCTTTCATCTCTATACAGAGTTGAGAACCCATGGTCTCTTTTTGTGTCTAATGCTGAGCTATTTACCCTTGATTCCATGTAACTGGAGCTAGGAGACAGGGAGCAAGGAATATACATCATGATGAAGTCTACCTTCTAGAGAGACACTCACCCTTAATTCACTAGTTCTTAGATCATGCTTTTACTGAGCTCCATCAAAATGTGCAATCCTGAAACTAATATAACACTTTATGTTAACTATACTGAAGTCAAAATTTTTTTAAATGTGCAATCACTAAAATCAAATACTCCGTTTTCTCTGTTAATTCAGAGAACAATATTAAGCTAATGAAATAGCATGTCCTTGGTTTAAAGAATTTCCCCTATAATTATTTCTAAAATCTTTGACAGATGTTAGAGATTATCTGTGCTAAAATCTAGTACAAGACGGTATATGATTAAGCAAAAAATTTTACATTTATTTTCTTTAATTTTAGGATAATAAATATTTTATTATTTTGCCAATTGCCCAATAAGTATCATGAAAATCAGATATATTGCCATCTGCACAAAATAAGAACAACTACCCTAATTTCTTATTCTGCACCCCTACTTGTTTCTAAACCCAGAAATTTCAGTCCTTTTGACAAAAACAATCTTGAAAAGAGTAGATAAGAAATATTTATTTGATTGAATTTATTCTTCCCTTGGAGTTTTCCAGTAATCTGTTAAGATATTTCCTTTTTTCTATTCATAATTCACTCACTAAAAATTCTAACTTAAGATTCAAAAAATTAGGTTGAGTCACTAGATAAAAAGAAAAGCATGCAAAATCCCTGGAGTTAAAAGTGAAAAATGGCTGGTTTGGTGAACAAAAGGCAGAAATTCAGTACAGAACATGAAGGGAGAGAGAGTCTGTGAGTGCTAAGAAATGAGGCAAAAAGGCAACCATCTAGTCATCAGCCTATTGTCAAGATTGAATGACTTCCTTATCCCTTGGGGCTTCACTTTTCTGTGATTAGATTTCCCAGTGCTAAACTGTGCCCTGATCATCTTCACAATAGCTGAATATGGCTATAAATTTCCTAATCTACACCAGCTGCCAGATTATAATTCCTAATATACTACTTGGCATTTTTTGTTCAAAAAATTATACAAACCTTCCTTAGCTAGATGAGTTTAACATTTTATAATCTAGTCCCAATTTACTTTCCATCTCTTCATTTTCACTGGTGAGGAAAATGAGGCCAAGGTCACAGAGAACTTTGGCTAAATCTTACAGAGTAGTAAGTAGCAGTAAGCAAATGCTTGGTCCGTGATTTTAACTTAAATCAGCTTAACTGTGTCCCTTTCACAGTTCTAGAGAGCATCATTAAAGGGTCAGTCTTGTGGTAATGGTGGCATTGAGCTGTACTTGGAAGTCAGCAGGGATGGGAAGAGGGAGGGGTAAAAAGGGCATTTTTTTAAAAAAATTTTTTGGTCTATCTAGCAACCCTTGTATTCTGGAAAGTGTGTCTCTGACCCACTTTGGCCTATAGTTGGTGTGAAGATAGCATATTATCTGACATGACCCTGCCTTTTTGGCTATAGCTGAATGATCTAAGAATAGGCTGACCTAAGTTGGACAAGCCAGAGCCTTTTCCAGGATATTTGGATTTGAATTAGAAAATCAAGTTGGGTGGTTGTTGGCCATATTTCCCACAATGGAGAATACATCAAGGCAGTGATGAAGAATGACACCAATAGAGAAAAGCAAAGATGAGAGGCAGAGAGATTTCTAAAGGAGTTAAGTCCAAGGACTCATCTGTTACTGTGGCCTACCTGCTTTGTGATGCTTCTTGCCACAACATTATCATTCTATAAAATAGTCCGTATATTTTGAACAAATCTCATATTTTGCTTAAGCTGAGTCCATTTGAGATCTTGCCATGTAAAATCCAAATACTCCTAATTCATACACACCTTTTCAGGATGAGATGTTGCAAGTGGTAGACCTGACTGAGACTGGTCATAGGGAGAAGCAGGAGAATCCAAGATCCCGAGCTGAGCAGATGGCTGTCCTTGTTCCATGACAGCAAAGGAATTGGTTAAACTATCACTGATTGTCTTTTGAGTGCAGACTATGCACTCACAAAAATCTAGAGCAATTGAGGACAAGAGATCAAAACTTAGGGCAACTGGAGAAAGTTGGCTAACTCTTACAAACTTAAGTACAGTCACTAAGGATAAAAGTGCTGCAAGCTGGTCCACTTGAAAGCAGTAGAGAACAATTGGAGGAATATACATTTGTTATGGGAAATGCTGTCTATCTAGTTATTTGAGATCAATGAAAATCAGATAATCAACTATTTTTGTGAATAAGAGAATAAAACACGTCATCATATCCTAAAGGTGGAGTCCAATTAGGAAACCGTAAATACTGGAAATGGGAGTTTGGAAAGAGATGAGAAGAGCCAGGGACTCTGAAGCCTGATCTTCCTTGCGTCTCCATGTCCATCACACTTTCTAACTCCTACCTGTCAAAGAAAATGATGCTTTTAATTGGAAAGCAGTTTTGGAGCAGCAGTAAACGTTCTAGTGCACTTTAAACCTGTGCAGCCTCCTCCCTTTTGGGTCCAATCATGTTTTATTAGGTTGTTAGCTGCAGAGAAAGAACTCACAGGCAGAGTGTTTAAGAAGCAGAAACCCAAGGGCCCAAACACAAAGAACATGGCTTGCCTTTCAAAGGTGGATGGGATTTCAGCAGACAGAGAAAAGAGCAAAGAGAGAGACAATCAAGTCAAAGGGCAGGATGGAAACCTCCACATTTTGTAAAAGGAAGAGGTGATAGTCTAGTGAGACTGAGCACAGTGCACATGTGTAGAAGAGCACAGGAAATTAGAGTTGTCAGCCACATCTGGGGCCATATAGTACTTTCCAGAGGCCACTCAGATATCTCTTTTACTATTTCTGGCTTCTTAGCTTCCCTTCTTATAAGCAAAGTTAATGGACTATCAGGTAAGTAGAGTGTTACTGTCACTCCTGTTAGCTCTAAAGTAGCACACACCCTGGCTTCCTTTACAGTATTACCCGAATTCTTAATGGTAAAACATATTTCCTACAGAAGAGCTTGAATTTTTCTTAATTATAATATATATAAACATAACAAATATAATTGTCTCTATCTCTCCTTCCACTACCCACTTCTCCCAACACCAACAAACACACACATACAAAAATGAGCATATTCAGATTACTTTTAATGCAGCAAGACATGGCACCTTACCTAGAAAAATATTTTTAAATGAACACCATCGAACTTGCTCAAGAAACAGGAGTCAGTTACAATTGAACATACGTATCTCGCTATCTAGCTGTTTCAACATGGTAGCCAATAGTCATATAGGATGATTCAAATTTAAATAAAAAAATAGTTTCACAGACACACAGACCACATTTCAAGAGCCTAATTGCAACACGTGGTTAGTGGCTACTGCACCAGACAGCACGGTACAGAACACTCTCATCACCAAAAATGTTCTGCACTGGTTTACATACCAATGATTTAGAGTGGTCTAGCAACTGTAAGCCTCAGTAGAGTGGTTTTAAATCTTGTGCAACAAGCAATTAGGCTCCCCCAGGTTATGAGGGGTATAGGAGAAAAGATTTTTAAAGGAGAATTAGGCTTTGGGGAAAAATTATAAAAGAACAGTAAGATTGACACTAAAAGTAACTAAACAAGGTCAAGACAAGCTTGATGCTGGTTTGATAATATTTCAGTGGTATTTTTAACCTCTCCATGGGTCTTCTCCCAGCTAGAGTCTTTTCAGATTTGGCTATTTTTCTGAGACCTCTTTCAGAATCCCTTTCTTATGTTTCTTAGTCACCGAAAAGGAATAAAAGCATCAGGATAGAGCTGTCCAATAATCACAAGATTTGAACGGAAAGTAAGACCCAACAACAAACAATCACTTCCTCTGTCCAATGTCTAAACAAAACAAAACCCAACACAACCAAAGCCCTCAAGCATCCATGTGTGGGGTGGCAGGGGGGAGGGTTGAGGTGCCCCACCCCCTGCAACCCAACTTTAGAGCAGGCCACGTGTCAGTTTCCCCCGCGTACAAATCGGGCACTTCATCTCCACCCTTGAAATAGTCATTCCTCTATGAACAGGAGATTTACTTGGATTCTCTGTGAGATTTTGAACGTATATCAGAGATAGAAACTAAAAAACACTTGAGCAGACAATATTTGATTCTCCTCCTTATTTCCTCCCTAACTGCCAGGCCACTCACACTTCTCTACCCGGTGGAACTATGATCCGAACATTACAATGAGCCAAGGTTTTTCTTTCTAACACATTTAGAGATTTGAAGTAAAAGACAAAATAAAACAACTTCCTAGAGGAATAATGTCTAAATACACAGCCACAACCACTGCTTTCCTCAGAAGCCAGGTCTTTAGTTTTGCTTAACCTCAACTTTTTAATGTGACAGTGCAACCAAGAGATTGCAACATCGTCATGTACTTGATTAAAGATGCAGCCCCTTTATAGCATATTTCCAGTAAGATAAAATATTCAGTAGCATGATTTCTAGACAATAAATTTTCCACAGTATGACTTATAGCTGGCTCATCAGCCACAAAAGCTGAATAATAATCAAAGTTAACCTCCATATTTCTAAAAGGAAGACACTGGTGTTTCCGATCTTAATTCTTGCCTGACATTGGTTAAAGAGGTGCTAATACCCCACATTTTACAGTGCCATTAATATTGCAAATAAATGCACAACACAATGAAAATATTTATGTGTGGTACTATCCAGAAAGATATAGTTAGGAAAAATATGGTAAAGTAGAAGTAACCTTGACAAATTAGGCTTCATTGAAATACTTCCTAGGCCTTGCCCAGAAACATAAATAATTCACAGAGCCAAGCATGAAATACAAATGAAGAGCATTTGTTATTATTCTGTCCCTCTTTTTTTTTTCTTTTTTTTTGGGGGGGGGGGGCATAGCATTACTCTTTCATAATGAAACTCATTGTGAAACACTCTCTGTGCTCTTTTGTACCATGACCTGCAAGTCATGAAATGTCTAACTCATCTTTATGCAACTATGTCCAAGGATGGGGTGTTTGTGAGTTTGTGTGTGTGTCTCCAAGCAGTCCAGGGGACCCTTGCAACACTAAATCATCATCAGATCGTATATGATAAATGAATGTTTGGAAAGTTAATGTCACCTGGGAACTCAATACAACTGGCCAATCCATTATTAAAACACGTAGCTACGTGACAAATGTCCTTTACCTGAGAGTAGAAATTATTCAATAAGTGAAAATTTAAATTCCATTTTCAGAGTTAAAGATATATAATTTATTCTTTAAAAAAGTAAGTGAGAAAATGTATGGAAAGAGCAGGAATCAATGAACTTGGACCTTGTCCTAAAGCCCTCTCATTAAAAACCAGAACACTTTATTCAGCTGAATCAACTTTCAAAAAGAAGGAAATGAATCGTCTGACCTGGCTGACATCTGAAAAGGCAGTTGTTCTGTTCCGTTTTAAATAGTAACTGATGTTCCGATCTTTTTAATTTGTAACTATTAATATTAGTATAACTGAATTTTTCTTATCCTTTAATCTGAGATATATATATAAATATATATATATATCTTTGAATATTTTCAATGCAATGAGAAAAAAAGCATATATTATCAAGAAGGGGGGTGATAGGATGAAGGAGGGATAATATGTAAAAATAGAAGAAGACATGGAGACACAGTTGGAAAATCATGTGATACAGGAGCTCATCCACACAACCATCTACAAGGGAAACAAAAGAGAGATAATGATCCTTTTCAGACTCTGCATGAGATATAGGAATGCAGTAAACCTTACACCTGAGTTTGAGCCCCAACTTTGCCCATTATCAGCACAGCGTCCTTGTCAGGTTATGGAACCTCATAGAGAATCATTTCTGATAAAATAATCTTGTAAGGATGCCTTGAGGATTAAATGAAGCGACCTCTGTAAAGTGTCTGGCACATGGTAGAAATTTCATTAGTGTTTGTTTCCATCCCTACTTAATTGAAGGCACTTAACTTGTCCTATGGTGCTGTGTGAGGATTTATCTCGCTCTATTTCTAGGAATGGAATCCCGAAGTCGTAATGTGTGTGTGTTTGCGTGTCGTCCTTGCACAGGGGCCATGCTAATCTTCTCTGCATCACTTCAATTTTAGGATACGTGCTGCCAAAGCGAGCATTGCACAAGTGCGTCCTCGGCGCTTAATCCGATTAAGCTCTGTCAGTTTACTCTCTGTGGTGGTTTGCGCCAGACTCCACACCCACAAAAGTGCACAAGCATCCCTGGTCCTCACATCCTGCTGAATGCTGTACTTGACTTACCTCCTTTAATCTGTATGACAACTTTAATTAAAAACAGAGTACTCTTCCCTCCAACTTGCAAATGAGAACATTAGGGCCTAGAGAACTAAAGAACCTGCCCAATTTCACAGCTGACAGTTGGTGAAGACGGTCAAACCCAGGGGGTCTGCTTCCAAACTTTCTTTTCATGGTTATATGTGATGTGAAACCCTTGCCCTCCTTGGCCCTGCACAGGAAAGGTAGCCTGAACCAGGGTTCTGATTCTCAGCCTCTACTCCAAATCCTTCTCCTTCATGCTTTCTTAACAGAAACGGGTATACTAGATGTGCAGGGATGTGCAGGGAGCCACCCATGAGGATTGGAGAAGAAACTCCATTATTCTTGGCAAGGCAAAGATTTTAAACAAAGGCGATATATATTTAATTCCACTCAAGGATAGAAACACCCTGTGAGCACCCCATGCTCAGGGCCAGATGCTTTCTAGATAGAACACTGCACAGAAATTCAGCTGAACAAGAGTTTTTGTCTTGAAGGAATTAAATCTATATTCCTAGAAATCAAGAAAGTCTGTGAACAAATATTTAGTCATTCCCTTTCACCCCCCAAAATGCTCCCAACACGTTCTCTGATGTTTCTGCAGATGGAATCTGGTTCTTAAAGTTATTAAATAGAGGAGAGTTGCCATTTGGAGAGATCCCAAGCAGTGGCAGGAGGGGTGGAAAGGGGAAAAGCCCCCGCCCCTTGCTAACCTACTATTTTCCCTATGCAGGTAATAAGAAAGTGTATTGTCTGTAGAGAACTTAAAAGCAGTAATAAAATCAATTGAAAGAAAGTCAGGCTTTTTTTTATTATCATCATACACTGGCAATTCTAAACAATTCAGTGATAAATTATTCAGTTTCCACCCATTGGGGCAAACCTACCTTTAAATCACTTGTTCTAAGAAATTGCTACATTTCAAAGGTGGAAGCTAGAATCTGACTTTGGAGAGCTGTGCCTCAGATCCTTGTTCAGCACTTTAATGTCGAGTTTTATTCATTAGTAACACAAGTATTGACCCATTGTTCTTGGGCAATCCCCTCAGTTGAGGAAGAAATGTTAATGAATTCCATTCCAAAATGTAAAAACTAACTTCACTGGGGGAGCTGTACAATTCTACAGAGATTGTTCTGTGAATTGGTTTTTGCTTCCTCTGTTTGGGATGGGATATAGGAGAAAACACAGAAAGAAGGTTCGCCAGTACAGGAAGGATAAGCTGCTGGCAGACCCAGGGAGAATGCTGGTAAGGGGCATAGAAAACAGACTCCAAGAATTGGGGTGTCAGATATCTGCCTTTGAAGTTTCCTACTCCATACTGTAGGAAAATTTTGTCAAAACGCTACAGTCTAATAATGTTTGCACTTTGAGGAATTACAGGAGGGATCCACATCCACACAGAGGATGAGAGGAATAGACAAATAACTTTAGAAGCATGGGGTAGCAATTACGAGGTGATAAAAGGATACCAGCCGAGAAATTCAGAGAAATTAGGAGTGAGGTGTGTCTAGGAACAAGCAGAATAAATGTGGGAAATGTATGAGCCTGAGAATCAAAACTATATGCCTAGAGGGACTGTAGCAAAAAAACAAACTATGAAGGATTGAGTGGATCCTTGAAGATTTCATGTCTCTCTAAAAGTCTGGCCAATACTTACCACCAGACAGTTGTTTTCCTGTGTCTAAAAGTGTCTAGAACTATGCTGAGAATTCCAAAATTTGAGTCAAAATAGGAAAACGCTCATTTCTTAAAAGCTGCAAAATAATGGAAAAATAATATCCTCCCTTACTGCAACCGCTGATAGTCATTTCTTAGAAGTTTACGTAATTTCCCAAGGCTCACATGAGGGGGATTTGAAATACACAGGGAGAGGTAATGGACTGTCATTGCACGCTAAAGAAAGAGATGACCCGTTAAAAGCAGGGCTTGAATATATTTATTTTATAACTATGAAGCAAGACAGACCATGCTAAGTACTATAAGGACATTGTATCATATTATAAAAGATTCCATGGACAAAGGGATCTTGAACTGGTCCTTCATAATAGGCAAGTTATCAACAGGGAGAGCTGATGGGGAGAAGCAGAAAAGGAAGGAAAGGAAGGAAAAAGATGGAGTTAGAGATCTTTAAAAATCTAATGTGTTCGGAGAATTACCGTCACACAGATTCATTGGATTGGAAAGTATAGGAAAGAGGGGGGCATAAGGCCAGACAGGCCAGTGCAGTCACCCCATAGGCCTCGGAGGACAATTTGAGTGATTTGTGCCATGCATGTGGAACCCTTAAAGACTTATAAAGGTTAGTTACTATAAATGTATTCATTCGTTGTGCATTTAGATTTTCCAAGAACATTTTCAATAATGGCAAATCCATAGAATTATTTCCCAAAGCATGCCATAGTCCTGGCACTTTCTGTCAGACTTTAAGCAACAAAAGAATATCGTGATTAACTAAAATAACCTTACCTACTGCATGAGTGATGATCATGGTTCCAGCAAATACACAAGATAATGTGAAAATATTTTTACTAAGCAAAGGAGAAAAACCTGCACTTAAATCTAAGGGGGAGAAAAAGCGGTGCCCTATGGCTACGGGGCATGTTTTGTCACAAACACAAAGAGTTTATGGACCCCAAATGCCTCACATTGTTTTCCAGAGTCCCCAACGTCCAATGTTTTTCCTGCAGTGCAACATATGTAAGCTGCTTAAATCAGCTTCTGACATCGCTTCAACTTCAAACTGTAGGCTATGTGAGGCTTAGCAGATGGCAAAACCCATCCAGCTCTCTAAGTGTGTGTTCAGCATAAGGTGCTCGTCTGTTCTCTTGGACCCAGCTAGGCTGCAATCTTCCCTTGGAGAAAAAAAATACATGGTGTTCAGTTTTATGGTGAAGAGTCAGAACTCTAGCCACTTGAGCGATGTCTTGCTTTTTTCTTTCACAAAGGTTAAGAGCACAGTCACAGTGGCTTACCTGCCTCTTATCCAGGCTTAGGAAAACCGAAAGTGGATCAATTGCCTCGCAACGGTGGTTAAATTTAAGTCTGGAAAATTCAAGATTCTTTAATCCTTCCAGAAATCTAAAATTTCCTTCCTTAAATCTCAAGTCTTTGTTTTTAGATTCCTCTGTATGAAGTCCAGACTCAGAAAATTAAAAAAAAAAAAAAAATCAACAGCAAAGACAGTCTCAATAATAAGAAGAAGGTACTGGTAACATCCAGGATGGAAATGAAAACAAACAAACAAACAAAGCATGAAAGAGCCAAGCAACCCCATTTAGTGCGGGACAATCATAAATGCCCCAACCTGACATTCGGGGCTTCCCACAGTCTGGCCCCATCTCATTTTTCCAGACCTCTTTCTCTAGGTCTGCTACAACCATTCAAACTGGACTGGTCTCTATTTTCTCACATGTTGTGGGCTCACCTTGGTCCCTTTGCATAAGCTGGTCCCTTTTCCAGAAAGGACTTTTCTCCCCACCCACCCCAAACTATCTTTGTGATTCTGGCAAGGTTAGAAAACCGAATCCATGATTGAGGTGGGCTGGTGAAAGGAGGAGGGAGTGGTAAGGAGGGACATAGGGATTGTGTTTTACTAGGGAATTTGAACTTCGTCCCCCTAAGCCCTTGTTTCATAAACTGTCAATAGACCCTTTGCTGGTCAAACTCGACCATCTGGGAGTCTCTCTGAAGACATATTCTCAGATCCAGACATCCTAAGTAGTATCTCTGGTATCTTATTTCAATAAGCCAATTAGTCTTAGGTGATGAATTAGGCTTAGGGTAATTCCTTTATCCATGAGAGTCTGAACGCTGTCGACATCTAATAACTACGAGTTTAAGGAAACGAACAGACCTGTCTACTAGGAGAGAGCCTCCGGACCGCAGAATGAGGCTGGGGAGTGTCGGAAGGGACTAGAGGCAGAGGGACCAGTTAGGAAACAATTGAGGCCTTCCTCCTTCCTGGCTTTTGCGGCATGACCGCCTCTTGATTATCTTGCTACCTCTGCATCCGTCCTTCTGAATCCTTCATGCTTGGCCTCTTATTCTGGTTTCCCCCTCAATACTAATGTTCCCAGGCTCTGTATGAAGCCCACTTCTCACACAGTCTCCTTAATACCTCATCCACTTCCTTAGCTTCAAGTACCACGTTTACACTGATGCTCCACACATTTATATGTCAGGACAGCAGATCACTATTTCCAACTACCTAATGCGGTGTTCTACCCAAGATTTCGTGGGAACGTCCAAAACTGACACTCTTCCCTCTCTCTATACCTACTTCTCCTTTGTTAGCACTGATCTTACGTAAAGAAGGATAGAAAAGTTCACTCAGGACCCCAATCCAGACACCTGAGCATCTCACTCAAAACCTGCCCCATCCCTCATGCAACTCTCACACCGTCTGCTTTTTGCCCTATTTCCTACGAATGATTATCTCTTCAATCCATACCTCCCTCTACATCTCCACCCCCATACCTTTGGTTCAGAACTCAAATCGTGGAAAGAATCCTAGAACTCAACACTTTTTCAACCAAAAAAAAAAAAAAAAAAAAATCCAAATATCACATGTATCATAGAGAAGGGAAAATACCCCGAACCAAAGGTAATTATGAACGTGAAATGTATCTATTGAAGAAGAAAACCTATAAGGCTTTTTAATCAGCAGAATTTACTTGCCCAATGTAAATACCTTCCTATTACAGAATTCTAACTGTACCTCGCTAACACCATAGCATTGGTGGAATGGCTTCCACTAGTCACTATGAGGCTACGCTGTGATCTCCCAACTACCAGGCTGATGGCACAGGGGCAGAGAAACAGAGGACCCGAACTAATCCCTTCAGGCCAGCTTCTTCTCCCACCATTACACACCAAACTAGTGGCTTGCAGAGAAAGGGGGGAGAAGTATGTGTGCGTGTGCATGTGTGCATGTGTGCACACAACAATCACGGCCACTTCCACCTGCCTGTTAATTGAGACTGAGGTGAGTCATGATGGTAGATTTTACTGTGATTCAGGGTTCAACGAACTCAACTGAAAATGTTCCAGAGTTGTTAGATTAACTAAGGGCTCCCAGAAGAATGCAAATTTCCCTCGTTTGCATCTTCAGTAACTGCTAGAGAACACTGGGCATGCGCAAGCTCGCATCCATACAATCGAGCCCTCAGTGGCAGAGGGATCTTGAAGATAGCCTGCATCCTTAACCCTGCAAAGGACATTCTAATGCCCTTGGGCCCATGGAGAATCTCAGCCTCCTTGTGGCCCTGAATGTGACCATGACCTTGACTACAACCACACTTGCCACCACTGCCCCCATAACAGTTGCTCCTTTCTTTAGTTGTAGCTATCCTAGCACTTTGTACAAGTTATACCATTTAGTTTTCCCCCAGAACCATATAAAGTAAAAAGTACTATTCCCAATTCAAAGGCAAGGGAATAGGTTCAGAGACGTTAGGAGATTTCCTAAAAGCTGTACAGCTGGTGAGTGTTAGATCTGGATTATGTGAATTCAAAGTCATCTCTATTAGCTATGCTACCTTTGCTGCTCTATGTCCTATTAATTGTTTTCTTCTGATAACCTTGTGATAAAAATGCTAACAAGTATCAACAGTGCTTGTCACATATTTCAAATAGTCCCAGGAGGAACAGGTGGGGAGAGGGTAGATATGTCATCAAAGGCAATATTCCTTGAAATTAATTTCCTGTATGATTCACAGAAGGGTACACTGACATAAGGGTTATGCCTTTAATGGTTTTGCATCAGATAATTATCAGTAATTAAAAACCCAGTAGGAATTAGTTTATTAGATCACTTTCTAAAGTGGCAGTAAGCTGAGTTCTAAGATGGAATTTAAGTTGTCAATTGTCACCATTTGGAGACTTAGACCTTTTAGTCCAAGTATGGAAGGAAGGTAGAAATTAAGAATTCTGGCAAAGTCCAGCTTCTAAAGGTATTTTCTTCCCCCTTAAAATATTGTCCTTAAGCCATAGCTTTGAATTCAATTTGTTTCAGTTGCTTAGATTTTAATACATAAAACATAGTTTAAACTTGGTCAATATTTTTATTTGGATTGTTTATTCTTCCTTAAAAACAAAGCCAGGAAAAAAGAGAAAGAAAAGGCTTGATGGCATTTACTTCTCACACACTCCACACATGCTGTTAGAAGATTTGCACTGCAAGTATGAATCTGCTAAAGATTCATAAAATACGCCATTTGTATTTTTTAGCATTCCTTTAGGCATAGATCCATAAAAGAGTGTGTACTCAGTCTCCTCTGTAAACAAAATATGCACACACTTCTCTTCTTTCAGATTTCCCAAATAAGTCCTTTGTCTTCTCTCTGTTCTTTCTTTTCTCCGTTTTCCTGCATGCAAGACTTAACTTCCTGGTAATTAGAAAACAAGTTAGGGGATGGTGTCAGTGAGAATGGTGGAATAAGGGCCTTCAAAAATCTGATCTCTTATGAAAAGCAACTAAAACACTAGCAAAAAAAAAAAAAAAAAGTCAAAATCATCTTCTACCTGAACTTTCTATTCTAATTATACTTTTATTGACAATCTTACATGATTTAACTGTCCTTATTTTGTGCTCAACTAGTACCCTATAAATGCTTTTGTCATAGCCACTATCAAACTATATTGTAAAAATGTATTCACTTAACTGTGCTATTTAGTTTAATTAGTTTTCTTAAGCTAAAGATTCCATGATTATCTGGCCAACTATGCTCATAAAATGTATAGAACTTTGTTTCACAGTTATGTTTGTTAAATGGATGCTTTTGTATGAAAGAAAAGCCAGAGAAAATAAAAATTTTTAAAACTAACTTCTCTGAACTCTGGAAATTAACCAAAGCCTTATAACAATGCAGAAATCTTTACTCAAGAAAACTGCTGGGCAGCCTGGGTGGCTCAGTGGTTTAGCGCCTGCCTTCAGCCCAGGGCCTGATCCTGGAGACCTGGGGATCGAATCACGCGTCAGGCTCCCTGCATGGAGCCGGCTTCTCCCTCTGCCTGTGTCTCTGCTGCTCGCTCTCTCTCTCTCTCTTTCTGTCTCTCACGAATAAATAAATAAAATCTTAAAAAAAAAAAAAAAAAACTGCTGATTCTTGGTAGGAACAGAGAGCTTTGTGACATTTTCACTTGATTTATTCCTGTCACCTTCTCCTTAGTTCTGTGGTAGTCTCAAAAGTCAACAGCCCACGATTATAGTATAAACCAGCAGCCTAGCAGCCACAGGAAGAGTCAGAATGGAGCTGGAGCTCTTTCGAAGTTTCATCTCAGAAAATTGCTATTATTTAATTTGTCTGGTAGTTCCTGGGAACCCTGTTCACAAGGTGTGTCTTCATTTAAAAGTCACCCAGTGAAAACAGCCTTTATCCTGCCCATGTTTGTCAAAAACAATCAGTGGCAATATTTTAACATCACAGTTGTTGAGGTGTTGATAACAGTTGAAGCAAACAGCAAGCTAATTAAAGAAAACTCGACAAAAAAAAAAAAAAAAAAAAGGTGAGGAAGAATGTGGCAAGAATGTGGAGAAATTGGAAACGTAATATACATTGCTAGTGGGAGGACCAGCCAGGTAATTCCTCAAAATGGTTAAACAGAGTTACCATATGACCAGAAAATCTAGTCTTAAGAACTGAAAACGTATGACCACATAAAAATTTGTACATACAAGTTCATAGCAACATTATTCATAAGTCAAAAAGTAGAAACAACCCAGATGCCCTTCAGTCAATGAGCAGACAAACATAATGCGGTATATCTATATATATTGGAATATTATCCAGACCTAAAAGGAAATATATGCTACAATACAGATAAGCCTTAAAAATGTAATAAAGTGATAGGAGCCAGACCTAAAATGCCACTTATTTTATGATTCCACTTATAAGAAATGCTCAGAATAGGCAAAGACATCAAGACAAAAAAGTGGATTAAAGGTAGTCAGAAGCTGACAGTCATGGGGAGTTGATAACAATTACTAATGGATTTGGAAATTTATTTTGGGATGATGAAAATGTTCTGGAATTAAATAATAAAGATGATTGCACTTCAAATATAAAATATTTCAATATTCAATATTTAAAATATAATAAAAGCATTTCAAATGTAATAAAAACCACGATATGTTATAATGATATGTTATATGATATGTTATAAATGAGTGAATTTTAAGATATGTGAATTATCTCCCCCAAATAAATAAATAGATAAATAAAAGTTAGAATCTGTGATTAAATTCTATCTTCTGAAGAAACAAGAAAAAAATGACAACATGACATGTGGGAACAGGCACTGGATGGGGAGTTAGTAGTCTTGAATTCTATTATGGACCAGGTCCATAGAAAGTGGGAGTAAGAAGTGCAACCAATACATAAATTCAGGATATTCTACAGAATAGACTTACGATTTAAAATAAATTCGCTGCCACCAAAAGAAGATGACCTGGAGTATCTCTCATCCAAACTTGACTTCTAGATAAAGAAAAGTCTCCCCTGAAATGCATAACCACAATTCTTTTTTCCCATTAGATTAAGATATGGATTTACACCATCTGAATGGTTCTGAGAACCTCAAATAAAGAAATCAATTTAGAGTAGGGTTGAGCTGTTAATACTTCTAGATGCCTGGTAGGAAAAAATGCAAAGTTCCTCTCAAAGGATGAATCCTCAAACCAAGTCTTAGAGTATTTTCATAGATAAAGCCACCAAAGAAACATGATATCATGATACATACAAACATACATAAGGTAAAATTCACCACCCAAAATCAGTAGGACAATAGAATTATCAGATATTGAATATTGAATAAGAACAATTAAAAAATAAATAATGAAAATAGAAACATAAGAATGCTAGAAAGAACTATCCAGACATACAAAGAAAAAAAGAAATAGATTCCTTTTTTTTCTTTTTTTATTAGAAATAGATTCCTATAATGCAAAATGAAATCATTGCAATTAAAATCTGAATTAAAATATCTAACATGAATAAAAAAAGAAGTCTAGCAAAGTGTAAAATAGTTCAATTTTACAAAATTTCCATATGTGCTCAGAAACAATACAATCTCCAGTTGTTAGAAGCAAGGTTCAAAATTCTTTAGGTGAACTTTTATGTTAAAGCCTATACAAACATGCTATAATGTGTCTGCTTCATTCATCATTTACTGAGAAAAGTATGTTATTATGGAAGTAAGAAAATTTCATTTCTTTAGAGTCATTTAGAAAATAAATTATAGAAGCATACATATTATAAAATTTATGATAATAACCAAAATATATATGTAGCCAAGAATAAATCCAATAAAACATCTCTAAAACCCTTTTTAACAGAACATAGAAAATCTAATTGGAATACATTATCAATTATCTAAAATAGTGACATATATAGTATATAGTTTTCATGGATATTATTAAATCATTAAAATATCTATTGTATGAAAAAGAATATTATCAATTCAATACAATCAAAATCCTAATAAAGTTTTCCACAGAACATCATAAGCTGATTAAACAATGCACAGGGACAACTAATGACCAGCACTAGCCAAGACTCATAAAAAAACAAGTTGTAAGGGGCGCCTGGGTGGCTCAGTCAAACATCTGACTTTGGCTCAGGTCATGATCCCAGGGTCGTGGGACCAAGTCCTGTGGTGGGCTCCCTGCTCTGTGGGGAGTCCGCTTCTCCCTCTCCTTCTGTCCCCCCACCCAGCTCATGCTCTCTTGTGCTCTCAGATCCCTACCTCACACTGTACATGGACTTCAAATCCAGGTACATAATAGAAGCAAAACCTTAAAACTCTTAGTACAAAATATGGGAACCTGAGGTGAAAAAAATATTTGGCAAACAAAATGTAAAAACAATCCCATAAAAGAAGCTACTGATAAACTTACACTCATTACACAAAAACTTCTACTCAACAAAAGAAACAAAACCAAAAACAAAAGACAAAGCTCAGACTGGAAGAAGATACACTGCAAGTGTAAATTACACGTAGACTTGTGAAGATTTAGCACCTTAGAAAACAAAGGTTGGAGTTGATATTATCATCAACCTTTATTTATGTTCTTCTCCCCACTTAAGCTTTTTTTCTTTTTTTTTTCTTTTTTTTTCTTTTTTTTACTGTTTGTCTTAGTTCAGGCTATTACAACAAATTATCATAAACTGAGTGGCTTATAAAGAACAGAAATTTATGTCTCACGGTTTTGAAAGCTGAGAAGTCCAAAACCAAGTCTTCAGCGTATTTGGGGTCTGGTGAGAGCTCACTTCCTGGCTCACGGTCTGGCCACCTTGGGGCAAGGAAGCTCCCTAAGACCTTTTTTATGACGGCATGAACCCCATTATAGGGGCTTTCCCCTCATGACCTAATCATGAGGATCAGGCCTGTCAAAGGACCACCTCTTGATACCATCACACTGGGAATTATTTTTCAACAATGAATTTGGGGGGACACAAACATTCAACCTATGGCACCATTTTGTTTCATCTTTAGTAGTCTTAGATCACAAAGATATGTGTATTGGGCATTCAAAAACAATACCTAAATCAGTATATGTTTTTCCTTATATTTCAATTACACTTTTAAGAAGAAAGTACTCCTGCTTTTAGTAAACATTAAACCCATAGAATCATTTTTAGGGAGTCGAAATATTTAATCCTCATCTCAAAATGCAACACTATCTGAGATATAGAGGTTAGGTATTATAAACTTGAAACTTGCTTCCAAATTTTAAATTGTATTTCCTGATTATAGAAAACCATTGCATAAAGACATGGAATTTTAAATTCTAATACAAATTTATATCCATTAATTAACAAATATTAGTCACGTGGAGTCGCATTCAAGTTGGGACAATATTGCTCTCTTATTTTATTTCCATATGTATTTAAATGTTCCCTGAAAAACATAGCACCTGCAGACCCAATACATCGGTTACATTCTAAATTTATTGGCAAAGAGAAGGTGGATATTCAATATGTACCATAAATATCCAATCACTAATGTAAACACTCTTGGCAAACAACTGTTCCAACAGTGCCCACTGAGTCCTGCTGGCATAGCAGAGGGTGCTGCAGAATGAACACTGGGCCAGTTCCAAAGCCCTGCAGTAACATTCTACATAAACATGTCCAGATTTCTGAAATGCATTTCATATAGCATCCTCGCACTCATAAAAAAAGATGCCATGTTTATCTCTGCAGAGAACAAACTGAAGGAAATCATAGTTGTCTGGTGACTCAGCCTACAAATGAACCAGAAAGACAGTGTAACTTGTACTAGTCTTGCCATCTGGGTGATTTTAGGCTAACCACCAACTGTACTGAACCTCAAGAAACACAAAGTTTAGTATTCCATAAGGTATATTCTTAGTCAGTTATAAGATTTTGCCCACAGTCTAGGAAAAGAAATGCTTAAAAATGTATTTTCTTATTTATTTTGATCGGTGAAGAAAAGGACAATATGTGTGTTGTTATAACTATGTAGACCTTAATATTTTTTAAAGATTTTATCTATCTATCTATCTATCTATCTATCTATCTATCTATCTATCTATCATCCATTTAGAATGTGTGAGCAGGGGGAGGGGTGGAGGGAGAGGGAGAGAGAGAAGGAGAGAATCTCAAGCAGACTCTGCAGACCCTGATGCAGGGCTCAATCTCACAACCCCAAATCCATGACCTGAGCCAAAATCAAGAGTCAGATGCTTAACTGACGAGCCCCCCAAGCACCTTCAGATCTATATTTTTGACCAAAAGAATACAAAAAGCAGCTAATAGGCATATTTACAGCTGAGAATGGGTAATGAAGCTATTTCTGGAAGAGTAATTTAGTAGTTAAAAAAAAAAAAAAAGATAATGATGTTAAGGGGCACCTGGGTGGCTCAGTGGTTGAGCATCTGCCTTCAGCTCAGGGCATGACCCCGGGGTCCTGGGATCAAGTCCCATATCGGGCTCCCCGCAGGGAGCCTGCTTCTCCCTCTGACTGTGTCTCTGCCTCTCTCTGTGTGTTTCTCTTAAATAAGTACATAAAATCTTAAAAAAAAAAAAAAAAAAAAAAAGATAATGTTAGGAAAATGATAGGGCACCTGGTGCCTCAACTGGTTAAGCACCTGGTTCTTGATGTAGCTCAGGCCATGATCTCAGGGTTGTGAGATCAAGCTCCAGATCACACTCCCACACTGGGCATGAAGTCTACTTACAATTCTCTCTCTTCCTCTCCTTCTCCCCCACCTTTTAAAAAAAAGAGGGAGATAATGGTAAGTAGAATAATATTAATGTCAATAAAATCACAATACTTCATAAAAATCACTGTTCTATAGCAGACATCAGCAAACTTTTCCTGCAAAGGTTGAGATAATAAATATGTTGATGGGCAGCCCGGGTGGCTCAGTGGTTTAGCGCCGCCTTTAGCCCAGGGCATGATCCTGGAGACCCAGGATCGAGTCCCACATCAGGCTCCCTGCATGGAGCCTGCTTCTCCATCTGCCTGTGTCTCTGCACCCCTCTCTCTCTCTCTCTCTCTCTCTCTCTCTCTGTTTCTCTCATGAATAAATATATAAAATCTTAAAAATAAATAAATAAGTAAATAAGTTGATGTTGTGCACTGTATCGTCTGTTTGCCACTGCTCAACTTTGCCATTGCAGCATAAGTCATAGACAATAGATAAGTGAATGAATGTGGCTATGTTCCAATAAAACTTTATTTATAAAAACAAGCATTGGGCCAGATTCATCCATTGAGAGTCAACTGGCAATTCCCCTCTATCCTATTCAGTGGTTTACAAATCGGTGACTGTAATCTCACTGTTTGCAATGATGTAGATGGAGCTAGAAAATATAATGCTGAGTGAAATTAAGCCAGTCAGAGAAAGACAAATATGATTTCACCCATATGTGGAATTCAAGAAAGAAAACAAATGAACAAACAGGGAAAAAAAAACAGAGAGAGAGAAATCAAGAAACAGACTCTTAATTATAGAGAGCAAACCAATGGTCACCAGAGCAGAGATGGGTGGGGAATGGATGAAATAGGTGATGGGGATTTAGGAGTGTGACAATGCACACTGGGCGATGTATGGAAGTGTTGAATTACTCTATTATACACCTGAAACTAATATTACACTGTATGTTAACCACACTGGAATTAAAACAAAAAAAATAAAATAAAAAATATTTATAACATTGACTACTTTTTAACTCTTCGATAGTTTAAATAGCATTGGTTTATCAATCAGTTCATCACAGAAATTTTTCTGGAATATATTAAATTGGTGCCTTTATGTGTATGACAAATTCTTTAGCAATGTCTTTGTTTCTTCTACAGATATTGTTCTGTTTAGAATCAGTAACACTATGAGAACAAATATTGATAAAATATACATTCCTGGAACATTCATCATCTACATTTCCTCATGAATTTTCATTGAATTGAATAAATTTGTCTCTATTTTTCATATAAAAAACCAAATTGGTGATTGTATAGAAGACACTACTCATTTTTCAAAAGGATTATGCAGTTTTAAACAATTCTTGTTGTACTCATCAGATATTTAAGCTAAAATAATCTTGTCTTTTAGAAAATTGTTTTTTACTAACCTAGACATGAGAAGAAAAAAAGTCAGTTATTTTTGTTATTTATCATACTGTTGTATACCATACTAGATCTTTCTGTACTTTTAAAGGTAGGTTTATGGTCAAAATCAGCATCTCCAAAGCATTATGATAAAGCTGGTCAGAAGGTGAAATGAGAATAATTCGCAAAATGAATATCCAGAGCCATATCATTTATGAAATGAGGAATATTGATTATTAGGACAACTCAGCAAGCTCTACTGATCAAATTTCCTATGCTGGGATGTGTTTGTTTCCCCACAAAGAAGCCAACGTTTCCTGTATTTCCTTTGTGAAATTTCAAAGACAAATATATTTTGCTCTGTATTCAGAGAGGTAGTCTACTCTTAAATGAACAGCTGCTGATCACTTGAGGAGCTTTTGAGCTGAAAATCAAGGTAGATAAATATTTCAGCTCAATCAAAACACAAAAGAAAATTATCTCTTCATTGTGGATTCTCTGCAACACTTCTCAAAAACTGAAAAATCCTCAGTGAAACTGAACAATAAACATAATAAACCAGATGCTTTCTGTCATTTTCCTGCTTTATGACTCACATATCTTGAAAGCATAATTTATGTCTATATATTAAATAAATTGTGTTGCCAGCAGCCAAGGTTTTATTTGCTATGGAAAGAGCTGTGGACCAAGAGTTGGATTCTAGTTCCTGTTCTGCTAACTGCCAGCTGTGTGTCCTTGGGTGATCTGATGGGGAGCAAAAATTATTCCAGGGAATTGGAAGTAGGGTGAAGACATGGAGACCGTATGGGCTCCTATGAACATAGCTTCACCTGAAATGTGAGAAATATCTTTATTTGTCAATGAACCTCCAGCGATCCAAGAAAATAAACTGGTGTGCCTTGTCAGACTCTGAGGAACACAGATGCCCCCTTGGAGGAGAAATGTTCCAACCTGCTTCTGGAAACAAGAAGTTGGCCAGGTCAGGAGAAATTTTTAAAGCTAATGACAACGGGCATGTCCCTGTATGAGGGGCTACGAAGCTCTCAGGCAACTTCTGTAAAATCAACAGGCAACTAGGCCTCCAGAAGAGTTTCCCGGCCCTGGAGTCTAAGAGTGTAACTCACAGTTTCGGGGGCAATGCGGCAGACAAAAGGAAAACAAAGCAAAAAGTCCAGGCCAGACCAGAATTGGGCTTTAAGACGTTTCCAGCAGAGGGCAGCAGAGGCAGGAGCAAAGAAGGCAAATCCGTGACCAGGAGAAACCAAAGGCAATGAAGGCAGTTCCTAGATAACAATCTACAGAAGGCAAAGCTCCAGATGGTTCCCATATGAAAAAATGCTAGAGAGGGCCCCGACTCGTGGGTGGTGTTATCTTGTGGAATATGGAAGAACAGAGGACGATGCTGTGATGTCTGGCCCTGAAGCAGGTTGTAACCATCACTGTTGATTCCATCCTCTCGGTTACTTTACGTTGTAAGTGGCGTGCTCATCTCACATACACAACCATACAATAATAAGTACATGCAGACTGGACATATGGATACAAGAGTTCAACAATCCAGCATCTCTCTGTTTAAGCCACAGTCCCAAGAACGACATTCTCCTTTCTTCTCCAAAGAGTCAGTGGTGACAAGTAGAGAAGCATCATTTGAGGAAAGACTCTGTCAGCAGTTGAGCAAGTGGAAAAAGCCATCTAGGGAGCACTCAGCCCAGAAGATATTCATGTTCCCTCCTAAAGCCACGGCCAACTCTACGCTTCCCCACGTAGTCTGTGAACAGCTCCCAGAACCCCCATCTTGATGTTGCTGTCCAGCAACACCAGAATCCTGCTTCACTCAAATTTTTCCGTATCAAAAGGAGTTCAAATTGTAAATGGTGTAATGAAAACATCAAATTCTTTAAGGACCAAGCCAACCATTTTTGGATAAGGAAAGAAATCAAGGCGCCCGGCTGCCTCAGTCAGTAGAGCAAGTGACTCTTGATCTCAGGGTTCTAAGTTCAAGTCCCATGATGGAAAAATGGAAAGAAAGATCTAGTATGGTATAGAGATTCCTTAAAAAATAAATTCTAAAAAATAAATAAATAAACAAATAAAGTTTACAGAAAGCAGAAAAGAAATCCCAGCAATTGACCCAGAGTGAGTAAAACCAAGAAGCTTTCAGTCTGTTCCAGATCTCAAAACTGTTACAACGAGGAGACAGGACAATGTAGAACCCAGAAGGCACTCAAAGGAAAGGATCTACAGCACTGCCCTGATCATTTGTGGCTGATACCTTCACTCTACTCCTGAGGCAATAGGGATTTTGAATTAAGAGAACTTTACTATACACAATGCTGTGTCCCCAGATCAGTTCAACAAACCCATAGACATGAGCAAAACCTATGCTCAGATGCCATTGTCTTTCCTAAACGTTTGCTCCGAATATTTTTGCATTACTTTCAACCATCCCACAATAGGGCTGTGAAACAGCTGCTCCTCAGGGCTGTAGTGTATGCAACAACAACAACAAAAAAAGAGTAAATAGAAGTATCTTTCATCAGTCATATATTAAGTGTTTATACTATAATTCTAGGACATATATCTTTAGTTATTCAACAAATTATTTCATTTATTGAGTGACTTTCTTTGCCAGAGACTGTGCTAGGTGCTGGCAATTTAGTCTCCATCCATGACTCAATATGCTACTAGTAATTAGAAGCTCTGTATCCGAGAGAGAAATTGAACAATTTAGTTATGTAGCAAGGAAAACATAGTTTATATGAAGAGTAAGGTACACATAATTTGCATTCAGTGTGGGTTCCTTTGAAGTCAACCAGTTCCGTCTAGGCATAGCTGTCTACAGAATCCTCTGTGAAATGGACCCTACCTATTAAAGATTTCGATGCTCAGAATAGTCAAAATGAATGTCAATCTTACCCTTGACCCCTTACAGAACTTGGTCTTACCAACACTTCTTTATGATCAAGTAGACAATATTTTAAATCCTACTACAAGGATGGTAGTTAGTCTTCCAAGACAAGGTGGTGGAGAACATGTCCATCAGACAAGGTTCTTCAAATAGCACCCACATCAGCAGGTCTTAGCAGGACCCAAAAAGCAAGTGGGACATATTTAAACCCACTGGTGCAGTACAAATGCCCTCTGTCTCTGAATGAAGGAAAAAATCCATAGGTTCAAACACCTATAATATAAGGAGCAAGAGAGAATTCTATATTGACAGATAAAAATCGCAGCTTGTATATTCACCCAGAAGAGAAGCCATCTTAGCACTTCAAAGAGATAAGCTACAAGGGTGCCTTCAGGCGGACCAATATTTTCCTCAAATTGGATTTCTCTAATCCCTGAACTGTGACCAGAAAAGACTTCAGCCTAGAAAATTGATTTTTCAGCTACACTTCCTGAGGACTCACCAGAGCCACAAAGTAAAAGAAACAATAATTCTTCTTTGTCCACTGCATTGATGAAATGAAATCACATGGTGTTTTTATACCCACCAGTATAACTGAGAAATGGTCTTGCAATTGGTTACCTCTTCATAGTTAAAATATTACATTCACTATGGGAGGAAGGTTGTTTATGTGCCATGTAGGGGGATACCATATATAAGTATTTTGTTCATTTGATTTCTCTTAGTTTTGTTCAATAAATATTGAACTGCCTGGCCAGAGCTTCTTCAAATGCTTCTAGGAACGATGACTGCAAGTACAGTGTGGCCTCAACCTGATGCTTTAGTAGGAACACAAAGACTAATAAAATACAGTCCGGCCCCCAAGGAGTTATAATCCAGAGGCTGTTGCATTGTACAATGATGATGTAAAGAATCAAAATAAAGAATTGTTTTGGTAAAAGTCTGCTGTGCTTTTTTATCTTAATAGTTCTGAGTTTACATTGCTGCATGTCACCATGTGTGGGCTGATACACTAGACATATTTCACAGCCCATCAAAAAAGAACAATGTTGTTAAAGGGCCAAGTGTTCCCCTGGATGCATATCCAACCAGCAGCAGGAAAGCAACCCCTTAAGCATCTTAAAAGGAATAACAACTCCACCAAGAAAAACAGATTCTGAATTATCTTCTCTTAGCACTTCCAGAAGCCAAAGGAGAAGAGTTTTATTTTTTCTCATATTCTCCAGTCTTCTTTGGAGTCCTTCCTAGTTCTGGCTGGGTTTTCACCCATAAATAATTCAACAGGTAAACTGCAATAATGATATGTGTACATGTCATCTGGAGTCATTAATTAAGATTCATTTACATTTTAAAATGTCTCTTACTTATTTTTTATTGACAGAAACTTTTTATTAGTTATTTTTAACTTCCAGCATTAGATTTTCCTTCTTGTCATAAAATTATTAACTCAGCAGCTCAGCCATAGTTTAGCACTATTATTAATTTTCAAACTATGGTGAGTTTTAAAAGATTATTTTCTCTGTCACTTTCCATCTTGAGGTAGTTCTATGTAGCACCAAATACTAGGTAATAACAGGCTTTCTCTCAAAAGTCTGCAAGTTTCTTAGGGACAGGATTTATTCAGAATGGATCTATTTTTAAAGCAGTAAAGCACCTGGAAGCAACTAGTTTTTCTTCCATAAATAATGTTGTTATATTTATTGTTTCTTCAGCATCTCATGTCTGTGTAGATTGGTCTCAGACGTTTATAGATCATTGCTGTACTCTACTTTTTAACATCTACTGAATCCTTCTTTAATCTCTAGTTATTCTTTAGTGGGCTCCTCAAATGTTATATGAGAAACAAGGAGATTTGAGTTTCAGGCAGCAGTGGTCTTGACTTTTTAATGAAATTTCCCTTATATGGACTTCAATATCCTCCTATGCAAAATAAAGGTGATAGGCTAGGTGGTATATGTGCAAAGTTCCTCCTAGCATTAAAAATCTACATTTTAAAAAAGATTTTATTCATTTATTTGATAGAGAGAGGGAGAACACAAGCAGGGGGAGTGGCAGGCAGAAGGGGAACGAAAAGCAGACTTCCCGCTAAGCAAGGTGCCCGACTTCCTCTCCGGGCTTGATCCCAGGATCCTGGGATCATGACCTGGGCTGAAGGTAGACACTTAACCGACTAAGCCATCCATGGGCCCCAAAAACCTACATTTTTATAATGGAATTTCCTAAAACTAGCTTCAGAATATATGCCTGTCTTGCCAAGATGTGTTCAAAATGTTCAAAGTTAAAATCATATGAAAAATCAACATAGCATTTAATTATCCATTTAATACAGCATTTAAGTACAGATATCTCCTTAGAAAATGTGTGTAAATATTTTCTTTAGAATATAAAATGTTGTTTTATAAGGGTAACATTATTCTGCAAAATAGATTTTCCAAAGGTAAAACTGGTATCAATAGTCACAGTCTGCAAAGAGATAGATGCAAGCTCAACATTTCAAGACCTTTTTAACAATCAGATTTTTCCAATAAATGAATCAGCTACTTGCAGGGTATTGGGTTACCCTCTCCAGGGAATTAAGGCAGACTCCAACTAATCACTTGACATTAATGACAAATGTCATTAGGTAAGATCTGTAAAGTTCCTTCAAATCCTAAGATGTGGGGTATTAAGACACAAGCAGAAGTCTGAATTTATTTTTAAAAAATCAATCTCTTTCCAACAATCAGATGTACTAGCAGATATAAAAGTATTTCATCAATTTTTTTATACTGCTGAGCCATTAAGATACAGCCATTTTATAGGTCAGATAAGTATCTGGCCGAGCTCATATAATAAGCTGGATTCATGTTTTATCCTAGAGGAAAAAATCAGATGCAATGGGTAGAACCACAGTCCACTGTCTGGTAGGTTTGAAGGAGAGATAACAGTCCTATGAATTTGAAATAGACATTATCACCTATATACAAAGTCATTCCTACATAAATGCATTAAAGACATGGAGAAACCATGGCCCTGGCAGATTAAACTTTTATTATCCAGAGAAGCAGTTACTTTATGGATCACAGACTCCTTTGAAACTCCAACAAAGCAATGGACACAGGATTATGAAAACAAGAAAGCATGACAATGGCTACTTTCTCATTCCTTTCCAACTCTACATCATTTATAGTAGACTTAATTTTACAGCCTTACAGTATATGGAGAAATTGGTTTATGTTCCACAAATAATAATGTTATATATATTGGTTTTTCAGAAATTCCAAATCTTGTTTAAGTTGGTCTCTGGCCTATTGAGATTTAGAGATAGCTTGACTTAAATAAGATCTGGAGTCTATTGTGTTCCAAGCTGAAAGAATTATTGAAAAACTTTATTCCCTATGCCTGCACAAGCACCTAAAAAAATAACTTCAGAGTTCAGAACCAAGGACAAAAGTTGTACTGGGAAGAGACTGGTTCCCAGAAATCAGGAGCCTCTAAAAAAAAGGAAAAAAAAAAAAAAAAAAGGATCTTCATATGCTGACACAAATGTGCTAGGTTGCTCTGACTCCAGAAGGCAGATGAAGAGGCTAACCCCTGAAAGAAGGAGAGAGCATTGAGTCTAGAAAGACCAGAGATCAGAGAAATTTCCACCAGCCACTCAACAGGGTTTGACAACCTACACAATTATGCACCAATAATGCAGCTACTCTAGTAAATGTCTGCTATTCAAAATAGTATAATTGATAGATCTGGGCCCAGAAAATTCAAGCAAAATGTCAATTCAGTTAAGAGGGCTCAAAAGCTACAGTTAACAAACAGACTACGTAATCAGAATAGATATCCTGTGACACAGAACTGCTAGAGGAGATAAACTACGATCTGAACAAAAATAACGCACTTGAGGGTTTTTCAAGTGAAGCATAAAGACTTCATGGAGCCAAAAGATACAATTTCCCAACTTGAACATTCAATAGATGAGTTGAGGGATAAGGCACTATTGAGACCCAAATTAGTGATTTGGAAGGTCAAGTATAAGAAATCTCAAGTTTTCTTAAAGTACAGAGCAAACTACGGAGATGAAGATAATAAAAGAAAAATAAAACAAGAGAATTAAATGATAGATTAAAAGAATTTAACATGAAAATATTATTAATTCCATAGGAAGATAAGGAACAGATGGAGGAAAAGTAAACACTTAAAAATTAGAAGAAAAATTCCCCTTGAAAGGGAGATACCTGTGTCTGCCAATCTAAGGGGCTCAACAAGGGTTAGATTAATGAGAAAAGATACAGAACTAAGCTCACCCTGCTAAACTTCTGGAACTCTTAAGATAATTTTTTAAAAATATATTAAAAAAGAAAGAATAACTTAGCTAAAGTGAAAATTAAAATGAGATTTATACCAAACAGCTTCAATCTGGTGTAACTAGTAGCGAGTGCAATGGCATCCACAAGACTACTAAAAAAGAAAAAAAAAAATGACTAGGGATGCCTGGGTGGCTCAGTGGTTGAGCATGTGCCTTCTGCTCTGGGTGTGATCCCAGGGTCCTGGGATTGAGTCCGCTTCAAGCTCCCTGCAGGGAGCCTGCCTCTCCTCCTGCCTGTGTCTCTGCCTCTCTCTCTGTATCACTCATGAATAAATGTATGAAATCTTTAAAATAAAAAAAAAAGACTGTGATCTCAGAATTCTGTAGCCAACCAATATAACAATTACTGGTTGAGCTTAAATAAAAATATTTTAGGACATACAGGACTTCAAAGAATATATCACCTATATATTATATTTGAGGAGAACACTGGAGAAAATTTCTTAACCAAGGAAAAGATCAACAAATGTTAGTTATTAGTAGTATTGCTCCTAAACTACCTTGTGCAAAACAAAGTAATTAGGTAAGAGAAGGAATGGAAGAAGGTAATCTTTAGGTAAAGATTAAAGAAGGTAAAGAAGAATTAGGTAAGAGAAGGAATCAATCCAAATATAACAGTAAATGGGATAGGAAGAACTTTCAAATTAATAAGGGGGAAGAGTAGACAGATGAAATGGAAACTTGATCAAAGCAATAAAGAAAAATAAAATATGAAAATAAAAACAGAATCTAAGGGGCACCTGGGTGGTGCAGTTGGTTAAGTGTGGGACTCTTGGTTTCAGCTGAGGTCATCATCTCAGGGTCGTGATCTTAGGGTCATGAGAAGGAGCCCCATGTGGAGCTTCACATCTGCTTAAGACCCTTGCCCCTTCCTCTGCCATCCCCCTCTCTAAAATAAATAAATACATATTTAAAAAAATAAAAATAGAATCTAAGCAATATAGAGACTCTAATATTGGCTGGGGGAGGGGAGCCCAGCTGTATTTAAAGGAAGTGATCTTTAAAATTTTTAATAAAAAGACAAAGAGATGTCATGTAAGAGACACCAAATAAAAAATGGGTGGGGGGCGTGGAGAGGGAGAGGAGGGTAAAACAGAAACTAACATTAAATATACTACGAGATAAAAATGCATGTAACATAAATAGCAAATATAATCAGTTACTGTAAAAAAAAAATCAGTTATTGTATGATAGTGACCAAAAAAAAAAAAATGTGTATATGCAACTGTCATAAATTTCTATGTAACAACCAAAAGAACTGCTAACTCACAAACCCAAAACTTTTAAAAGTACATGGATAGCCTAGAAAAAAGTGCAATTATTTCAGGAGTCTTCAATATGTTTCTATTAGAATTAGACACATCTAGTGAACATAAGCATGTGTCACACTAAAATTGAATATTACTATTTCATTTAATGTGAATTAATATATACATGGAATTATATATTCCTCAAAAGAAATAGAATTTTAGTAAATGTCTATTCAGGGAATATTTATAATAATTAATAATCTTGTTCACAAAGACATGATCAACAAAATCCTTTTAAAGACCAGGTCACATTCTCTGAGCATAATCCAACACCATTAATTTTTTTTATAAATTAATATATCTAGAAAAAACATAATTCAGGCAATAGACAAAGAGCTAATATTTATAATATTAAAGGGGCTCTTATAGGGATCCCTGAGTGGCTCAGCGGTTTAGCGCCTGCCTTTGGCCCAGGGCTCGATCCTGGAGTCCCGGGATCGAGTCCCACGTCAGGCTCCCAGCATGGAGCCTGCTTCTCCCTCGGCCTGTGTCTCTGCCTCTCTCTCTCTATGTCTATCATAAATAAATAAATAAATCTTTTTTTTTTTTTTAAAAAGGGCTCTTATAAATTGACATCAAAAAGATGTTTTCTATGAGGATTCATAGAAAAAAATGGCAAACCATTTGAATGAACACTCACAGAAAAGACATCTAACAGCTTAAAAATGTGGGAAACAGGCTCAAATCCACTGATTATCATCAACAGGAAAAGAGTGAATATATTATTTTACATATTATTGCAATATGTATTATGTCCCATGTACATGGAAAGACATGCAGAAATTTAAAACAATGAATTAGACTCACCATTTTACTCAGAAGAATTCCCATTGCACAATATTGAAAAACCCAGATAGGCAAGACCAATGAAAGACAGAAAGTAGACTAGTGATCACCTAAGGCTGAGGGTAGGATTGGGTGCAACTGCAAATCACAGTCATTTTGAGGTGATAAAAATGTCCTAAACCAGATTATATGATGACTGTATAATTAAATAAAGTTACTAAAAATCATTGAGCTGTGCACTTGAACTTGGTAAGTTTCATGTATATAAATTATATCTCAATAAATTTGAAAAAAATAAAACTTAAATAGCCCCCTGTGGCTAGTTGCTACCATAAAATTTTATTTAAAACAAAAAAGGAGAATGCAGGAAAGTAGGCATAACATGGTGCCATTTTTACTTTTTATGCAAAATAAATAATTGATGGAAATAAAAAGGAAGAGCAACCAAGCATTAAAATAAAAGAAAAACAAAAGATTGCACTAAAAATAGAATATATATAACATCTTTGCATTTATATAAAGTGATATGCATCACTGCATTTATACAAAATGGTAAACATGTAGGGTATATTCATAAATGTTAAGATACCTATAATTAACTTTAAAATACTTCAGCATAGAGAATATAGCATTATGAATGTACAAATAAGTTTATGATTCCCCTCTAGGGATATTCTGTTGCCCTAATTATGCATCCGCAGTCCAGTTGAAAGTTATATAGATTTTTATCAGAAGTCCATAAACCAAAAGTGGCCATTACAGGTGCTTCTATTTTCATTTTCTTGATCATTACCTGAACATAAAAAATACTGGAAAAGGACTTTTACTAGTACGATTGTTGGCCTGCGAATTAGCATGGCAAGTGTTAGAACTGGGCTCTCACTGGCAAAATTAAAGCTATTTTAAAAATGCATTTTGACTAAAACACTTTAAGAACCCTCCTCTCTCAAATTCCCTGCATGCACAAGACATAAGAACACAGCCATGTGTGGCCTGAAATCTTGGGAAGGTATTGAAGCTTGACCAACAAGCAGTCCTAAATCCGGCCATTGGAAATCAGTGTGACTTAGGAGAATGCCAAAACCACGCCTCCAGAAAAACCATCATACCACCCTCAGGTGCACCTTTTTATACAAAGTAGAGGTTGAAACACTTAAAAGGATAGAAAACTGGACTTTGTCAAGCTAATAGAAAAGGTTATATAAGTTGTTTTCTGCCTGCTTATTTATGTTCGATTATTTAATAAATCCATGTGTGGAAGAATTTATTTATTTATTTATTTTTAAGTGTGGAAGAATTTAGACGGATAATCCTTTCATTATAATCTAGTAGTTGAATTTAGGGTGCGTCGAACCCTCATCACATCCAATTACATTTTGTACTACTCTTTCCAGCCAAGAGAACCTACAAGCTGTATGGAGCCAGATTAGCCAGTTCGCAACAACAAATAAAGATACCTTTAAAAAAGAGAAATGTCTGACTTAGCTCTTCATGAAAAGAACTCTGTATGTACGTATACACAAAGTTTTCATGTTCACTTTGGACTGCCGGTAGGTAAGCATTTGAAATGCAAATACAGACATGTCTATTCAAATGTGAACATGTCTAGTCCAAATGTGAAATTTGAAGGACACGCGTAGGATCCCTGATTCAGTCCAATTTATTCCAGCACACCCTTGGAAGTGAACCTGTACCCGTGGACTGCAATGCAAGGTAAGTAGTTACCTGGCCACGGGGTTGCAGCTTCTATTCTGCTAGCAGAGATGAGTGTGTGCGCCTCTCCCTAGCTGGCTGTTGACCACGGGCTGCTAGCAGACAGTTAGGACTTCACCGTGGGCAAGCCACTCTAGGCGTTTCCTTTATTGTTTAGGAATTTGGGAAACAGAAACATGAATGAAGGAATAACTAGGAACTTCATCTCACTGGCAAACAGAGAGTACAAGAAGCGATCCTAAGAAATTAAACAAATCAAATTAGACAGGGCAGGGACAAGAGAACTGGGAAGGCGTAATTGGAGATTTTGACTTAATTGAAATGAGAACACCAAGAGAGGCTTTTGAGTAGCTCAATGGGTGACCTTTATCCACAAAAGTTACTGAGAAGAAAAAATAACTCTGGCATTTTGGAACTAATAGAACGCAAGCTAAGGGTGGGGGGTTGGCTCTGAAAGCGCATAAGAGAAAAACATAAGCGACGGTGGCTGAACAGGAAGCTGTGAAAAACAGAAGAAAATGGAAGTATATTTAAGACGTAGTTTTAAAGAATCTACAAGATTTGTTGATAATGAGGCTATGAAGGACAAAAGATCGTTTCCCACTGACGGAAGGTAACGCAAATATACAATCCATTCATACATCAATACCAGATGAATCTTCTAAAAATGTTACATCCAACTGCTCTCTTTCTGTCCCTTTGAGGGAAAGAACCTTATTCTAGAATCTTCAATAAGGTCTCAATTCCTTGTCTTAAAATTGAAAATTTTTCATAGTGTGGTCCCAAACTATCTTTCTAAACAGTATGCTTAAAAATGATTCTGATTGCAAAGGGTTTATGTGTTTCCTTTCTAGAACTCAGAAGAAAATTTTGATTTAATTAATTTGATAATTTGATTAATCAGAGCAAGACTTTCTCTTCATCCCACCATCGCCATTCTAGGTCTTCCACCTATATTCCAGGGTGGGAAGAAGTACAGGGGTGAGAGGCAGAGAGGTTGATACACGCCCTTGGCCTCACGGTGGGACACCGTGCGTGTGGGATGGGTACTCAGGCCTGGGCAGTCGCAGCACAGATGAGTTGAGCAGAAGACTATGGCCCTGTGCTGGCCTCCCCGGAGACCATCTCCCTCTTCACCAGTTTTTTATTTCTTCATTTCAGTCTCCTGCCAGTGGAATCCCAACCCCCTTTCCCCCAGCTTCCGGATACTTTTCAACTCATTCCTCTCGGTGTGAATCCGGATCTTTTGTATCACATTTACTTTGCCTACTGACGGAGTATTTGCTGCCCACGTGGCTCTTCAGGGGATGACTCCACCCTTGCTTCAAGTTCACAGTGCCAACTGTAGGAAAGAAAAAGGCCTTTGGGGTACAAATAAAAGGAGGAAGTCATAAAAATAACTTTGAAATAATAGACTGACCTGCCATGAAGTTAGTTCATCCTTCCTGGTCCTGACAGAGTCATTCTCAAGCAAGAATCTTTGACTGTTCCAGTAGCGTCTTCGTTTACTTGGCGTGTCTAAGCCACATTTCTCCAATTCAGCTTTTTCACTGTCTCATTTCCAGTTACTTTTATTACTATTCTTCAAACCTCAAGCTCGATGGCCACACTCTAAACACTTTATCCCTACAACATCCTACCCCTAAGTATAACCACCCTGACCAGTGTCTTATCTCTTCAGTGTGCTTGCCAGTCCCTCTCATTATTCCTGCTTTGCCACTTTTCAGGGACTTCTTGGTCCTTGATCTCATCCCTCTTTGCTCTCGACTTTCTCGCCCCCTCCTAACGTCTCTCCTTCCCAGCCTAGTTTCTAGAACACATTATTCAGCCACTCTCTTGCCAAAATTACTTTCCTTATCCTGTTTTCCTTCTATCATATCTCTGTGCTGAAGTGAATCCCAACTCTTCTACATCCTGAAGGTGGCTTTTTCCGTGTTTACCCCTAGACTGCTAATCCATCATTCCTATAGAAACATCACACAACTACTTAGATTTGATACCATTAAAAATTCATGACCTCAAACTTTAACTGTCCAGCAATCCTGCAGTTCTTCTCTAGGCAACTCTCTCTCCTCTTTTCTACAGTGACTGTCTTTAAATTCCTCTACCTTCCTTAAACCTCTGAACTTGATGCTACTTACTTCCCTCTCAGCAAATGCCCTGACCTGCTATTCATAAGGAAAATAAAAATTTTCAGTGTGGAATTACCTCAATTCCTCCACAAAATCATCTCTTCTGAATATATACTGAATGCTAATTAATTGCAGAAATTCATATCAGTTCTCTCATTCCATTAGGTTCTTTGAGGCCCTTCTCAGGAGTGTTGTCCCACTGTGGGGCCAAGAGTGTTCAGCTGAGGACGCCCCTCTGCAGACGGTTGGAGGGCAGAGTGCTCACCTGATGACCTGCTCTCTGTGCATTCCAACCTACATGCTGTGATATTTGCCCTAGAATTTATAATCTGCCCCCACCCCACACATTACCATCTTCCCAATAATATTTAAACATTCTCCAATCGGGAAAATAAAATCTTATACACCCACCCCCAAAACACCTCTCAAGTCAGTCTGTCTTCTCCCGTCTCCACACCACTCTTCTAGCCAAGATTTCTCATATTACTCACACCTCCCCTCGGGTCCAAGTGCCCCTCCCCTCAATTTATCCTCAAACTACAGCCAAGGTAGTTATGAAATCACAAATGTGATTATGTCATGCTCCTTCTCAAACACTCTTAGTGATTTTCCAATGTTTTTAAGATAAAGTGCAGACTTCCTTGGAAGGCCTATCACTATCAACAATAATCACAACTAATATTTACTGGACACGTACCATACATTAAGCATTAAGCTAGGTGCTTCACATATCTCAACTTTCCAATCTTCACCAAAATGTGAAAACATTGGTATAGCGTCATGCTCAAGTTGTAAATAATAAAATTCAGACTAAATGAAATAACAAGGCTTCACAGACATTGAGCCAATGTTCAAACTCAACTCCACCTGTTTTTCTGCCTAAGAACTTTCCATTATACCATAATTCCAGTCATTGTTATGGCCTTCTAGTTATCTTTGTGGCTCAACAAAAGCTGACATTTAAAAAAAAAAAAAAAGGTTGGTGTGTGCATGTTTTCTTTTTCAAGATATTTTACAAATTTCCCCAAATTGAAGCAAAGACAGGTAAATTAATTTGTCGAAGATCACACATTTAGTAAGTGGCAGAGCCCTAAAATCAGGCAATCAATCAGATAATCTGGTCTTGAGCTATATGATAGAAATACTGCCCTCCTTCCTTTATTGAATATAAATTGCCAAGGGGGCATGGGTTTCTGGATGCTACCTGAAATCCCCATGAAATCAAGTAGAAGATTTCAGATAGTAGGTTAGGTATGGCTGGAGCCAACCAGAGAGGTAGCTATGATCTTGCTTGCTTAGCCATCACTGTCATCCTCATGGCCTCATTTCCCTTCCGCATGAAGGCATAGCACCCCTAGTGCTCACAACAGTGAAGCCAGTTATTAACAGCAATGGGTGACGTTTGGTGAAAATTTTTTGGTGTTTAGCAAAACAATAAGACATAACCACTCATTCCAGACTAGTGTTAGAAGTACAGGACTGGATGCCAAGCTTGACTTGAATTCCAGGGGCAGCCACCTGCAAGGGCAGCAGGATTAGCTAAGAGCAATCATATTACAAGGGGCTAAAGCTGCTTAGTTGAGGCAGAAATCCGAAGTCAATTGTCAAAGCCAGGTTGAGGGCCAGAGGAGTCAGTAATCACTCCTAGATGAGAGGCTAGAGTACAGCCATAGAGAAGTTAAGAGTGAGACAGTGAAACAAAACATGGTAGTCAAGAATGGAGTGTGGGGGTAGGAGACAGAGGACAACGGCCAGGTGGTTCTACTGCAGTGCTACGCATGGTCCCTTTGCTGGTTATGATAGAACAAATGAGTCATTCTTGCTCCGGGGCTATACCAAGGTTTTCTTGATAGTTACTCTCTTTGACACCATCTACCTCGTTCTGTCCTATGCGCACATGTTTATTAAGCAGCAGAACTGAGAGCTCTGCCACTTAATGGATTCAGGGAAGGGACAATCGAGGATAGGATGTCAATACTGAAACCCATCTTGTTAAACATGATCTCTCTGGACTGCTAAGGTGAAAGTAGAGAGAATAGAGCCAGTGTGACTTGTACAACTTTGGATATAAAACCTTTGCTTTTCCTTTTGAGCTAAATAACACTATCTCAAATCATTTATCTGCAAAATGGGACTGGTATTAATCTTATGGAATTCTTAAGAAAATTAGATGAGTTCATGTATGTAAAACACTTAGATGGTACTTGGCATAGTATGCAGGAGAAATTAAAAGATAAACTCTAAAGCACACCATCCATACTTTTAAACATTTCCCACATCCTTCACAACTGACAGCTCATTCTAAAGAGCAGAGGCATCATCACAAGAGACAAGAACCAGCAACTGTGACCTTTACCTCAATTTAAGACATTTATCCAATAGTGTGGTGAGTCTTACCCTGTATCTCACCCCCTGGAGAGCTCTTGGCATCTTGTATCACAGAATCCTGAGCCATGAGCAGTGAGAAGATCCTTTACAGAGAACTAGGTGCTCTGCCCATCAGATAGATATCCCCTCCCTCACATGCAGCTTTGATAAACAGCACAAAGTGATATTAATCATAAAAATCACAGCTCAAATGGTATCATAATCACAAAAGCAGCCCAAAGTGAAAGAGAAAAGAAGGTGTTAGAGAGTGAGAAGAGCCCAGAAGAACAAATGGAAGGACAACACAGGTCACTCCAAGCTATCCAAAGACTTGAATGGGCTGGGCATGATTTTGTTTTGTTTTGTTTTTTTAATCTCTTTTTAACTTTTCCCAGGGTAGGACATTGAATGAATGAAACTAGCAAGCACTTTGACTCATGATAGGACTTCTTACCACTCCATCAGCGCTGACTCAATAAGGTGACTGGTGTCCAATTTGACTTTGCCTTTACCTACAAGGCAGCAGATGGGTTCCAAGAGAGAATTTCTGGGAGACCGCAGGCAGGACCCCACTTGGTAGTTCAAGAGCCTAACAAGTTAATTCTAGCTGGGGCTTCTTCACATATCAATAACTTGAAGATAAATTATTAGTATCCGTCTTCTGGGAATTTAGGGGAAATAATTTCTTCCTCAGGCTTCTATAGATTTTACTTCCCGTTCCATTATCTTTCAGATTTTAGTTTACTTCTACACAGGTGGTTCTTCTTTGGTTTTACATTTTCCTCACGTGTGCTGTGAACACACACAATGGGCTTCAAACCAGAGCATTTGATCTCTCCCTGTGCTTAACTTTCTGGGAAGATGTCACAATTGCCCCTTCATAGTAATCAAAGGGCACTTCTATCTCTTCCTCAGAAAAATCACAGCTCTCAGGTGGGGAGGCAAAGGGAAATGGTACATCTTTCACATCCTTGGTTCAGTTATGAGAGTGAGAAGAGATAAAAGAAGATGAAAACGGGCTTCAAAACACGCAGAAAACTCCTGTCTTTACAAAGGAAGAAAATGGTGGCATTCAAAACACTACAGAGCAATGTAAGCAATCCTTCTAACTCCCAAACAAATAAAAGACCTTTCACAAAAGAAATCTTATGTGACCTGAGACAATAAACCCCTATACAGTTCAGCAGTTGGTTTTATAGCTTAAACAGTCAAGCTTTGTCTTCACACATCCACAAATCTGGTACTTGGAACTTTTCAATACCTATTGTGTTCAAATTATTGCTACCCTATAATTTTCTTGATCCCATTCACCTGAAAATAGAAGGTAAAGGTACCCTATGTTAAGCGACCTGACTTTCCTTCATAGCAGCCATTTAAAACAAGAGGGGCTGAATGTTATATATATATGGTCTTTTAAGAACTTCCTAGACTTACATGAGAAATGTTCTATTCTGGGCAAGTAGAAATCAATGATAAATTCATGATATGTTTTATTTGTTTTTTAATTAACAAATTTTTATTTTTTTTAAATTTTTTTTTACAGGGGAACAGGTGCAGAGGGAGAGGGAGAGAGAGAGAGAGAGAGAGAGAGAGAGAGAATCCCACGCAGGCTCCACATCCAGCATGGAGCCAGAGCACATGGGGCTCAATTTCACTACCCTGAGATCATGACCCAAGCCAAAACCAAGAGTCAGAAGCTTAGGTGACTGAACTTAATAAGATCTTAAGAAGAACTGTCAACTTAAATAAAAGCTTACCAGCAAAAAAGAAAGAGGCAAAACAGCTGTAATGGAAACAGTGTCAGAAATGGAGAGTGGAGGTCAGGCAACCCTGGGAGGAGCTCTGACTTGGGTAGTAGGTGTCAGCACTAACTTGGAGGGAACACCAGGGCAAAGTGGGTGATGGGGAGTGGCAGATGGAGCAGGTGGATGTTAGTGCCAGAGCATGTGGCGTTTGGCGGCAGGACTGGTGATGATTGTCATCAGAGACATAATCGATAAGGTGAAGTCCCTGCAAGTAAGGGTAGGCTGTGACGGGTATCTGGGATGGTGACCAACCACTGTCAAGTCTGGCAGTCACGGGAGAACCTTAGCTCCTGTTGTGTAGCAGTGAGATTCTGGTGACTGAAGGAAAGTGGAAGGAGCAAGTGATAGTTTCAAAACAGAAACCAACAAACAAAACCCTGTGACCATTACCAACCACCACCACCAACAGAGGTTCACCCAAGGAGCACAGAGGGCCAGTCCTCTGCCCATGATTAAATCAATCGTGTCATTCATGAAGCACTAGCCTCAACTGACAGATGAGGAAACTTAATTACTCAGTCTTCCCAAATTCTCTTAGCTGGCAAGTGTCACAGGCAGATTTTTCCAAAGTCAAACGTACTGGGCTCCAAAACTCTCAAACCTTGTAATTAATTTATGCTTCCACGCTAGAAGAACAGAGGCACAGGGAACTCAGCAAACACAGAACAAAGCTGTGGTTATAAGATGTTTGCATTTGCGTAGCATTTTCACAGCTTTAAACATGAGGAAACTGGAGCCCGGACGGCTAACTGACCTGTTGAAGATGACACAGCCAAGGAACCTAGAGCACTCCAGAACCTGGCGTGTACTTTTCACTTGAAGGCACGGTCTTAGGGTCAAGATAGAAACCTAGACTTTCAAGGACCCAGCAGACCAGCGAGGCTGATTTGAACATTAAGTCACCCTAAGTAAGGCACGCTTACAAGAATAGAGGAGGGGGACATTTTTGAGACCTTGGTTTAGGCGGAGTTCTTAACACCAAAGGCATAAACCATAAAATAACAATAGTTAAATTGGGCTTTATTAAAAAAAAACTTTTAATCCATGAAAGACACTGTCCATAGTATGAAAAACAAGCCATATTAGAGTTTATTCACAATCACAGATCTGGCCAAGAGCTTGTGTCGAGGATGTGTAAAGCACTCCCATTAATTAAAAAGAAATCGGGGATCCCTGGGTGGTGCAGCGGTTTGGCGCCTGCCTTTGGCCCAGGGCGCGATCCTGGAGTCCCAGGATCGAGTCCCACGTCAGGCTCCCGGCATGGAGCCTGCTTCTCCCTCCTCCTGTGTCTCTGCCTCTCCCTCTCTCTCTCTGTGACTATCATAAATAAATTTAAAAAAAAAAAAATTAAAAAGAAATCTTTTTAAATGGGCAAAAGATTTCCATAGACACTTCCGCAAAGATCTATAAACGGAAAATACGCTCAACATCGCTGGCCATCAGGAAAGCAAAACTGTAAGTCCCGATGAGATACCATCACACATCTATTTGAACAACAAAAAGCAAAAGGACTGACAACCTCAAGTCTGGCGAGGATGGAGCAACTGGGTGCTCACACCCTGCTGGCCGGGATGCACAACGGTAGAGCCACATTGGAAGACAGTTTGTTTCTTGTATAGCTAAACATACATGTGCCACCTGACCCAGCAATCCTACTCATCAATATTTATACAAAAGAAATGAAAACTTAAATTCACAAAAACAGCGGCTCTCTAAAGCATTTTATTCATAATAGCTAACAAAAATAAAAAATAAAAAATAAAAAAAACCTGGAAACCAGCAAAATGTTCCTCCTGGTAAAAACTGTTGTACATACATTCAATGCCATACTACTCAGCAATGAAATATCAAACTATTGATATTTTCAACACGAATGAATTGCAAATGCATGACACTAAAGGAAAGAGGCCCGACCCAAGGACCCAAGTCCTGGATGGACTCATTTATGTGACATTCTGGAAAAGACAATGACCCTCAGCCAGAGTACAGATCAGTACTTGCCAGGGATTAGACGGGTTGACTACCAGGAGGCAGCACAAGGATAGCTTTTTCTTTTATGATGAAACCCTGTGTCTCTTGATTATGGTGGTAGACACCAGATCCTATGTATTTGCAAAACTCAGAGCCCTACACACACACACACACACACACACACACGCACACACACACACATTTGACTGCTGTAAATCAGATAAATTTCTTAAAAAGAATTTTTTTAAAAAAACTGTGTATGTGTGTGTAAAGAGAAAAAGAGAAAGACTATGCTGAAAGACAGATTTCACATGAAAGTTGGAAAGCGTGGGCCTCTCCCACGTGGTGTGTCTTGTGCACAGCAGCCCTTCAATAAGCATTTGTTAAATCAATAAGTATTTGTTAAAAGAGCAGAGGATGCAAGTTACCTCAAACTAACTTCATTTCCAAAATATAAATACCAAAATTAAACAATTAGTGCCATTCCTAATTGTCTCAGGAATGATTCAGATCAAGATATTTGAACTTTTACCATTCTCTACACACCAATCTTGGAGAGTTACATAAAAGCAACAAAATCGATTCAATTAATTTATTAGCATATTTAAAATTCAGAATGGCCACTGGTCATTTTTATTGTCACTTAAAGTTACAAAGTAGCAATTTGAAAAGTGTAACAGTGAAAAGAAAGGATAAGACTTATATGTAGTATGTATAATTATGATTTTCCAGACATATTAAAATTCATCTTTATTATAATTGATGAATATATAATATAGAACATTACATTAGAAGAACAATGTGGGCACAATGAAAGTATATCGAATGATATTTAATAGGCTGAGTGAATTTTATATTTTATTTTTAAATCCAAATGTTTTTAGAATGATTCAACAATACTTTAAAAAAAATAAACCACCTGTAAAGAATACAAATTACAGTCATTATCATGATTTGTTTTAAAAACAGGCCATTACAACTAAATAAGTTTCATAAGAAGGAATCAAGTACAATTCAAAAAGCAAAAGAAAGTATTGAGAAAACTATCTAAGTGTGGTATTAGTGGACATGTTTCACTTCTGAATATAGATAAATATTAAATGAAATTATCTTTTTAAAGTATAAACTTTTATGAGATTATTCCAATTAAAAAAATAGTCACAGCTGTTTAGTACAAAAAAAAAGTCTGATAGTACTCATTGACATGCACTGAATTGCAAAAATAAGGTATTCTAGTGAAATGAAAGGTAGGTACATTTTATTCAACTTTAAGACACTTGTGTATTCCCTAAACTTATGCTTGTTTAGTAGGAAGCAAGAATCAGATTAATAATGCAGCTATCCTCAGCCTTGAAAGCGGAGTAGAAAATGCTTTTTTTTAATTATATCACTTTGCAATTATCTACTCCAAGTTTACTCCTACTTTGCAACATGAAACACTATTTTCAAGATAATCAATGCAATCTCACATATTAATACTTAAATTGCAAACGTTTTGGTAGCCACTTGATGTGGGGCCTACTTAAACAGTGCAGGCACAAAGATACGGGACTTAAATCCAACACATTTTTTGTCCAGAATAATTAGTGCAATGTTTGCCCCTGAACCAGTAATGCATTTTAGGGTGATTACAACTACTACTTTCCTAGAAGCTCAATATATATTTGCGATAAGAATGGTAAGAATGGATCACACAAAAGTTATTTTAATTTATCTCAAATATAAGCTTAAATATTTGGAGAAAATGTTAAACCTTCTGTCACACACCCAAGATGATGATAAATTATTCTCAATAGATTGATTGTAGTAGGTGCCACAAAACTAGTACAACTTTCCTCCAATAAAAGCTCCTCTAACCAGATTTACTTATCTTCTGTCTTTGTCTCTAAAAGTAGTTGACCATGTATCCAGACAGTGACAAAATGTTGACTTTATCGAAAATCACAGATTCTTCATCTTTGTGTACTCAGCACACAGCACAGTGACCGGCCCACACAGCACACTGGAATAAAAGTTTATGGAATTTTCTGGAAATATAAGTGAATTCTACATTGTAAGACCTAAGCAAAATTATGCTCTTAGGATATCATGTGGAAGTCAGTTTTCAATAAAATGGGATTGGGTTGGAGGTATTGGGAATATTCTCCTACACTGCATGTGTGAATAAAAACTTATACAAATTTCCTGATGGCAATTTAACAAGATCTTTTTTATTTAACAAGATTTTTTAAAATTTAATAAGATTTTTTTTAAAAAACGTTAAAAATGTGCATACGCGCTGCCCTAATATTCTATTTCTAGGATTTAATATACAAATATTTGCATATGTTTTTAATATAAGCAAAAAGCTGGAAATCATCTCCTAAATATACAATAAAAAATAAGTGGTTAAATAAATTTGACAAAATCACACACTGAAATATCTTTCAGACCATTAAAAATGATGCTATGTTTTAGGGAAACTTGTTAATTTGCAGAGTGTAGAGTGTAATCTCAATTTCTGTACCAATATACACATGTGCATTTATATACAGAAAAGGGATACACACATTAAGTTGTTCTTTATGGTTATCTCTGGATGGTGGATCTAATTTTCTTGGTTTTTGTCCTTATCTGATTCTTATAATTTTCCAGTGGTAGACCCATATTGCTATTAGCAAAGGAAAATGCAAGTAAGAATGTGAAAAACAGATGCTTGGAATGAAATTGTGGCAAGGCCACTCACAACTATCAAAATAACAAGTGTCCCTTCTGACTAACCTGAGTGATTGCTGCTTCTTTACCAGTGCAACCTGCAGCCTTACTTTAATCTTTTCACCCATCACATAAAACGTACTGAGAAATCCAGTCATCCAGCTGCCCCTGTTTCTTGATAGCAACCAATCCAGATTGAGTTTCTGCTCTGTAATCCAGCCCTAGAATCATCAGCACACACCCACATCCTATAAGAAGTGCTTCTCAACCCTCCCTTCCCAAGGTGCTTTCATGTCTACACTTGTAGGCATTCTCAGACTCTGTAGCACCCAGTTAAATTAACCAGGCTTTGTGACTGGGTGTGTTCCTGGTGGGCTTTCATTGTTTCGGGTGTTGTAATGATGGTAGCAATGAAGGTGATGAAAGTGATGCTGGTAGAGGTGGTGGTGATGATGATGCCGGTGATGGTGGTGATACGATGGTGGTAGGGGGAACAGTGACAGTGGTGGTGGTGGTAGAGATGGAGGTGCAATGGTAACGGTGGTAGTAGAGGTGTGATAATGAGGTAGTGGGGTGATGATGGTCATGGGATGATGATGATGGTCATGGTGGGCTGATAGTGCTGGTGATGGTGGGGTGGTGATGGCAGTGGTGGTGGTGGGGATGGAGGGATGATGGTGATGGTAGTCATGGTGGAGACGGAGGTGTGATAGTGACAGTGATGGTGGTGGTGTGATGGGGTGCTAGAGTTGGTGATTATACATGTCTATTAGATTGGTGAGCTTTTAATACTAGTAGTATCCGGACCTCAGGAAACCAAAGAAAAATGTTCTTTTATCTATGTTACAACAATACTATAACACGTCCTATTACTCCCAGCAAAATAGAGGCCATATAGTGAAGCAGAGAGTATAGCAGGAGCTACGAGCTATAGGTCAAGTCTTAGTATTGCCACTAGTTTAATGTTACCTTAAGCAAATCACCCAGCCTCTCAGGACCTCAGTTAATTCACCTAAAAAAAATGAAGGAGTTTACTGGGTTAACTCTTAAAGTAATTTCTCATGTTGTGTCATTTTGTGTTTGCCCCTTTTCTTCAAGTCATGAGAGTCAGAGGCGTAGATGGGATCCTATGTATAGTAGTCTATGTCCACTGCCTGTTTTATAAATAAAGCTTTATTGGGACTTAGCCACACTTGTTTACACATCGTCTACAGCCGCTTTCACATTACAATGACAGCTGACTGGTTGCAACAGAAATAGCAGGGCTGGAAAAGCCTAAAATACTAATCGTTGGTTCTATATAGAAAAGGTTTGCTGACCCTTGGCCGATGGTCTCGGTGTATGTTAAACAGGAGTTTAGCATGTTTAAGATGTACGTATCTTAAAAAAAAAAAAAAAAGATGTATGTATCTTATTAGCAGAAGGTGTACTTCACAAGGTAGAGACTTCAGCTTATTCTGCTCATGACTGTTTCCTAAGCACCCAGGACTGTGCCTAGTACCAAGCAGAGGCTGAAAAAATACTTATTAAATAAATGAATGCATGAGAATGGGTGATTGAGTGAGTGAATGAATGAATGAATGATTTGTAATCTCTGCAAGCTTGAAGTATTTACTCATCAGTAACCTTCCTGCCATGGCATGGTTTTTATTTGCTGTAGAATTTAAACCATGCTCCGACGGGGACATCTATCCGCAATACCCCTCTACGGCATTGTTCACAGCTTGCCAACGGCACAAAACTCCAACTGAAGTGAATTTCAGCATGAATTTCAAATCCAGTAGCAACATAATACCTGATCCCGCTTAGAAGATGAGCATGGATTAATAAAGGTAGACTCTTATATTTCTGGAAAAATACTCTTTTTTTCTCCTTTCAGATGATAAAAGAATCAAACAAAAAATAGAAAATAGTTATCAAATACTATAATCCTAGTACTAGTATCCATTATTTTCAGATTTCTAAAAGTAAGTTTTGGTGCTAATAAAAGAAAAGTCATGAGTAAGGCATGTAAGTCGAAAACTAGGTTTACGGAACTTGCTTTTGGGGGTTTTCATAGACTGGCACATTCAGTAAACTTTTACCTTCAGAAAAATTTATTCTCTTATTTTTTTTCTTGATAAACAAAAATGTTTTCATCATATTGCATATCGGTTTCATGTTTTGCTTTGTTTATTTTTGCTTATTTATTCACGTTGCAAGTCATCGAAGATGATGTGATAGCTACCAACTAAAAAGCACAGCCTTTGGAATCACAGATCTAGGTCAAATTTCTAGCCCCATAAGTTAGTTATTTGCTCTTGTTAAATTACTTAACTTCACTATGGCAGTTTCCTTATCCTTTAACTGTGGATAATAAAATTTCCTTTATAAAACTGTTCAGGACAATAAATAAAATGACACATGTAACAGGCCTAATACCTTTCTCTGCACAGGTTTGTACTAAAAAATTGACAGCAATGATCATCTCTACCTTGATATACTGTATATTTAAATTATTGTCGTACATCACATAATCATATTGTAATATTTGTGGCACATCTCTGAGAAAATTGATTGCAAATTGGAAGAACAAAGTGTTTTAAAGTACTGTCTGATTAAGGTCACTTTTACTTTGGGGTTTAGTTTTCATCTTTTGTAGTGTCAGCAACACCCCAAACATTTTTCCAATTATAAGTCTTTTTTTTCTTCGAAAAGAAAGGCTGTTGAATTGTTTCACCAGTATTCTTCCTTAATAATAATGCCAGGGAGATTTGCTCTTCCTTTCTCTCAAAGAGGTCATAAAGGTTCAGCAGTGCTTCAGGAACTTCCCTAAATAAAGCCACTCTCATTCCCAGCTGGCCATAGAGTAGATGCCACAGAAGTGCTTACATGAAGACACAGCAAATGGGCATCAGTTGCTGGTATCATTAAGGAGTACAGAAAATGTTTTTTTTATTTAAAAGTATGCTATAAAATTCTGAGTGCGTACACAGTGCTATTCAGAAAATAATTCTCCATATCAGTATAAAAACCACCAGAATCGTCTTGAAATGATGAACTGTTTTTTTTTGTTGTTGTTGTTGTTTTAAAATTTCTTTTTTTTTTTAATTTATTTTGTTTTGTTTTGTTTTAAAATTTCATTTCCAAAATATCTGAGTGCTAATTGGAGTCTCAGGTTGTATTAGGTGCATACTAGCTACAAGGATGGATGATGTAAACTTCTGGAAGGCTAGCTCTCTTTTCCTGTCTGTTTCTACTCTTTGGTTAATACTGGATCCAGCTTGATTACCACACCTTCCACAGAATTTACATATTGTTTTATATTTGTAGTTTAAACATATCTATTAAATAGCCTTGGAGATGCGTGGGCAACTACCTCAAAGGCACTTGGTGACGTTCACTTATTGATCTGAGTTTCTTAGAAGACTAGAAACACTGTCTAAAAAAATGTTTAAGCTCTTGTGTGAATTCAGGAAGTACACTCAATATTTATCCCTGTGCCTAAATTACTTACGTTCTTTCTGACCATTCTACATGGCCAAAGTTGTTAAAGAGCATTGTAGGAAAGGCAATGCAGAAAAAAATGTGTTGTGGATAGAAAGAAACATTAAGACTTTCACAGAATCATGGAATTTTTAGGAAAGCAGATGATACATATTTGGTTTTCCAGCTTGTAAAATTTACCTTGGATTCTGTAAGGAATGCACACCATCCTTCTCCCACCCTCCTGAACCCACCAATAAACCCTGAACCGTAGAAAAACATTAATGGTGATCAAGATTAAAATAATAGCATTTTTGGAATAATGTGTTGATGTCAATCAAGGGTTTATACTTTTCTTTTTTGGAGAGAAGACATTTAAATCATTTAATTCAGGTAGCTCATTCCCCTGGGATTCATCCTCATTTTGGGACTCGCCTTATTTTGATTCTATCTTCTCCAATTCATTTAGGTGGATCTGGCTCTACTCTGCTCAGAAGAGGCTCAGTCTTCAGAAGGTGCTTAGACCAGAAACTAGGAAAGAAATAGTCCCATGTTACTTTAAAGAGATTTTCCTTGGAATTTTCATCTTGCTTGTTCTCATCATCTCACTTCTTGTTCTAAAATCAAGACAACTGAGCTTAGACTATAGGCATTGGAAAAAATACACAAGTCCTCTGGGAACATCAGTCATTTTTTTCCTCTTAAAGCTTTTAATTAATTACATGAGGCCCAACACATTATGGTAATCTGCTTTATTCAAAGTCTACTGATTTAAATGTTAATCTCATCTAAAAATACCTTTGTGGTATATCTAGGTGCCTTGGCCTACCCAGGCTGGCACATAAAATTAAGCATCACATACTTCTATATAATTAGCCCCGCCAAGCTAAAGATTTAAAATGTGTACTTAACCTTTTCTCAACTGAAGATATGTAGAGAAGTCTCTTATTTTTACATAAGCTGATAAAAATTGGAAAGCCTTATCAGGTGTCCCATTCAAAAGAAATATATAGACAATAACAATGAAAGAAAATCATTGAAAAATATTTATTAATGTCTCTAGAAGAGGCAGCAGAGGGAAACTTCCATTTAAAACACACAGCAATGGCATTAAATATAGTTTCCCAATATTTTTTCATTATCTAACATAATATAGCTACCAATAGCCTCTGGTCTCTAGCTTCTAGACTCATGTGTTTAAAGTCTTCAAAAACTCAAATTCAGCTTTTACTGTGCTTTTTTCCTCTTTTTATTTCCATTCTTTCACTTTTCCAAAGATAGTCTGTAATGGACTACATGCGACACCCCCCCCAAAATTCATATGTTGAAACCCTCGCTTCCAATGCCATGGTATTAGGAAGTATGGACTTTAGGAGGTGATGGGGTTATGAGGGTCATGAATGGGATTAATGCTCTTGAAAGGAGCTGAAGAGATCGGAGTTCTCATTTTCCACCACATGAGAACCCAGCCCAAAGACAGCTGTGTATGAAACAAGAAGCAGTCTCTCACTAGAGCTGAGTCTGTTGGTGATTTAATCTCTGACTTCCCAGCCTCCAGAACTCTGAGAAAGCAAATTTCTATTGTTTGTAAGCCACCCGCCAACCTATGGTATTTTTGTTATAGCAGCTGGAACTAAGCCTCCCCCAATTATCTATCATTTATAATTCGTCCTTTTTGCCCTTTCCAGTTTCCCTGCACTCATTACTCTGGTGGACATATGAAAGGTCTGAGCCTGGCGGACACATAAAACAGAAGGCAGGAAATGCTGAGAGGTTTTTAACACTCCAATGTTAACTACTTTTAAAGTTTTCCTTTTTTTCGGGATTTTTTAAAAATTGTCAATATTAGGGCTGAGCCTGTGAGTTGGACAGGTGACATATCTTTTTTCCACGGGTATAAACTTTTCAAATTCTACCGAAACCCACCTGCCCTACCTCCAGAACTCAACCTCATCTTCCATCTACTTCTCTTCATGGTTTATGAACTTCTTTTTTTTTTTTTTTTTTAAAGATTTTATTTATTTATTCATTCATGAAAGACTGAGAGACAGAGAGAGCCAGAAACAAAGGCAGAGGGAGAAGCAGGCTCCATGCACCGGGAGCCCGATGTGGGATTCGATCCCGGGTCTCCAGGATCGCGCCCTGGGCCAAAGGCAGGCGCCAAACCGCTGCGCCACCCAGGGATCCGGTTTATGAACTTCTTACAATCTCTGAACACACCTTGTATTTTCTGATTTCTATGCTCTTACATGCTATCTCTTTGATTTTCGTAAGCCCTCTCCTCTCTTTTGCCTTCCTGACTGTCCACACAAAATTCAACACCTAGCTCAAATACCATTCTCTGAAGCCTTCACACACTCCCTTAAGACACGTTTCTTTCTCTTGTCTGGTTCCACTACACTGTGTACATACCACAAACAGTGCTTTTCGTATTGCACTGGAAACATGGCTTTATAAATCTGTCAAATCAGGTGGAATTACTTAAGGGCTAATTTTTATTATGGCTGCATATTTTATCTATGGCTACATCCACAATTTTATTAATCTGGACTTTTGACTATAAGAGATAGAAATCCAACCCTAACAGGAAACTAGTGAGAAACTGATACACTCTGTGATCTCACGTTAGCAACTCTGAAGGAAAGCAAACCTTCTTTCCCAAACATCCACAGATTAATCCCCCTGAGTCACAGCCTCATCTATGAATTTGTCACTATGCCGAATACAATGATTGCCTTAACCTAAGTCAAATGCCTATCACTGTGGGCTCAGAGAACATTGCCTTCATGACCATTCCCCTGGGACCAAAAGGTGAAGGGGGAGCTGATGCAGAGAGGGAGGATACTGACATCAAGGGAAAGAGGGGATACGGCTACATGAAAGACAGCTGAAAACCAGGGCAACTGCAGTTTGCTACTCCAGAACCTTGCCCAGTATTTGGTACTTGATAGGTGCTACATAAATGTTGAATTAATAAATAAACACTAGTTGTTCTCCTGTGTCTTAATAATGTTCTCATTATTAAATGATCTATCACCAAGTTTAATACATTGCATTTCCAAGGTCAATTACCCACAATAATTCACCTCAAATTTCACAATATTAAATTCTGATACTTCATGGACCGATCAGTTTCTCAAATATTTCCAACTCATATTGGGAAATCTAATATTGATGCCACTTAAAAAAGCAATTTAGAAATCCTACAAATAATCAATAAAGCTTTACAAGACTTAAATATATATAAATATACTACATTAACATATATATTTGCACACATACATACATTTATATGCATGCACCCATATTGGAAGAGGTCATTGTCATATTGGAGAAATAAGTTTTAATGTAGAATCACCAAGCTATAAACTTGATGAAATTCATTTTGCAATCTGCCCTACAACTACATACTAAAATTTTTTTTTATTTTCTTATGTATACATAATAAACAGTGTTTTATCAGGCAAAACTTAGGTTTAAAGAATAGTTCCTCCTGTTTGGGATAGTTTAGGCACTGTTTTGTCTCCAGAGAAAGTGGCAAGTGAAATGAGCACAAAAGAACAACTGAATAATAGATAACACAGTGAAGGTAAGCTTTCATGGCCCTTTTTTCTGCTGTCATATTTAGATCACTCTTACATTATTGAAGGACACTGTCTTTAGCAATCAGATCATAAAAACATCTTTCAAGGTGCAAATCTTTATGGTTTGAAAAACTAATTAAAATAAGTCATGTTCTTTAACTTTGTTTTACAAAAGAAGCCATTAGCCTTAAAATATCACTTTTAATAAAAATCCAGGATTGACACATAATCAGTGCAAATAAAAGCATAATCCCTCACAATAACATTTTATAGTCTCTCATTCTCCTTTCACTACCTCTTATCCTTACAGTTATTCTCAGCAGCATCAGAAACCCAGAAATTGTGTAGAGCAGATATTTTGTCCCAACTTGTCAAAAATAAGCAACAGACATAGTTATATACAAATAAAGCCATTACTGAATCCACAGGAGCCAAATGAACTATACAAGGTGTTAATTAATTTTGCATTTCTAATATTTCAGTCATCATTTCCTTGGAAGTGGACACCTACGCCAAGAAAAGAAATGTAGCCACATGTAGCTATTAGGTACAAAAACTATTCTTAATATACAAATACAAAACTTTTCTTGGATAACATTTATATTTTCCATTAGCATCTGGCTCTTTTTCCAATAAAGTTCAGTATTTGTGACAGCCTTTCTTTCAGAAATGTGAAGGCTTTCTTGCCGAGAGCATTTCAAATGTTCAGAAATACCAACTGTGATTCAAATGATTTATAAGGTCATCACCCAAGAAAAGTCACATACACTGAATCTCCAAGTAGCCAAACTGAGGGAAAATATAAAGAGAGGGATGTGTGTGAGAGTGTGTGAACTGTGGGGGAGGTGGGGTTCAGGCCGACACTTGGGGGGGTAGCTTCTAAAATAGATAGTGAGACAATGCAGTATTAAGTAACAGAAGTAAAATGTAGACCCGAAAGAGTTCTTAGTTTCTAAATATTTCTTTAGCCTTCCACACCATCCAGCCCACTGCCTTACACATAGTAGGTGCCCCATAATAATTTGTTTGAATTGATTTGACAACGTATAAGTAAATTTGTGTCAGTACGTAGAGTAAAATAGGTGTAACTAGTCTCCTTTCCAAAAAGAACAGCTTGTTCTACTTTTATTCTTAATAATATCAACAACAAATATTTGTTTAGTGCTTACTATCAACCAGATGGTGGGAGATATACTTTATATGGCTGATCTGATTCAAGTCCTAAAGTCCTCCTATGTGACAGTTACTATTACTGTCTAAATTCACGTGTGAGGGAAAGGAAAGCACAGGGTTCCGAAGAATTCTCATTTGCTATGTGTTCCTCTCCTCTGTTCAATCTCAGCTTAAATGTTGGCTCCTCACAAAGGCCTTCCCTGAACACTTTTGCCCCATATAGTTACACTCCATCCCATTTCCCTTACAACACTTTACTAAAATGTTATTAGGTAGATAAATAAATAGATATAGATATGATCTCCAACCACTCTCTGTCCCCATAATTGGTCACCTGTCCTCCTGTACTCCCCGGGTTACAGCACTTGTATAGATAGCACTTGTCTCAGTAACAGCTTACTCATTTGTCTCTTACATTCTTTATACTGTGTTGTCCAAGGTCCTTTTCCATCTTGTTCACCATTGCTTTCTCATCACTCAGAAAAGTGCTTAGAATACGGTGGGCACTCAGGAAGAATGAACACAATGAATAAATTAATAGGCAGCACTGCTGGGAATCCAACAGCTCAAGTCTGGAGTCAAGTAAATATCTGTTGGAATTCCCTCTCCACGCTTGTTAGATCTGATTATATATATATATATTTATATATATATATATATATATATAATTTTATAAAGAATAACATGGGTGGATCTTCAAACTTTTATAAAATTTTATAGAGAATAACATGGGTGGTATCCTCAAACTTCCAAAGAAAGCAAAAAAGAGAAAAAAGGCCAGTAGGCAGAGGCCAGGTCATGAAGGTATATGTGAATGAATTAAGCAATTAAGAATTTAGGCTAAGAAAAATGGGACACAATTGAAAGAGAGTAACATAATATTATTATATTGCCTTTTGGGGGTAGAGATGCTGAGATGAGATGGGGGCTGGAGGCAGCAAGACCTACTGCGGTGGCCTTATTAAGAAATAGTCCACTATAGGGGCACCTGGGTGGTGTGTTGGTTGAGCATCCAATTCTTGATTTCAGCTCAGGTCCTGATCTCAGTGTTGTGGGATAGAGCCCTGCATCAGGCTCTGCAGTCAGCTAGGAATCTGCTTGGGATTCTCCCATCCTCTCTCTCTCTGCCCTTCCCACTTGTGTTCCCACTCTCTCTCAAATAAATAATCTTTTTTTTTTCAAATAAATAATCTTTAAAAAAAAGAAAAAGAAAAAGAAATAGTCCTCTATTAATAGGTAATAGCAAGAAGTATGGGGAGGAAATAAGCACATTTGAGAAAGATTGTGGAGATATTTAGAAGGGAGAATCAACAGGAATTAATTGATTTTGTATAGAATAAATGAGGAGGAAAGGAAAAAGCAAACTAAACTTCTGGGTTTATAACTTGAGCAACCAGATGTCAATACTGAGATAGAAAAAAAATAGAAAATTAAACTCCCCAGGGCAGTGGAATGGCCAATGGGTCAATGTGCTATGGAAGACAACTGGAAGCACGTGTGGAACATATTGAGTTTGAGACCTCTCTCAGACCTCCAAACTGACAGATCCAGTACAAAGTTTTATACAGGCCTCGGTGTCAAGAATGAGTTCTGAACTGGAGCTGTAGATTTTGTCTTCATGAGTATCTAGATGTTGCCATGTCAGACATGGGGAGGTGCTAGGAAGACACGTAGAATGAGATGTCCTAAGGAACAAAAGTCAAGGGAAGTATTGAGAACAGGAGCTTTAAAAAGAGACTAATAAGGACCATTTAGAGGACAGGAAGAAAACTAGGAAGTGCCACAGATGCCAAGGAGTGAAGACTCCAGAATTAGAGGAGCCCCACAAGCCCAAATGAGTTATAAAGTACATGTGGATTGAAAATAGCCCCAACACTGACAGAAAGAAAGCAGCAATAAAAGTTACTGATGTACCTACCATGAGGCACCTGGCTGGCTCAGTCAGTTGAGCAGTTGACTCTTGATTTTGGCTCAGGTCATGATCTGAGAGTTGTGGGATTGAGCCCTGTGTTGGGCTCCACACTCAGCGGGGAGTCTGCTTGAGATTCTCTCCCTCTTCCTCTGTCCCTTCCCCCCTTCTCTCTCTCTCTCTCTCAAATAAATAAATAAATCTTTTTTAAAAAATTATTGATATTCCAGGACTGAATGACCAGTTAGGTGGAGCCAGAATGGCAACAGGACATGGAATGGCAACGATAACTGGGAGGCTAGTGCTTAAGACTTTAACAAACAGCAACTGGGTGTTCATGGATGACGATGATGTGGAGATGATAGAGCACAACCAGAGGCACGAGCGTCACAGGGCAGGAGTTTTTCACTTGGGTAGAGGAGAAATGGTGTGCACAGCAAAGCACAGTAAACATTAGCAAATCCACTTCCCAACTTAGAAACACTCAGTTGGCCTTGAAAAAGTGTTTCTGACACATGGAAACTACACAAGGTCCTTTTATCATAAGACATAATTTATTCAACTTCAAAACCTATGTAATGTTCTGAAAATTTTCTATATCTTTTTTAAGTCAGGAAAATATATATGTGCCTACTGCTTAAGATATTTCATGGAAATTCCCACACATCTCAATGCTTCAAATAAGGACAGGTATGATGATCTTCTAGATTATCTTCTAGATTTTGAGAGAATGCCAAGTAAGCTCCAACTTATGGAAGTAATTTTGAAAAACCTAGATAGTAAACACAATTCTCTCTTCACTGAATTTAACCTCTTAGAGTTCTAAATGTATACCTCACTGCCTTCAAAAACTCTCAATTCATTCATTAAATCCCAGCAAATAAAAGGGCATTTCCTCTGGTGTTGGCAGGTTTCCTTAAAAAATATACTAAGAATAAGATTCATAACAGCATTTTCATCCATTAGAGAGAATTCATCTTGGAAATGGTAAGGATTTAAACTTTTTAAACTTTCACACAGATTTATTCTTTTATTCTGGGACTAGTACCCATTCATCTTTCAATCAAAAACTTTAAAAGGGAATTTTATGTTTTAACCTTAGATGTTCCATGTTATGAAGAGTTTTAAATTATCTGTGTAGGATTTGCCTTTCTACACAACCCTTTTTATCCTTGATCTCCATAAACACAACTTTTAACTAAATTAGCTTCTTTTATGTTTGCATAAGGTAAAGAATCCAAGGTTGCAGATTTTCCTCTAGAATAGGAGAAAAAAACAGAAAAATTAACTCACATACATTAAAACAAAAATTATAGTTACAATGGACAACATATGAGTCAGTTACTTTTCCCACCACACTCCCACAACAAGAGGAGATAAGCATTGGGATTGGGTAGTGCCAAAAACAGGAAAAAATATGCTATCTCATGCCTCACATCAACTTCCTCCACAGTTCCCTGGACAAGGAACCCCACAGTTCAACAAGAGAGTTTATCTGAATAAAGAATTTGTTTTCTACACATTTCTAAAACTGTCATTGTCAAATAATCTTAGGCACATATAAAACAAAACAAAACAAAAAACCAATGGTGACTCCATGCTCTAGTCTGAACTTAGTTTAGAATCTTTTAAAATAAGCAGTGTAGGTAGACATTATAGGACTCCAAGAGGCCTAGAGACCAGTCGGTTATTGTGCCAACCTTCATGGTTACCTGCCCCTAATTTCACCCCCTACCCCCATCCCTTGGTTGGCACTTGATACTCGATCTCTCTTTAACGTGGTTATGTGTCCAGACCCAGGGGAGACAATGAGCGCTCCCTGAGCTCCAGCTTCTATTACATGTAAAGGTGCCCACACGGTGCAGCTGGAACATATGAGGCATAAAGAGAAGTTTCCTTGAGAAACTTGATAAATGTTTGCTTTCCTAGTGAGAGGGGCTAGATGTCATTGGCTGCTCTTCTTCTCTTGTCAAGATGGACATAATACCTGGCACACGAGCAGCCATCCTGTGGTCAAGAGGCTAGCAAGAGCACGAAGAGGGATCAGTAGAATCAGATGGCAGAGAAGAGGAGAAAGCATCCTGGTCTCTGATAATAACTTGAACAGCTGAACTCACACCAAAACAATCCACCTTTGGATGTTTGGTTTTATAGGAAGAATAAATACCCACTGATGTAGGCCTTTTAGGCAGATTTTCTATTATTTGAAGCTAAATGTATTTACAACCGATGCATCCTTTTGTTACTTTCTCACATTAGTCACCTTGATTTTAGCACTTTGCTTGTCAATTTTTTTTCCTTTTTTTTTTTTCTTTCCAACTGTCTGAGCAGATCCAAATATTTCTCTCACCCAACACCCCCTATGGAGTGTGACACTGAGGATGAGTTCCCTCAGCTTTCAGAACTGTTCTAGCCCTTTCCTTTCCCAGGGGCATAAGTTACCGAGTACAGTGAGGAGAGTCCCAACTCCCTACTTCATTTGCATGGGTTCATTGGTCAGGTCCCACATCAAACGGCCAACTAGACCAATTTAGGGATAGAAAATTCTTGCAGGAACTTTGAAAACATCTATTTCATTCTTTGCCAGAATGTAGAATCTATCATTCAGGGAATAGTACACACAAATATTTTCATAGCTTATTAAAAACAATAATTAACAGAACCATTATAAATGTATATTTTTTCCAAGAAAGAAAAAAAATCATTGCCTATAAGTTCAAAGGAAGAGGGAGCCTGAGACCTCTGAGGGGGAAGCTGATCAAAAAGTAAGATTGGTCTCTCCATGGACAGGACAGAAGGGAGAGCCCTAATATTGGAGGAATTAACTCACTTAAGGCAAGAGGTAAAAAGCAATGTTCAGAGTTTCCAGACTCTGTGGAAAGTACAGAGCAAAGGGAGCAGTGCAGGAGAAAACTGTAATAAGAGACAGCATTATGGAACAAGACCGCCTTCAGCTCGGATTAGGGCATGTGGCCGCTGAGTCCGAGGCTTGCAGGGAGCTGTTTGAGGTCTCAGGGCTTGACAGCCTGTAGGTGATACGCTCTAGGGCATGAATGGAGGCCATTCTCACACTCTGAAAGATTGATGAAAGCCCTGCAGGACATCTTAAAATGGAATATAATATTTTCTCTTGCGTCCCAGTGCCTAGTAAACATGTAATCAGTGTGGTAAACTAAAATGAACTTTTTTGAGACGATGTCTTTAAAATGTGTTTATAGTTCACATTTAGGCCACCCTTTCCAGGATAAAATGGCTTTAGACGTGCTCTGTTCTAGTTTTGATTTTTCTCCCCTAGGTAGGGGACTATGCAGCACACGTGCTATCAACAATCGGAAGTTTCTCCATCCAAGTAAGTGTCTTGAATATCTTCACTGTTTAATCTAATCTAGTTTAATTTCTTGATTCATTCATTTTAGCATTTACTCAGTTTTTAACTATGTAAAAACAAAAAAGTAGAAGGGAACACAATTCCACCACCTATCTGTATAGCAATGTAGAAAATTCAAACAGTAGACAACAGCCTCCAACTCCCTCTTACTAACAGTAACCATTGTTAGCACCTTACTGTGTCTGTGTCCAGATTGTCCTCACCCTCCTCCCAAAAACAAAAAACAAACAAACAAAAAACCCAACTTTTTGGACATCTAGCTAGATTCTGTAGTTTTATCTAAAGAATACCATCTTGCTTATCATTGTTCTTTTTTCCCCCCTCAAGTTCAGATATTTATTAATCAGTGTAAACCCTAACATACACATGATTCCGTGCATTTAGAGGGGAAATATTTCCTGGATAGGTGAAAATTGTGTGGGTGGCTTCTGGAAGACCTTCATGCTAAGCAGCTTTACAGTGAGACTTTTCATTTAGAAGTCTGGACCTTCTTGGGATCCCTGGGTGGCGCAGCGGTTTGGCGCCTGCCTTCGGCCCAGGGTGCGATCCTGGAGACCCGGGATCGAATCCCACGTCGGGCTCCCGGTACATGGAGCCTGCTTCTCCCTCTGCCTGTGTCTCTGCCTCTCTCTCTTTCTCTCTCTGTGACTATCAATAAAGAAAAAAAAAAAAAAAAGTCTGGACCTTCTTTCTTCAGTTTGCTGTAATCTACACTCATTGAGTAGAACTTGTACTGGTCATTGGGACCCAGTTTGTTCCAGGCTCTGGGTTATTCTTCCTATCTGCATTGACATCTGGATTGAACAATGCCAGGTGCAAGACATACAGCTCTGCTCTACTAAGTCCGCCCCAATAAATAAGAAGAGGGGGATCAAACTCACATGCTTCTTGGCTTGAGGATCTGGTGTAACAGGTTTGCAGCAGAGGCCTCCAGTCCAGGAGGACATAGCAAATCTGCAAGGCCCAGCACTAAGTAATCCCCATACCGAGTGCTGATCAGCTTGTTCAAGTAAGTACATGCACCCTCAACCAATGACACCAAATACAAGCATTCCAAGTCCTCATTAGACAATACAGCAATCCCAAACTATCTATGACCTGGAAAGTTTGGTTAAACAGAGTGATTTTCCATGTCCTTGAAAGTTTGGTTAAATGAAGTGATATTTCTTTGAAGGAGATAAAATGTTTTATTATCTTTGCATAATTTTAATTTCTATGCTTACATCAAGCAACACAAATTTCAACTATTGCCTTAACTGTCCACTAAATGATCTTCGTTTGGTTCCTTTGTAATCTCATGAGGCCAACATTCATCTTAGAGATAAAGGAAATAGCTATTTTATTTTGTCCTCCTTATTTTTATTAAAATATTGTTTTGGACACTATCCACCAAATCACTCAGCTCTCCCTACATAAAAAACTAAGTGAAAAACATATCTTTTTAATTTATTGCTGGGAGAAGCATGACTTCCCCTAAGCAAATGACAAGCATCTTCTTCTCTGATAACAAAAACTGTGTCACTGACTATATCTTTCCAATTTCAAGGAAACTGAGAGTTAAACATAATTTACAATAACCTGATAAATCCTTATTAGTTGCATATGTGTGTTCTTTTTCTCTTGACTTTCTACTTTTATGTTTTCTCTGGACTTGTCTTTTTTATTTCTGCACTAACATTTATTTTATTTATATTCTTATTGCAAACATCTTCAATTCCTCCATAAAATATATAAACAAAAAAATAAAGCTATAAAATCTTATAGATAAAGAGATGTAGATAAATGAATGATAAAACCATTACTTTCGCCCAGTGAAATCTGAGTTTTCTATTTTCTCCCTTCCATCTGCCAATTCCCTACATTCTCACTGAAATGGAAACCAACTAAAAATCCCCAAGTTAAGAAGATACAATTTTCCCTCATGTAAATATCCCTCCCCAGAGTATGTCCATTCTACGTTTATAAGTAAAATTTCCACACAGCTCTTAATAAAGCCAATGTGAAACTTTTGGCCAAGTCAGTCAAGGTGAAAAAGTCAACAAAATGAAATTTAAGGGTAGGATTCTGTTGAGTAAGCCACAGCTCAGCCCCTGCCAGATGTAGAGGTCATGAAGATGGCAGAGGTTCCAGTGGGTCAGGTTAGAATAGAGATTGAGTGGCAGAGGGAAGAGGAACCCAGGCAGTGCATTGGGTGACAGGAGAGCCAGAACTAGGAAGATCTATCCAGGAAGCAGTTATCAAGCAGTTATTGTATGATCATAGCCACAATTAACTTATAAAGTTTGCATTGAAACCAATTTCTAAGCTTGTGAAGTATCATAGCCTAGCAAAAACTAGCAAAAAGGCTGAATTTGAGTTTGTTTCTCCACTCTGTCACTTACTAAATGACTGACATAGAGTCTTTCTTATCATCATGAATTTCATTTCCTTATTTATAAAAAAATGTAAATAATAGCACATATCTTAATGATAACACATAGGTTATGTATGGGTTATGTATATTACATATATAATCATATATATATATTGCATATGTATATGTATTTATTTATTTAGGACACAGCTAATGATAAATTATGTTGTTTCTTCTTGCCTTTAGTAGCATTGGCCTTGGATTTGCAATAGAAAAATTAGAAGTGTTGCTTTGAATTGGGATGAGAGAGTAGAAATGAGAACATAGCTGGTTACAGTTGAGTGTACTATCTGTCCTTTAGAGTTCAAAACTGGTTATGGTATTACACTGCTTTTTATTTTCCAGAGGAGAGCTTTAGGAATACATATTTAAATATTCATATAAAATGATATGATGTCTGGAATTTGTTTCAAAACACTCCAGAGGGAAGAAGGAAGTGGTTGGGAGTGTAGATAGAACAAGACTGATTGGTCATGAGTTCAAAATGATTGAAACTGAGTGATGGCTACATGAGAGTTAATGATACTACACTACTCTTACAAATATTTCAATGAAAAGTTACAATAAAAAAAATACATAAAATACTTTATTAATCAAAGATCAAATAAAAATTGAAAATTAAATTCTTGAAAATATCTATTTTGCTGTAATATGCTATCTGTGCAATTATTGTTTTACCCAAAATTTATCTTTTGGAACTTAGACCAATAAAACTGGATGAAGTATATTTTTAAATTAAATAAATATATAAATCTTTATAGTATTTATTCTCATTTCTGACACACTCGATTTTTTTCTTTTACTTTTGGTTCATATTAGTGGGATATTAGAAAGAGACAATCAAAAGAATTCAGAGTGGCATTGTGATCTGAGCAAATTGGCCCCTTGATGAAAAGAATTAAATTAAGTGAAAGTAACATTAAAAAAAATTATTTTCGTGCCAGGTCATTACTAGAGAAAAGAGATGTGAGACTAATCAGGGATAATGGCAAGAAACCAAGAACTCTGAAGAGTAGGTGTTAAAGGAGGTCTGAGATAAAGCTGAAATAACTTTACTAATTTATGTAGATGATACAATGAAGCTAAGAATAGGGAATGTGTGTGTAATAGAATCAGGTTAATTAGAAGGAGGGAAATGACTTCAGAAAACCACACTGAGTTCAAAATTGGAAGCAAAACTAAAGAAAGTAGAAATGTAGACATTTTAGGAGAACATTCTGAGAAAAAAAAAATCAAATGTTAAGGGTATTGGAAATTTTGAAAGGTGAGGACAAGAAAAATGCCAAGCTGTCCTGCAAATACAAATGTTTGAAGGATTGATCATGGGCACATGGCACCTATTTCTGAACTCTGCGGGCCAGTGGTGGGTGAAAGGGCCAAAGGGCCATCATATGAAAGACTAAATGACCTCTCTGCGGTAAAGACACGTTTCAAAAACTCCTTGGAACCTCCACGGCAGCATAGACTCCACCGACAGAGGATAAAAATTCTACAAAACATAATCCAATCACCTCCTGAACCTTCAAATTGCATGTTACAGTTAATAGAAGTATTGATTCAATTGTCAGAGTCACTATACAATTCTTCATTGAACAGAATCCTGGATGGTGAGAAGTCTAAAGCTGGGCACAAATGAATAATGCACATTTTTCTTGATTTTGCAATTATATGGGGAAATCTTACCCTGCTGTGTGCACACACACATACACCCACACACACACACTCAACACCAACTCCGCCCTATTCTCATTACATCAGTTCTTGATAAGGCGCCTACACAAATCAGTGGCAAAGGTTACAGCTTTTGAATTCAGGTTGATCTCAAGTCCTGTCCTAACTCCGCCATCCACTGGCTGTATTACTGCAGTCACGATCCTTAACCTATCACCTACTCCGTAGGATTGTAAGAATTGAATGTTATAACAATTACACAGCACTTAGCCTGGATTGCAGCACATAATAATTTCTGGTGTGGTGGTTTTCTCAGGCTGCTATTAGAAAGAAAGAGCTACTGAATAGACTCAGAAATGTGGTAAAGTGTTGCTGGGAAATCCCGAGAAACAAAAGCTACAAAAGCCAAGGAGTGGTATGTACCTCAGCCACCTCTTGGTGACATCAAGCATGTTGCATGAGCAGCTCTCACAAAAATATTAACCGTGTCCAAAGTGGTAGAGATTTGTGCCTATGGTGTGATTTGGGGACCAACTCAAACTATTCTCCCGTCACTCTGCTGTATTGCCTGAAATTTCCTCACTGAAGACAATTCCTTTGGGGAAAAGAGCATGAAAATAAGAATTACACTGTAACTTATTTTTAATCCCCAGCACCTAGCACAAAAAATTATTCTTAAAATTTCATTGGATAAATATATGTTACGTATATACTATGCCTCAGACACCGTGCAAGGCTTTGGGGAGACAACAGTGAACAAAGCTACCTTACAAAGAGTTGCTACCCTTACAAAATTTATGATCTAGTGGATAAAAGAATTAACTCATTAGTGAAGTCATGAGTTTAGGGGCGCCTAGGTGATTTAGTTGGTTAAGCATCTGACTCCTGATTTCCACTCAGGTCATGATCTCAGTGTCTTGAGATTGAGCTCTGCATCGGGCTCCACACTGGGTATGGAGCCTGCTTAGGACTCTCTCTCTCCCCCTCTGCCCCCCTCCCTCACTCCTGCTTGCTCTCTCTCTCTCTCTCTCTCTCTCCCTCTCTCTTAAAAAAAAAAACTGTTTAGAAGTTTGGATCACGCAGCCTTCAAATCATGTTAATGTTTCACAATATGTAATTGATAAATCTCCTGCTGTAATTTAGGATAATTGTAGTAACTACTATAAAAAAATAACAAACACGTTAAGAAAAAAACCCTCAGATTCATTTTCCTTAAAATGCATTCTAAAATATCTAAAACTTCCCTCCTCCCCTTCCATTCTTATTCCTTTCACACGACAGCTTCACCGAATGAGCCAAATGTGATCAGTTTCAGAAGCTCTTCAGGATCATTTTCCAATTTTAAGATACGATCTTCTCCAGTGCATGTTTATGACTGAGTTGCCTAAGCTGAAGTTGGGGAAAAGGAAGGGTGGGATGAAGCAGAGATCATGAAAACCATCTGGCAACAGAAATTGGAAGATTACCTCCTCAAAAACCATTAAAAGGTTTAATGTCAAAAGAAGCAAGCACTCCATAAGGAAAAACGGTGAAAGCTAAGGAAGTGGACTAAGAGGTTAAAGGGTGTCTTCAATGGAAACTGCATTGTTTAGAACACACTCAGGGATAAATTTTACGGAGTTTGTACCTCCCATTGTCTTTAGATATTTTATAATTCTGAGAGATATACAATAACTGGCAGAAAACACAGTAATCCAAAAAATTATTGGTGTTAGGTACACAGATAAATTCTGTCCAGTGGAGGTTCAGTGGAATTCCCTCTCCACTGTTGACGTCAGCTTTGCTTCTATTAAGTGAATTCAAACCTGCCTTTCTGATGAGCTTATATATTAGGTGGCCCTTTAGACTCCTTCATACCCATTAGTTTTAATATCTTTTTTGGTTCCTTCATTAATTAATGAGTGAGATAAAATGTTTGACATGTATTCATTCTATATCTGTGTGAGTCATGATTATATTCTCTTTCAACATTCATCCTTTACCAATAAACCAAGTCCTCAAACCAAGTGAAAAATCTCCACTGTGGTCTTTATAACTCCTTTCCCTTAAGATAAGTGAAGGTTAAGACAAGTTGAGCCAGAGAAAGTGTTATTTGATCTAATAAAAGAAGACAGTTCCGATGGACATGAATTTGATAATCACCTTACCTCCCTGAAAGGAGTCAGAAAGGGCATTTCAAAAGTCCTGAAGGAACTATACCTTGCCTGCGGTGGAAAAATAATAATTATATTAGCTGCAAACCATGACCCCAGGCTGGTTTCAGAGGACTATGAGGAACTATAGGCATAAAGCGAGTAGGTACTTATTATCGTATAGCTCTATTTAGAGATGTTTGTCTCGAGAAATGAATCAAATTTTATTAGTTTACTAACAGATTTTGCCTCACCAAAGTTATACCCATATCCAAGTGCATTTCCCTTACTTGTAGAAGTTACAGAGCCCACATTCCTTCCCATTCTTTTTTTGTCACATAATAAAGCCATTCCAAAAGTGGAATAGCATTTCTTTCTTTAATGTGTTCCTAACGTGATTTGTGAAATCTAAGATATAATTTATGTTGCTGTTAAATTCCCATTATCATGTCATTATTCTTGGCTTGATTATTATAAAAATTGAACCTGGCTAATTATTTGAGACTGGCCACATGACAGGTCTGAGATAGTGACTCTACCCGCAGGAAACAAAGTATGAAGAGGCCCAAAGACACATGAACCAGGTTCCTGGATGACATAAACCCTTGTGTCAGATAAAACTAAGATCAGACTTTTAAACATGGACTTTTAAATATAAAGCATATAATTTCCAGATGTTACTGTTGTCGGTCTAAAGATTTGAAATGTTATGAATAAAGAAATGGAGATGAACATACCTAGAGAAATGAAGACTTTGTAGCTAACAACCATCCTTTTTTCATTATATTTAGTAGAAGCATAAAGATTTGGAAACCCAATTCACTCCCATCTGATTCTAATTCTAAATCTATGTAGTGAATAATTACACTAAATGACCTTCAGGATACTTTTGGGCATTTTAAAAGTGTGTATTTTGAAGTAATTGGCAGTTCTTCATAAAAGTAATTAAAATTTAAACAGTGAATTTTGAAAAACAAAAGAAATCCTTGAACTCAAATTTAGCCAGGAAAAAAAAAATTTAATAAGATTTTCTTCTCATTTCAATCATTTTCTAAAAATCTAGCACAAGTCAAGAAATCATAGAAAACTTAACAAAGCTCTCTAGAGCCTGAGTACATGTGATAACGACTTGGTACAAAAACATCAAAGGATGGAACAGGAAAAGCCATAAGCTCAGTGTTAGACAGGTTGGGTCTGAGGTAGAAATTCCACCAGGTATGTGAAAATATAGACCTGGAGCTCAAGAGAGATGTCAGGGCAGGAGACATAAAGTTGAGCTCTGAAGCCATAAAAACAGGGTACATTCAAAATTGATGGCATATTGGAAAGGGAAGCTCCTGAGAGTGAACCCTGAAGAAAACCATAAAATAAGAACGTGAACAGAAGTGGACAAGCCATCCAAGAAGACAGAAAAGGCCTAAGAAGTAGGAGGAAAACTGCTCCACAATTCTCCACAGTCAAGGAAGAGGGCGGAGACTCAAGGACCATGGACAGCGAAAGCACAACTGCAACCAAGTGCCCCTGAAATCTGGCAAACTTGGTCCACAAAGCACGTGATCATGGCGAGCTCCCATTTGCAAATAAAATGTATCACTCCAGTCCCCTCCTAAAGGGAAAGACAGTAATTCTGTATTTTCATTCAAAAACAAGAGTATGCAACAGTTTCTTTCTAATTTGGGCAAATACGTGTGAACACTTGCCCTTTCCTACCATGTATCAACCTGGGATCACACAAAAAGAAGTTTTCCGTCTCTCTTCTTGTTTGTCTACTTGCTTATTTGTCTTGCAGAAGGTTTCAACTAGCAAATGGGAAATTGAGATTAGAATTCAAAGTGCTGCCAAAACCATATGGCTAAGAGTCATTTGGATTAAAAAACACGAGATTTGTCTTTGAAACACACCTAATGTAGTTATCTACACTTACATAATACGCATAAACATGTAAAAGACTCCAGATTCATTTATGGCTAACAAATAATGAAAGAAAACTAATCATTTAACAAATGTTAAAAGAGCCAGACACAATAAAAATTAAACAAAAATCAAAAAATAAATTATAGATAGATAGATGATAGATAGATAGATAGTAGTGGTTTTGGTTGGGAGGGATGAGAAACAGGATTTTTGTTGTTATTTGTTTTTAAATAAAATCCAAAAGCTTTTCCACAAGTTTGGTGGTACAAAGAAATAGCAGCCTGAATAAAATAAAATCCCAGAATTTAGTCAGGCTGCCTATAGACATTTACGAGCATTATTTAAACAGATAGCTGATTCTTATGCTGTTTAGCTGCTATTTATGCCCAGAATCTTCTTCCCCTGGCCAGACCACCATCACATCCAAGCAGCGCTTGCTCATAATTATTCTCAAGGCAACTCACAGCAGAGAGCTGGAAACAGGAGTCTCAGTGGAATAGTGCTCTTCCGATTTGATAAATGCCCCCTTTGGTCTATGTGTACAGCGTCCCGTAACATTTACAAACGCTCAGTTGTACCAAAGAGTCTTGACAAAGCTTCAGATGCACACAGGTGTGCTTTCTCTTTATTTCTTTTTAAGTCAGAGTGGAGGGCAGGGTATAAGGTGGGGAGATGTGATGGGGTGCTGCAAGCACCACTCTGAGACTAAGAATGTTTCCCAAATAGAAAACAATAGACATTGTTGAAGAAGGATTTCTAAAGCCGTTGCGCTTGTTAAAAAGACATACAAAGAGCCATATGGAAAAATAACAAACCTGCATTCAGTTTAAATCCCTCCAAGGGATTAATGTAGGTAAACTAAAGCCCCATCACATCTCTAATTGCAGAACTATATATTCCAACTCTAAGTTTTACAAATTATTACATAATTTTTATCACACTCAGACCCTGGCTGCCTGATTTTCCCTAGATTGGGGATACTCAGGAGTCCACTCCTCCCTCAGCCCTCAGAGTCTAGGCCGTGGGAACACAAGACTGTGAGATTAAGAACAAGGCCCTGCCACCAGTGAACGGCCTTGGGCCAAGACCAGGGTAGGAAGGGAATTGTGCAAAATCATGCCTTATCTTGACATCGGTGTGTGACCCCTAACAATGGAGTTTCCTAAGTGTCAAACTAAATGGTATGCTATTTTAAAACCCTAATATCACACTTGAATTTAAGACAACATGATGCCACAACACCAAGAGGAAAAAGCAAACCCGTATGATACTCCCACAGCGTAAATGTGTGATACCGGCATAGTGTGATTTAAAGGTGAATATTAGGGGCACCTGGGGGGCTCAGCAGTTGGGCATCTGCCTTCAGCTCAGGTTATATCCCGGGTCCTGGGATCAAGTCCCCCATCGGGCTCCCTGCAGGGAGCCTGCTTCTGTCTCTGCCTGTGTCTCTGCCTCTCTCTCTGTATCTCTCATGGACAAATAAATAACATCTTTAAGAAAAATAAATAAATAAATAAATAAATAAATAAATAAAATGTGAATATTAAGCAGGGTTTCACCAACTGTCAAGCATCTTACAAACTATTTCACACTAACAATGCTTGTGGTATGACTAAGCATGTGGGAAGACATATAATCCTTGTTCCCCCACCCTCGCCGCCCTAGATAACACAGGACACCCCACGCTCCATGTTCACAAGTCCTCTCTTACCAATTCTCGCTAAGACCAGTTGACCATGTATTTACTGTGTCGTCACTATTCTGTGTGCTGACTGGATCCTGGTCCCATCGGGAGCACTCTCTGGTTATAAAGTTAAAAAAGAAAAACAAAAAACCAGGCTTTCAAGTCCATAAACCAAATCTCAATTCTACCGCTTAGATCGATTGACCTTTCCAGATAGTAGAAACCGTTACCTGTTCTCTTGTAAAGTCAAAGCCTAGGGATTCTTCTGGGATGAGCGAGAGGCACACTCCCTGGCAGCTCAGACCCTGCCCCCAGGCTCCCATGTATTACAGGTCTGAAGCTCATCCTTCCACGACCTTCCACTTTGATCCTTACTAAGGAACCCCTCTCTATGCTGCAGGGGCCCCGACAGGCGTGGGCAATGAAAAATGAAAACCAACCAATTATTCATAGCTTTTCTCTTTGTCCTTATATTATCAGCTGGAGGGCCTGCCTCTGTCCCGTGGTCAACCAATAACGCCGTGGTCCACGTGGTACTGATTGTGTGCCAGCCACTTCACACGCTGTCTCGTAAGCTCGTGAGGGTGAGGGCTCTTAGCACCCCCATTTTGTAGATGAGGAAATGTGGGGCTGAATGTTTCACCTGGTGTTCAAAGGTTATCCAGGAACCAGGTCAAGATTCAATGCAGGTAATGTGACTCCGGAATCTGTACTGTTAACCACCACCCTCTACGGACTCAGAATAATAGTACTGGACTAACCAAGAAGAAATGCCGTCTCCCTGTGCACAGTGAGGAGCTACAAGAATAAGAGAAGATAAAGGAAGAGAAACAAGGTTTTATCAAGAAGACTTTTTTTTTTATCAAGAAGACTTAATTAAGAATAGGCATTATGTGTACATCAGTGCAATAAATACGGAGAGACAACACGTATAGGGGCTTAAATAATAGCTAAAGAAAGAACACAACAGTGTAATTCTCTCATTGTCAATATGTAATAGAAACTTCCAAGCTCTACAACAATGCCCCCATAGTGTACCGTAATTATCTATTTTCACACACGTTTCCCTGTTACATTGAGGCTGTAATCAGGGTCCCATTCACCATCGTATCTGCAGAGCCTGGCACCTGGACTGGCACATGGCAGATATTCAAACCATGCTGAATGAATGATGGCTGAGTGAATCAGTGCTTGAGACCCAAGTCAACAACAACAGATGCCAAATTCTTGGGAGATTTTCAGGGACAGAAGCAAACTACAGAGGGGTGACGCAGTACCATGTCTCAAGGAAGTAGGTCTTTACCCGGGTTATGTAGAATGAGTGGAATTTTACCTTGAGAGGAGAGCTGATTGAAAGACAACAAGCTGTCACTTTTAACGGCAATGCCATCCTCGCTCACCTAAACTTGGCAATTTCAGGAAAAATTCGTAGAAAGACAATATTGTTTTCTTTTTTTTTTAATTTATTTTTTTATTGGTGTTCAATTTGCCAACTTATAGAATAACACCCAGTGCTCATCCCATCAAGTGCCCCCCTCAGTGCCCGTCACCCAGTCACCCCCAAATATTGTTTTCTTTTAAGAGCTAAGTTGAGCAATCTTGGGAACAAAAAGCGATGAATAAAAGATATAGGAAATTTTGGCCAACTATAAGAAAGGTGCTAAAGTCAGGCTAATTAAAAAGTATATTTAAAGAAAAATTCTAGAATTGTATCCTCACATAACTGCCTACGGACTTTCTACTGTCTGGTAGGAATACTGCAATATTCCAACAGCCTTATAATTTAGATCTCTACCCCTCCTTAATTCTAATGGGTGTTTAAAGAGTTTCATGGTCTTCTGATTATTGCTTTAAAAAATGCGTTCTCATAAAGAATACACAGTAATGCTGCTTTAGAATCAATATACATTTTCATAGTTACTCTTTCCAAGGGATATTGAGATTATAACAAAATGTAATTTATTCCAACCTGAGAAGCATACTCAGAACAAGCCATTACTCTTCTGTATTTCTAATACATCATTTTCCTCATTAGATTTTGCTGGCACAATCTTCCCACTCGTATGCATTCTTCAATGATATAAGTTTATATTCAATTTGATTGCTTGGGGCAATCAATTCTTTAAAAGCTATTCTTAGATTAGATGCCTGAGTTTACATATACAGCATAATATCTAAGAGAAAAGCTAAATTGTCATAATCAGCCATGGACCTGCAGTTTGAAAACAAAGGAACCAAACTGGAAAGGAGAAGGGAGGTTAGTACAGTCGTTTTACCTTTCTTAGTGTAGATGGAATCACTTGCAGCACCAACACCTGAGAGGTCTTAATGCCCATCAGTTATTTCATGGCCTAATTTTTACCTTTTCAAAGATTTTAGGACTGTGGTATTGAGTTAAACTCCAGAATAGTTTTTAACCTGTTTTTGTATAAGGAACACCACTGAAATGTTGACGGAGCATGGGGATCCCTTCTGTATTAGTCTCCTAATGCTGTTGTAAATAATTTAATGGCTTGAACCAATATGTATTTTATTACAATTCTGTAGGTCACAAGTCCAATATGTGTCTCACCAGACTAAAATCAAAATGTGGGCAGGCTGCATCCATTTCTGAAGGTTCTAGGAGATAATTTGTTTCCTACTTGTTTAGATTACAGGCCGATATTCAGTTCTTTGCAGTTGTGTGATGATAAAGATCCCCATTTTCCTGTTGTCTGTAGCTAAGAGTCTTTCCCACTATATTCTTTGACTTATGTTTGCTTTCCTCCATTTTCAATGCCAGTAACTGTAGTTCCAGTCCTCATGTCTCATGTCTCTGAGCCAATATTCTTCCTTTCTCTTCCACTTTCAGGAACTTAATTATTAAATGAAACCTATTTGAACAATCTGGAATAATCTCCTGACTTAAATGTCCTTAACCTTAACATATCTACAAAGTCCCTTTTGTCAAGTTATATAACAAATTCATTAAGTATTAGGATGTGGACATCTTTGAGGTCATTTTTCTGCCTGCCATACCTCCTCAGAATAATTTTATAAGATAAAAATAGATAAAATCAAAAAGGAAACCAATTATATCTAAATATGGTTAGTAAAAAATCATTTCAAAACCAATTTGTGATACAGTTACATATGTGCTTCTTCACTGGTGCAATAAATAGTAAGACCAAGTGGTAAGTCTACCAACTAGTGAACTTTTCAATGTTGAACAAAAATGATATTGTGATTAATGGCAAAAACTGCAAATGTGATATAAAAATATATGTGAGTTCGGGACACCTGGGTGGCTCAGCAGTTGAGCATCTGCCTTCAGCTCAGGGCATGGTCCTGGAGTCCCAGGATTGAGTCCTACTTTAGGCTCCCCTTGAGGAGCCTGCTTCTCCCTCTGCCTGGGTCTCTGCCTCTCCCCGTCCCCCCCCCCCCGCCATCTCTTATAAATAAATAAATAAGATCTTAGAAACAAATGTATGAGTTCATTGTTACCAATGCCCCAAGGACTGCCAGTTTCGTTGTAGTTTGTTGCTTATGTTTATAATTGAAAAAAACTGCTAAATTTCAGTTTGCAATTAGTAAAAATAAATATATATTTGTGTACCCTTCCCCCCAAATTCACAGAACCCCTGGATCTTAACCCCTGATTTCTTGGTACAAAAATCCTGAAATTCTGGTTTGAAATGCTCTTCACCCTCACCCAAAGCACACTTTAGTTTGGACTTCTTGGACAGAGATTTCTAGTTAGAGCAGTTAAAAGACACAGATCATCAGAGTAGATCAGAAAACAAGATTCAAAAAAAAAAAAAAACAAGAAAACAAGACTCAACTATATATTATCTGCAAGAAACTCACTTTAAATATGAAACCACATATATATTATTAAAATAAATGGATGTAGGGATGCCTGGGTGGCTCAGTGGTTAAGCATCTGCCTTTGGCCCAGGGTGTGATCCTGGGGTCCTGGGATCGAGTCCCACGTCGGGCTCCTGGCATGGAGCCTGTGTCTCCCTCTGCCTGTGTCTCTGCCTCTCTCTCTCTCTCTCAAATAAATAAATAAATAAAATCTTAAAAAAATAAAAATAAAATAAATGGATGGAGAAACATAAACCATGCTAATACCAATGAAAAGAAAACAAGAGTAGGTATATTTGTTTCAGACAGAACAAACTTCTTTGCTTCTTTTCAAACAAGCAAGGAAATTTATTAAGGATAACAGGAGCATTATATAATGATAAAAGGGTTAATTCTGTAAGAAGACGTAACAATCCTTACCATGTTTACACCTAACAATAGAGCATCAAACTACATGTGGCAAAAACTGATAGAACTTCAAGGAGAAATAGATAAAGCCACTATCATAGTTAGAGACGTCAACACTCCTCTCTCTATCAGAAATAGATCCAGCAGGCAGAAAAATCAGTAAGGACATAGCTGAATTCAACAACATCATCAATCAACTGTATATTATGAACATCTATAGACTATTTCACCAAACAACACCAGAATACACATTCCTCTCAAACTCAAATGGAACATTCACCAAGATAAACCACATTCCGGGCCATAAAACATAACAAATTTAAAGGAAAAGAAACCATACAATGTCTTTTCTCAAACCACAGTGGAATTAAGTTGGAAGCAACAAATAAATAGCTAGAAAATCCCAAAATGCACAGAAATTAAGCAACATATTCCTAAATAACGCATGAGTCAAAGGATCTTAATGATTACATTGGACCCATCCACATAATTTAGGAAAATCTCCCCATCTCAAGATTCTTAATCACATCTTCAAAGTCTATTTTGTAGTACAAGGTTAAATATTCACAGATCTGAAGATTAGGGCATCTTCAGGTATCTTTGGGGAGCCATTATTTTGTCTAACCACAATCAGCAATGAATATTTAGAATTTGAAATTTGAAATTTAAAAAAATGATCATTTACAATAACACCAAAAAAAGATAAAGTTAGGCGTAAATCTAACAAAATATTATAAGAACTATATGTGCAAAACTACAAAATGCTACTGAAAACAATTCAAGAAGATATAAATAGCGGAAAGATATTCCATGTTTATGGATTAGAAGAGCCAATATTATAAAGATGTCAATCCATCCCAACTTGATCTATACATTTCAGTGCAATCCCAATCAAAAACCCAGCAAGTAATATATAAAACTGTTGAATTACTACTGTACATCTGAAACTAATATAACACTATATGTTAGTTATACTGGAATTTAAAAAAAATAGATAATTGGTAACCCCCGCTTCCCAAAGAAAACCCAGCAGTCTATTTTGTGGAAACCAACAAAGTGATTCTAAAGTTTATTTAGAAAAGCAAAATACCTTGAATAGCCAATGCAATCATGAAGAAAAACAAGCCCAGACAACTCACACATCAAATTCCAAGGTTTACAAAGGCTAAGGTAATCAAGACAGTGTGATATTAGCAAAAGAACAGACACATAGTTCAATGGAGCAGAATAGAAAGCCCAGAAATAGGCCCACACAAATATAGTCAGCTGATGTTTTACAAAGGAGTAAAACAATTCAACAGAGAAAGGATCATCTTAAAAAAAAAAAAAGAAAAGAAAAAAAGAAATGGTGGTGGAACAACTGAATATTCACGCACAGAAATAAATCCAGACACAGACCTTATACTTTTCACAAAAATTAACCCAAAATGGATCACACACCATAATGTAAAATTCAAAGCTATAAAATTCATTGAATAAAACATAACAGAAAAAAAACTACATGACCTACCTTGACTTTGGTAATGATATATTAAATAAAACGCCATTAGCATGATCCATGGAAGGAAATACTGGTAATTTGGAGTTTATTAAAATCAAAAACATCTCTGTGAAAGGTCAAGAGAATGAAAGAAGCCACGACTTGGAGAAATTATTTCCAAAACTTATCTATGATATAAGGCTTATATTTAAAATCTACAAAGAATTCTTAACAATAAAAAAACAAACAACAAAAGAAACAGAGAGAAGGGCAAATCAGGAAACAGACTTACTTATACAGAGCAAACTGATGGTTACCAGAAGGGAGGTGGGGGGTGGGGTGGGTAATGAGTTAAACAGGTGATGGGTAGTAAGGAGGCCATCTATGATGAGCACCACATGCTGTATGTAAGTGACAAATCACAAATTCTACACCTGAAATTAATATTACAGTTTAACTAATTGAAATTTAAATAAAAAGTTGGAGGAAAAAAAGAAAACAACCCAATTTTTAAAAATAGGCAAAAGATCTGAATAAAGACCCAACCAAAGAAGATACACATATAGCAAATAAGCATAGCCTAACTTTTCACTTGAGCACAGTAAGTTAAAATAAAATGAGATATTATTATAAAACTACTAGAGTGACTAAAATCTGATGATTGATAGTCCCAATTGCTCTAGCAAGGATGAAGAGTAATCGGAACCCTAATTCATTGCTGGTAGAAATGCAAAATGTTGTAGCTGCTTTGGAAAATGGTTTGGTAATTTCTTATAAAACTCAAGATAGGGATGCCTGGGTGGCTCAGTGGTTGAGCATCTGCCTTCAGCCCAGGGCATGACCCCGGGGTCCCGAGATCAAGTCCCACATCGGGTTCCCTGCATGAAGCCTGCTTCTCCCTCTGCCTGTGTCTCTTCCTCTCTCTCTGGAAATCTCATGGATAAATAAATAAAATCTTAAAAAAAAAAAAAACTCAATATAGTCTTACCATATGAGCTAGCAACCACATGGCTCAGTAATTTACCCACCTGATTTGAAATCTTATGTCCACACAAAAATCTACAAGTGAAAGATGACAGCATATCTATTAAAAATCACCAAAAACTGAAAGCAACCAAGATGTCCTTTAATAGGTGAATGGAAAAACTGTAGTGTATCCATAAAATTAAAATTACTCAGCAATAAAAAGAAATAAGCTATCAATTCATAAAAAGACATAGGTAAATCTTCAGCTCATATTGCTAAGTGAGACAAGTTGGTATTAAAAACCCCATATACCTTATGGTTTAAATTTTAGGACATTCAGGAAAAAGCAAAACTCTAGAGACAGTAAACACATCAATTTCTGCCAGGTGTTTGGTGGCAGCAGGGTGATTTGAATAGATGAAGTACACGGTTTTTCCTAGAGTGGCATAATTACGTGTATGATACTATAATGTTCAATATAAGACATTAAGCATTTGTCCAAACCCACAGAGCTTTACACCACAAAGAGTCAACCTTAATGTATGCAAAGCTTTTAAAAATTCATTTAGGAAGACAGGGACAAGATGGAACCAACCTCACTGAAGAAAGTGGAGGAGTAAAGTACTGACCTATATAATATTAGTAAGAATAAAGCCAAAGGGAATTGTGGGTAGCATTTTACTCAAGTTGGTAAAGTTACTTCCTACGGTGATACAGGTTGACAATTCCAAAATGACTAGACAATTATACTGAGCTTGTACATTTATGTAAACGGTGGATGGTGAGAGCCTGGCGGATCATGAGGTGGGAGTTTACAGATAAGCAAGGGGAAGAGGCTGGAATGACCCATATGGTAATGAATCAGAGTCGGGGACATCAGCATAAACTAATGTTTAGCTAAATATAAGGATGGTTACATACAGAAATATTTCTAGACATGGGTGCTAATATTAGTATACATGCATCCATCTCCTTGTTCTGCTAACTGAAAGGGCCTAGGAGCAGGAAGATCCCAACAGCAAAGAACAGACCTATCCCTCAAATCTTGGTTTCTAATTTCATCCTCGAAGAAAAGAAACCGAGGCTCCTTAGAAAAATGGCTGTTTCTAGGATGAGGGCAAAAATTACACAAGATGAGTCTAAAGCAGCTTGCAGTGCCAGAAAGTGAGAAAGTGCGCAAAGAAACAAAAGCACAACAACGGGGTGAGGGGGTGATGTCAAAGGGATATAGGAACCAACTGAAAGCGTTCCCAAGAGCCAAAGGTGGAACAGCTTGAGCAAAAAAAAAATAATAACAAAGTAGTATTAAATTATAACCCCAAATATAAAATACTATCCATGAGTTCATACTGATGTAAACCAATAAAACAATCTCCTGTGCAGAAGAATTCCAAGTGTTGTATATACAGATACTCCATCCTCAAGGAGGTGGAACGTAATTCCTTACCCTTTAACTGTGGGCTGTTGCACATAGTAGCTTTCTCCCAAAGAAAGTGGCACAGCATACCATGCAGTAGAGTATGTAAGTTACTTTGCCGTAGAAAACCCTACAAGACGGTACTGCAAGCCAGGTGACCGAGGTTAACATCAACAATGATTAGCCATATCGATGAAATATGATGGGAATGACACTTTACAGCTGTGGTTTCCTCAGGAAAACATATATCCTTAGTCTAACGATGTCAATATTTATCAGAAAAATGGCAGACAAATCCCAACCGTGGGGCATTCTACAAAAGACATTACCAATACTATCCCTCAAACTTCCAAGGTCATCAAAATAAAATGAAGGGAATTCTGAATAACCATCATAGCCCGGGTGGGCTAAAGATTCCTGACAACTACATGCAGTGGGGTACCGTAGGGAGGATCTTGGGACAGGAAAAGAACATTTGAGGAAATCTGAATGAAGTACGGACTTCTGTTAATAAACTTCCTATACTATCCTCACGTGTGGTTTTGCATTTCTAAAACTGCTCTAAAATAATTTTTTAAAAATAATAAAATATTATTTTATTTATGAATAATTAGATTTCCAACAAATAGATTTCATGCTTTTTTTTTTTCTTGTGAAGAACGTGCCAATCTTTAGGGGATACTCCTGCCTCAGCGGATCTAGATCTAGAACATTGGACCACAGAGTCTACATCATGATGAGCCATGGTGGATTCTGTTATCTTTTTCTCAGATATTAAGTTTAGCTTGAATTCTCTTTCTCTCTCTCTCTAAAAAAAATAAAAATAAAATAAAAATAAATTACCTACAACTGCTTCTAGCTTACAAAGTCTTCAACTAGAAGTCTTAGAGGAAGGCTTAGAAAGCCCTGCGCTTTGAGAAGAATCCAGATTTTTCCCTCTTTTTTACTTGTCCTGATTTTCCTTGGATACATATTTCTTTGTTAACTGAACAATACTCCAGCCATCATTCTCGTCTTGGCTATGGTCTCCACAACGCTGTCAGAGTGCGACTCTAAAATGCAAAGATTCTTACCCCACTTAAATCATATTCTTAGCCTGCTTACAAACCTTCAGGGAGTCTCTGAAATCTATAAGAAAATCCGAATTTCATTAACATGAATTACGAGCCTCTCACCTCATTATCCCACCTCATTCTTTACCACACTCTTATTTTGCACTTTCCACCCCAGACATCAGTCTGTTGCCTCTCTCAGAGGCCCTGCAATTTCTCAAGACTCTGCTCTTGTTCTTGCTCTTCTTTGCCTGGAATGATCTTCCAGCCCCACCCCCAACTTGCATTTCCCAGATTCTCCTCCGAATATCCCAAACATCTGTCTCTGAACTAGCCCTACTACTTTGCGACCACACACTTCTATTTCCATCCCAGAAGGTACTTACTCAGTACTAGGCCACAATTTTTGTCTTCACTCAACCTCGTAAGCCCCAAAGCAGCAGTGTATAATCCGTAGCAAGCGCTCAGTGAATGTGTGTTGAGGAAAGGAGAGAGTGAAGGAAAAGTGGAAGGGAGGGAAGAAGAGAAAGAAGGAGGGGTGAGAGGAAGGAACGAAACTCTAAAGAGGATTGCTACCCGAAGAAAGACCCGTTAATAGCCACGCACCTAGAGCTGCAGCACTTGCACAGGTAAGTGGGCTTAGGACATCGGAACTTCACCAGGTCCTCCCTCTCAAACAGCACCGCACACAACTGCGTGCCTTCCTCACACCTTCATTTAGAACAGTATTTGAAAAGCTTCAGGCAAATTATAGGCCGGGCTGATGATACCAATACTGAAAACTACGCTATTATTAGGTGTCCCCTTTTTTCAGAGTCATTCTGAGGAAGATGCTTGGGGAATTCTTGACGAACAACAGAGCTAAGTACTATTAACTCCCAATTTTTCAAAAACTGATTACCTGGTGTGTGGATTTTCCAGACCTTTTGATTGTTCTGCTTCAGGCTATTTAATTGCTCATTAGAGAGTCGAAAGAGGAAGAAGATAAGGCAACCACATCTGTCACTTGCTGGTGTCTGTAGTAAAAATGTTTTAGTAAAGAGGCTGAAATCGTAGACTACAACATGAATTTTATTTTTATATTATACCAAATCCTCATTAACACAGGTAATGGAAAGTGGTCTCTATTCAGCTCACATGTTCCTAAAACTAATTTTGGAAATCCCCATATTGCCACCACTTGGGATTTTTCTGAGTACGTTAAGTGTATTTAATGTACATTAGGCATCCTCATTAAGGCGTCCTTGACACAGGCAAATATATAAATCTGCCAACCAACACAACTGAGCATGTGACTTCCGGTCAAGGGTCAAGTAATGGAAAAAATAGCCAACGACATGATAATTCCAATAGTTTGACTTAAATTGAATGGATATTTAAAAAAAAAAACTTAATATATATACTTTGTGTAAAGGTCTGAATCTAAAACCATAATTTTTGTTTTTCTCTCTCTATTTACAAACTGCTAATGCTAAGTACTTCTAACTCGCATCCCTTGATAATATTTACCTGGTCATGTTGTTAGATTTTTATTGTCTGGTGTTTTAATACTTGGAAGCATTTATGACTCCTGCCTATCAGACCAGTTCTAAAATCTAAATTCGCTGTTTCACTTCTGAAGCCCAAAGTGCACCAAGCATTGAACAAACCTGTTGGCTATCCAATGTAACAGAGGCAATTAACCGTGCTTGAATGACTTTCTAAATTTAAACCATGCAAAATGGAGCATCTCAAAGGCCAAGCTGAACTGCAGATTATAATTGTCATTTTTTACATTACCACTTTCATAATTTCCCCTACCTTCCTTTTTTATTTTGTCAGAAGTTGCTGTCAAACCTTCGTATAGTTAGAGGCCACCTAAGTCCCCGTCAAAACTTCATATTCTGGATTGCTCCTAATTGTTCTATATTAGTGTTTTCTGCCTCATTTCACGCCTGCCTGACAAATAGGCTAATGAAGGCACTTCTTTCCTTGGACTCTGACAAACAAACGGGTAACAGATTTATTACCTTTTTCTCTTTTTGTAGCTAATAAGTACAAATGTTATAAATTTCTCTACAGGTGGTCAGTCTTCTACAACCTTAATTGTTTTCTCAGCTGCTACTTGTCCATAAAACATGAACACAGAAAATTTAACTTTCAGGAAAAATGACGTGTATCTGCTCTATTTAACTAGGAATAATATCTTGTTTCTTAAAAAAAATGCTATAAATAATATGCACATTATAAAAAAAATACAAATCAATTTACAAGTACACAAAGCTCAACGTTTTTTTCATGTGTCATCACAAATTAAGCCATTTTATCAGCATCACCCAAACAGTAGATCCGCTTGTGTAGCAGCCTTGAAGACTTTCTGAAGAAATGATGGATCAAAAAGACCAGAAATCATCTAATAATACAATAAGATACATGTCTACTCTTTTTTTTTTATTTGACTTTTGTGTGTGTGTGACAGGAAAGGGGAACTTTATCACTACTGTTAAAAAATTCAGCTGAGTAAATGTTAAAGATCTAATTGGTTTTATTTAATGATTCTTGAATCAGGAAGCATCCAATCTAGCAAACAAAAAGGATCCCTAAGGACTATACAAAATGAACTTTTATAGGCAGAGGGGAGCAGCAACAAGAAAGTCATTCTAGGAAAAAAAAAAAAAAAAAAAAAAACAGGTTATTGCAAAAGTACTTTCCTTTAGGGAACTATGGAGCAGGGGTCTATGGGGCAGATCACTAACTAGTGCTGACCCGGTGATTCCTGACTCACTGGTTTAAGATTCATTTCTGGGAGAGCTGAGACTGTAATTAACAGGGGCTTACTAGCACAAGTGACCCATTTGGGACTTGTTGTCCTGTTTTTAACTCTACTGTCCCAGAGGTTTTGTATGTACCTATTTGCTAGTCAATAGAATGGCAAAAACAAAACCCTAAAAGTTCAGGAAAGCTTGGCTACATTAACATAGCCAAATCTTACACGTTTCATAAAATAATGTTGGGCCATTAATTTTTTTTTATTTAAGAGAGAAAATAACCATTTGGAATATCTACCGATTTCATGATTTTGATTCATTTTTAAGTTTTCAGTGAGGTGTTAGAAACCTACAGAAAGGTGCTCAGCTCATAGCTGCATCACTCTGAACCTGTTCGCAAACTGGACACACCTGGGTAGCGACCAAATTATGAAGCAGAACAATGGCAACCCCCTCGAGGCTCCTCTTATGTCCCCCTTATATCACTATCTTCTCCTTATTCCTAAATTTTCCCGCCTTTTACCATCATAGATTTGCCTTGTCCGTGTTTGCAACTTATATAAATGGAATCCTATAATATGTATTATTTTGATTCTGAATATTTCCATTCAACATTATCGTTGTTGTGTGTGTGAGATTCATCAGTATCATTGCATGTAGCCACATTTCATCCATTTTAATTGTTGTGTGGGCATTTCACTGTTTTTATACACAACGATCATCCACTCTACTGTCGAGGGCAGGTGGAGTATTTCCAATCTAAAGCTATTACAAATAATGCTGCTATAAACACTCTCATGTATATATTTTGATGAATATATGGATACCTTTCAATGTGTCATACATGTAGCAGTGGTGTTGCTAGATCATGGGTCATGTGTGTACTCAGCTTTAGAGATACTAGCAAATAGGCTTCCAAAATATTTTATAGCAATTTACACTTCTATCAACAGTGCCTGAGTGTTTCACTTGTTTCACATCCTCAATAACACTTGGCATTTTCTATCTTTTGTATTGCAGCTCAATCGATTGTATTGCTCTCATTTAAAACCTCCGTGGAAACAGAAAAATGAAAAAAAATAAGTATTACTATCACTAAAATATTTGGCCCTATAAGAAATAAAATGCATGTAGAAATTGGCATCCAGGAACTTTTCAACAATAGCAATAAACTTGCAAAGTATTTCCTGTGATCCTAAGAGATACAGTCATAATCAATAAAGGATTAACAAGGGGCACCTGGGTGGCTCCGTTGCCTAAGCATCAACTCTTGATTTCAGCTCAGGTCGTGATCTCAGGGTCCTGAGATAGGGCGCCTCCCCATGCCCACCCCACTGCTCCCCACCCCCACCCCCGGAACACCCATCACACCCTATGTCAGCTCTGCACTCAGCAGGGAGTCTGCCTGAGGTTCTCTCTCTCCCTCTCCCTGCCCTTTTGCTGCCCCCCCCAACCGCACAAGCTCTCCATCTGTCTAAAATATATATAAGTTTGCTTTAAAAAAATAAGGGATTATCAAATAAATTGTCTTTTAGAGCAACTGCACATGTATGTTATAGCACGTAACGCCGTATTTTGTATGAGTTTGTAGAAGGTCCACCAATGAAACCAAGAAGGCGAAAACACTACACATAGATTCCTTTCAAATGTCTTTCCAAATTATGTGCTTGAAAGAGTCCAAAATTGTTCCTTCATTCAGCTTTGTTATTACCAGGAACTGCCAGGTGCTAGAGATACAAAAACAAGTGATGATCCCTACCTACTCTTAAGCCATTTGAGACTAGCCACAGGTACGAGCAGGTACTAACAACGATGTAGACTAACACGTGTTGTCATAGAGACAAGCACATGCGATATTGAAGCACAGAGATACTACTGTGGGTGAGAGATGAGCCGTTCCAAGAAAAATTCCCAGTGGAAATGAATTTCAAGCTGATCTGTGAAGAAAACAGGAATTAGCTGAAACGTGGATTTGTGAAGAGGTCTTCTAGACGAGTACTGTGTTCAGTACCCCAGCCTGATATTTGAGTTCCCTTTACTGTGTTCTCCCAGGGGCTGAAAAAGCCAAGATAGTCAAGTCTAAAATCTTTTCTTACAAAGACCCAATGATCCCCTGAAGATCTCACCATGTATTCTGCTTCTATACTTGGAGGTAATAGGAGACAATTCTAAGTACTTCGTTCCATAACTTGTATTGTATGGAGCTCCTCTCCATACAATAAAGAATAAAATATCTCCACTTTCCAAATGCACTGAAAGAAATAAATACATAATAAAGATAAAAGAATATTGCCCTAAGTAAAGATAATAACAAAAACCATATGACAAAAATGTTCTAGACAATATATTCAGAGAAAATGGCATCGTTTTGCTTTGTTTTCTCTTTTCAGGACATTTCTGGCACTTAAGAGAGGAAGAAATAACTGGTGGGGGAGGGGTGTCACACTCTAACAAAAGCATAATGTCCTCTTCAGGAAGAGGGAAATAGTTCCAAGTCATTAAAGACAAAATAGGCATTCCATAAAAGCATAAGAATTTGATTGAAAAAGATTACTTCATTCACATGTGTTCCTGCAATTATTAATATAATTTTTAAAATAAAGATGTCAAATTACCTTTGCAGTAGTTTCCAAAATGTAAACTAAAGCTACACTTCTAGCCAAAAGAGCTGTATTGAATTTTTTCAGGTATATTAACTTTCTGTAAATGTGGCAAGGTCAGAGTTTTTGTTCTGAAAGGAAGAATAGACACAAGGATTTTCATGTTCCATTCTATTTACTGACATTGAAATCATTTGATGGGGAGATGTTTATTGGAAGACACACAGACATAGCACAATTCATGTTTAGGGAGATGGATTTCTTGCAATTGTAAAAGTCAATGGCATTTCACAAATGCTCTCAGCACTCTTTATTGACTTTCTGGATAGATATTTCTACTAATGAAATGAGTCAGTTTCATGAAGCCCTGATGACACAGATAAATACCAACTTATTTCAAACATCTCCCAATGTCCTAATACTTTTAGAATTGGTTTCTGTTGCACCTTTTGGAATTAACTTGCTTTGCATACTTGTAACTTCCTTGCAAACAATCTACACGTATTCAGTTTGATCAGCACGTGGGAAATCACTATCTTTAGATAAATAACTGGAAAGTAATAACTGAGTCATGAGGAGGTCAGAATGTAAGTTGGTTTAAAGGCAAAAACAAACAAACAAAAAATAAATAAATAAAGGCAAAAACATTTGCCCCTTATCTTTGCCCCTTATCAATTATGCTACACATAACTGTAGAAAAAACAGATCTGCATACTACTGTAAAAATGTCATATTTTCCACAGTTTCAGTCAGAAAATGCAAATTTTAATTAAGGAAGACATGTAGAAAGCTAGATTACCTCCCTGGGTTGTGGATACCTTCTTCTCAAGAGAGAGAACATTTAGCAGAATGAGACACGGTCTTCACAACCATTCAAGAACACAAAATATTCAATCTCTCTTCCTTTTATCATGACTTTAGAATATTTTTAGGATTAGTATATCTAGTTAATGCTTTTTCTGTCCAAACATTCAGTCTTACCTACCTGGTTGTAAACAAACATCAATCAAAATCTTAATAGACCCTAAAAAGTATTTGTTTTGTTTCGTTTTAAAATCTGGCTTGCAGAAGGTTATTTTACAGCCATGATATCCATACATCAAAACCAAAAAAAAAAAAAAAAAGGCAAAAAAGAAGAAGTCAGTCATACACTGGAATTTTACTTTATTATATGGTTTACTGATGAAAATTCTACCTACGTGAACTGGGAAAACAAATGTATACCTCACAATGTTGCTTTCTATGTATATTTCTTGCTCACCCCTTTTGTACCCTTTTCATTTCCATAAAGGATTTGGGGCAATTTGGAAAAAAGCATATAAATAAACCCAAGACTATTAACTCATGATAAAAGATTTTAAAAGAACTATATATAGTAGAACTAAAGAGAAAATGAAAAAAAAAAAAAAAAAGAAAAAAATAAAGAGAAAAATTGTATGAAGTCTTAACTGGGGAGAAATAAAACAAATGATTCCAAACCTTACTTTTAAGTTCCTGGCAAACCAGGTCAAAGGACCACACAATGAACTGCATGCTCTCATCATCTAGTAGATAATGAACTCGCTAGGAAAGTTCCCAGCTCTTGGAGGAATTCGTCACAAGGATTTTTTACAAGGGACTCTGAACAAGGTACTGAATGAAGACCTCAACAGCGGATGTTGTCGTTTTTAATGCCACCGAAAAAATTCCCTATTATATCATAGACCACTACGAAAACAGCATATACTATTTAAATAGAGTTCAATAATAAGAAATGTTCAAGAGAACCAGAGGAATAGAGCCAAGCTATGTTATTTTTTTAGTCTTCAAGTTTATATTAAGCTAAAGAAGTAGATGGGAACTTTTCAATTATAAGTGTTTTTCGATTATTTCTACTGGAAATAATTTCACGCCACAAACCTTTGCAATATTAGTAATATTATAGTAATAGTAAAGATGTTGTGTTCACAACAGTGGAGTAACGTGATTCACTCCGGAGGGAGGTATGTCGTATTCACATAACCTCTGAGGAAACATAATAATAATAATAAACATAATAATAATAAACATCCCAGACTGAGGGACACACAACCAAAGAGATTAAGAAATATAACCTGAGAGACAAACACACCCCAGACCAAGAAACACAGATTTACGCTGCTTCCGTTCAAGGTCTCGCTCAGTTAGAGCTTTGACAAGGGTTCCACGTAAAGGTGTTTGCTAGAAGGGCAGGACAGTCTAGGGTTCAAAAGTCCAGGCTCTGGACTATGACGGTGGTCAGACTGCCTGGGTCATGGCCCCACCATGATATTCAAGTTCGCCGGCAGCCTATTCCTCTTTAAAATAAGGTTGATGAAAAAATAAAAAATAAAAAAATAAGGTTGATGCTAACAGTATTCACCCGGCAGGGTGAGGTAAGTACGGAAAGATCAACCATGCAAGCTGTTTAATATGACCCCGGGTGCCTGGTAGCATCCCCTCCATGCTGGAGACACTTGATGCCCTTTGTTGGTAGAAATTAACAGATTCTAGTTATCAGGCACGTACACGAGACAGTGTCTTATTCCAGAGGTGAAAGTCCTGTTCTTCGTTTTTCCCTGAAAAGCAAGTCATCCAAATGCACTACTCCTCACCGCCAGGCCGTTTCGCAGGATACGTGGGACCCAGAAAAAGAAGCGGGACTTTATATCTGGAATCCAATTTTTAATCGCAGACTTCTCAGCTGGGCCACGAGTTTTATAGGATTAGATTTTATTTGTGGTCAGTAGCTGAAGCCTTCACTTCATAGTGAAAACTAATTTACAAAGATTTGCATCCTCCGAAATCTTATTAGACCCAAATGTTTAGCTTTGGGATACTTCAGCAGAGTTCCTAGGTGTTCTATAAAGCTCTCTAAACCTAGGATATAAAACAGAACCCTGTAGCCTCTTTACTTTAAAATGAAAACATACATACACATACGATCAGCAAGCAAACAAATAAATTATTAACCTTCTTTTGATAATGAGCTGGAGATGGCGCTTATTTCCCTGGTCATGGCGCAAACGTTAGAATGGACTCCGGCTCATGGGCTGCAGAGTTCAGAATCCAGTATGAACTTCATCAGAAATCCATCTCGGTAGGAAGAATTCTATAATTATACTTGACGCGTCATAATAAATTTTTAAATATATTGACATTCTTTTGCTTTGCCTCTTATCTTCTGTGCGATTTAATCAGAGCCCTTTGAAACATGGTTCCTCTTTTGTCTTCTGCTTGAATCTAGAGACAGAAGTTGGAGAAAATTTTCTGATATGAATGTCATTGAACAAACTTTCTTCAATAATTAATTAATTCACTCTTCCAGCTGCATATTCTAACAAATATTTATTGAATAGTTACTGTGTAATTTTTCTTTTCCTAAAAGGAGAAAAATGATGAGAGAAAATCTCATTTCTTAGAGGGAAAAAAAAAAACCTGGAAAAGCCATCATTTATCGAGTATTTATGAGCCAAAATACCTAAGAGATGCGTACAGATGTTTTTACTGTTTCATCAATTACAATCGAAGTTTATTACAATCAAGTGACTTTCAGCAAGTCACAGGCTAAGGAGGGCACAGCCAGGTGGCACCTCAGGGCTGTCCCACCTGCACACCTGTGCTCTGCACAGCTTCCTCTCCTGCTGTCAAAGAATTTGTAAAGAAGAGAAGCCAGAGCATAAATATATACTGACATGGAATATGACCAAAAATCTCTTAATACCTAAAATCATTCAGTAACCAAAGACGTGTTTTAGGGGGAAAAAATAAGGCTAGCCTATATTCTATTCCTAAGAAAGATCACTCTTATTCAGTCCGAGAGTGTACCAAAAGTTTTAAATCATGCTTTCAAATTCTTTCTACAAGCCCAGTGCATTTTTGTCGTTCTCCCATTCTTAACAAAGAGCCTATGATTGGCTCTTTGTCTGGGTAAAATTTACAGAGAAATTTTTATTCTTAGCAATAGTAATAGTGACAGATATTTCACGGTTAAGGATGAAAATGAGCCAGAACAAAACTATGATTCCGTTTCTTCGTGGGCCTTCAGGAAAGGGCAGCGTTAGGTCCAAAGGTCAAGATGCTAGCTTGCTGAAGGTGATAGTTTCCATTTACATTTTCCTGCTGTTTCTTCGCAGTCTCTCTTTACGTACATTTGAATTTTTCATCTTGATCTAAAAGCAAGGGAGTGAGCTTATCTGCCTTATCGAGGCTTTGTATTTTAAATAAAACTCTCTGCATATGGCTCGCCCCCTGTTTTTGAAATCCAATCCACGGAATGAGAATAACAAAGGGCGTTGTTTGAGGAAACATTCCCCTCCCACCTCAGTCCCTGAAGCCTCAGGGCTCAGAGGCCCAGAAAGCAATGAACTGTCCTTGGAGGCCCACGGGAAAGCCCAAGTGTGTTTATGCCTGTGCTCCTTGTCTTCCTGTTCTGGGGTGGCTCACTGACTGGCGTAAATTGTTTAAATCTGTAGGTTTTCGTAATGACCATGTTCATCTTTCAGCCAACGTGAAAACAAATCTGAGACCTGACATAATGCATTATTTTAAAAAGAGAGAGAGAGAGAGAGAGAGACACCACTTAAGAGGAAAGTACACAGGTAAACAAAGCATTCCCTAAAACCATCACAATTTCAAATGTAAATGCTGGCACTTATCGATATTTATCTGTTCCATATGGATTCCACATCTGAAATATATTTTCCGAACCGTATACCTTGAATTGGCATTAAAGCTCTTGTTCACTGGTTATCGAGCAAGGCTGCATCTGGGAAACAGACTCTGCGGATGCAGTTGTCTGTTTATTTTGCAAGTGCAACATTGCCATCTACAGGATGTGCCATGCCACGGTGCTACCCTCCTTCCTTCGGAGCCCCGTTTACAATCCCAACTAGAAGCCACTCGGTTGAAAACACATGTGTCCAAAATCAGTTTGTCCTGTTGGCCACCACTGTTCGGCGAATGTTCTAGTAATCTCACAGCTCACCCCCCACTACCCTCTCCCCGCCAAAAAAGAAATGCATTAGATGGACTTTGCCCCAGCTTCTTTGGCTTTGGAGACTGTGTTAGGGGTTTGCTCAAAGGCTGCACCATGATCCCATTAAGGAGCTGGAGAAAAGCTGGTATCCACACGAGGTTGCATCAAGGGCCAGGCGTTGCACCTCCTACAAATACTCTTGCAGTTGGCTGCATGTGTGTTGCATACACTTCCTCACAGAATTCAAATAACGAATACAGCAAATTGCCTTTCTTTCACAGATTTCAAATACCAAAAGAGCAAAACGTCTTTCTCCTCCAACAAGGAGGCAAACGCCACAGAGTTTACTTAATGAGTCTAATAATCTAATCAGACTTCATACCATTCAGACAACACGACAAAGGCGAAGCTCTCTGCCTGTTTTGCAAATGAAGAAACAGAGGCACATAACGTGCTGACCTTGAAAAGCTTAGTTCCCTGTCAGACTGTCTTATTTTTGAAAAAAATGGGAGAGTGAAAAGGAGAAACAACATAACTCATTTTCTCCATTTTGACACACAGACTAAAATATGGGCTGGGAAAAAATATAGAATATACAAATGGTATTAAGAAGCTATTTTTGACTGCTCATTGCGACCTCAGTTCCGTTGAAATTGGAATTACAATATTTATTAGAAAAAGCTTGAATGTTTCAGGAAAAGCTATTACAGTTTCCTAGTATATTCCTAATCTCCTTTCTTGGAGATATTGAATATTAGGATGTATAATTAGCTCACTCCAATTCCTTAATTGTGGCTTGTCTAGAGACTAAGGGATGGACACGATAGAGTCCATGTGCATCCGTGTTACCCTACCTTCCTGCAATTTTTAAAATCAACTCCCAGAATAAGGAATGGGGAATCTACCTCAGTATAAAAAAATCATATAGTCCATAAAATTAAGCTGACTTTGTTACCACAATTCTAACTAGAAAGTAGCCTAGAAAGAAACAGTAGTGTGTTGGTGCCAAAGAAAAAGCCTCATTAAAAGGAAAAAACAATTTTTAAAGACTCAGTATCGGGGTTTCATTTCAAATGTTTACTTCGGAGTTCTTCGTCACATATCCAGCATATCCTCCGGGTGTAAGAACCAAATTTAGAGCGAAAGATTAAAGGAAAAAAAAAAATCTTAGCCACAAAAACAAATTCATTTTCTCTCTAGTCCATCTACATACAGGTTATCAAATAAGGGACAAAATGTTTACATGGACTAAACAAGCAGCTTTTGATTCAAAACCAAGTATATGAAATAAGGGTCCAGTCTTCGGCTGACGCCAGTATGGTTTTCCTCTTCGAAAAGCAATTTATGTATCATCCAGTGGTAGCAAGAAAGAGAGGGCACCTCTTTTATAGAAACTTTTCTCAAGGTCCTCAATGACCCCAACATTGGCAAATCCAGTGGGAAGAACTTAGACCTTACCCTACTTGACTCCACAGCACCCAACACGATTTTCCCCTCCTTCCTGAAACCTTATCTTCACTTGCCTTCCAGATCAAGGCACACTCCTAACTCTTCCTTGCAAGACATTGGCCACCTCTCTCTGCCCCTTTTGCCACATCCACTTCCTCCTTCTGAGCTCTGAATTCTGGCACGCTCCTGGAGATCAGTCCTTACACCTGTTGGCTTTCCTAGTTATACTACATATCCAGATTCTTTCATCTGTCCCATGCTTTGTACATCATCCTTACCCTGATGACCCCCAAATGTACATGACCAGCCCCAAATTTTACTTCCACTATAGGTTCCTCTGTCCAACTAACTCAACAGCTCTATTTTAGTATCTAAGGGAGCATCTCATGCTTGATATGTTTAGAACAGAATTTTTTTTTTTTTTTAACTCTTCCTACACACCTGTGCTTGCTTCTTTTTAAAAGTTTCCTATCTCAGGAAACAATACTTCTTAGGCATGTCATACATGTTTCTTGAATTTGTTGTGCCCAAGATTGCGAATCCAAGAAACCACCAAGGAGCCGACACCAATGTAATCACACGAGGGTTTAATCACAAGCTCGAGTTTGGGTCCAAGTATACCCGACGCAGCGGAGCAGGGACTTGGACCCCGAGACTAAGAAGCATAGTAGTGTTATAGTGTTATAGGGGTCCGTGGCCAATGAGATTGTAACATACGCAGAAAGTTGCACAGTCATGTCGGTCCACACGCAGGTGGCCAATTGAATTACGATTCACCATATAGTGACCATTTGAACTAGCCTATTATTCTGGTTAGAATTGGTGCACAGGTTTGGCGGGCAAAAGAGGGGTTTTCATTCCTTGGTGGTTAAAGGTCAGAGGCCCCACATTCCTATGTGTGCTGGTTTCTGATAAGGGTGTGCTTAATAGCTAAACTAGGGTGAGGGAGTGCCTTAAACAATAGGCAGGTCGTGTGTGGGGGTTTACATGAGATTGTGGGTGTAGCTCAAAATGGAGTTAGTCCTGCTCTGCTTGTCCAGGGGCAGGGGATTTTTGTTAGATTTCCTGGGTCCCACGGAATTAAGTTATAATTAATCAACATAAGAGAGTACTAGTGAGGGATTGAGACTGTGGTTAGGTGCCCCTGCTCATGCTCTCTCTTTCTGATAAAGAAATAAAATTTTTTTTTTGAGATTTTATTTATTCATTGGAGACACAGAGAGAGAGAGAGGCAAAGACACAGGCAGAGGGAGAAGCAGGCTCCATGCAGGGGAGCCTGATGTGAGACTTGATACCAGGACTCCGGGATGATGCCCTGGGCCAATGGCAGATGCTCAACCACTGAGCCACCCAGGTGTCCTAGAAATAAAATCTTTAAAAAAAGAAAGAAAGAAAGAAAAGAAGAGACTGTGGTTAGGGAAATCTTCCCAGTAATGGAAAATGTAATCAGAATTTCCTTTACAGCACAGTAGGGCTTGTATGAAGGCGGTGAAACAAAAGACCACTTGCCATCCACACCTTGACCCACTTCACGGTACCTACATAGCGCTTACACTTGACAGATGCTTAAAGTTTATTTGGAGAAGACGTCATTCCACAAAGATCCCTGTACTCTATAATCTACCCTCCTGAGTGCTAGTCCAGTAAGAAAGGCTCTTCTGCTATTGCTAACTATGTCCAATGTTGTGAGAGATTGATTTCTTCCCCGTTGTTGACTAAGAAATGAAGTCAGCCACAAATCCCTGGGAATTTGATTTAGAACCTCCATGAGGCTCAGGAAAGTGAGCTGTCCAGGGCTGTTTGTGGGGGAGTATGTATGAGTGATCACATCTGATCTTTAAAAGAGTTAAAAGTCATTTTGTCCATCTCGATGTCTTGGCCTACACCAATTCTAAAGCACATTCTTATAGAACGTAAGTCCACAAAATTGCTCTGTGAAAAAAGGGGATTCTTCGAAGTCAAACACCTGAGAAAAGCTGTGAACTTCATGCCTCTCTTAGAGAAACACTGAACACAGAAGCAGGTGACAGTTTCTGCCACTTCCTTAAGTACGGAAGCCCATTTCATTTTTTTTTTTTTAACCTAAAGTTTATTTGACCACAGTCATGTCCTTGTGTAGCACTACTAACATTCTTTAAAACTTCTGTTCCAAAAAAACCAAAACCAAAACCAAAACCAAAAACAAAAACAAAAAACAAAAAACAAAAAAATAAAATAAAATGAAACTTCTGTTCCTTGGAACATACTGTGAGAAATCTTGAGCAGCAGAGCACCAATTAGCTATTCTTGGAATTATATGGTACGTCAGTGGAGATTTTCAGATTCTCTCCTGATTAGATGGGCCAATATTTTTTTAAAACCTACCAAGCAAAATCTCTGTTCCATATCCACATATTTGAAAATGTACAGAAATAGCCTCTGAGTCTCCTTCATTTCTACAAATCTTTAAAAAATGTATACCTGCTTACAACATATTTGGGGAGTACACTTTGTAATGTTTCTTATGGTAAAAATATTCAAAGAATTCCATTTGTGAAATGAATATGTAGACAAATAGAGAATCCGCAAAGTCTTCCCTGGATACCTCAAAAACATCAAAATGCAATTCTGGCATTAAAAGAAAGACTACCTTAAAAGTTATTTACTCTGAGATATATTTAGAGAAAAAGAAATTAGAGAAATCAATATTTGTAGAAAAATAGAGATGTCATTGGCTGATAATTCTTGTGAAATAATCAGATCGAAAGTCTGACCTTTCAGTTAAGAAAACAATGTGCTGAGCTTAATTCAAAAAAGATGCAGTAGAAAATTGTGGAGATAAATGGTCATTCCATAGGGCTAAGAAAAGGCTTTAGGAAGATCACATCCAATTATCCCAAAGGAATGCGTTCATGAATGCCAAGAAACTAGGACAAGTTCTGATTTTTAAGACAATGAGAATATAGAATATAGATATGTCTACATAATTTTGGTATTTGCTGCCTTCTAAACACATTCCTGTCTGTCTCCAGCTGTATCTACATAAAACAAAAAAGAAAGCAACAGAAATTCAGAAAAAGGCAATTTTCACAATAGAACACACACATCAATGAGCCTAGTTCAGGACACACTGAGCTATACTTAGGCACATATGTACGATGATGGAGGAGTGATTTCAGGGTGGCTGGGTAGCATGTGTCATTGACATTTCTTTATTTACCTATTTGTTCCTTTATTCAATAAATTTGTTTTGAGAGACAGATACCAGCATATCGCTAGGTTGTTGGGGGTGAACCCTATCAGAGCCTGACAAGGAAAAGAGAAAACTCGCAAAAGTAAAAGTTAGCAAGTGATGCGTACAATTAACTAACAAGGGGAGACAACCAGACTACTACTCCAGAAGCAACTGACGCAAGCAGAGCTTTCACAGAGCTGATGTGTGGCGCCCAGAAATGATTACCGCTCTCCTTTCTGTATGTGCTCACTCCTAGCTGGCCGAGGCTGGACCCGTGCAGAAATGTGAATTTGGCAGGAGCTTCTCTTCAACGCCTAATGCCTCATTATTCTTCCCTCACACCAGCTGTACAAGTTGCTCCCGACCCTTAACTGAGGAGCTTGAGGGCTCCCAATCTGAGGCCCCTACTCAGAGCATCAGCAAAGCAGGGGTCCAAACGAAAGAAAAGTTAAGCATTTGATTTTGGATATATTTTTTGAGGCATCAGAGTAGTCAGCATGAAAGCAGAAAGGCAAAAAACAAAAACAAACAAAAAAATTAGAAATAGCTACTTATGTGTCTATCTATCGATTTAGACCTATATACATATAGGTGCATGAATAGACACATATGTATATTCAGAGAGAGAGGTAGGTAGATGATTGATGGATAAGATAGATCAATCCATCAATTGATCAATAGATAGAAAATAAATAGATGATAGACGGTGGGAGGAAATACCACCCTGAGGTTGTTCCAGCCTAAGGATGTTAAAGGTTTCAACTGGCCCCAGTCAGAACCCTATTTAGCAACCCATTTACCTCCCTTACTATTCTCCTCCATCGAAATAAAATCATCTCAATTCTCATATAAAGTTGCTACAAGTATTCATTTCTACAACCCTCCTAGAGATTAGTTTAGGATATTATGAATATAAATAGGATATATGCATGCATACATGTCTATGTGTACCTTAAATTGTACACATTCTTTTAACCAGAAATGTATCTTAAGGGCCACATATAAAATTTTTATTATAAACTCAAATGTTAATAGTAAGAAATGGTTCTCACAGCATAGTTTATAAATGCATCAACTAAAAATGTGTAAACCTTATAGTTAACTTATATGTTCTTTTCTCTCTTTTTTTAAGATTTTATTTATTTATTCATGAGAGGCATAGAGAGTGGCAGAGACACAGGCAGAGGGAAAAGCAGGCTCCCTGCGGGGAGCCAGATGCAGGACTCGATCCCAGGACCCCAGAATCAGGCCCTGAGCCAAAGGCAGATGCTCAACCACTGAGCCACCCAGGCACCCAACTTATAATCAATAGAGAACTACTTAAGTAAATCTTGCTGTATAAAAAACTGAACATTATAAAGTAGTATCATTTGAGATTCAGTTTAGGAAACCAAAACCTTTCTGGGTATCTCAGAGGAGTATAATACTGACACTGGGTGCCCTCAAATTACGGCAAAGAGCGAAGTCAAGGAGCCACAGCTGGACCACCAGCTCCGAGGCTGCATCAGCCTGGATGGACAGCAGGAATAAGAAAACCATTGGTGCTGCTGCTGCTGCGGCGGCGGCCTCTACATCCATGAAGATGGTAACCCAGCCACGGGCACACGGAGTTTGACCACAGTAAACAAATCTACCTGACTCGCACACCAGTAGCCATGGCAGCAAGAAGATGGTCTCTGCCTCCCTTTTCTCCCATAAATTTCATGTATCATTGGCCCATTTTGTTGATAGAATCTAAATTATCCAGAACCTTCATAGGAACGGAGCCTGAGAAATGCAGCACTTAGCTTATAAGTCCCTGCAACTCAGGGAACATGGAAGACAGTGGAAATGCGTGCTGAGCACCGACAGGCCCCTTCCAAAGCTGAAGTGTTTCAAAATTATTTTGTAGAATACCCATAGCTGACAAGAAAAAAAAAAAGAAAAAACTCAGAAGGCAAAATTATGGAGATAATAAAAGATCGTAGTTGCAACGATGGTGGGGGCAGTGGGGAAGATGAACAGGCCATGCACAGAGGATGTTTAGGGCAGTGAAAATACACTCTATGATGGTGTAATGATCACATATGTCACCATACTTCTGTTCAAACTCATAGAATGGACGACCCGAAGGCAAACTGTCAGTGTAGGTTCATCCCACCACTCTGGTGAGTGATGTGGACAACGCGGGAAGCTACGCATATGTAGGGGCAGAGGAGGTATGGAAAATCTCTGTACCTTCTCAACTCTACTGTAAATGAAAACTGATCTGAAAAAAAAAAAAAAGGCTTTTAAAAAAGAGAAGAAAAAAATCCTAAAATTTACAAAATTAAAAAAGAAAAACAACTAATGTTATATTGACCTACCAAAACCATATTTCAAAGCAGAATGTAACAGTATCCTACTTTTAGGGGAAACCCAAAAGTCCACTGGCGGTCTTAGTAAGTTCTTACCATATACTTATTTTTATTCAAATTAATGGAGCAATCATGGCAGAAAAGATGAAGGAAGGAATAAGTCTACCTTGTGTTCATCTTTGCCTTTTCTTGTAAGAAAAGCAAGGGTTGAATCTACTATCCTATCAATTTAAAAAGAAGTTAAAACACTAATTTGCCTCATTCATTTATTTATTCATTCAACAAATAGTTATTGGTACAAGGGTTTCTCTTTAATATAATTTTGTAGGAGACTTTTATACTTTTCAAATATATTCAAGAATTATGTTTCCATTAAATTGACTTCATTTTTTACTACAAGGACATAATCTCTTTTTACTGCAAGAATATAATCTATCACTTATGTGAAATAAGGTAACAGATATTTAAAACCTATATTAATTTGTATATTTTTTTAGCCAAGGGCTTTAGTAGAGACTCCTTCAGATTAGTCAATGTAAAGTAACTCTAAGAAATTCCATAAATGATATACTAAATAGAAATTAATAAGGGAGAAAAACCTTGGAAGTTAAAAATATTAGAAAAAGCAAGGTATGGCTAGAAATCACTTAACCATACTTAAAATTTTGAAAAACTGTGGTTATGTGCACTTTATTCTATGACTTCTTAAATATGGAGAGATATCCTGGGGGCTTCTACTCGCAGTATGTGATGTGGCCTCAGTTATAAAGGAAGGAGTAAGAGAATAGGGAAAACGAAAGGGAGAGGGGGATTTACCCATAGCTGGGGTGACCACCCATATCTAGCTTCCCTGGAATGGCCCACTTTATACCTCTAGTTCTGTGTAACTATTAATGATGCTCCTTTTATTTTACAGAGTGTTCCAATTTGAGAGATAAATTATATGGTCATTCTAATTGGTGAGAGGAGTGAAGAACTGGGATTATAAATAACATTAAATTAATGGCATATTTAATGGTACATGCAGGGAGTGAAAATTTTTAAAGAGAGGAATCACTGAAATTGGGTCAGTTGCCAGTAGAGAAAGCATTATCAAACTACCAAATGGAATGATAAAGTGCAAGTCAATAGTCCACGGTCAACTTACAGTCCTTCACTAAATGATGTTGGATTTTATCTCCTTTCATCTTTAACTCTTTACCAAATCAATTGAGATATGACTACTAATAGTTGATCATAAATCATTAATCTGAAGGGATATCAGTAAGTCATGCTGTTCAACCTCTACAAATAGCCCTAGGCCCAACTTTGCCGAGACAAAGTGCTAACAGCAGAAGGCCATTAGTATTTACAGATTTAGCATGTGTCTGTATCACACTTTGGTAATTCTCATAATATTTCAAACTTTATTATTATTTTTATATTTGTTACAGTTATCTGTAATCAGTGATTGCAACTCACTAAAAGCTCAAATGATGGTTAGAATATTTTTGGCAACGAAGTATTTTTAAATTAAGGTATGTGCATTGTTATTTTTTTTTGACACAAAGCCACTGAACACTTAGCAGACTACAGTATAGTATAGGCACATTTTTATCTGCAGTGGAAAATAAAAAAAATTATTTGACTTGCTTTTTTGCAATATTTGCTTTACTGTGGTGGTCTGGAACCAAATGAACAGTATCTCCAAGGTATGACTGTATGTGTTCATGATATTGTTGTTATACAGAATAGTGTCTTTAGTTTTAGAAGATGGTTGCTGAAATATTTAGGGGTAAAGGGTCATAATACCTACAGCCTGTTTTGAAATAGTTTGGAGAAGCTTTGCACAGTGGCAGTATCATAGCCAATGAGGTTTATCTGAGGCGCAATTATCGCTAATTAAATAGTTTGGAGAGATGTGTAGACAGACATAGAAATAAATGCAGATATAGATGAAGATACACAGATAGGTAGATGAACAAAATAAAGCAAAATGTTAACAACTGTTGAATCCCCCCTGTACTACTTAGTGTATGGCTGTTCATTGTACCATTTCGCCTTGCTCAAACTTCTGTATATTTGAATTTTTTAATAATAAATAGAAAAAAGTAAAAAGAGAACATTAGGTCGCCTATCTTTTGCAGTCCTAACTCCTACTGCATATCCCACCCACCCCCCACCCAAGCCCTTTAAACCATATCAATACTTTTTTTTCTCATCCTCTTTCTAGGTAACCTCATTTACTCTTTCACCTTAAATATCATTCAAATATAGTTCATTCCCCCAAGTCATCTCTGACTCAGATATCACCTCAAACTTCTATATAGATAATAAAGCTAATTAAATATCCCACCTAGATATCACAGATGCTTCTCAAGTTGACAGATCCACAACTGACATCTCCATACCCACTCTTCAATAAATTGATTCATCTACAGTGTTCTTCAACTAAGCATTTAATACCTTTTTACAGCCAAGACCCTAAATCAGAATCCTGGGTACTATCCTTGATTCTCACATCTCCCTCTTCTTCCACCCAATCAGTTAATAAATTCTATCCATTTCAACTCCAAAACTCAGAATTGAATTTTCCCCCAGATTGTCACCACCACTCTGTTCCAGCCTACATAATTATCCTTGCCTGGGCTAAAACAATAGCCTTTAATCAGTTTCTGTACTTCCTTTCTTTACCCTTTATAATCTATTCTCTATAGATAACCTGAACTAATTTTTTAAAATATAAATCTAATCTTTAAATCCTCTGATTAAAATAAGATGGCTTCTCAGTGCATTTAGACTAAAACCCATGTTCCTTAACCAGGATCTCAAGGTCCAAGTATATCTAGCCCCTGGTCACCTCTTCCACCTCATCTCAAGCTTCTCTCCACCCTTATTCACTGTTCTCCTCATACTAGCTTCCTTTCTGTGCACATAAACTGCCAAGCCATTTTCTCCTACAAAGTTGTGTCCATCCTCTTTTATCTGTTTGTCATGCACTTCATTTTTATTTATTTAATAAATTCTCAAATAGCACTTAGTGTGTCTGGGCTCTTTTTAAAAGAGTTTTAAGAATATTGATTCATTTAATATGTCAATCCCATGAAGTAAGTTCCGTTACGATTCTTCTTTAATAGATGAAGAAAAAGTGTAAGAAAGTGGAATGATTTGAACAATTTTATATAGATCATGCTAGCCCCCCACGTGATGGCATTTGGAAACAGGCCCTTGAGAGGTTAAAATGTAGTCATAAGGGGAGGTCCTTATGATGGTCCCAATGGCTTTATAAAAAGAGGGAGGATGGGAGAGAGACAGAGAGTGAGTGATTATTCTCTTTTTGCCATTTGAGGATACGGCCAGAAGGAGGCCATCTGCATGCCAGGAAAAGGGCCCTCTCCAGGAGCCGAATCAGCTGGCACCTTGCTCTTGGACTCTCCGGCCTCCAGAACTATGATACATATGTCTGTCGTTCAGCCACCCGGTCTACGGTATTTTCTTAGAGCAGCCTGAGCAGACTAATACATATCATAAGTGATAGAACGAGGTTATAAACCCAAACTGAACTTTCAGCGACTGTTCTATAACACCATAGATTCTGTTCTTCTTTGGGCCTTTGGTATCTTTACTTAAACATTAATTCTTTAGGCAATGTCTTCTCTGAGTCCCTTTCTACTTCATCATAACACTTTAGTGTTCCCTTCATTGCACCTCTCCCAAAGTTTAGTGCCTATCTTTTCACTGTTATGTGTCTACCTTCGTGCTTATCTGCTATGTGATAGGTGTTACTAGGCAATGAATATACAATAATTCATAAGACAGACCTTGTCCCTACTCACATAAAGTTTGGAGTCTAGATGAATTGCCTTTTTGCAATTTCAACACCAGGATCATAGGCACCAGTGGAGAATAAATTCAAGAAGAAGAGTTAAGACCATATAAAATTGGAATAAACCAGGAGACAAGCATATAGATGAATATGAGTCAAGGAATGAGAATTGCTGACCTAGGCTGGGTCATGGCAAATCTGAAGAGACAAAAGTAGGGAACACAGGGGAGCTTCTAATAGAGAGTATCCAATAAGAATTTTCCAGCTTCCTTTAGAAAAGGTTTTCATTCCTTTGGGATCTATACATTTGAGGCAAGCCCTACAATAGACCTCAAGCCAGAATAGCATGATCTGATTGCTAAAAAGCTAGATGTCTCCAGAAAGTTGAATGAACCAGGGTGGAATTTGAGATGTTGCCTCCATATTTTAATTAGCAATAATCGTGCCTCAGATAAACCTCATTGGCTATGATGCTGCCACTGCGTAAAGCTTGCCTCCATCTTTCAAAGGCACAATAAAAGTATTCTGCAATACAGTGGGCCACTAATTACCCCCTAATTTAGGTATACCAGGCAAATGGAATTTGTCCAACAGTGTAGATGTTTTTCATGAAAGTCGGTGAACTGTTAAACATGCCCAGTCCAAGATGGAAGTCTGTCATTTCTAAGAATGCGAGAACTCCAGTAAGTGCAGTTCCAGCATAGAATCTCAAATTTAGATCCCTGACTGCCCTCATGTGGGGGCCTTTCAGCAGATGTAAAAAAAGGAGGCACCACTTATGAAAATCTAGCCTTCAGCTTGAGCAAATGGTTTACCCAGTCTCAGGGGTCTCAAACCCTTATGAATACCTTCTATATGCCAAGCACTAGTCTATGCTCTAAAGATGCAGAATAAGCAAAAGGAACATGGTTCTGTGGTTATAGATCATACATTCGGTAATGAGAGATCCTGAGAGATTTAGTGAATGAGAAAAATGAATTAACTCATTAATTAAAAATTATTCCTGATAATTGTACCACTATGAAAAAAAATGAAACAAGATCATGAAATAACAGAGTGACTTAGTGTTGTGAGGCCTGTTAGCTCCATCCTCATATAAAGTAGGGGTGAATAGATCACACGGCTACCCAGCCAACTACATTTCCCAGACTCCCTTGCAGCAAGTGTGCTCATGTGGTCATGTCCTTACCAATGAAATAGGGAAGGAAATAATGTGCACCACTTTTAGATCTGGGCCTTAGCATACTGAGCATGCCTACTCTGTGCACTCTTTTCTCTTTCCATTCGCTAAAAACTGAATGCAGCAATAACACAGCTTTAGTTACTCAGATAGTAGAAATATGTTGGGCTCATGACCGAACAAGATGGAAGGATCCTATGTATACATAAATGACCCCATGCAGTAGAGTTTTCTCATAATATGGACCAATCACATTAATATTATTATGTGAAATATAGATAAAAAGCATCATGGGTCCTTTTTTAAGTAGCAGCTAGGCTTCCTCAAAGTAGTGATTTGGGACACAAGTATTAGCTAGGATGATCACAGGAAATGGCATTTCAGAGACAAGGCCTGAATGATGGGAAGTAATTAGCCATGTAATACGTGGGATTGAAGAAGAAAGAGCATTAATAGCCTGCCAGAAACACACACCCTTTCTGGAAAATTTTTATTTAGGACCTTAGTAAAACTCAACTACTACCTTAACACCAGAGCCCTAGATACTGGTAGACCTTTGGCAGCGGGCTGGGAGCTAGATCATGAAGAGTATGAAAGGCTGAGGGTGAAGAACATAAAATAAGCCAAAGCACAGCCCAGGCCTGAGGCAAGAACCAGATTGGATGATCTCAGGCTCCCCTACGACAAGTATATAGCTTCCATTAGTCAAGGTAAAAGCAAGTGGACCGCTGATGGTAGGAAAATAAAAGTAGCAGGAGACACGGCAAGCAGCTGGTCAGATAGTGAGTGTCAAGACAAACCAGACAATTTTAGTTATTTAGTCATTCAACATAGGGGTTTTTTTCTTAATTAAGATACTATATCTGTGCGTATGTGATGGTTTCTGCCAGAATGATGTACCCAGACCTTTTCTTGTTCCCCAGGGTGATAATATATCGCTGTATTTTTGCCTTAACAAGCGTGAAGAACTGTTTCTCTGTTTTGTCGTTCAAGTAACTTATTGACCTACACATCGTGGTCTGTATGTGCCTGAGATTTCAAGCAGATTCACAAAACCACGTACAGAAAAAAGGAGAAGGGAAAGAACATTTTACTATGAAAAGAGAATGTTGGCTTCTAATGATTTTCAAGCACCCATAAGATACATGTAAAAATCGTTTTCTGAAAGGTTCAGGGACCCTTAAAAAAATGATGGATGAAGGACAAAATGCAAAGACCTAGGAGAATAATTAAAAACCAAGTGATCCAGAAGAGCAGACAAAACAGAATAAAGCAAACAGGAGGCCCCACCAGGGATGCCAGAAGCTGAAAACGTTGGTATAAGCCTAATTTTATATGTTTCTCTTTAGGGCATAAGTCTAGGATGACTAATACAGAACCCACAGGCAGAAATAAGTAGAAACACTAGGCAGGCATGTGTAACAAAGAAAGTGCTTGCCATAGGAGCTAATTTCTTTTTATTCCACCTTCGATGAAAGTGGAGAAAATATTTGTTAATCACAGTACCATTTTTTAAGTAAATGTCAATGGGCTTAATGCTCCCCATCTGTCATGCAGGACTATACATATTCTTGCTCAGTTACCATTTTTCATCTTCTATCAGAATGAAGGAAAAAGAAAAACAGTTTTCGCTAGGTAGTCAGAAAGATAAAATGCTAAGAGATCTAATTTCAAGTGTCGTGATTGCTGTTCTGCCGATAGCAAGGGAGTCTGCAGCTCCAGCGGACGTGATGTCTGAGTCTCCCCTTCAGCAGCTAAAGGAGGTGGAGGGAAGCACCCTATTGCTCTGTGCTCCCCTGCAGAGTAAAAGGGGGAAGGGGGCCCTGGTGCTGCTGCAAAGCACCATTAGTTGTGACAAGTTAACTGTCATCTCACTCCTCTAATGAAAAACCTTCAAAGCTTCCCTGTTCCCCTCAGGATTTAGGAAAAATTCTGGAACATGGTTTAGAAAATCCTTTTTCCCTACCCTTCTCTCCCAGTCTTTCCATATCCTCACCTCGCATTCTTGAGCTCTGATCATGTGGAACTACTGAGAAATTCTCAGAAAACACAAATACAATCACCCCCTGCCCCCCTTCTCATCTTCAGACCTCGGGTTGCCCTCTTCTTGCCCAAGGAGCTTCCTACTCATTCTTCAGTCCTCAAGCTAATTCCCACTTTTTCTGAGAAGCAGCCTCCCGTGCTGCCAACCCGAGGCGATGCCCCATGAGCACTCATGATGCTCTGTGTCGCTCCTGCCCTGACGTGTGCACGTCCGTTCCAGCCCTACTGCCTTACTTGTCTGTGTCCTCTCCATTATCATGAGGTGGTTTTACATCTTGTTTACCACTGACCCATCAACATTGAGCTCGGTGTTTGGTATATGTTAGGCAATCAGAAAGAAATTGTTCAGAGAATATGTTTCATTAAAGAAATTAAGTCAATAAGACAATTTTTAGGTAGCAAGGAATAAACTAAAGAATCTCAAATGAAATTTCTGGGTGCTATTTCTCAGTATGTCCAGATATCATGGCCTCTGAGTCCTGCCTCACTTCTCCACCTCACATATTTTTGCACCAGTTTTAAAAAGGCAACGCTGTGGCCCCTAAAAAAATAAAAATTTGAATTATGTATATATGCAACTTTGGTTAAATCCATCACTTGACACAAATTTAAACAGCAAATATTAAGGCAATAACTGCATAAGATACTTTCTGGGAAGATCATGGAAACTTTACAAAACACCTTTATATAACTCTGTTAAAGAGGAAAGAAATGGAATTTAAAAAATATATATCTATTTTTGACTCACAAAGTGTTAGTTCTGCTTTTCATTTAATACCAGTGTTTGACACAAAGCTTTAAGGTTAAATAACTAAGATACTAAAGAACATGTATTCGACATATTTTCTCTGAGGTAAACTTGGCCCAACTCATTTATAAGTACATTTTCTATCGCGTCCTTGGAGAAGCTGACAGAAGAGAACTCCAACTGAGGCAAGACAGACAAGGAGCCACCATGACAATTCTTATCTTACACGCTTCCTCAGAAAATTTCTGTGGCTTATTCAAGTTCTTTCACATATAGCAGAAAGTGATTCATTTTTTAAAAGGAATAAACAGCCGTAAAATAAAAGAGCTGGTTATAAGTTTCACCAAATTCAAGATGTGCTACTCTAAAATACTGCTCTTTACATAGGAGGCCGTGGTCCTCATTCCTCCCTTCATCCATTCAGTAGGCACTGATGCAGCACTTCCTGTGCTCCGGGCACTGAAGACTCCAAATAACAAGGCATGTCCTTATCCTAAAAACGTTCAAAGAGTGTCACATTTATTCTGAAAAATAATAATCACAGTAGGACGGCAGGTACTGAAAGAGGATTATGACTTTAAAATCACCTACATACATATATTTTGGCTTTGACTAACCTACTGATGTGTATTTTGCTGATATTCATTAATATACATACTTTCCCTTTGTACCAAGGTCGACATATCTTATTGGCAAAGAACTTATACTGCTTTTTTATCACGTGTTGCATTGTTTCTCTAAATTTTCTATGACCTAGAGTGATAAATACATTTTGTATCGTGTTTCAGTGATACATATACACCTACACACCTAAATATATACCTATAACAAGGTTTCACAAAAATATACCTACCATTACTACATCAATTTATTTTGGTGTTTTATATCTTATAATATTGTATATAGTCCCTTGAATTTAAAAATAAACTGGGGCACCTGGGTGTCACAGTCAGTGAAGTGTCTTGGTTTTGGGTCAAGTCATGAGATCAAGCCTCACATCCAGCTCCATGCTCAGTGCAGACTCTGCTTGGGATTCTCTCTCCCTCACCCTCTGACCCCCCACCCCATACTCTCTCTCTCTCTCTCTCTAAAATAAATAAATACTAACTTTAAAAAAATAAATAATAACAAAAATACATACTAGTCATAATTCACTAATAAGCAATAACCATGATTTGGAAAACAAACAAACAAACAAACCTGTGGGAGTGAGACATCACCAAGATGGCAAAATAGGTCATTCCTGACTTCATTCCCCCTCACAAGAACAACAATAGTCAAGAAAAAGACACCATGGAGAGAATCCTGGAACATGGGAAACAGCTGAAGAACACCATCCCCAGCCTGCACCCCGCACTATGGAGACCAAGACAGACTGCACTAGAAGGGTAACAGAAGCAGCTACCTGTTGGCCACACTGCCCCTCCCCAGTCCAGCACAGCACCATGCAGAGACAACTCTCTTGAACCTCCCGTTCCTCTATCAGAAAAAAAGAACCCAGGGAGGACAAGCAGCTCTGCCTCACCCAGCATTGTGTGTTGCTTTGTGGGAACCTCTTATCTCACACCCTGGGGAATCCTCAGGACTTGACTACTAGGAATTGGACTGTGACAGGAAAGTGGGGAGGGGCTTGCAACAACCAGCATTTGGATCTTGGCAGACCAAATTCATACCTGCAGTACCCAGGTAGTAATCCCAAGCAGCAGTTTTGCTCACTGACAGAACCAGATCAGGGGTACATTCTAACCTGGGAACTCCCAGGGGTGCAGAAGTGCCTGATCTGGATCCCCAAACAAGGAGTCTTGCTTTAGAGCCCTGTTTGCCAGGCAAGGAATAATGTCACAGCCCCACCCACCATGGAGATGCCTTCCAGCTCCCTCTGACTAGGAGACCTGGCAACAACTAGAAGCTGTGTAGCCCAGCAGCGCTTGACTCTGGAGAAAGGCAGGCCAAGTCAATAGTTCGTAAAGCAAAGCTGGTGGCCCTGTTGAGCCAGAGAACTTGGAGGTACAGGGCAGCTTGAGTTAAGACAATAAACATTTTTACCAGTTTTAGAGATGCTTCCCCCACTGCGCTCAGGCGAGGAACTTATATCCCCATTCATTGCTGAGTACAACCCTCAACCCGTCTGAGTAGGGAACCTAACCAGAGCACACAGGACACTCCACAGCCCATCTGACAAGCCTGTTTACAAAAATAGCACAGCAAATGGCTTCTCCCATCTGCAGAGCAAAACCAATGATTTCATCTGACCAGAGAATTCAGTGCATGCTCTGGCCTGATAAATTCTCAAATAAGTTGTACAGACCCTGGGTCCTGTCACACTGCCCTTCCAGGGCAGGCAAGTTAATTCATAGCGCCATATCCTACCGAATATAGTGTCCATTCATGACCTCTAGTAAGTCCAATCAGAGAATCCAGGCAACCGTGAGCCCATCTTACAGTACCACTTGGATAGAAAGCCAAACTAGCACCCCTATCCAATTGTTATCAGCCAGTGACACACCTTCTCCCTCCCAATGTCAGAGTTCACACAGTTCCTTGCCCCAAAATAGACTGTAATAGCAGGTCCCACCTGCCCAAGGACATTACCAGCAGACACAACCAGAAACCCAAACTGAGCTGGCTAACAAAGAATGGTCTCTGCAAAAGCAAACCTGTAAAGTCTAGAAAAAGAAGCCTGATTACTCAAATGCACAGTTACCAACATAAAGAATCAAAGATCACAAAAACAATCAGGTAAATATGACACAGCCAAAGGAAACTAATACAAGTCCAATATCTGACCCAAAGAAATGGAGATCTATAAGCTGTCAGACAAAGAATTCAGAAGAATCCTCTTAAGAAAGTTTAGTGACAACTAAAAAAAAAAAAAAAAAATAGACAACTAAGCAGAATCATGAAAACAATGCATTAACAGAATGAGATGTTAGACAAAGAAATGGCAAACATCAAAAACAACAGAAAACCTACAGTTGAAAAACAAAATCAACTGAACTGAAGCACCTAATAGACAGTTTCAAAGGAGATACAACCATGCAGAAGAAAGAATCATTGACCTAGAGGATAATACTCAGTCAGAGAAGGGAAGAAAAAAAAGGAGGAAAACAAGTAAAGAAAGCCTATGGGAATTAGAGGTCACAATGAAAAAGAAGTGATATTTGCATGGGAATTCCAGAAAAGAAATAGAAGGGGACAGATATATTTAAAGTAATGATGGCTGAAAACTTCTCAAACCTGGGGGGAAAAAATGGGGATATAGATCTGTGAATCCCAAAGGATCTCAAAGATGTTGAACCTAAATAGGGCTACACTGAGAGATATTATAATTAAATTGTCAAAAATTTAAGACAAAGAATTTTTAAGACTAGCAACAGAAAGGAAAGAAGTTACAGACAAGTAACACCCATAATACTTCTGGTAGATTTCTCAACAAAAACTTCAGGCCAGGAGAAAATAAGATGACATACTTAAAATATTGAAAGAAAATAACTGTTAACTAAGATTTCTACACCCAGCAAATCAGTCCTTCAGAAACAAATGTGTGATACTTAAACAAAGGCTAAGACAGTTCATTAACACCATACTTGCCTTACAAGAAATGCTACAGGTGGTTCTTTAAGTGTAAGTAAAAAAAATGCTAATTAGCATGGTAAATGTTATAAAGTAGCATAAATCTCACTTGGAATAGTAAATATATAGTCACAGATTCTGCAATATGGTAATAGTATTGCATAGTTTACTTGTAACTCTAGTTTAAAAGGTAAAAAAAAAAAAATGAGTGCAGCAAAAAGTAACCATGACTATAAAAATCTGTTATCAGTTACACAATATAGAAAACATGTAAATTGTAATAACAATAACCTAAAATGTATAGTGGAGGAGAAATAAAAATGTAAAGTTTATGAATTTTATTGAAGCTACGTAGTTATAAGTTTAAAATAAGATGTTATAAGTTTAAAATATGTCATGTAAGCCTCATGGTAACCCCAAGGGAAAATATTGTAGTAACCATGAAAAGGAACATAAGAAGGATAAGAAACAAGTAAAAGACTGTAAATGAGTGAATTATTAGAGAATAAAACTAGATCTATATCTTATACCATTCACAAAAATTAACTTTAAACTGATTAAAAGCTTAAACATGAGACCTGAAATCATTAAACTCCTAAAAGAGAACATAGAAATAAAACTCCTTGACATGGGTCTCAGTAAGGACTTTTTTTAATATGACATCTAGAACACAAGCAACAAAAGAAAAGAAAAAACCAAGTAGGACTATATCACACTAAAAAAGTTTCTGCACAGCAACAGAAACCATCAACAAAGTGAAGACATCCTAAACGTCCATCAATGGATGAATGGACTAAGAGGTTGTGGCATATATATGCAACAGAATATGACTCAGTCATAAAAACAGGAAAAAAATCCTATCAGTGAAAAAAGAGAAAGGCAAATACCATAAGATTTCACTTGGATGTGAAATCTAAAAACAGACAAATTCAAAGAAAAAGAGATCAGACTTGTGGTCACCAAACATAGAGGGTAGGGGGAGGAGGAATTGGAAGAAGATGGTCAAAAAGTACAAACTTATAGTTATAAGATAAACAGTTACTGGGGACGTTAGGTCCACCATGATGACCGTGGCTAACAGTGCTATGGGATATGTAGGAGAGTTGTTGAGAGAGTAGATCCTAGGAGTTCTCATCACAAGGAGATTTTTTTCCTTCGGTTTTTCTTTTCTTCTTCTTTCTCTTTTTACTGTATCTGTATGAGAAGATGGATCTTAGCTGAACCTATAGGGGTAATCATTCCACCATCATGCTATGATGCTATGATGTACGTAGTGATACAGGTCAATTTTTTCTCAATAGAACTGGCTAAGGAAAGACCTGCAAAGTGTTAGAAGAACATGTGATGATATGTGGTGAATAGTCACATGGCATAAGGATGACAGTCCAGGACCTGCAATGACACAGATTTAAATTTAAATCCAGGCCCCACCAATCACTGGCCGTATAACCCTGAGCAAGTTACTCAACATTTTTAAGCCCTCAGTGTCTTCATATTGAAAATGGTGAAAATAATAGTACCTCCCTATTGAGAGAGAAGAGATGATGCATATTAAATCATTTACTATATTGCAAAGCAGATAATGAGTATTTAGCAAATGTTAAATTCTAAAAATCTATCCAAAGAAATAAAAACAAGACTTGAGAGGGACATTAAAAGAATTTGACTTTGGCCAATTTCAATAAGATATTGCGGGGGTGGGGTAGACTTCAAGTGGGGATTTCACAAACTATCTAAGCAAACATATGTATTTCATGGACTGGGGAGATATTGGAGTATGTTACCAAGGTGGTCCCTTTCCTGTTGAGTTGCAGAAGAGAATTGCATTCCATTTATTTAATGTGGTTTCTTAAATATGGTCAAAAAGAGGAATATCGAGGGACAAATGGAAGAGAGAATATTTTTGAGGTTTCTCCAAGTCTCATGATAAGGATGAGGTTTGACAAACAAATCGAGAATGGGCACCCGGACAAAACGCCTCCCAGGACTGCACCCGCAGAGCTGCACCATGCCCTGAAACCCATAGCCTGACCCTAGGGGTAAATCATACGGCATCACAGGAGCATTTTGCCCAGATTATGGCTACTACTTACTCTGCCATTTACAATAACTTGGCTTCGTAGACTCACCCAAAACATCATGTAAAGCAGCCTCTTTACCATGACCCCTTAGTTTGGGACCTACCGAACAGGTGGGGCTTTTAGGCAGAGCGTATGTAAGAGATTCACTCCAAACTTTCCCAAGGAAGCCAGGCCATTCACCTCATCTCAACATCTCCCTCACCCAAAATGGCTCTACTAACCCTAGAATCATCTGGTGTAGGGACAAGGTCCACAGGACTGAGAGATTCGACTTCCACAGGACATTTTTTATGCAGTCCCCCCTGCAAATCGACTGGATAATCCCATGCCCTCAAAGCAGAGGGGGTGCAGATGAGGCACAGCTGTAGCTTGCATCCCCCAAATCCTAAGGCAGCTGAGTGGTGAGGGAATGAAAGTCACTGTCGGACCACGCGCAGCAGCTTGGTACTTACTGGAGCTGGTTACAGAGGAAGACCCAGGGGAGCCACAGGAGAACAGGTGCAGGAATGAGCGTGGAGTCCCAGCACAGTGAATAAATCCAGGGGGCGACGAGGCTGCAGCCCGGGGCTCCGGGACACACGTGGGTGGGTGCGCACCGTGTGTCCCCCCGGCTGGAGTCGCCCTGCCATGCTGCCGACTGTCCTGTCCCATCACCCTGTGGCTTGGCCCATGCCTTGGGGACTGATAAGGTCATAAGCGGCTGAGGTCACACCCTCAAAAATCCAAGGATATAGTTTAGAATCGGTGTTGTAGAAATGCCAAGGGGCTGCCCCCCAAATGACACGCTCTTGGGGGGCACCAAGGCTTCACCATCCAGCGTGTCCAGCGGTTGGCACGCTCTTGGTACACAGTCCTTGTGCGTGGTGGTGGGATGAGGGCAGCGCACACCTCGGGGTCCTGCGATTTTGACCGATCCATACATGAGACCTCGAGACTCTCCAAGCCTCTTTTGCCTTTTTCAAGAAGGGTCACTATTCACTTGGCTCCTACTTCATCCCCACCCCCAGGGCTGCCGCTCCTAACTTTGAGACGCTTAGACTCAATCTTACGAGCTTTGTCGATAACTTCTGAAAATCCACCTACTCTGAAACTCATGTAAATATTACATGGACAAGGAATACTTCCTAGCCTTTAACTGGTGAATGTGAGGATGTCCACAACCTTTAAAATTTGAGAAATGCTTTTGCTTCCTTAAATATGCAGAAATACAGTTGACTTAGTGCGGGGTTTGTTCTAAGACATTCGGACAATTTATTCTCATAACAACTGCATATGGTGATATTGTTTCTGTAACGGCCTCGGATGGTAATAGTATTGCTCTCACTTTCAATATAATGGAAACTGAGGCACAGAGGGTTTAAGTAACTTACCTGGTTCTCAACACTCATCGGTAATGGAAATCGGCAATTTGAAACTTGGACATGCGACTTTATAGTTTGTGCTTTTGATCGCGGCATGGATGGAGGAGGAAAGTTCCACGAAACTCAGACACCAATGCAAGAAAAAGTAGTTTATTTGAAATTATGTCTGATGTCAGAGCTGAGTCACGACCTGGGAGTTAAAGTCTAGCGAGAGACAGCGGAGCCTGCCCTTTGCAGTGTACCTGGAACAAGCTTAACAGATGGAGGTTGATCCAATTTCCAGTTACTTCCAATTAGTTATCAGATTAAAGAGATAATTCATTATGACAATGATATAAATGTGTTTACTTACATACCAACATGTGTTTTTAATAAAAATAAAACTTTAGTTATACAGAAGAAATACATCCGGGCCCTCTTCTCACGCTCAGGAATCAACTGAATTACAGTTTAGGCTCTTCCCAGAATTTTTACTCCTTCAAAAACATTAGTTTTCCCGGAAAGGTACTGAGTGCTCCTTAAGAATGACCTCATAGATCAATATGGGGTGGGGACATTATTCTGTTAGGAAAAGCGGGCCCCCGCACGTGGTCTTTTGATACCACTGGGCCATGTAAGAATGGGCCTTGGGCCTGGAACACTTCCTCACCAAGAGATGAGGCGTCCAAAGAGCCTGTGCTGGACTTGTCACCCCGTGTGGGGGTATCTTTGCCTGTTTCAGACCCAACACGCGCTCCTTTGTTTTGCTGAGGTGTGCGCATCACGTGGCACCTGCCCAAACCCGATGCGTCCCCTTCAGGGAGAGGACAGGCTCTTCCGTGACAGCACGAGAAGGATGCGTGCAGGCCAGGCCGGCCCGGCCGGCCACGGGGACCAGTGCGTACCTCGGAAGCTGGTTTTGCTCTGTCTCTTCTCTACGTGAGTGAAACATGTTCCGCGCAGACCTCGACCACGGCGTGTTTTCCTTAGAGACTCTGACCCCAAGATGCAGTGGGCACGAGAGTTCAGACTTCTACTCCTGGTAACAGGCAACAGATGCCACTTGCTCGACGCCTGCCCTCCCCGGCACCCGATTAGCACAGCTTTCCTGCGCTGTTCCTTCTCTGAGGCCTGCCTCTCACCTCCCCCCACCCCTTCCCAGGACTTCTCCTCAATATACCCTCCCTGTTCTTCAAAACTCATCTCAAGAAGCTTCTCCGTGAGCATCACTGCATCCGAGATGCACCTCGTCGGAGCTCCTATAGGACCTGCTTCGTACCCCGGGTGCAGCAGTCGGCACGTTCCACTACAATCACCCGTTACCTTACGGCTCCTCTAGGCTACGCGCTCACGGGAGCAGGTGCCATGTCTCAGTCGGGTTTTGGTACCAGGATGTGACACTGCGTCTCGCACGTACTAGGCATTTGTTCCTTCATCCAACACGTATGTGTTGAATACCTGATGTGTTGCAGGCCTCATGCCGGATTGGGTGCATCGCGGTGAACGAAAATAGGCCAGATCCCTGCCTGCGAGGAGCTGATAAACCAGCAGGGGAAACACACATGAACCAAATAATCACGGCAAAATGAGCTCATGTCAAAATACGACTGGCATGACTGTCGGATGAAGAGCCCTCAGGGTATATAATAGAGGAAAAGGAAATAAAAGAAAGAGAAGATGTTTTAGGACAGAAGATCGGGGGTGGGGTGGGGGGTCCCCCAGGGAAGCAGTCACTGAGCTAAGTTCTGAAAGAATTAGCAAGAGGGTTCCAGGCTAGCAAACACCGCCGGTGAAGGTTGGTGGGGGGAGGAGAGAGGGCAGCAGCGCATTCTGACGACGCTGGTGCCAACGGAGCAAGGGAGCGAGGGCAGCAGACAGAGGGCAGAGGTCGGCTCCTGCGCGGGCCTCGTGGAAGCAAGGAAACGGATGATCAACCACGTTCCCGTTTCAGGACGACTTTGCTGCCGCAGCACAGACCGAGGAGGAGCCAGTGGGCCAGGAGGTGGCCGGGCGGGCGGAGGGGTGCGTGGGCGCTCCCCCAGCAGTGGCAGAAGGGAGCTGGGACTGGAAGGCTCCTGGGCCATGGAGAGGAACCCACGGAGACAGTTAAAGGGTCCTGGTGACAGATGGGAGTTCACTCGGTAGACACGCCTCGAATTAGTAAAGGGTTGGAATCGGAAGGGTAATTTGGGGTGATTCCTAAGATCCCTGCATATCTGAGGTCACGGCAACGCTGCCAGGGAGGTCGGCTTAATAACCGAGGCTGGCCCTCTTTCAGAAAGACAGACAGACGCAGAGCCAGAGAGCGCCGTGAACTACACCAACACAGGTTTCGCTCTCCAGGGGTGCTCTCCATGCAGTTCCCCCCGCTGCTCCTGCAGGGGCCTCCCTAAACTGCCTTCCCGTCGGCAGGGGGACTAACTGGGGCTGGACTGGGCAGTTCCAGGCTAAGGGTTTTTCTTTTTTGTTGTGTTGTGTTGTGCTTTGTTACTTCGCAGTTAAAACCTCAGCTACCACAAACACCAAGCTGCTAGCCACAAAGGCGGTTTGTGTGATCTTCACCATCGGGGTTCACTTTTATACCAACATGGAAGGGTTTATCGTCTTAGCCTTTGAGGACACAGCTCTTTGAAGGAATTCTCCAGGGCAACCTCCTGAAGGAAGTTAGGATTTGGCTGAGCACCTACTAAGTGTCACGCTTGAAACATCTTCCCCACTTACATGCCCGCGATGCCTTGTAAGACAGTTAGCAGGGGCCCTGTTTCTCACCGGGCAGGCTAAGGGTTCAATTACGAGAGCGGGTTAAGGCAGCCGTCGGTGCCACACCCGTCAGCCTACTGCCCTCCTCCTCCTGTGTCCCGAGGGCCTTAAGATGCGTTCCCATGCTCCCCAAAGTGACCACCCAGGGTTTTATCTCTCTAAAGAGAAGCTGACCACACACACACACGTATTTCTCTTTGTAGCTCATCATGAAATTAAAAAAAATCAACAAATATAGATAGATAGATAGATAGATTCTACAAGGAAAATTATGATGCTTGAGATAGTGCTAAAGAGGAACCAAGTATGACGGGGGAACAGGGAAACACTTTCTCAAAGAGCGATAATTGTCCTGAACCTGCCTTTGTCCCAGAGGTTCAAACACCATGAGACCATTCAAGGAGTGGGGACAAGGCCAGTACAGAAAGGACCAAATGAGCAGTTAGAAATGGGTAAGTGTAAGGTTGAAAAATAAGAAAACATTAGATCATATTGGGTCTTACAGGCCATACAGATTTTGGATTTTACCCTAATGGTAAAGGAATGATGACACCAGCTCCTACACCTCTCAAGTCTCCAGTCTTGTACCTATAGATCAACAGGAGGGGAGAAATGAAAAATTCTGCAAGAAAATATCTGCCTGAAAATAATGCCACCCCTCGGCCTCACTCAATATACCAGTTCTTGACCTTGGGAAAAGGTAAGGAGAACTCACTGTTGTACTGGCTCAGCCTAGATCAACCTCTTGTCAGCACCTAGTTAAAATGAGGTCATCTGTGCATTTTCTCTACCCCCTGTTTAATATGATGTCCCAAAGTGACTTCGTTTCCTGGAATCAGTATTAACACCTGCAATAGGTTTTAGGTAGCGCATCTCTGCTAACAAACTCCCTTCCAAACTGGGCCTCAAAAACAAACTATATCATGAGTCAAGAAACATTTCCAGGAAGCCCCCTGCGTACAGAGCACCGAATTTCTCCTTTCGAGGCAGGCAAATAGGCTCTATTGGCTCACAAAAATCGCTAAAACTCAAGGCCACACGGGCAATGAGAAAACAACAGAAGTTCCCCACCTTTGCCCATCCCTGTCTTGAAGGAAAATTAGACTAAGTTGCCATAAAGGATTTACTTTTCATTCAGAGGAGCATCCTATGGATCACAGACAGCATTCCCCCACAAAATCAAGTCCCCAAGATCCGTCGGCGGTTCTGGTTACAGGCGTTCTCCTTGACGTGTGGCAGGAATTCCATGAGCTTCCCCTTCCCCGGGAAGACGGCAGCTACTGGTTCTCATGCGGCCTCGGAGGGGGTCGCGCAGCTGGTTTTGACAGGCACAACAGCTTGCTACAGCCTTCCCACTTCGACTCTGGTCCAACACGTCGACAGATTCATTAGCTGGACACGCCACATTCTCGTAATTTAGGAAGCATGAAACCCATGCCTAAACGGAGGCAAAGCAGACCAAAAATAGAATTGTAATCAGCTTTTAGGGGGGGGTGCAGGTCAAAGAATCAGCAAACCTGCTAATGATTCACATTTCAACATCTTGCCAACAAGACACTTTAATTGACCGAGTTCCAGCTGTTCTGCGTAGGAAACACGCTCCTACAGAGCAGAACTGAGTCTCAGCCTCAGTCCGACGTAGGTAGGATTAGGAGACAGCCCTGCGTGTTTTCCTCCTCTTGGTGGGAAAAAAAAAAAAAAAAATGTAGACCCCCTACGGAATCCTATATGGAGGGAAGAATTGGAAATAAAAACGTATTCACAGCCTGACAAGTGGGTAGCAAAATATTGATTCTAGCTTCTTAAAACAAGTAAAATATGTGAACTAGGGAAAGAACCATGTGTGGGAGGGAACCATATCTCACAAGATGAAAGAAAATAAAAGAGAAGCAAGTTGAGAGGCAAAAGCCAGCAGTTCCCCCACACCCAGTTGCCAGGCTGCCGGGCGTCCTGGTGTCGCCGAGCTGGGTGGGCCACCCCAGAAGGCACAGCGGGAAATGCTGCCGTGCTGAAGGGCCCCACGGCCCGGGTGGGGTCAGGGATAGATAGAGAGGACGGGCTGCCCGGCGGTGCCGCCCCGGTGCCGGGACTTCCAAAGGCCTGTGCTCTGAAGCCTGTGGTCCTTCTATTCCCTTATGTCTCAGATCTCATAAAATAGGCATGAAACCAACTCGTGTTGCAAGAAAAAGGGTCTTATAAGCCCTGAAAGGAAAATGCAGCCCTAATGGAAGTACAGGCTCCCTGTAAAGGCTGTGACACCCTCGAGGAGCGAGAAGCCCAGGACTTGGAGGTAGAGACCTCGGGACCTCCATCAATTACCCAGCTGCTGTGCCCTTCGGGGACTTGACTCTCAGCTCTTCGCTCAGTGGAGGGCGATGGGGCCTGCCCTGCATTCTTTTCGGGCCGACTGTGAAAACCAGGAGTTACACGCATGCTTCCTTGATGTGATGTCTTATAAAGGGAAGATGTGATGAAGGCGAGCCTGTGCTGCGTACTTGGTACTACTCGGAGGAGGACGGATGGACCCGGGGACCAGAGACCAGCCTCTGCTTGCTGTCACCAGGATGGCAGGTGGATATAAAACCTCACAGCCCTCCCCCGGGGCAGAGGCTTGGAAGGCAAACAACACTGGACGTACTGAGCCTTTATGGGCACTCAGAATGTTTCCCGTGGTCCAAAGATCCTACGAGACAGAAGAGACCTAAGCATAGGTGAATCTCGGATATGTTTTGTTCGTTTGTCTGGTTGGTTGGCTGGTTGGCTGGTTGGTTGGTTGGCATTTTCTTTCTTTTTTTTTAACCTAAAACAAGATAATCACAGTCTTCCCATAGAGCAGTTTCTAAAACTGCAACAGGCACATGGACCGGCCAGCAACCTTGGTGAAGCATAGATTCTGATTCCATACTTCTGGGACGGGCCTGGCAGCCTACCTTTCTGATAACGTCCAGGGTCCACAGGCAACACTTGAGGTAGCTGGGCCGAGAGGACACCGAGAGAGACTCTGGAAGGATATAAGGCATCGTATACTTTTAGAGTAGAAAGGATCCAGATTTAAAACCCTAAATCTGCATGTGGGCAGAGCGGAGCCAAGGATTAGCGGACGCGTCCAGCATCACCAGAAGGCAGATCTTTCACTGCCCACAAAATTCACCACCTGCCTTCCCCCATGTTTCCCCCTCCACCAGCCTGGCTATCACACACTTGGCGCTTTCACCCTTGGGTTTCTTTTCCTGTCTCTCCGCTCCTTTTGGAAGAAAGGGGTAGAGGGAGGGAAGAATGTGAGTGCGGTACATGAAATACATCCAAGTTTTGAATCATGGGATCTCTTATTTAAACAAGATAAGGATAGCAACAACGATGAGTTTCTAGAATGAAAAAAAGCTAACCACATTGCAGCTCTCAATGTCCCACAGTGGCACTCAGCTCATAGTGATGAGCTCTTTGTTCCCTAGGGGTGTCCCTGGTGTCTGTGCACGCACTAGTACACGAGCTAGTCTGCCTATGAGCCATTTCCGTCTGCGTTACATCTAGGGGGTCCATATTTACTGAGGCACTAGACACCTAACTCACTCATCACATTAGGACCCTCCAAAGAAAAATCTCTTGATCCAAGGGGGGGAAAGAGTTCAAGTAAAAATTTTGAAGCTGAAGGTAATTACCAACATAACCTTCCACTTGTGGGCTATGTTCCAAAAGAGGAAAGGAGGAGAGATACACTTTGCACGGAATGAACTTCAGCTCTGCTCCCAATCACACACATTTATAAAAGCCGGGCTTTAAAAAGCTGCACTGAAATCTCAGTACTTTTTGATGCCACTTATCCAACCAAAAGCAGGAGACCGGGAACGGTTTCTATGCTCCATCTCCTCTGTCTTACAGAGGTACGTGTAGGGCTGTGAACTAAACAGGGGGAGAGGGACCGAAGGAGTAAAAATAATTGCTCTTTAAAAAAGCTACTGAAACAGCAAATACTCCTACATACACCCAGAATTTGCCCTTTTAGAGAACTGCTGCATTTCCACCTACAACTTGATCACGAATGGAGTATTTGGAGACATTCTGGCTGTAAATGAGACTTGACACATACAAGGGAATATTTGTTCCCAAGGGCTTCAATTATGCCACTAAATACCGAGCAGCGATGGAGACACTTCAACACTTCACACAGCGAGAACTTTCCCCCTCAGTCAGCACCGTACCCAGCGCCTTTCCCAGCGCAAGCATTAAATCTCACAAGGACTCTGCCCACGGTGACCACGCTGCTGGAATGCCACAGGACACCCCCTAGGTTATTTGGATTTCGTTATCAACACGTATTTTTAAAATCCCTTGTTAGGATCAGAGCCTTTGCAAAATTACAATTAAAATACCCAAGTTGTTTTTCTTTGACTAACAATAACCGAAATAAGAGACCTTAGTCTTAAACGGATCGGGACCCCTTTTGTTGGAGACCTCTCATCGATGGTAACTAATGGGACAGATTAAAGGGTTCAGGGGGTTTCTGCTGAGATCTAAAGACCTTCTTTCGGTTCATGGAAGTGCTCTCTATAGGGACTTGTACGGTACCCAAGAGCTGACAGCATCGATGCTGCCCTAAGGATTTAGCCCTCACTCCTCCAAAGCTACATTCCTTATTTATTAAATCTTATAATGAATAAGAAATTATACTGCTTATGTGTAGTCATGGCTCAAGGAACAATGTTAAGTCACTTACATAACGTGAAACTAAAAGAAATATGTTTTCATATTGCAAAACAAGTGCGTGGTGGTTGAGTCTTTGTGTCTCCCCGGGTTAGCAGGCACCCTAGGACACCACCTAGGAGGCATGGGATGAGGGATGGGCAGTGTGATAAGGATGGGCTCCAGGGTAAAAGACATTCAGGCCCTAGGCCCCAACGAACCTTCCCAGCGGCGGTCATGGCCTAGAGACCATTAACCAGATGGCTTTTGTTACTTCCTCACCCACATGTCCAACCCTCTCATCATACCTCTCCCTTCCCCTCACCTCGACCCAACTCCTCCTCCTGGCAGATCTCACAAAGCATACTGAAAACCTCCAATAGTTGGGAGAGGTGAGAATGGGTCCTGGGCTTGGTATCAATAAGCAGGAAGTTGACGTGGTCTCAGGGTATTCTCAGGATATAAAGGGCTGTAAAGATGAGAAAGTAAGAATGAGGGGATCCCTGGGTGGCTCAGCGGTTTAGTGCCTGCCTTTGGCCCAGGGCGTGACCCTGGAGTCCCGGGATCGAGTCCCGCGTCAGGCTCCCGGCATGGAGCCTGCTTCACCCTCTGCCTGTGTCTCTGCCTCTCTCTCTCTCCCTATGTCTATCATAAATAAATAAAAATAAATCTTTAAAAAAAAAAGGAAGTAAGAATGACAGGAATTTTCCAAGAACTATAGTTACCATATGACAAAATACAAATGAAGCCATACTTTTTCTATATTAGGGAATTTAAAACAAGCAGAAGATTCAAGTGGCAAATAAGATTAAGTGACCGCCACACACAAAAAAAGCTAAATTGGCCAATTATTGTCCTGACAGAAGGCACGGAAAGGTGTCCAGATCTGTGAAAAGATAGGACAGGCCCATATAGGTATCACATTCAAGAATCAAATGTTTGAAGAAAGCATCTTAAAGACATCAGTTCTTCCCAAATTAATCTAAAGGTTCAATTGGTGGAAGGGGAGGAGGGCAAGGGGTGGGTTGAATGGGTGATGGGCACTGAGGGGGGCACTTGACGGGATGAGCACTGGGTGTTATGCTGTATGTTGGCAAATTGAACACCAATAAAAAATGAATTTATTATTAAAAAATTTAAAAAATGGAAAAGAAAGAAGGAGAAAAGAAGGCCATTTTTCAATAAATGTTGGAAATTCCTGAGGGGAAAAAAAAATAAAATAAAGGTTCAATTCAATTCCAATCAAAGCACCAGCAAGGTTCTTCATGGAATATTATAGACTATTCTAAAATGTTTATAGAAGTACAGTGATCCAAGGGATGCCTGGGTGGCTCAGCAGTTGAGCGTCTGCCTTCTGCTCAGGTCATGACCCTGGAGTCCTGGGATCGAGTCCCGCCTCGAGCTCCCTGCATGGAGCCTGCTTCTCCTTCTGCCTGTGTCTGTGCCTCTCTCTGTGGGTCTCTCATGAATAAATAAATAAAATCTTTTTTAAAAAATAGTGTCATGCTGCAGCTACAGGGATGACAAATAGACCAATAAAGTAGAATCCAGAGCTAATAAATTCCCAGCATATATAGAACAATATCTAATAATGATAGTCAAAATTAAAGTGTTACTTACCTGATAGCATGATGGTTAAGAGTATAAACACTGGAGCCAAAATGCCTGCATTCGAATCCCACTTCTACCTCTTACTAGTTACGCCACAGTATACTCACCTATGAAGTGGATGATAATTTACATCTCACAGATATAAACAAGCTTTGGCATGGACAACCTCGTAGAGTGCCTTCCCCTACAGAGCCACGGCTAGTCCCGTGTGACCAATGAAATGCCAAGAAAATGATGAGGCGTGACTTTCAATGTTAGGCATAATGAACATCGCAGCCACTGGCTTGACCACTGCGTCTGGAATCACCGACTGGCGTATGTAAGACCACTCAAGTAGCCCCATGGAGGGGCCAGCAAACATGAACAGACGTCACTACCCAACAGCCAGCAAAACTTGCCAGACGTGTGAGTTAACCACCTTGAAAGTAACCTCTCCCATCTCCAACCTCGGCTTTAGATAATTACAGCAATGACGTCAGCAATGGTCTGAAAGAGCTGCCGGTGCACTGCAGCCACTGAAAATATCAGAAATTCCATTAGTATTATCAATGTATAATACTAGGGATCCAGCAGAAAGTCATGGGAGAGGGAGTTCTATTCTCTGCCCATGAAGATAGTGTCTGAACTATCTCTGTTCCCAGGGCCCAGGAGAGGCTCAATAAAGTGGTCTATGGGAGGCCAACCATGTGCCAAGCATGTTGTAGGCAGTGAATGAATGAATACTTGCCTAGAAACCTCCCCAGCTGGTCCATCACTGCAGTATATAGCACAGTAAGAAAAAAAAAAAAAAAAAAAAAACCTCATGGACTTAGACGAATGATCTTTTGGTCCAAATTCCCACGCTCACCTAGTCTAGCTGAGCAATTTATCCATTTTATTTACAACCACTGAAATACTCATGGGGAAGAAACATCTCGGGAAGAAGATTAGAGTAGCACAAAACTTAATCAAACTCAGCATAGTTCTTGTATATTCCATTCAACTTTTAAATTATCTCTACGGGTTGATTTAAGTTATATTGGATTTTAAAAACAAATAAGAATTTATAGATTTCTCCCCTCTCTCTCTAATACATTATATATTTAAATGATGTTAGAATATGTGTTTCAGGTTTCTTAATCAGTCTATCTTCGGGCAAAAGAGAAGTTTTTCCTTTAAAAAAACTAAAGAATACTTGGAGGCACAGGGGATGGCTTTGAAATTACACAAGTAGTTTTTATCTAGTATGCAAGATAAACTTTTCCTACTTCAGGCAGTCTTCACGGGACACAGTTCCAATATGCACAACATCTATTTACCACGGTTTAGTTAAATAACATTAATCTCTCATAACATGGTTCAAGTTTCAAGAACAGTTATTTACCTGTGAGTACAGTAATGGTGGAAAGTACAGACTTCATCGCTAGCTCTTTGGTCTGCGAATCACTGCACAGGAATCATGATGATCAATGACTGACCTCACTGCTCCTTTCACAGTCTACCAGTTGTGCGTGGAGCCACATCTGTCATTCAGTTCATGCACAGACAGTAAAGCATGTGGTTGTGCTGCCTCCTTTTCGACAAGTGACAAACCCACGTGACATTTTACAAAAATGGATAATCAAAAGGACTGACAAAGATGAAAATGTAGCAAAACCAAAAAACCCGAAAGGTAAAATTGTTAGTGATTAGAAAATGTTCATGAAGATAGAATGAGTTCTAGGCCTGCAAGTAGGTACAACATACCCCATACTGGAAAAGTCTAGTGAATATAAAAAACAAAGTAAAGTCAATTCAGTATCTTTTAGTTGAACTGGATTAGGAACAGAAAGCCACTGATGGTTGAAATAAGGCTTTCTTATTCTTACATTTCTTTCATTTTATTTTTCTTACATTGAAGAAAGATGGTTGAAGATGGTAATCAAAAACAAACCCCAATCAGTTTCGTTAGCACTTAAGACAAAGCAGTGAAGTTAGCTGCCACATTGAAAGAAAACTATAATTACTGGGAGCCTGAAAAAGGACCTTTCACTGCCAGTAAAGGCTGGTTTCATCGTTTCATAAGTCAGCACGAATTGAGTCATGTTAAGTGATCTGGTGAAGCTGTAGCTCAGATAAAGATGCTTTTGTGAAATTTATACCCAGATTCCAAAGAGTTAGAGAATAAATAGCTGACCATGGGAATGTTGCCACCGCTCCCCTACAAGAGACTAGCTATGCAGCCAGAAAACTTAATGAAGGAGAATTTATCAATATAAATGAGGAAAGCGGTTGAGATGAAAAGGATGAAGATGTCCCAGAGGAAGTGACGCCAGCAGAAATCTTCACATTAAAAGAACTCTCAGAGATATTTTACAACGTTGAAGGTACAGGGGATGAAATGTTGGAAACTGATCCAAACTTAAAAAGAAGTAGGACAGTTTTCCAAGGCATAAAAAAGTCACTCACTCCATGTCTTAAGTTACACGATGAGAAAGCAAGGGCTGTATAAACAATGCTTGATGAGTTCTTTACAAAGAAATAAAACAATTCTGAGCTGAATAATTCTCAATACTTCTAGTGTCCTAACTTGCAATGTATAAATGAATATTCGTCTTATATTTTTCCTTTCCCTGTATATTTATAATGGACAGTAAGACAATCTTTAATGCTTGGACCAAAAAAATCATGCAATTTTCCCCACTGATTATTAAAATTACTTTTTATGGTTTCAGCTTGCATCGTCATTTAATATTCTGAACTACTGTGCCAAGTGAGGGCTGCTTGAGTTTGGTAAAGCAGTCTTGGTGGAACAGGAAACAATAAATGTGGGAGACGTAACTGATCTGTTGCATTTCAGTGGTTAACAGGATAACTCAACACAAATAGGAATGACCTTGGCTAGCCAGGCTTGGGAACCCAGGATTTCAGGATACAAGAAAACCACTGCCTTTTCTCAAGTATGAGAGCAAATTTGCTTTTGACTTGTAGACCCACGGGTACAAATGCACTAGACAAAGATTTAAGGAGTCCAGGTTCAAAACTGGGCTCTAGCACAGATGCCCCGTGTGACTCAGGGAAAATCCTCCTATTCGTTCTACAAACATTTATTGCCAGACCCCTGCTGTGTGTTGAGGATGCAAAATTGAATACGACATAGAATTTGGCCTCGAAGAACTCACAGCCTATTAAGAAAGAAAACCCAAAAATGGTTACTATACGGTTTATATCTATAAATCAGATCTAGTAATGCTTACCTCCCAGGGTTCCCGGAAGGATAAAATGAGACTATATGAGAAAGCGTCTTACTGTCAGGTATTAAATGAGTACTGGCTACTACCAATGTGATTGCACCACTATACAAAGCTACACTGCATTACTCTTATCCACTGGGTCTCACAGTGTGGCCTCCAAACCAGCGGCATTACCATCACCTAGGAAAAAATTCAAAATGCAAATTCTTCGGCCCCACCTCAGTCTAGTGAACCAGAAACTCAGAAGGTTTCAGCCCCAAAATTTGTGTTTTAACAAAGCCCTCCAGGTGGTTCTGCGACAACAGAAGTTTGAGAAGCAGGGCTGAGTGTTGTCTATATAAGGTTAAACTACAGGTTAACACTAACCCTAGTAGGTATAAGACATTCATTTCCCAATTACCAGTCGGGAAATTGAAGCAGAATATATCTCCATGTACTGGTTGGCCAGGATAATTAGCAAAATTCCTAAGGCACCGTTAATCATCTCAAGTCCTTTCACTAAAATCAGAATCAGAATAGAGCCCCATCTATACTAGTCCTGCTGATGGTTTGAGCTATGTATGAGCCTAAGTTTTAAATACATGACACAGATTGTAGAAATCCATATGAACTTTTTGTTCCAAAACCCAAGTAAGAAGACTACCGTTACTTTAATGAGAAGGTCATGACTAAATCCAATTTGAGAATTCCTCTTGGAAAACTTCAGAATCCACGGCACATTCAGGTCAATTTCGTCAATATTAAAGGTTTGTTCTTTGAGGATGAGCGTCATGCTCTACCCCTTTAGGAGCCAGTTGGATAATGAATTATAGGAGCTTCCAAAAATGGTAGTATTTGCCCTATTTGAAACAATTCACCAATTCCAGTGGTTCCATAAAAGAGTATCTCCATGGACTAAATGTTAGAAAGACACAACCATCTTCACCTCATGTTCACTGATTATCACCTACAGGAGAAGGTAGGTAGCACAGGTGTTTGTGACAAAGCCCCCCAGGACCTACCACACCTGGTATGGAATGAGCGCTCAGAAAAATAGTTGTTGAGTGAATGAATCCCCAAGGCTGGACAACATGAATAATAATGGCCACGAGGTCTTACTACCAACCACAGGTCATGACCAATCCTCACAAGCTCTGTGAAATAAGCACATCCTACAGATGAAGCCAAAGATTAGATGAGTTTAAAAGAAGAGTGAGCAGCTTTCATTTAGTGAGTGACAAAATGAAAACTTGGACGGAGGCTCTTTTGCCTCCCAGGTCTTCTCAATGAGACTACTCGAAAGTGAGAGGCCGCGGTGGCCTCCTTTATCCACCAAAAAGAGTACGTTATATGTATCATATAAATCCTTTAATAAGCCAAAATTTTTGTTTTTTAACAAACGAAAACTCTTTAACAATCCAAGTGGATCTTAGAGAATAACCTGCTACTGGTTTACGCAATTGCCCAGAAATCTGGCAGCTTCCTTTCCCTTTTGGGCCACTTACCTTTGTAATTCCGACTGAGGTATTCATTGCTTTGTTAGTTAATAGAATTTGCCCTTGCTATTGATTGGTTTATTTAGAAGAGTGGGATTCCTGGAGCACATGAAGGTTTTTTGCCACTGAAAATTACCTGGCCCTGGATCATACGCTGGTTCCTTTATTTTATTTTTAACGGAACCACAGGTGCTAATTAGGTGCTCTTTCAAGCTGCCAGAATCAGATTCCAAGGCCCCAAACTGCTGTCGGTCTCATCATCATTAGCCCTGAAGTGCTCCTCTATGAGGAACTTTTCACACTTGACATGTCCCTGCTCTTTGCAAATTATTTTAAACGACTTCTTAATTAGAAGTACTACGTTGCCCCGTGTTAATGAAGCAGGCAGGAGCTGCCGAGTGGCCAGGAAATAGACAGTTCTGATTCCCGTTTTCCTCTCTGAAGACCCCTGTTTCTAACCGAAGGCATCGTGTCCCGTCTTTAAGCAGTGTTGTCTTCTTTACAATAAAATGCGAATTCTTTATCTCTGGGTTGCAGATTTTTGCAGGCGTCATAAAACTCAGATCTAGTTAACCTTATTTTAATGCTTTTCCCGTCTACCATGACCTCTGAAATACATAGAGAGGAGATTATTTCTTTCAGGAAGAATTATCTACTACGGTCTACGTTTCTGACCTAAGAAGTGATTCCTGTATGCTTTGCAAAGGCATTGCGCAGTCCGTTAAAGGAAGCGTGCTTTCATTTGGAAGACCCGCCACAGAGAACCCTACAAGAAAGTATTGTCAAATTCAAAGAAACCTTTTCTCCCCCACACCACTTAGGAAAACACGTAACATTGTCCACCCATGGTAAGAATTTGTTTTGCTTTTTTTTAAATTCCCACTGATTGTTCATGATTCTGTTTAACAAATTACTTAAATAAATAAAAAAGGAGAAGGATCATTCCTCAATTTTATTTTGTTTAAAAAAAACATTTTCTTCCTTATGCAACCATTTGACAGGGAAAATCATGACAGATTAGGATATGTATTACAACATTAAAATTTTGTTATAAGGGAACTACTGAGGGGCACCCTGGGTGGCTCAGTCAGTTAAACGTCTGCCTTCAGCTCGGGTCTCAGTCCCAGGGTTCTGGGATCGAGCCCAAGTCTCGAGTTGGGCTTCCTGCTGAGAGGGGAGCCTGCTTCTCCCTCTCCCCGCAGCCTGGTTGTGCTCTCTCCTTCTCTCAAATAAATAAATAAAATCTTAAAGAGAAAGAGAGATAGAAAGAAAGAGAGAGAGAACTACTGAAAGGAAACCAGCGGTCCCTCCTCACAACCCTGGACCATGGTTTTTTCAGAACTGAGGGGGTTCTTAGCTTGGAATTGAGTCTGGATACATCCAGAGTCAGGCCATACTGAATTCCTCCCTCCTCTTGACATAGTTCCCAGGCCCTGGCCTTGGCTGATTTTACCTACCAAGCTAGCCCACGCTGCCTTTTGAGGACATCTTTGTATTTACCTCTTCTCCTCATGTAATCCGACCACCCCACATCTGACTGCTTTGTTCATGGCAAACAGAAAATTAATAGATGCTTAAAGAACACATTGAAAACTAAAAGGAAATTGTACTAAACATTGATTACTAAGTCCAAGTGTCTCACCTAATACCTTCAACAATAACTGTAACGTTTATTCGGCATTACTACATTCCAGGCCCTCTGCTCCTTGCTTGGTATGCATTATCCTATGTATTCATCGTAACACCACCAGGAAAAGGTGTATCATACCACCTCCATTGTAGAGACAAGAAAAAGAGGCTTCCGTAGACGATGGCTTGCCTTACATCACATAGCAAGAACTGACAGAGCCAGTCTTCTACAAGGAAATCACCAGACCACATGCCCTTAACCAGGATTAGGTGATACAACATAGTCCCTCCGGCTGTACCCTCTGCCTGGAGCTAAACGTTATCCAAAAGCACACCCAGCAGAAATTCAGCCAATTACTAAATAAGCTCAAAATCTGCCGAGCTTCTAAAAACATGTGAGAAAACATCTTATTAACTGGCAGCTTCTGGGTACTTGTCTGTTTTATCCGTACCCATGTGGCCTTCAAGACAGTGGCTCCCGAAGGGTGTCCCAGGATCATCTGTATTAGACCCATCTAGGTACTTGCTCAATATGCAGATTACTGAACCTCACACCAGACCTCATGGGTCAAATCCCAGGAGTATGAATTTTTAATCTGCTCCTCAGAGAACAGATTCGCAGGCACACTGAAGTCTCAGAATTATTATTCCAGGCCCTCAAAACCAAGGTTTCTCTTGTATACAGTCATTCACTCCCTTTGTTTTTGTTTTTTGGGTTTTTTTTTTAAAGATCTTATTTATTTATTCTTGAGAGACACAGAGAGAGAGAGAGAGGCAGACACAGGCAGAAGGAGAAGCAGGCTCCATGCAGGGAGCCCGACGTGGGACTCGATCCCTGGTCTCCAGGGTCACACCCCGGGGCTGAAGGCGGCGCTAAACCGCTGAGCCACCCGGCCTGCCCTGTCCCTTTATTTTAAGTGCAGGTGGTAAGGCTTGGATCACATCGCCAATGTAGCTTTCCTCATCCCCCCTTGGAGGAAGTTCGGTTTCCTGAATTTATATTCAAGCCCTTATTTTTGAAGTGAGGAAACAAAAGTTGAGATCAATTAAATGATTTCCCCAAAATCAGATTTTAAGGCAAGGCTTCCTGATTCTCAATCTTGGCTTTTTCTCAAGCTTAATTAGAATCATTAGAAGTAAACAGTGTACTACTGTTAGATCACACTTTGCAAAGGGAATGGCTGATCAGATAGGACAGGTCCTAAGACATAAAGGGGGAAAAAATATCACTGAACTCAATTTAAAAAGATGTGCAATAATTCTGTAATATTTTCCACTCTCTTCCCATAAATTTACCAGAACAATAAAAGGTAGAATTATGTCGCCTTTTATTGCAAAGCCCCATATTTATGATTTTATGATGCAATATGGAGACAAGTTATTTTAGGGCTTCTTTTGTTTTAATAACAGCACATAAAAATTCTTGCTGATATTTTGATTTTTGCTTTTGTTTGTAAGAAAGAGCCCTCTACAAGTAACCCTTAATGTGTGCTACTACTCATCATGCTTTTTACTCAGATTCACATTTAATGATGAAATGTTGGGTTTAACCCCTATAAGTTTCTTTAAATCTTTGTATTCACAGTATAGGAAAAAAAATTTTTTTTAAAGATTTTATTTTATTCATTCGTGAGAGACAGAGAGAGGCAGAGACAGAGGCAGAGGGAGAAGCAGGCTCTCTGTGGGAAGCCCGATGCGGTACTCGATCCCGGGACCCTGGGGTCATGCCCTGAACCAAAGGCACACGCTCAACCACTGAGCCACTCAGGTGCCCTGATAAAAACTCTTAAAATAGCTAACTATGAAGGAATAGACTTCCAATAATAATTTCTTTCTCTCATTTTACAAATTATCTACGAATTATATTCACTGAAGTAATAGTTGCTCTTCTCTGTCAAATTCAGAACAAAGCCTCAGAATCCTCAGAAGAAATAAATATGTTTTAAAACATCCATATGTACTTGGACATACAAAAACTAAGCAATATAACTCTACAATACTACTCTCATTCTTAGTCTATGACTTGAGTCCATGGTCAGTCTTCCACGGGTGGGTTATGGAAGACGGCAAAAGTTCCCAGCTACCTGAGATCTTTCTTCTTTGCTTACACAAGGGCTTTTAATGTTTGCACCATGAAAGCCTTGTCAGAAGTGCCAATTCCAAAAACTTACCTTTTGCCTGTGAAGCCTCCTTATGGGCCAAGCTCAGATCTGCAAGTACCTCTTATCAAAAAGCAGAGAGCAGAACACAGACTGCTATCCCAAAGGTTGATGAGTGAGGTCACCAGCAAATTCACAGGGAGTTTCCAGGCAACAGGCACCTTAACTGGGGAAACAGCAAAGTAACCAGTGAGACCCTTAGAAGAGACTAAAGACCCTCCATGAAGGCTCAACTCCAGACAGCAATAACCCCTCAGCTAGGGCAAGACCTATAATAATAAGTACCAGGGAAGTTCTTAGCTTGCAGACATGGAAAATTGGTTTTGTCTTTAAATCCTTGTTTGAAAAGATGTGAGCATGAAGAAAAGGGTACACAGAGAGCACAGGAGGCTAGTGATGTGGTCCTAGGCTACTAAAACTTAATAAACAGTTCTTCCTTCTTAAGTCTTCTAGTATGGTAGGAAACCAAACTGAAAGAGCCTTGAGATATCACACTGCAAAGGATCAAGAAGATCTAAAGGAGAGCCAAAGTCCACATATTCATTCAGCTTACAAAAATGTCCAAAATGTCAGAGGAGTTTCAGTAACGATCACTGAGAAGCCAAAGTATAAGCAAATTAATCCTCAGTGTGTTTGAAATAGAATTTTGTCAGTTCCATTGATCTGACTAACCCTGACCTCTTGAGAGGTCAAAATAAATGGACCCAAAGGAAAAAAAAGGCATTTTTTGTCTTCTTTAACATATCACAAGGGGGAAATCCTGTATTGACCACATGACCAAACAGACCGTGACCTTCTAGGGAAAAGCAGTAGTCCAGGCATCCAAATGTCCGTCTGTGCCTATACACATGTCTATGTGTCTCTATGTCTCTATTTACATCAACATCTCCTGGTGGTGGGCAGCCTTTTGAAGAGAAAATAGGATGGCAAAACAGGGCTCTTAAACCAAGCAGAAAATGGAGCCACGATAAAGAGTGCAGAGACAAAGTATTACAGCAAGAAACAGCAGGACAGCAGGGGCTCTGGGCACGGTAAATGATGCTGACAGAAAGAAAAGGCAGGAAAGTAAGCCTTAGCTTGAATACTCCAACCTTCCCAGAATTAAAATTCTCTAAAATTCACATATTACAAAGAGAGAGAGAGAACTCCCACACGGAACCAAAAGTATAGCATCCAGCTACTAGGCTGGATATTGTTTCCATTTCCATGGACATAGTGATGGGATGAATCCAACTTTGCTATCTGGCCCCCTGTCCCACAGATACACATTTGCTTGCATAAAGCACCTTGCCTCCGGAAGGCAAACATTAAACTCATTGTCAACACGACGCTCCGTCTTTCTACTTTTGCAAAAAATCAGCCTGTCTCACAATAACTCCTCTTAGGACTTGATTCTCTTATCTGTACAAATGGGGTTATCACTCACCGCCTCTCTATCTCACGGGGCTGCTTTTCCAGTGAAATTACATCTCATGTGGACTTTACAAGGCATTGAGCACAGATACCTAGGAAATGTTGTTCTTGGTATTGATGAACGTTTGCGCAAGACATTCAGGCAAGACGGAACAAGTGATGCTCCAGTGGACGGAAGCGTGTGATGGTGGAGAGCTGAGAGTAGTAGCTGGAACAATTAGTCTCTGTTCCACTCTAGTTTTTGTTTTTGCTCACCGCCTGCACAATCTATTGTCTATCCAACCACTCCTTCGAGGGAGCAGCTTTGCTCTAAGTTGATGATGTGTCACAATAAATTTACTTTTTTTGTTAACCAGTGTGCTCACAAAGCATAGGTCTTTAAAGAATCAGAATTAAATTGTGAATTGGCCCATGGGCTGAACACATAAACATTTTCAATACCCAAGAATGATTTCAATTTTCTATTGCCTTCCAAAAATTGCATGGCAGTTTGAGGCTATAGATTATTAGGCTGTGATGCACCATATTTTTTAATTAAAATTAAATTCCAATGATCTGTCAGGCAACCCAAGTGAAATGCACAGTGTAATAAATTCCAGAACTTATTCTCTCTCCCTCTGTCCATTAGAAAATTGCACTAAGATCCTACATAATCCGGTTCTACTGCTATGCGGAAGTGCTTTTATAAAAAAAATCTTCATTCAAAGAAGTACAAATATATACCAATATTTATGCATTTTCCAAATTAACTCATGGAAGTTATTAAGTCTGGGATCCTATGTGTAAATGAACATAATTCAGGCACTATTGGTCCAATTGGGTCAGTATTGTTTTTTTCACCAGCAGCAGTGACGCTGTAGAGCCCATTTATATGGTAGGAAGGAACAGGTCTAGAGGTAGGAGAACTGCTTTCTAGACTTGCTGTGCTACCAGCTTCTATGTAACCTTGGCTAAATTACACGGCCTCTCAGGAACTTAAAATCTTTACTAAAATGATACAGGTAGGCTCCATTATATGAAAAGTCCCTGTCATGGCCCTAATTTACTTCCAATAACTGTTCTTTTTTTTTTTTTTTTTTCCAATAACTGTTCTTACCTTTTTCCGTAACAATAGAACCTTCTAGTTGTATCTAGTCTCTTGGCTATTCACAAGAAAACTCCCTGTTCCATCTCCCTTCGCGAGGCATGACTACATGGGCAAGTTCAAGTCAGTGGCACGTGAGTAAAAGTGATTGTGGCCCTAAAAGGGAAGCAGCTTGCCCTCCCTGCCCTCCTCTAACGTCCTGCCCCATCCCATGGGCTGCAGCAGACATGGTCACGTGTCCTCTCGAGCCATACAGGCAAAGACAACATCCCCTACTGATGGCCCAGCAACTTGATAGAAAGAGCCTGGGTCCCCAGTCCCACGGAGCTGCCATGCAGATGCTGGCATGGAAATCTGCACTATGACAAAAGGGAGAAATAAACTTTAAGTCACCATGGTTTGGGGTGTCTTGGAATTGCTGAACTTAACTGTCAACTTTTTTTCTCTGTTTGGAAGGCCATACGACGTGGTGAGACATCGTGAGAGTTTGAAAACTGTAGATATGGGTTTTAGTTCATAACTTCGGGAAATTCCTAAAAATCTTTGATAATGTAAAGATAATCTCATCTCTAGGTAATGTAAGGAAATGGAGCCTATTGGAACGCCTAGTAGTTGGTAACTGATCAGGAAATGGTGCTGTGGTGAATTAACCAGCATAAAAGGACAATTGTTCTGAGAAGAACCTTGGGAGCATTCCACCTCGTTGTTGGGGGATGATTCATAGCTTTCCAAGTACCAAAGGATAACTACATAATAAACTGAACATTTAATCAGCTTCACATTCTGAGCCCCCTGAGCACAGTTTAATTACAAGTCCCATTGCCCGTATTCCCGGTTCTAATCTTATAATAAGAAAAAAAAAGTGTTGTGGTCCAGTGTGGAACAGGAGGTTATAGTCCTCTCTGAGGCCTGAGGCCCTTGTCAACCCAGAACATTTGGAGGAGCCACTGGCTTTGCACACCCCCTGTGATTCTGCAAAGAGACTAGGCTTTTTTGCAAAAATGAGTATTTGAATAATATAATTTGATGAACAACATCATGACAGATAAGTGACTATTTTCTTTCCTTTGTGGAGAGTTTGTTAAAATACGCAATCCCGACATCCTAACAGTCAGTGAGCAACCGTTGAAACCATCTTGCTTTTTCAAATGCCATTCTCTGTTCCCACAGACCCAAGTCGGGTGGCAAGAGGCGTAATGGTAACCTTCCCTCAGGGGAAAGTGCCTTTCATCCCCCAAAGGCAAATTCTAAAACCAATTTACTGAACCATGGAGATTTTTTTTTCACCTTCTCCGCGAAATTCCAGACACTGGCTTAGAATTAAATTACAGAACGGGTTGCTTTTACCTGGGAGGAAAATTTTTACATTTGTTCTGAAATCCTTTCCTTCTCTGGTAGGAATGGAGGTTTATCATCATTACAAGCCCTCATCAAGAAGAGTCATGGCACAAAAACACTTCCCCAGATGTCTCCAACTATATATCTCTTCTGTATTATGACTCGTGTGGAAAATCTGTAATCTTTTTTTCATTTTAAAATAAATACTTGCCTTAACCTTCAGAGGATTGATATTGAGTTTTGAATTACACTTCAAACGGAAAAAAAATTAATGTATAAATGTTAAAATCGTTAAATAGATTTTACCTAAGAAGTAAAAAGAAAACGACTCATCCCAGGCCATTGTTATATGATGTATCATTTTTGGGGGTACTTTTTTTTCTTCAACTAGCACGCATAAGTCTTTTCTGTCTACCTGCTTGTCATCTTATGTCAAAAGATTTCTCACATCATATTCTTTTTACCACTCAAAACACTTCACTTTAAAATTTTATCACAGGATTTTCTAAGTTTTTTTGGGTTATGACACATAGCACAAAATATAAAAAGCTCCTATTTTTAAAAAGTCAGCTTTTAAAAGAAAAAAGAAAAAAAGATTTAACTGACTATCCAGAGTATATTTTCTGAATTGAATGTATAATCATTCTTCTTAAAATTTCTCATATAGTTCTAAAGCTTGATAGACATTTTGCCTCATTAAAGTTAATGTGACATAACTATAAAAACAAAGAGAATAAAATGGCATGTGAGGGCTTCTTTTTCAGTCCTAAATCCTTTCCCTGAGGCTCTCTTGCTTTGTACCAAGAGAATTTCTGCTGGAAGAATCCATTTATACTGGAGTTAAAGCTCATTCGCTTTGACACACCTGTGTCCTTGCAGAAAGGATTCTCGCCTTCACAGTCTCATCCTGCTCTCTGAATGCTCCTTACTTAGCCCTACTGCTTTTTAATTTTTTTTTAACAATTTAAATAGTTAAATGCATTTCACATATCTCCCCAAATCTTCTACAGACTTTTAGGGTCCTTGTTTAGGTCCTCCTCCTGCCGTAATCCCTCTCTTAGATCTAATAGCACTCCACAATCAGACGGGAAAGGGCAAGAAGACCAGGTTGCCTGCTTGTCTCTCTGCAGATAGCAGGTGGTATGAGTCAACCCAGAGATGGTGTCCCAGAATCCAAGCTATAGTTTGGCGGAGGTAAGAAAAGACGAAAAAGTAAAGCGTCACATAGAGGATTTAGTCTCATGAACTGCAAAAACTAGAAAGTAGCTATGCACATGGTATCTGCGTCTCATCCTACAAAACTTGATCGGAAAAGAACCCTTCGTCTCTCTCATCTGTGAGGACTCCTTCTCGTATCTTTCGCTATGGACATATTTTCTCCTTCAAATCACCCAGACTTCGCCATATCCCTGAATGCTTTCTCTGGCGCTCAATGTTCAGTAGAAACGGGATGGGTAATAAAGTTTACATTTAAAAGCACTTATCTCAGATTGAAAATAGAATTGTTTTTCTGGATGTAAATAACTAAAGTGTGTATGTGTGCATCTATGCGCGCAGGTGTGTGTACGTCTGTGCGTGTGTGTATTAGCCAATTTCTCTGTTGCGGTTAAATGACTATATCTTGTTTCTGCATCTTACAGTTTCATCAGGTCAAAGGTGGAGCAGATTAAATATCCATCCAGCTCAGCTGAAATCATCAAGCACTTGAAAACTCTTTTTTCTTTGTGGGGGGATAAAAAATGTCATTTAATCTCTCCAGTCTAAAGACACAAAAACAGTGATGTGCAAAGCTTGGTTGCCTGAGAGGATTACTAATGAGTTAGTACCTCTGGGTTTCATTCTCAACAACTGACTTGAATCCGACCGCAGCACCCCAGTGGCAAAGCCTACAGCTGTAAGTAAGGTGTGTAGACAGTCCAGCTCAGTGCAATTCTACCAACAGGTCTATACTCATTCTGAGCTCTGGACTTTGATTACTCCATTCACAACCAGTGGTTTATTGTATTTACTCCAGCTTATAGAACCTGAACATGAGAAAACCAAAAATACTGGAGAGCATGGGAGGAGCTCTGATGTGTTTTGAATGCCGCTACATACACTTTGCTTATGCTAATCCATAATACTTATCTTAACCCAATTTCACAAATAAGGAAGTGGAGGCTCAGCTAGGCTATGTCACCAACCAAGACTGCATGATTAGTAAGTGGCAGAGTGAAGACTAGAACACAGATGTGTCTCCTATCTTTCCATGATACCAAGTTTCATCCCAGAGGCTGCCTTTGTCTTTGAGGGCTATCTAACTTAGGACACACAACCAAGCACCCAACTGGCTCTGAGCACAAATAAGTGATGACCTTTTTCAATGTCCTCCACTAAAACCTTGAAGTGAAGTTAGCTTTCCCATAAGAGTCACAGGATTCACTTTACAGTTCTGACAAATAGGTTAAGGCATAGGGCACAGTCTCACTATAACATGACCTAGAAGTGAGAAAAGAGCAAACTGAAAATGCCAACCCCATACTATGATGTACTGGCTACTAGCCAAAAGTCAAGAATGCAGTCCCAAAAACCTGGATGAGGACCTTAGTGGGCCACCACTCCTTTCTGGTAACATCCCAAACCATATCTATACTGAAGAGTTCACACTTGGCCGATCAAGACATTTCGAGCCACCGTGACAACACTTGGTAGGTAAGAAAGTTATCAGGTAAATTTCCTAATTCATATTTGGTTAACATCTTACCAGAAATGGCTTTCCTTTCTTTGTCTCCATCGCTACAAGATCCTAGCGATATCTTACTTTTACCATGTTTATTCAGTGGTTGCCAAATAAAGAGGAATTTGCCTGAAGAAACAGATCTTTCTTGATTATTTTCCCCAAACCTGTAGTGTCTATGTTTTTCTAGCATGTTCAAAATGGACATATCACCCGTGGGAGTGTGGATGAGCTCAAGGAAGACTGTGACCTAGGGGTAGCCTCGCATTTCAAGGAATCATGGAGTCCTGATTTACTGTCGGCACCCATTGTTCAAAACTGATTCCTACCCATAGTGTTTGCTCCACTTTCCAATCGACATCTTATTTACATTTCAGCTTCTACCAAAAACTAATTAAGTGCCCCTAAAGCCCAACTTTCAGCCATTAGCACTACCTCATCATTAGGAGACCAGCAGACAAATACTAGGCCACTTGTTTCTGCTTTGTAGTAACGGGCAACTCTGTAATAATTAAAATGGATACAAACAAATAGGAATTAAATAATTCTTAGGAATTAAATAATTATTAGATTTACCCTAATAATAACCTGAACTTCTTCAGTGTCAGGCAATAACCACTTAGGATGAAAATGGTAGCTGGGAATATTTTTTTTCAGATCATGGTTGACAGCTACATGAAGCAAGAACAACTGGAATCAGTGGACTATTTATTTCATATGGTCAGCTAGCTGATTAACAGTGACATTTTTATTTTATCCCCAACTTGTTTTCTCTTGCTTCTTTATTTCTTAGAGGTCTGTTCTTCTTCAAATTTTGATATAAGGGATATGAACATCATAAATGTTAGCCTAAGAAACATTAAGAAAATAAATGGGCTACAACCATAAAAAATTTTATTGTATATTCCAAAGCCAAATTTAATCAACTTTGGTGTGATCTCTAATTTGGGAGTATGATACTCATTCATTTATCTAAGCTATTTTTTATCCAGCAAACAAAGATCTCTTCTCCATGCTAGCTATGGGGAAAGAAGGTTGAATCTTACACAATCCCTACTCTCAGAAAAAGTCTGATGGAGGAAACGGACAGGATATCAGTGATTTTATTTCCACAAAGTAGCTATCTGATGTCTAACCACAAAACCCAGTGGCATAAAGCATTACGCCTGCATTTATTAACGAGTTAAGTCTGTGGGTCAGTGATATGGTCTAGACTGTGAATAAAACAATTATTCTTTACTTGGCTGGGCTTGCTCACCTGTCTGGAGGTCAACTGGCTGTAGGCTGATCTAGACTGGCTTTGGCTGGTAGAGTTGGGACAGATTTGCACACTCCACATATCTCTCATCCTCCAAGAGGCTAGCCCGGGCATATTCTCAAGGCAATGGAAGAAACATGGACGTACAACCAGAAGTACTCCCGTACTTTCTCCAGACCCTGTGTCATGACTGATAACATCCCCTTGGCCAAAGCAAGTCACATAGGCAAACTCAGAATCAAAGAGCAGGGAAATAGATTGTGCTTCTTGGTGGGAAGACCCTTAAAAGTCATGTGGCAAAGGGCACAGATACAGGGAAAGGTAAAGAATTAACGCCATCATCATTCCCAAGCATTATAGAAAAATGAGCAAACACAAAGATATCCTGTTATGCTAAAACAAGGGGATGAGTGCTATACCAGGGGTGGAAAGAATACTATGTATAGGGGCTCAGTGGAAGGTCTAAACATCTCTTTACAGAAAGCCAGCACAGTTTTGACCCAAGAAGTGATATCTGAACTGGGCTTTAAAGGCTGCCTGTGTAAGAAGGCAAAAAGCATCATTTCTGAAAGAAAAACACATATATAAGATACAGGGATATGATTAAATATAGTGTGCTGGGATAGAACTGAGAAGAAAACAATGGAAATGGCATTTGTGATTTAGGTTGAACACGAGAGAGAGAGAGAGAGAGAGAGAGAAAGAGAGAAAGCTGGTATTCCATTCCAATACTAACCTAGTATTCCATTTTTTCCAGTTCACTTGATTATAAAACTCTGAGGAAAAAAAAACTACATCTCCAATTATCTCACTACTATTCGTAGTGACTTGTACATAGAAAGTAGTCAATAAATGTTAGCTAGATTGATTTCCACATTACTAGTAGAACAAAAAATAATTAATTGACCATATCATGGAGATGAAGTAGTAATACACAAACATTCTATAAGCGAATAGAAAAATCTAGAAGTCTTTCCTCCCATATTAAGTTCAAAACTTTCAAATCTTACCTACTGAAATTCTTTAGCAGATTTTGGACTTCAATTAATTTGAATTTTAGTAAAAGGATAGGAAAATTTGGTTTTATACTTTATTTCTCCTCAGGAATTTAGTAGTAAGAATTGGGTTATATCCAAACTGGGGTCATCTCCATGATGTCAGTTTTGGTTATTTGGGTTTATTTCAAAACCTGTGATGTTGGACAATACGAGAGAATGCAATTTAAGAAGAGATAGAAGGGGCCCCTGAGTGGCTCAGTTGATTAAGCCCTGCCTCTTGGTTTCAGCTCAGGTCAAGATCTCAGGGCTGTGAGGTCAAGCCCCCAGCAGTCCCACGTTGGGCTCCACACTCAGCACACAGAATCTCCTGGAGATTCTCTCCCTCTTGATCCCTTACTCCTCTACTCTTTCCCCTACCTCTTTCATGCTCTTGCTTAAATAAATAAATAAATAAATAAATAAATAAATAAACAAATAAATTTAAACAAAAGAAGAGATATAAAATAGGAAATAGCCTAAAGTACTATTCTAAATATTTTCTAAGGACCAAAACTAAACTTCCCATCTGTGGTCCCAAGAAGATATTCAAAATGAAATAGTAGCTAATATTGGGGGAGTTGCCTTACAAACACTAGAGTGGGCCTTCCCTGCTATACTGATGATCTCTTCTTGTAAGAGGGACAAATACACCATCATCTTACTATGAAATTAGACATTAAGCCCACAGGTTAGAAAAAAGATGGAGGGTGCTAGGTGGAGACCTTTATTCCCTTGACCTCAAAAATTCCATGAGATTACGTCCACCGATGTAACCCTCTAGGTCTCCCTTCACATTGCTCCTTGGTGATTTTTCCTAATGAAAGGAGAAATAGCTATTTACTAGGTAAATCTTAGGAGATAGAGCTAATCAACTCAAAAGCGACTAGTTTTGGCTCAAAAAGCAAGACAAGTTGGACAGTGATGATTTTAGGTGTGTCCACTCTACCAACCCAAACTCTTCTTAGAGTGTTTAAATGTTTAGACGTAGAAAGGGTGCTGTTACCAAGTCCATCTGTCCGTGTGCGCCAATCAGTTTTATCAGTAATAAGCTATTATGTTGATGGTCAATGACTCGTGTCTTATTTTCAATTGGTTCCAGAGATAAAAAGGGAGGAAAGGGGTATTATTTTAACTCCAAAAGCAGGTACTCCGTCTTACTGACCTTAGTGCTCCCCATAGTGCTAGAATGGTGGCAGGCGCATAGTGGATGCTCAAAAAATTGTTCAGTGGATGAGAACAGGAATTATTTAACATCAAAATCCAGTGCACTGTTTGACCTACGATCTCTTGGTTTCCTTTTGAGAAAAGCAGAGTTCTTCTTAGTATCTCTAATCAAAGCTTCTCTTCTCTACCCATTGCTTTAGTTTCTCAAGTGCTCACGTTCCACACAGCTCCTTTACCTTCCCATCGGACACTCTGTAACGTGGTGACCACAAAGACTTCGACAAGGGCTTTGTCATCCTTGGTAATAACAAGGTCTGTATGGATTAAAATACCACCATCTGTGCTCAGAACAGGGATTTCACAGGAATAACCAGAGCTCATTTCAATGAAACACTAAACCTTTATCACTCTGTTGTTTCTTGTAGCTCATTGAAAGCTTCCTGAATGCTACTATTTTCTCAACAACAGCAACAACAAAAAAAGATATTCCATGCCTGTGATCTTTCCAACTCTCTGTAGGATTTCAGGTAGTTTTCAGTTACTTAAATGATGATCTCAAAATAACCAAAGAGTTCCCATATCTTTGCCAGTGTTTTCTTACTATATGTACAAGAGAAGATGTAGTATGTTGCAAAGAGCTCTTTGCAATAAAGATTAAAGCTGATTCCATAAAAAATAGTGATGTGGTAAAGCCAGGTGAAAGATTTGATAAAATACCAAAAAGGAAGCTACTGAAGGAATTTGAGGAAGAAGAGGATAGGCAGAGGGCAGGAACACATACAGGCATGGTACCCGTGTCTTACCTGCATAGTATAGACTCAGGTGTGGCCCTTGCTGAGAAATGCTCAACGCGAAAGGTGTGTTCTGTGTGGGCCGCTCACTGCTTCCAGCCCCAGCATGATGCTTGGTAAACCAGCCAAAACGCAATGGAGTTAGCAGAAGTATAAACATTTAGGAGAATTCCCCAAACTGCTTCTTTTTGTTAGCCCAAGTAAGTCTATAGGCCTGACAACTATCTATGTCAAAAACTCTAAAGGTCAGTCAGGGAATACACATCGGGTGTCAGGAATTTTGTTCTGTCACGAGGATGAGTGAGACACAGATGCCCACCCTCAGGTTGCACATAACACAGTCAGCGGTGAGACAGGTGCACGTGGCCAAGCAAGTTCATAGCCATGTGCAAACTTCTCTGAAATATCCAGATAATAGACTGGATTATATATCCAGGTAATACCCTTTCATGTTTTACCTGCATATGATCCATATTTCTCGATCTAACATTCTCTGGAAAATGTCAGAGTCATTTCAAAGTGTTCCCTTTGAACTGTCTCAAGTGGGAACCACCAAAATTTGTGTGGTTATGGGGCTAAAAGTAGCCAGTCATAGAGGCAGAGAATGTTTGAGCTGGAAAGAACGTTAGAGCAAACGCTCATCCAAGCTCTCCCTTCTGTCCAATTAAGAATCAAAGAGCTTGAGAAATGAAGGGACTTGCCCAAGGTCACACACCAGTTTGTAAAACGAAAGCTAGAGTCCTGTCCACCGCTCAAGGGACACTGACAGCCTAGTACAAATCAACTGAGAGGCCAAAAGAGTTTATTTTCTTTGAATTCTTATCATACTCTTCAGGGTGTAGACGTGCCACTCAGCAGCTGGGCGACTGGGGAAAAACGAACTCACCCTTCCTCACCTACAGAGATGGTGGTGTCTATTACAAGGTGAGACCCTGTCATCTCTGTCTTGAAGAAACGGGTTCGGGGAGGCCAGTTCCCTTTGCCAAGGCCACACAGCTCGTGAGTGGCCCAGCCAGGCGTCCACCCCGCCAGGCAGCCACTCTCCGCGGCGCGGTGAGCTCACCCGGCGGTCAGCAGTTGGTGTCCAGGCAGGATCCCAACAGGCGCCTACTTCCTCTCCCTGGAGTCTGAAGAGCCAAACAATTCTCAAAACTTAAATCGAAACAGAAAAGCTGCTTTTCCAACCCATGGGACTAAGGAGCCAGATTTCCTTTCAGGTGTCTCATCGATCTTAAAAGACTCCCTTCTTGGGGCCATTAAAACCAGTGCCGTCTGCAGGGCCAGGGCCCTCACAGGCCGCAGCAGCAGCCGCAGGGTCGACTGGGTGTCTTCACAGACGCTGCGCTTTGGTTTATGTCACGGGGGGTGTAGACGGGAAGCCTTCATCGCCACGGTTCTGTGATAGAACAACGGAAAACCAAATAACCAGAGCAGGGATCTAGGACTCAGGGCAAAGTGGGTTCCAACCTCTCTCCTTCTTACCAGGCAGCCTGGTGGCCAACTGCACAATCCGGGCCTCAAACTCTGTCAAACTAGCATCGCAACGTCTACTTCATATGGTTGTTGTAAGACTTATAGGCGACGTGTGTGCATGAGGCACCTTAGTGTGGAACTTTGAACTTGGAAAAGAACCTGGATGGTAAGAAATCTGTGCTGGCCAGCTGTTCTGGTCACCCTCATAAATAATATTATAGAATTTCTGGATCATCACCCATTAATGATCGTAACAATCTACTGACGCTAGAGGTTGGCAAAGTCCCTTCCGTGCATTATGGCAGGTAGCACAGTAGACAGCCTACGACGGTAGGTGGGCAGGGCAGTGAGGGGGTCACACCGTTCGTCACAGAGGAGGGGTCTTCACAGAGCAAACAGGGGGCCTGAAGTCGGGATGTGGCCCCAGGCCGTTCGTCGCCCAGGTTGCTGCTCTTTTCTCAGAAGTGTCCCAGCATGGCTCGTGTTGAGGCGGAGCCCAAATGATCGCTCCGTTTCACTGTGTGAATAAGTCACCCATCGGGCCTCCCAGCCTGCAGATCTGCGAAGACCACGCTTGCTCTTCAGGGCGCCCTCCTGCCACAGCCGTTAGTAGCCAGGCACGTGGCTGCTTGGGAATCACGGCTGGGTCAGACGGTGAGCGTTCCTCGCCAATGGGACCTGCAGGCAGTGTGCATGGACCCTGCCAACCCGACTGGGCTGCCCGCCCCGTCCCTCTCGGCCCTAAATCAGAGACGGTGTCTGGTCGGCGACCTGCAGAGCAAAGAGGCTGTGGGGACTGCGCTCAGTCCCGGAGCCCCACCACCTCCATGCCACCTTGCAGAGCCCTACAGCAAGAGCAAGGTTCACAAGGGGTCTGGAAACCCAGAGAGGGGCCACCCGACCTTACTAGTCCCTTCTGAGATGACCACCTCCCAGGCCTGCGCAGCCTCCGCTGTGCAGGCGCCTCCTCCTCGTGCAGCAGCCCTGGCCGCCCCTCCGGCCCACCCTTATCTGGGGGCAAGCCAGCTCCTGCCACATGTTGTCACATGCCCAGTGGCTCTGGTCCTCAGGCGTGCCCCTGAGAATACCCCTGGGGATAGACGTGCCCTTGGCATGACCTCCCTACCCCAGGCCCCTTCCTACTTGGATTCTTTACCCTGAAGATGCCACAGCAACGACACCTCCCCAACACTCCGAGGTCTCCTAGGCAATAGCTGTGAGGAAATGGTAAAGTCGGCAATTCTGCACAAAGACTCTGGTGCCAAGGAAGACACCTGGCAAAGGATGGGTTCCGAAATGGGGAGGGAGAACTGAGTGTAACATCGGAACACAGCACGAGTTTCTTATACAGATGGAAGTGTGGTACGTAGGACACATGTATGAGTAAATCATTCCTACCTCTATTTTCTCATTTGTTCATCTTTCTTGTTTGCTTATTTCACTTGTTTATTGTAAACTTCCAAATGGTATTTGGAAGCTGAAATCCTAAAAAGCCACTCACAACATTGATGGCTTTGCAAATGGGAGCGAACTTTCTGAAAAGTTGGGGCATATCCTTGAAAATGTATACACCCCCAAATACTTGGTAGTTTGCTTTTAAATAGATATATTTCCACCTCCAGGAATAGCAGAATGAGCTTTTTCCCTACGAGTGACTTGATAGAAGTGCCTCCAGGCCACACCCAGAGCCCAACTTCCCCACTTCACAGAGGCCTGCTGGATGGCCTGCCCTTCTCATGGCCACATCAGGGACCAGAATGAGGGACAAAAGGCCTGCAGCTACCTTCGAAGCCCAGTTGTCCGTGTGGATTGCCCTGGCACGCTCAAATATGCACGCCTCCCGCAGGTCTAGCAAGCCCTCACAGCCCCTCCTGGATTTCTCTGGCGTGGGCTTGGGAGAGGTGTACACTCTCCACGCCTCCTGGAGCCAACCCTCATCAGAAAGTGAGGGTTTCTGAAATGGACACAGAGAGCCTCATGGTGCGTCAGGCCCACGGACGTACCCATGTTACTTCAGTCAACAGGCACCGTATGGCCAGGCCAACCTGGAGACGGAGCCAGTTTGTCAAGAAGCAGCCATCAGCCGTGCTCTGTGAAAACTAATGGATGCTTCTTTTTTTTTTTTTTTTCTTTTTTAGGAGGTGGGAAAAAGAGAATGGAATCTTTAAAAGTCTGAAAGTGGCCCACGGCTCATGCTGAAGGCTTTATTTTCTTCAATGAGACCTCAATGGGCTGAGAAGTCCTATGTTACCCTCTCAGCCTCCAGCACAAACTTCAGAGTTCTGCAGAATTACTGTTGCATTTATGGACGTACAGAGATTTGAGATGTGAAAAGATGCACGGCTGGCCTAAGTGCATCAGCTCAGGGGTGGAAACTCTGGCATTCAGACCTCCAAGGCAGGATCCACCCCACCCTGGGTAGACTAGAAGTATAGTACAAGCCCTCTTTGCCAAAGATGAGCGACGTCCCCCAGACGGGGGTGTGGGAACCGGGAGGAGGGTACCGCAGTAATGGCTCCAGACATTCAGATAACCAGGGAGGCCAGTGAGTCACATTTTCAATGACCTCCAAGAGGAAGGTGACACACAGGTCACAGAGGAAGACAAAGTGGACAAGACACCCCAAGGATTATATCTTTCCTACTTCAAAGCCACAACCAGTTGAAGCCCCCAGATTCAAGGTTGCCGGCAGAGCACGTACTCCGGCCTGCACAACAGAGTGGAGGCCACGGGCTCACAGAGCCACACTGTGATGCCAGGTGGGCCCTTCACCGACCTGCGGGCCAGTTTGTCCTGTCTACCATCTCCCCCTGACGTCTCAGACAACTGAAGTCACCTCATCAAATTTATAGATGAATACAACCCACACATATGCGAGGTGCGCTGTGCGTAGTCAAAACTGAAATCATTATATCAACATCACGAAGAGTTTCTACCATATGTTTATCAGCAACATCCAAAATAACAGACCTAAGAGCGAATTTCGATGATCTTGAAAATGCTTTCTGAAAACCTGTATGATATTTGTAGGAGGGGGGAAAAAAAAGTAATCGATTAACAGCTGTGTATTAAGTATCTACGTGTGGCAAGGCACGGTGGTCGTTTGGAAGCGTGTGTGACATGCTATAGACCTTGCTCACCTACTTAGGAAATATCAGCGGCTCCCTATTACCCGAAGAACAAAACTGATGCACTGTTGAGGTCCCTCTGTGATTCGGCACCAAACACTCTTAGCTCTATCTCACAACTCCCTCCACACTGCACATAAATAAGGTACTTTCTGCTGCCAAAAATACCTTTCCGCCTTCTACTCCCCTGCCACTCAGCCCCACGCACACCCTAAGCTTGGGCCCGTTCTCCAAAGGAGCCACATCACTGTACCCTTGCCTCAGCAATGTTTAGCCACCTCCAACAAGCTCAGAAACCCGATTAGAAGGCAGATGCTGGATTCCATGCAAAGAGATTGTAACTCTGTAGATCTGGAGTGGAGTCAGGAGCCTGCACGTACACGCACGCCACTCGATGCAGATGAAGGAGGTTCAAGAATCTCATTATGAGAAACCCGGGCGTGGACGGTTCACATATGAGCCTTCTTTTCTCTGAAATGCCGTTCTCGCTCTCTCTCTCCTTAACTATGAAATTCCTGGTTATTCCCCAAGGCCCCAGTCGAACGGAATCTCCGTCCCCTTCCAGTCAGAATAAATAACCTCTGTGTCCGTGTTCCCAGTATGCTCATATCACTCTTACCAAATGTATCAGTCTCATCGTATTGGTTCGGGAGCTGTCCATCCCCTCAGACCCAGCGCGAGCTACTTACATACTGCAACTATGCACTACAGGTGCTCGATCAATGATTGATTAACACAGAAACAATTGGTATTGGGTGGTAAGGTTTACCCTCCTCAAATTGCCTCCACTTTCATTTCTAACTGAATACACCCTAAAGGTTGATATTTCTTCTTCCATAAATCCTTCTCTGATAAGCCCAGGAACACATCTCCTCTCTTCTCTGTGACAGCAGGTGTTGCTTCGTCCCTCTCCCAAAGCATTTATCAGGCTGCCTCATATTGTGGGAATCTGTACACCTCTTACTTCCTCTATTTGACTGTGCCTCCCATCCTGTTCGTTTGTGTATCTCCAGACAATATAGCAGAGCACCTTGCCTATGAGAGATCCTCAAAAAATATCTAAGAATCGGATCGTACATAGTCGACGTGCCTGATAAAAGTGTAAACCCCTTGGGCAACTGAAAACACCATCTTCTCCTTCCAGTTACTCTAAAACAGACTCCAAATATAGAAGTCATAAAAACATCAAGAATAACACCTTGCTCTTTGGGAATATCCTAAGGAAGAATTTGAAATTTGCAGGAGATAGGCAATTAGCAACTTCAACTTTCTAAATGTAGGAGTCTGAAGCTCTGAAAAAATATGTTTCCTTGTACAGGTCTCTGTCTTGCAAAACTGTGTCTACCATTTATTACTGCTGCTGCTGCTGGTGGTGGCATCATCATCATCATCATCATCATCATTAATTATCATCATCATCATCATCATCATCATCATTATTAATTATCATCATCATCATTATTATCATCATCATCATCATCATCATTTCTAGTTCTGTGGATAGATAAACTCAGATGGAGGTACGGTGGAGAAGTTGCTGCCATCCTATGAAGAAGCTCTGATTTGCCTCTCCGAAAGGAATATCCAACATTTCTCCTCTCCCAATATTCAAAATACTAGTTACCAAGTAGAACAAGAGAAAAGAGCTATTCACACTTTCATCCATCCATGTACCCCATAAACAATGAAGTCTGCCTAAATGCAAATACCATGTTTTCATCTTCTTCACAGGCTGAGACTAGCAGAACTCCCACCTAAGACATTTCCATTTAGAACTTATTGATTGATTGATGAATGAATGAATAAATGAATGAATGAATGAATGAACAATGAAGAAGAAGGTTTGGTCCTTTCATTAACTAAAAGCATATACTGGCAGAGTTCTAAGCTGTTACGATGAATTTAAATGGAGTTAGTATTCACTTGTGAACAAAGGAAGCCACTTCTTTCAACTTCTAAATAGTCTTCATTTCTGCCGTGTGTTTACCTTGTAGACAGAAGGGATGGAGTTTTGTTTCTTTTGTGCGAAGGAGTTATTTCATGTTATATTATTTTTTACTTTATTTCAAAAGAACCATTTACTTTACTTTTATGTATGATCTTAAATTTGAAAAAATGATTCATTCGTTTCAGGGACCTTCCCACAACTGTGGGCGCTTTCGGATGAGGTGACAGTGGGTAAAGAAGCCAGAAATGTATCTGAAATCAGGTTCTCTTTGGTCATCAGCATTTGAGCAGTTGGCAATGAAGCGTAGTCAAATGTTTAGCAGAAAAAGGCAGAAAAATAAGAGAATGGCCAACAGCCACCCCCTGTCAGAACAGCGCTGAGGTCAGTGGCCTGCACGGAGGCCAAGGAGGCCAGCGACAGCTCCTGGAAGCACAGAGGTGGCCACACTGGGCGGGGTGCTCAGGGATGACTGCAGCCAGTGTGGATGATGCCCAGGGATGACTGCATCGGTGTGGACGGTGCTCAGGGATGCCTGCAGCTGGTGTGGCCAGTGCTTAGGGATGAGTGCAGCCAGCGTGGACGGTGCTCAGGGATGCCAGCAGCCGGTGTGGACGGTGCTCAGGGATGAGTGCAGCTGGTGTGGACCGTGCTCAGGGATGCCTGCAGCCAGCGAGGACGGTGCTCAGGGATGCCTGCAGCCGGCGTGGATGGTGCTCAGGGATGCCTGGAGCCGGCGTGGACGGTGCTCAGGGATAGTGCAGCCAGCGTGGATGGTGCTCAGGGATGATTGCAGTCGGCCTGGACGGTGCTCAGGGATGATTGCAGTCGGCCTGGACGGTGCTCAGGGATGACTGCATCGGTATGGATGGTGCTCAGGGATGCCTGCAGCTGGTGTGGCCAGTGCTCAGGGATGACTGCAGCCGGCGTGGACGGTGCTCAGGGATGACTGCAGCTGGTGTGGACAGTGCTCAAGGATGAGTGCAGCCGGTGTGGACGGTGCTCAGGGATGCCTGCAGCTGGTTAGACGGCAGGCTCCCCGCAGCTCTCAGCGCCTGAGCTCCAGGGGTGACAGGGCGCTAAGCACAGGCTCCGAGGCCTTGCAGCGGGCAGAGGCCTGGTCACCTCGGGGAGCCCGGGCGTGCTGCTTGCAAAGACTTCCCGCCCCCGTAGCCTGTTAGCTCTTCTCACCCACAGGAGTGGAAGTCCCCCGTGACAGGCCTGTGGCCATGCAACTAGGAAGCTGTTTGCTCGGGGCTTTTGTCCTGATGCTGCCACCACGGGAAATCCAGCTTGCCGGGGAAGGTTCGTACGCACCGTCCAGGGCCTTTTTATCCGCTCTATGAAAACGTCGGCCTTGTTGGCCCGGAGAATAGAGACCTGCCACATCAGGAATTGTGAGGCCCAAGCCACTGTCAGGAATTGCAGAGCAGCGCAGCGTACAAGTCGCGAGAGCAGTGCACGGATCCCTGGACAGCGATGCTGCGGCCCTCATGACAGCGCGGCTTCCGGGGCCCCCGGGCGGCAGCAGAGCGAAGAGAAGGCACCAGTGAAACGTCCACGGTGGAGCTCGTCCCGCACCTCATTACCTGAATATACCTTTGGGGGCTTCACACTCCGCTGAACAACTATTTACGGCTCACACCTGACCTTGAACATGACTGCTGCATCAGCACCACCTTCAGGGAAGCAGGACCAACGAAATACGATACCAGGATAAGCACGAACCGCAGTGGCGTGTCCGGGAGGGAAACTACGTGGAAAACTGCTGGTAAGTTTAAAACTGAAGAGGAGCTCTGTACTCCCGTGGAGCCGGGAAATCTTCTTGCAGAGACAGCCGTGAGGGGTTTGCCTCTCAGAGCATCATTCCGCAACTCCCCATCCCCCCTCAGACCTCTAAGACCTTAAGAAGACATTGCCTCCCTTGTCAAGGTCTCGCAAGCAGAGCATATTTGTAAAAGCACATGAGGTGTGCCCCAAAACACTAGAAATGCAAAGTCACCCCTGAATAATACTGGAATTAAACAGAAGACCAAACTCTGCGAAGCTAACTAATGAAGAAAGATGAGGTGGTCAGACTCAGAAAGGACTATGAACAAAGCAAGGTCAAAGACTAAGTCAAGTATGTTCTTGAAACATCTAGAATCAGCTAAGCGACAAGCAAGTGTTTTCTGAAACTAGGTCGCCAGACGGAAGAACAACGGTTTTTCTGCCTCCTTTGAGGAAGAAAAGGAGATGGCGGCATGTGTCTAAGCAGCCAGATTCACTTCGGGGGGATTCCTCACCTACACAACAGCCGTTGTGTGCAGCTCTGTCCATCCGGCGCTCTCCGTGTTGCTCCAGGGGTGATGACCGCACCGCTTGCTGTGACCTACGTGACCAAACTGCTCTGCTCCAGAAGCCTCACATGTGCATCGTGGATCCATATGAACAATAGGTGCAGACACACTGGTTAGTATATACGCACGGAGCTCTGTGCTCGTCGTGGGAGAGGGCCGAAGGGAAAGAAAACTCTAGTGGTAAGAAGTACACCTAATGCCCAGAGCTTGGCTTCTCACACCACTCTCCATTGAACAGGACCGGGGCTCCTTGAGGAATCGGCGGACGGTAGGATTCACACAGGAGTTCTACAAGATGAGCTTGTAGCATCTCGTGACGCCACACGGAAAGTAAGGAAGCGTTGAGCACGCAAACACGTACGCACGCACTGATGAAATTACATCAAAGGGGCCCAGAAGCTACCTGAAAAGGCTTCTAACAGCCAAAACGTGAACAACTAAACATCAAAATAAATAAAATAATACCGAAATATTATCCAACATACAAGATAAATATTTGTAAGTCCCTATCGATGATAAAGTCCATACTGATTATAAATCATTGAAATAAATGATTCAATAAACAAGTGCTGGAGAAGAGACAAATCTCCCATGCAGAAAAATTCCAGATGAATAATGTAAACATCCCACCTTAAAGGAGGAGGATCACAACTCCTCTCCCCTGAATCACAGGCTACACACAGTGACTTTCTTGCAAAAAGTATAGACTAGAAAGATGGGGGGGGAAAGGTAATCAAGGTCAACATCAACAGTGATGAATCTTGAGGGTATGTTTACACCCTTGATACGATGTGATGAGAGTGTCCTTCCCTTCAGCGATCTCTGTCCCAGAAATGCATAACTTTGTCCAAACCATGAAGAAGTAGCAGATTCCAATAGAGGGGCTTCCTAGAATATACCTAACCCGCATTACTCAAGAGCTGGGACTCTTAAACTTGTGGTTGTGGGAGGAAAAAACAAATAGCTGGAACAGAAAAAGTGTAAACCACAAAAAGATTCATAAGCTGAACTCTATGAAAAAGAAAAGTTACGTTCTTCAAGAAATTATGTTAAGAGACTCGAAAGGTGGGGCAGCCCGGGTGGCTCAGCGGTTTGGCGCTGCCTTCAGATCCTGGAGACCCAGGATCGAGTTCCATGTCGGGCTCCCTGCATGGAGCCTGCTTCTCCCTCTGCCTGTGTCTCTGCCTCTCTCTCTGTGTCTCTCATGAATAAATAAATAAAATCTTAAAAGAAAAAAAAAAGAGAGAGACTCAAAAGGCAAGCCATGGATGTGGAGAAACATACACCATACAGGTGTCTGACAAAGGACTACTTTCCAGAATACGTAGATTTCTTACAATTCAACAAACATGAGACTAACTGCCCATTTAGAAAAAATGTCCAGAATTGAGCACATGGTCTACAAAATCATTGATCATAAAGAATATAGAAATGGAGGCCAAAATGAAATACCAATACACACATACTGGGATGGCCAAAATAATAAGGCTGCCCATAGCTAGTTTCAGCAAGGATATGGAGCAACTAGAGCTCTCAAACATCCCTGGTGGGTTGGGCCCCCCAGGGGGCTCCGCGATTGAGTGTCTGCCTTTGGCTCAGGGTATGACCTGGGTCCCGGGATCGAGTCCCACATTGGGCTCCCAGCATGGAGCCTGCTTCTCCCTCTGCCTGTGTCTCTGCCTCTCTCTCTCTCTCTCTCTCTCTCTCTCTGTCTCTCATGAATAAATAAATACAATCTTAAAAAAAAAAACATCACTGGTGGGAATGTGAAACATTATTCCACTTTGGAAATCAATGTGGCTACATCCTGTAGGGTTAAACATAAACTTACCACACAACACAGAACACTTACTCCTGGATATTCACTGGAGAAAAATGGAAACATTTGGATCACTGTATCAAACACCCAAAACTAACACTATGTGTTAATTATACTGGAATTAAAATTAAAAATATATGTATACTTAAAAAAAGAAACATGAAAACATACATCTACAGAAGGGAATATGGACCCACACGTTCAAAGTAGCTGTATGCGGAGTGGTCAAAAACTGGAAACAACCCAAAGGTGAAGAAGAAAGCAAATTCCGGCATTGTCGTGAAGTGGGACACTACTCAGCAATACAAAGTGACACATTACCTAAACACGCAAGAAAGAATGAATCTCAAAACCATTCTGTGGAACAAAAACAAGCCGACCTAGAGGACAAACCTATGATCTCGAATACAGAAAGCCCAGAAAAGAGAAATCTTTGCTGAATAAAATCGAAAAAGAGACAGAAGAAGAGAAGAAAGATTCTCCGTACAAGAGCCTGACTAGAGAGTGATCCCCAGGTAGGAGCACAAGCTCCAGGACACCGAGGAGGGCAGGTAAGGAGGACAGAGAGGGAGGTCATGAAGACACCATGGGACACGCCAGGGTCAAATATCTCTACTACCTGTTAGTGATCATGAGTCCTCCACAAAAAGAGGTGGACTTGGTGTTTGTAGTTGGCTCAGAAACGTTGACATCCAGACACACAGACACCCCTGCATGCCCGTAGCCTGAGCTAGCCGAGGCCCACCCATGCGCCTCCGGCCCGCTGACGTCCAGGTCCTCGGCTCCAGGTGCATGGACAGGTCACACCGACGGGCAGTCGTGCTGCTTTGCTCGCCCTAGGCACCTTGCTGAGCGGAAGTCAAAGGGCTTCACCACTCACCCTGTGAACAAAGGCTTTACTATTTCAAACGGAAATGGGAGAGAACTGAATCACTAAATCACACAGACACGCCAAACGCCAAAGGGCACAGGCTCCAGTGGTCAGCAGCATACGCTTAGGAGGAGAGAAGAAGTTTTGGGCAAATTTTGTCATATTAAGTTAGTGGTCCTTGAGACTCAGTTTTGCAGTTTGTAGTTCTTTCGTCACTATGTTACGGTTCTTAGGTGCATGGGAGCTATACGTCTAAAAGGGCACATGATGCTTGTGAGTCCCATGCAACTCCGATCTACAGTCACGGAGGAGCACAGGCATTAATCTTTACACCTCAAATTTATTCCTTTAACTCATAGACATTACATTGACTTGTTTTGTGGACATCGCCATACATTTAATACACGTACAGCTTTATCCAACCATGGCCACAATCAACGCACAACCCATCCATCCAGGAAACTCCCCTATGATCTCGGTCTGTAGACTCACCGCCACCCACCCCCTGCCAACTCACAGCCCCCATGACCCTGGAGCTCTCTTCCATCACCACAGCTTGGTCTCGTCGGGAATGATAATGGGATCACACGGTTAATGGGATCGTTAATTGGGACTACACGGTATATTGTGAGACTGGCTTCCCTGCCTCAGAGAGAGGTCAACTTGTTCCATGACAATAGGTCATCGCCTTTCATTGCTGCGGACTTTTCCACTGTTCAGTCGAACCGCATTTTGCTTATCCCGTCATTGACTTAGCTTGTTCCCCTCTTATTTCGGAGATATAAGCAGCGGAGATGTAAACGTTGATGGGCACGGTTTTGTGTGAACATAAATTATCATGAGATAAGTAAGCAGGACTGGCACGGTTGAGTCACTGAGTCACCTGGTAAATATATCTTTTTTTTTTTTTTTTAAACCTGGCTAAATAGTCTCCCAGAGTTTCTGTGCTATTTTGCATCCTTACCAGCAATGGATGAAATTTCCAGTTGTTCTGCATCCTCAGCATCATTTGCTGTCTTGGATGTAGCCATTCTCAAGGTCATATAATGGAATCTTGGGGTTTTAATTTGCCTATCCCCGATGGCTAATGATGACGAACATCTTTTTATGTGCTTATTTGTCACCCACATATTCTCCTCAGTTAAACATTTGTTCAAGTCTTTTGATTACTTTTTCATGGGGTTGTTTGTTTTCTTACTGCTGAGTTTTGGGAGTTCTTCTGTATTCTAAACTTAAGGCCCTTGTGAGATGTTTGGTTTCTAAACATTCTTTCAGACTATAGCTCACCTCCTCATTCTCTTCACAATGTCTTCTACGAATTCACAGTTATTAATTTTGATGGAGTTCAATTCATTATTTTGTGATTTATGTGTCATGCTTTTGATGTCATATCTAAGAACTCTTTCCTCATCTCAGGTCATGAAGATTTTCTCCCATATTTTCATCTAAAACTTTTATAGGGACGCCTGGGTGGCTCAGTGGTTGAGCGTCTGCCTTGGGCCCAGGGCATGACCCTGGGGTCTTGGGATCGAGTCCGACATCAGGCTCCCTGCAGGGAGTCTGCTTCTCCCTCTGCCTGTGTCTCTCTCTCCCTCTGTGTATCTCTCATGAATAAATAAGATCTGTTAAAAAAATAAAACTTCTTTAGTCTTAGCATTTTATTTTTACATCTGTGATCTATTTTGAATTAATTTTTATATATGATGTGAGGCTTGGATCAAGATTCAATTTTTGCTTGTGGATGCCGAGCTGCATCAACACTTTTGTGTTTGTTTTTTTTTTTCCAGCTTGAATATCATTAATAAAAATTTATTTATTTAAGGTATACAACGTGATGATTCTATATAAGCATACATTGTCAACTGATTACCATAATCAAGATATTTAACCCATCTGTCACCTCACATAGTTCTCTTTTGTGGTGAGAACACTTAAGACCTGTTCTCTTACCAAATTTAAACATGCAATACAGTGTTACTAACTAAGTCTCCAGGATGCACAAGACATCACCAGAGTGTATTAATCTAACTGATAGTTTGTTCCCTTTAGAACATTTCATTTTCCCCACCCTTCTAGCCTCTGGTGATATCATTCTACTCTGCTCGCTGAGTTTGACTTTTTTTTTTCCTACACACGAGTGAGATCATGCAATATTTATTTTTCTGTGTCTGACTTATTTCACTTGACAAAAGGCCCTCAAGGTCTTGCAAAGGCAGGATTTCAATCGTTCTCGTGGCTGAATAATATTCCAGTTATATGTTTATGCCACATTTCCTTTATCTAGTCATCTGTCAATGGACAGCAGTTGGTTTTCATGTCTTGACTATTGTGAATAATGCTGTTTGAACATGACAGTGCAGCGACCTGATTTCATTTCCTTTGGATATATACCCAGAAGTGAGATTACTAGAGCATATGGTAGTTCAATTTTTAATTTTTTGAGAATGCCCATACTGGCATTCGGAGAATGCCCACAGTGGCTGCACCAGGTTCCATTCCCACCCCCGGTGCACAAGGATTCTCTTTTCTCTACGTCCTTGCCAATACTTGTTATCGCTCATCTTTTTGATAATAGCCACTCTAATAAGTATGAGATAGTATCTCATTATGGTTTTGTTTTGCATTTTCCTGATGATTAGTGATATTGAGCACCTTTTCGGTACCTGTTGGCTACTTATAGTCTTTGAAGAAACATCCATTCATGTGATTTACCCATTTTTTAAATCAGGCTAATTGTTCTTTTGCTATTGAGTTGTGTATGTTCCTTACAAACTTTAAATATTAACCCCTTATCAGATATATGGTTTACAAATGTTCTCTCCCATTCCAAAATTGTCTTCTCATTTTGTTGACTGTATCCTTTGCTGTGTGAAATCTTTGTTTGATACAGTCACATTTGTTTATTTTTGCTTTTGTTCCCTTTGGATTTGGTGTCAAAGCCAAAAAATAATTGCCAAGACCAATATTAAGGAGCTTACCTTGATATTTTTGTCTATTAGTTGTACAGTTTTAGGTCTTACATTCAAGTCTTTAATCTATTTTGAGCTGATTTTTGTGAATGGTATAATATACAATCCAACTTTATTCTTTTACCTATGGTTATCTTGTTTTTCAACACCATTTATTGAAGCGAGTGTCCTCTCTCCATTGTATATTCTTTGCTTCTTTGCCATGAGCTAATTGGCCATATATGTGTCAGTTTACTTCTGGATGCTTTATTCTGTTCCACTGATCTATGTGTCTGTTCTTATGCCAACAACATATCATTTTGATTACGATAGCTTTAGAATACAGTTAAAATCAGGAAGAATGATGCTTCCTACCTTGGCCTCTGTTTTCAAGATTGCTTTGGATATTTGGAATCTTGTTCTTTATGAATTTTAGGATTTTTTTTTTCTATTTCTGTGCAAAACGCCATTGGAATCTTGATAGTGAACACATTGAATCTATAGAAGGCTCAGTGTAGGATGGACTTATTAACTATATTAATTCTTATAATCCATGCACATGAAGTGTCTTTCCATTTATTGGTGTCTTCTTCAATTTCTTTCATCAGTGTCTTACTAGTTTTCAGTGTATAGATCTTTTATCTCCTTGTTTAAATTTATTCCTAAGCATTTTATTTCTTTTGATACTACTATAAACAAGAGTTTTCTGTATTTCTCTTTCAGATGGTTCATTTTTAATGTTCAGTGCAACTGTTTTTGTATGATTTTGCATTCTACAACTTTACTGAATTATTTATTCTAAAAAAAATTTTAGTGGAGTATTTAGAGTTTTCTCTACATAACACGTCATCTGCAAAGAGAAAGAATGCTACCTCTTCCTCTTGATTTGAATATCTTTCATTTTTTTTTTCTGTCTTTTATTTCTTTTTGTTGTAACTGCTCTAGCTCAAAATTCTAGTACTATGTTGAATGGAAGTGGTGAGAGTGGGTACCTTTGTCTTATTCCTGATCTTAGAGTAAAAGCTTTCAGTTTTTCGCCATTGAGAATGATGTTAACTGTGGGCTTGTCATAAACGGCCTTTAATTATGTTAAGATATGTTCTTTTTATACCTAATTTGTTGAGAATTTTTAATCATGAAAAAATGTTGAATTTTTTCAAATGCTTTTTCTGCATCTATTAAAATGATCATGCTGTGAATGATGGATATAACATTTATTGATTTGAATATGTTGGATCATCTGTGTATCCCAAGGCTGAATCGCACTTGCCACATAGTATATGATTCTTTTAATATGGCTATTAAATTTGGCTTGCCAGTATTTTGTTGAAGATTTTTGCATATATGTTCATCAGGGTTATTGGTTTGTAGTTTTATTTTCTTATAGTAGCCTTATGTGGTTTTGGTATGAGGCTAATGCTTTCCTCATAAAATGTTTGGAAGTTTGGAAGCACTCCATCCTCCTCAATATTTTGGAAGACTCTGAGAAGCATTGATGTTAATCTTCTTCAAATGTTTGGTAGAGTTCACTCACAAAGCCATCTGATTTGAGTCTTTTCTTTTTTGGAAGTTTTTTTTTTTTTTAAGATTTTATGTATTTATGAGAAAGAGAAAGAGCAAGAGGTGGGAGGAGCAGAGGGAGAGGGACAAGCAGACTCTACATAACGTAGGTCTTAATCTCAGGACTCTGAGAGCATGACCTGAGCCAAAACCAAAAGTCGGGTGCTCAGCTGACTGAGCCACCCAGGCACCTCTTTGTTGGAAGCTTTTTTATTGCTTTTTCAATTTCCTTAGTTGTTATTGGTCCATTCAGATTCTACTCCTTCATGACCCGGCCTCTGTAAGTTATATGTTTCTAGGAGTTTATTTAATTCTCCTACATTATCCAATTTGTTAGTGTAAAATTGTTGTATTCTTTGGTATCAGTTCAACACTGGTTTTGAAAAGGCTATACTTTGCAAAAAAATGGTTTTGAAATATCTTTGCATCATTATCAAAAACCAATGGGTCACATATGTGTGGTTCTCATTCTGGACTCTCTGGTCCTTTCTATTCTTTTATGTGCCCATCTTTTGCCAGTGCCACACTGCCTCGGTTACTATAGCTATATATATGGCTTAAAATATGTCTTGGCATTCTAATTCCTTCTTTCAGGTTATTTTTAACATACCTTTAGTATTCTCTTTTAAGTTGCTTTGTTTTTAACTCTATTTCTTAATATAAATTTTAGGAGTTTCATGATTAAATAATACATAATCCTTCACATTCTACTTAGAATCAATACTCTACCACTTTGCATGTAGAAATTTTACTACAGTAAATATCCCTTTCCCTCCCGATTTATGTTGTAATTATCTCATATGTTACATCTACATACATTGAAAATCCTATCAGAAATGTAATATTTGCTTTAAACCATGAAATATACCTTAAAGTACTCAATAAGTGAACAGTTTATTATATTGACCCAGATATTTGCCATTTACAGTACTTTTTTTCCGTTCTAGATGTTCCAAGTTTTCTTCTTATATCATTTTTTCTAAGAACTCCCCTTAGTAATTCTTTTAGAGCTTTGAATTGCTCTTCAGATCTGTCCTGACTGTAAGCCACCCAATAGTCAGTTTGGATCTTGGGCCCTGGCACATCCATAGTTCAGTTCTCAAAGTCTATGTATTCTTTTACAATGAGATCAAAAACTCCTGGGTGAGCCCAGAAGTTCACTGAGAACTCTCAAGTCCTCCCTCACAAGGATCTCCCCTATACCTTCTGGTTCCCTCTTATTTCCCATTTTTGTTATATGACCAGAACACTGAGGTTTTAGTTACCCCGCTCTACCTCATACTCTCCAAAGCAGTGTTCACAGGTAGGGTCAAGCTATAGAACAGCAGAAAAAAGAAAAAAGCTATGGGATGGGAGTTCATCCTTCTTTCCTATGACCATAGATTCTCTGATTGAAAGAAGTTTTCCTACCTGTTATGAACTGAATGTTTGTATCCCCCTGACACCAACTTCATATGTTGAAACTCTAACAACTAATATGATGCCATTAGGAGGTGGGACCTCTGGGAGGTAATTAGATTTTGATAAGTTCATGAGAGTGGAGCCCCCAGGATGGGATTAGTATCTTTAGAAGCAAAGGAAGAAACTAGAACTCTCTCTCTCTCTCTCTCTCTCTCTCTCAGCCATGTAAGGATACAGCAAGAAGGCAGCCATCTGCAAACTAAGATGCCTTCACCAGACCCCAAATCTGCCAGTACCTTAGAATTACCAGACTCCAGAACTATGAGGAATACATTTTCATTGTTTAAGCCACGGAGCCTATAAAAATCTGCTAATTATAGTGTGAACTGACTGAAACACTCATCACCTTAATATTTTGACTCCTGTGGGTTCCTCTTTATTGGTTTTGAGATTGCCCCTCCCACAGGATTGCTTGAGGGTTGGGGGTACAAGAAATAAAAAAATAAATAAATAAGGAAGAGAGGTTCCTGTAATCTTTATTAGCTTTAGAAAACCCCTTTACTGCTTCTTAAGCCAGAACTAGAGGGCTGCTGGAGCTTTCTCTGCCCATGCTAATACCTGTTCTTAGGTTTTTGGCTGCATCAAGTTCAGCTCAAGAGATATTGAAGTTAAACTACATGGTAAACTCATTGAGAATTGGGTGGTATTTTGAATTCCGGTGTTCTTTCCAATCCTCATCTTTCTCAGTGCTATTTACTTCTTATGGCCCTCAAAGAGCTGCTCCATGAATCCTGCCCCTTTTATAGCTGTATTCATTGGGAGAGACAGAGTGGCATTTGTTTACTCCATCTTGCCTGGAACCAGAATATCCCATACAACTATTCTTAATTTATGGGCTTATCATTCCTCACACTTGAGAAATACACTTGTTCCATATGCCCAAATAAAGTTGGACTCCAAAAGTCGACATTTATTACCACAAAATTGAGCCCCTTGAGAATTGCTTCTATGCCACATTACAGTTATTAATATTCCCTTGGCTTCTATCAAAGGTCATTGCCAGAAGCATACATATGATATTTGTAATTGCAATCAGTATAAAATTGTTAAGGCCATCACACATACATTATTCAATGACCCTTTACAAAGTCTCATATGAGGTTTCTTTTTTAAAAAATTTAATTAATACAGTGCTAGAAAAAAAAATTATTTCCATTAAGAGACTAAAATGCTTGGAACTTTCCAATAGTAAGAACTCTGTCAGTGATTATACAATATACCTCATTTTTTCCTGGCTACTAGGAAGCTCAGAGACAAATCAGAAGCTTTTTTATAGTTGCCATAATTATTATTTTTCCCTGTTCCTAATTTTCTATTTTCCCTTCTATTTTTTATTATTTCATTGCATGTGCATTTGTTATATAGTTCCTTAAATACTTTGCCAAACGAAGCAGAAAACAAACGAATGAATGAATGAATGAATGAAATATAATGAGTAACTAAAGCTTTAATTGGTACTTTTATAAGATTTTATTCCCATCCAATGGAAACTAATTTTTTCTTCTGTTTTTTTTTTTTTCTTTTTTACAAGCAGCAAGATATCTAGGGTCTTGCCTGATTATTTCATGTCCTAAAGCATTTTCCTCCTACATTTACATTGACATCTGCAAATGTTAATGGAGTTTCTCTCTGGGATGGGGATCATTAAGTCAAAGAACTGAAGCAAAATGGGCAATGAAAGATTGAATTTGTTCATGCCCATAACAATAGGCAGTGATGCTAATGTGCATGGCAATTTTTATTGAATTTATGCAGCATACTGCAGCATCTGGAAACCCTTTGCTTGATTTTGGGATGCAATCAGTTCAAAACCTTAAATATACTCCTCAGGGCTTATTCTCCTATTGATTAGAATTAAAACAAGTTGCCCATATAAAAGCCTGGAGCACTGTTAGGAAGTTAGGGACATGAAAGTATTTTACTAGGTGACGAAAATAAAAAGCAATTACAGCAAAACTCACTTCCCAAGAGAAGGTAAGAGCAAAACCATCACTTGCCCACTTGCAGCACAATTTCACAAAATTGGAAGATATGACTTTTCTAAAAAATTAATGTCAGCACCGGATTAGAATTGACGAAGTTCTATTTATTGCATCTACTATGACCCTCACTTGAGACAGTGCCCCACTCTCCAGGGCTGAAGCCCTGATGCGGTATCTGTGCAACCTTGCCAGCACTCTATGCCTCTTTGTAGTATCTCTCAGTAAATGAACCAGGCTTTCTGCATGTCAAACATTGCTGTGCTGCCTCCAATCAGTCCTGCTCCTGCCCTCCAATCAATTCACTCTGCCCTCCATTTTCTCTTCCCAGACAGCCACCAGAAAGACCAAAAGAACAAAAAAAAAAAAAAAAAAAAAAAAAAAAAAAAAAAAAAAACCTTGCCCTAAAACTCAGTTAGGGCTCCTTTGTCTTTCCATCCCTCTATTTCCCTTTCAAAGCACATTCTCATTCTCATTCTCCTTAGCTGCCATGGTTCTCCTTATTCTGAGGTCTGTATATACTGGCCGTATCCAGCAATGTCCTGACAGCCTCCCTGCATCCATCAGAGACTTTCTACCCCTCAATATTGCCAAGTTGGACAGTTATCCCCCTAATTATGTGTCACATTGGGGATCAATGACAGAATCAAGCAAAAAAACCACATCGGTCAATAAGTCTCCTGATAAAGAGTCTTAGGGTCTAGACTAATCGGTATGAGATTGAGTCTCACAGTAGGCAAGATACTATATACCCTTTTCTGTTGTGATCAGAAATAGCCATCAACGGCCATCGCCTATACCCAATTTAGGAGTCATTTCATATCTATTCTATCTGCCTGCTTTCCAGGACCAAAATAATAGAGCAGCTGAAGTAATGGGCCTAGACTTCTAAGTGATGAGTTGGAAGGGACTATAATCTGCTTCAAAAACCATATTTCTTCCAACAGTTGTAGAAACTGAGACCCTGAGAGGTGATTTGACCGAGATCAAACAGGAATGCAAACCCAGGAAGTCCAATTAACAGCTTCCATTTTTCTGTGAGATCATTCTGCTTCTTTTGTTGTTGGTTTTTTAAAGATCTTATTTATTTATTTGACAGAGAGAAAGAAAGCCAGAGAGAGAGAGCACAGGCAGGGGGAGCAGCAGGCAAAGAGAGAGGGAGAAGGAGGCAGGCTCCCTACTGAGAGAGAACCTGCCATGGAGCTCAGTCCCAGGCCCTGAGATCATGACCTGAGCCAAAGGCAGACACTTAACCAACTGAGCCACCCAGACACACTGCTTCTTTTGTATACCAAGAAAACTTCCTTTCCCAAACATTCTTATCAATGACTTCTCAATTGCAATTTAATCTACCATTCCCCATGACTTTTTAAATATTTGTCTATCTCTTCTTTCTCCTTTCAGATAATTTTCAATTCTATAGATAATGCATTTCCAGCTTTCTTACTTCTATCTTAGTTCAGGTCATTTTACCACCTACCATGACCCCATTTTAGCTTCCAATTAGGAGTATTTCTAAATTTCACATTCCTGTATTGTCGCTTCTTTGTGCAAAATGCTTTTGTAAACCCTCTTTCCCTACAACTAAGTACAGGTTTAATGTCCTCCTCAGCATGGCCTCTGTCTCTCTCAGTGACCTTACATCCCACTGCCCATCCTCAGATCATCAGGCAGAAAGTTGATTTCTTGCATAACTAAAATAACAAACCACATATCAAAGATTTAATACTTTACCATGAATCAAGGAACTTAGCATTTTGAGCTTTATCTGGAAAACAAATAGAGTTTGAGGCAGAATTGGCCATCAGCAAAATTACCACTTTTCTCCTAATGCCAACAATGAGTACCTAAAACATTGTCAGCTAGTCTATCGAGTACTGGGAATGAAAGGTGATTGTACTTCAAGAAACTCATCATTCTATAAAGAACATGAAACCATATACAGCAAATCCTAATTCAATAAGATGCATGCTATCTCAAGGGAGTAATAAAGTGTTGTGGAAGCTTTGTAACCCAGGCTCCCCCAGTTGCCCTTTTGAACTTCTGTTTCTCAGTTATCTGTTGTTAGGAGTTCACCCTAGCACGTTCAGAAACACGAAGGCCAGGCTAGAGGTCAGTAGCCAAGGTTAGGGAATAGTATGCAGAGCAGAATGAGGAGTCAAGTTGCAGATCTGTAGCCTGATGACCTCTAACACATAGAGGATGTTAGCTGTTCAACAAAGGGTTAGATAGACTTTGGCCTTAGATGCAGGGTCAAAATGAACAAAGAAAGGGTGGCATCTTCACTATTAATCAAAACGATGCCTGATTTAGTTTAGGATTTAAAGTACAAACATTATTTTACATATGTGAAGTCCTCATAGTCCCATTAAGGTAAGGAGAGAAGAAACATATCGTTCTGGTTTATAAATGGCCCACAGGAGAGATGCCTTATCTGTTGGGCAGTCGATTTGTTGATTGAGTGATTGACTAGTTCACTGATTGATCAATGATCCATAAAAAAAAGTGACAGTTCTTTTTTCCCAACAAGGTAGGATGGGGGAAAGTGTAACCATTTAATCAGTGAGGAACTAAAGCTTAAAAAGAGACGAGGTGGCTAATCCCCTAACATCCAACTTAGAAGTGGGCCTTGAGTTTGAATTTGAGTTTTCTGAGAACAGATTAAGAATTATTTTCATTACACTGTGTTTATGTACAGATCAGTCTTTCTGGCACCCTTGATGGTACCATGTGGACAATTCCTTGAATATCAAGCTGGATCTACAACTGCTAACATAGAAAGGATATCAGAATCTACTTTGGCTTCAGGGTGTATCTAACCAGAACTACGCTGGGACCGAGGTCAAGAAGTAACAATGTCTTCTGCCTCATTCCTTTCTGAACCTCCAAATTCTGGCTCTCTCTCTCTCTCTCTCTCTCTCTCTCTCTCTCTCACACACACACACACACACACAAATGAACTGAAAAGGGTAATAATGGTCATAGTAAAATAATTAAGTAGAAAAAATGCTTTAAATTCCTCTCTAGAAATGTGACACAAAAATTAAATTTTTCCTTCTTCCCTTGGTATCTTATTCCAGAGTAGTTTACTCATTCTTTTTTAAAATCAAGCTTTCATAATCTACATGCATATTAATAGTAATTTTATTTCTTCTTTTATGTTCTTTTCTTGTCAGTGAATGGGACAGCTGGGTGAAAAACAAGTCTGAGAATAGATGAAAGGAAAGCAGGAGTCTTTTCACCCACGCCAGACCTTAAAAGTTAGATGAGCACTTTGTATAATATGAGCTTTGAATAGGAGCCAAAAACAGGGTGGAGGGAGAACTTTCTCATTTGCAGATGGGTGTCTGGATTTTGGAAGTATAATGGAATATCTAATTACTGTGTAAACTGACGCCAATTGCTACAATGATCTGCTTGATGAGTACAAATAAAGTTGGTAGCAAAAAACTTTAAAAATGAGGGTGGTACTGGATCTGTAGATGATCCTAAAATTCAGAAAAAGGAGTTTGAACCTGATGAAGAAATAATAAAGGAATGAAAGTAAGAAAACAATGACATTTGAATGAATCACTCTTAAACAACTATTGCATGAGAAAATACTTGGAAACAGAATTTTAAAATCAGTTAATGGCACTACTTAAAATAATGCAAAATAAGGCAACAGAACTGTTGAAATATGGAATAAAATGTCATCTAACTGTCATCACCCTTAAAACTGTATTTGCTGAGGTTTCACACATGCATAGACCAATAGCAAATCATTTTTTGAGCTTATATTTTTTAAAGCATTGATATAGAAAAATAATTTTTAAATCTTTTTTCAAAAATACAAACAAATCTATGATATACATGTATGCTTATATCATATATGTATGCATATAATTATGTAATATATACTATATACATATAGATAATATACAGAGGAATTAGTAATATGAAACAAGTTTTTAATTGGTGTTCTAGTGGTAAAGAAAAATGCTTCCAACCTGCTCAGCTAGTTCCTAATCACACATCTGCAAAAACAACGACAAAATATTTTGGGTAACTATGGTAAGTTTTCCTCTGTGCTAAACTAATTGGTTTAAATCTATCTTTCACCATGGAAAAGAGGGAGGGAGGGAAAGAAGAAGGGAGGAAGGAAGGAAGGAAGGAAGGAAGGAAGGAAGGAAGGAAGGAAGGAAGGGGAAAGGAAGGGAAGGGAAGGGAAGGGAAGAGGGAAGAATGAAAGGGAAGGAGGAAGAGGACATCTGAAAGGGAGGCAGACAGACAAGAAAGAAGTAGAGAGTAGTGAAAAATAGGAGAGGAATAAAAGAAGAATGACAGGGCAACAAATAGTGTCTACTAGAATGTTTCATATCACAAACTCATTTTGTCCTCCCACAGCCTTGCTTTGTGATTACTATTTTTTCTAAGATTTATTTATTTATTTTACAGAGAGAGAGGAAGAGAGAATCTGAAACAGAACTCCGAGTTAAGCCTGGAGCCTGACATGGGGCTTAATCTCACATCCCCTGAGATCATGACCTGAACCAAAACCAAGAGTCAGTCCCTTAACCAACTACACCACCCAGTCGCCCCTGTAACTATTATTAATAGCATTTTCTAGATAAGAAAATCCATGCTTAAGAGGTACAGCTATTTGTTCACAAATGATAAATGACATATCTAGATTTTTAACCTGGAATAGTGGTCCTACACCAAGGTGCCTCCTTAACTCTAGGACTCTCCAAGGTGTTTGCTGCAATGCTGTGGGTCCATGGAGGTGCTTGCTCTCCCATTGGGAGAATCCGCTGCTGGAAGCATAGATAATTAGCAACCTCCTCCTGCCACACCTTTGGACTTCTGAGGACTCACACCATTCCTCTCTTAAGTGCTCAGGGAATGAATATGAACCAGGCAATTCCTGCCAACATGAGATTCCTCTAGCAAGTATCTTTAGTGCAGGAAATTCCCACTGGTAAGACTGAATGAAACTTTCTCAGAACCATGCTGGAATCAAATCCTTCCTTCTTTCTCTTTTTTTCACACATGGCAGGCCTGCATTGCAACCTGAAGAGTCTTGCCTTCTCCTGTATCCTCCTGCAGGTCTAATCCCATCTTAGTGTTTACTTCTTAAAGGTCCTGATTGTACACAAATGCTCTGGGTAGATCCAGACTCTTATAGTCAGGCTGTAACTAGATAAGACAAGCTATGATTTATGTATAATTCCCAACCCACTTACCTTAACCACCAGAAAAAAAAACCATAGTAGGTCATAAAACTCTCTGCCAACACCACTGCTACTAATGATTAATCAAAACCACCAAACGATGGCATGCTCCTCACTGGCAAACCATGATTTCAACTAGAGTTGAAGGCACACAAGACTCTCCTTAGCGTGGGTTATGATCTAGAAGAGGTAGGGACCACAGAGTTCATTCAAGCTAGTCTAGATCTGAGGTTTAGAATGAAGATAAACTGCTTAAGAGGTGATTCAAAAAAAAACTACACCCTCCTGTAGAGCATCACTGCCACTCCTAAGTTTCTTCAAAAGATTCTGGGATTTTTCCACAGCTCTGAGAAGGAAGAGGCATTGTCACAGACACATAAACCTATACCAGTCCACTTCAGACACACACCCTCATACCTTCCCTTCAGCTACTGCAAATTTCTTCTGTTAATATCAATCTCTAATTCAAATATGCTCACATTTTGCAGGAGAAAATGTCTCATAAGTTGGAGAATGGAAAGGAGAGCAAGTCCAAATGTTATAATGATATTCGCTGGTTTCACAACAATTTTCTAATAATTTACATAAGATTGATGTAAGTAAAGTAACATCCCAGCCATGAAAATAAACACAATACAATGGAATGTCCATATACATATATATCAGAATGTTGATGAATCAAATATTATATACAGTAAACAGAAAGGACAGTGATTCAAAATTAAGAACTTTCCCCTTTTTTAGACAAATCAAGTATATTAACCATGTTTTTATGAAGATTTGGTCAGATTACTGCATGCCTCCATTATTACTATACCTTAATATAGAGTCTCTAACTCAATGTCAATTTGTCTCTACCTTCTCCCCCTTCAATACACACACAAAATCCACCTCTTCTGAAAAAGACTCTCATGAGGCACTTGCTACTTTCTTTTTCACATGCCCACTAGCCCCTTGGTTGCATTCCCCCAGCAAGTTTTTGGTGCCAGCTACTGTGCCTCCGTACTCTCATCTCTGGTGATTCTTACTTAGCACAGTTGTCTTCTACCCTGACCTAAGGTCATAACAAGCAACAGAGGTTTGGCATCAGGTAACAATAGGTAACAATAAAGGTGCTGGAGAGGGAGTGGGGAAAGAGTAATTCTCCTTTTAAAATCCAGCACTAAAAAAATAAATAAATAAATAAAAATAAAAAATAAAATAAAATCCAGCACTGGGTGTTATACTATATGTTGGCAGATTGAACTCCAATAAAAAAAAAAAACATAAATACATAAATAAATAAATAAAATCCAGCTCAGCACTAGGGGCACCTGAGTGGCTCAATTGGTTGAGCATCCAACTCTTGGTTTCAGCTCAGGTTGTAAACTCATGGGTCGTGGGATGGAGCCAAGGCAACATGGGCTCCAAGCTCAGCAGGGAGTCTGCTTGAAGATTCTCTCCCTCTATCCTCTCCCCTACATGTGTGTGTGCACTCTCGTTCTCTCAAATGAATAAATTAAATCTGAAAAAAAAAAAAAAAGCTTTGGAAGCTGGAGACGAGGACATACTATACTTGGAGCCACAGAAGAAGATATGGAAACAACTTACACAAAACCTGTATAGATCCAGAAGCTCTTTGTGAGGTAGGCAGAGGATGAGAATCCAATTTTAGAAATAAGGAATTTTAGTGGGAAAAATTAGAGAGGGTGACAAAATATGAGAGACTCTTAACTCTGAGAAATAAACAAGGAGTAGTGGAAGAGGAGGTGGGTGGGGGGATGGGATGACTGGGTGATGGGCACTGAGGAGGGCATTTGATGGGATGACCACTGGGTGTTATACTATATGTTGGCAAATCGAACTCAAATAAAAAAAAAAAAGAAATAAGGAGTTTTATATTTATATATTGCTACCAGATTCCCTCTTCCAAATCACAGAGTAGAAGAACTTGAAGGAACCAGGCTCTTATTTCTGAATTCCACAGTTTTGATTGAATAATAATGCCCTTAAATACTACATGTCAAAGACAAGACAAATAACTAGCTCAAATCTGAAATATAAACAATTTGAGTTTTATTCAACATTTATGATAAAATTACTATCTTTAAAATTAAAATGTAAATCTTATAGCATAGCAAAATAATTCCATCCCTTAAATGATGAAAATGTGGTATCATAACATATAGAATTTAACTACTGCCATCCTAATATCTTAAACCAGATTTAGGTCAAAATCCTAAATGTCAACAATCATAACTATGGATTTTCTCTTAAAATAATATTTTTTAAATCAAAATAAATGATTTTTGTATAACAGAAATTTCTTCACTCTGTTGAAGCTCCTGAAATGAATTCTCAAGGACTAAAGTAAAAGCTACTCTTACATTTGACTTGGCATTTTCCATTTATTGCTTTCAGCTTTAAATGGCAACGCATTATTCTTATCATTAAAAATAGCACTGAACCACAGAAACTTTAAGTAATGTATCATACTGGTTACAACAGTTGTGGCTCACTGTAAGAAAAGCTAATATATATGAAAAAGACTTATTTATAAAAATTGAGACTGCTTATTAATATTACCAGACTGTACCTTGGCTTCAGGAATTATTTACTAAGGGTATTTTCAATTGTATTATATGATCTACTTAATATTAAGCAATAAATTATTAAACAGTGACCTCTGGGAGACTGTCACCTGGAGAATGTTTAATAGGGTTGGTTAAGAAGTGTCACAGGGCAGTACAAATGGAAGATTCTTTTTCAGTAACATTTCCAGGCAGAAAAACCTTTACCAACCAAAAGGCCATAGAAATCTTCCTACAAACATAATATACAAAGTGAATGGAAAGAAGAAAGAATGATACGACTACATAGCCATTAGAAAGGCAAGTTCTAGAAGAATGTTAAAGGACACCAAAAAAATCTTATGCTACCAGTGAGAAAAAAAAAACAGACATAGACATGGACAACAAGCACATGAGAAAATGCTCCCCATCGCTTGCCATCAGGGAAACACAAATCAAAGCCACAATGAGATTCCACCTCACACCCATGAGAATGGGGAAAATTAACAAGACGGGAAACAACACATGTTGGAGAGGATGTGGAGAAGGGGGAACCCTCTTGCCCTGTTGGTGGGAATGTGAACTGGTGCAGCCACTCTGGAAAACTGTGTGGAGGTTCCTCAAAGAGTGAAAAATAGACCTGCCCTACGACCCAGCAATTGCACTGCTGGGGATTTACCCCAAAGATACAGATGCAGTGAAACGCCGGGACCTCTGTACCCCGATGTTCACAGCAGCAATGTCCACAATAGCCAAACTGTGGAAGGAGCCTCGGTGTCCATCGAAAGATGATGGATAAAGAAGCTGTGGTCTCTGTATACAGTGGAATATTCCTCAGCCATTAGAAATGACAAATACCCACCATGTGCTTCGACATGGATGGAACTAGAGGGTATTATGCTGAGTGAAGTAGGTCAATCGGAAAAGGACAAATATTATATGGTCTGATTCATTCGGGGAATATAAGAAATAGTGAAAGGGAATAAAAGGGAAAGGAGGGAAAATGAGTGGGAAATATCAGAGAGGGAGACAGAACATGAGAAACTCCTAACTCTGGGAAACGAACAAGGGGGGGTGGAAGGGGAGGTGGGCGGGTGCGGTAACTGGGTGACGGGCACTGAGAGGGGCACTTGGCGGGATGAGCACTGGGTGTTATGCTATATGTTGGCAAATCAAACTCTAATAAAAAAGTATACAAAAATTTAAAAAAAAACAGATCACAAAAGACTATTCTGAGCATAAGCCTTATTTTTTAAAGTTATGTAAACAAGTGCTTATTTAAATTTATAAACTTCCAGAGGATATATACCAAGATACTAGGATAATAGTTGACAATTTTTTTTTCATTTTTACATAATTCTGTGTTTTCCAATTTTTTTTAAATGACCACATCTTTCTTTATAACCCATTAAATCAGTCACCACAGACTACTTTATACTGTGGTAACAAATAATCTCTTGGCTTTACCTAAGAAAATCTTATTCTTGCCTATTTATCAGCATAGGCAGGAATGTTCTATTTATGGAATCAAACAGGGACCCAGCCTGACGGAGTCTTTATCTCCACACATCCTTATGACTGAGACCAAAAAGAGCACTATGGTGAATTGTGCATAGCTCTGAAAACTTCTACCTGGAAGTGACAAAGAATGCAATTCTTTTGAAAAGCAAATCAAGTGACTACAACTAACTTTACTGAAGGCAGGCAGGATAGTCCTACCACACATCCAGGAGAACTGGTTAAAAATCCTGGATGGATACAAAATCACAATAGCTAATTTTTAAAAATATATTCTAGGTTTTTCAAACTTTCCAAAATATCATGTATTTTTGTAATATCTCTGAAAAAAAAAAACCTCTCAACAAATATTATTCTTAAAAACTGAAAAACTCTATCACAGTATGCAAGGGGAAAAAAAAGAAGTCATCTTCCAAATAAAGAAAATAACATCACCAGAGGAGAATATTCACCCTATCGCTTACAAAATAAAGTAAGCTTGTGTATTAGAGAGAAAATAAGACTCAACATTCTGTCAATGACCCTAGCATTCAAAGTTAGACTATTTAGTACAAAAACACAAGTGAGGGTTAGGATTTAGCAACGTGGTCCTGAAGATGCCCCTTCATCCAGACAAAACGACTGATTAAAGGATTTTACCCAGTGAGAAGGATCAGAGAGTGATATTAGAACACACTGTACAGCCATGTTGGCCCATTGTTCATAGTAAATTCTAGCTTTCAGTTAGTCATTACAGAGCCTGAATGTAATCATGTGGTCATTCTTAGTTAACTCTTTTGTTTTTTGTTCATTCATTCATCAAATGTGGGTCAGCTGGGAAGATGATGGAATAGGAGGACCCTAAGCTTATTCCATCCCACAGATGCAACTAGACAACAACCATAATCTGTGTAAATAACCCCAGACAAGACCCGAAGACTAACAGAACAAACTCCACAATAAAAGCAGGGAAGGGCCCCACTGAAGAAGTGAGGAAGGGTAAAGATGAGGTCCAAAACAGCCCATGGCCATTTGCAGTGAGGTATGAGCTGGTAAGCAGAAGGGCAGTGTTGACTTTCATACTGGGTAGCCCCTGAATGGGGAGGATGAGTCTCCATGACATTTGCCTTTGCAAGTGAAAGGGTCAAATTTCCATGAGTTCCTAAAACTCTGTGGGACTTAAAGCCTAGAATTTCAAAAATTGGCAGGCTCAGCTCTGGTAGAACCCAGAAGGTGCAGGAAGCTGAGTCCCTGCCCTTCAAGGGACAGCAAGATAAATAGCCAGTGCAGATACAGCACAGACCAAGCACTTTGAAAAATGCCATGGGAAGACAGGAGGGAAGGTGATTTGCTCATCTCACAGCACAGCCTGGAGAGAGGGATCATGGGGAGATCTCTAATGGGAACCAGGGGGCCAACATTCCTTACATAACTTGCTTACACCAACCCCAGACCACCAAGGTTCAGCAGATCTGCCCTTTCCATTCATGCTCTTGTGAGTCCCCACACTACATGCCCATCTCCTGCAAGAGCAGCACAAACCCTGCCAACCCCACCTCTCCTGACCTGCACATTTTGCAGGGCCTCAGTTCCGGCAGTGGTGAGGGCAGGTCTTGTTTAGCAAGCAGACCTCCCCACATCTTGCTGCCCATAATAGTCAGAAAGAACTTCTATAAACAATTGGAATGAAGGAAAAAAAAAGACCAAGACTCAACAACAGAACACAAACAATACACATGGGAGACACTCCCTGAAGCGCCGGGCTCTGGGGAACAAGGGACACTGCACTGCAGGGCACTGCAGGACCTCTTCCTCATCAGGCTATTATTGCTTAGAGCAAAAGAAGCGACTGACTGTTGCAATACAGAGAAACAGACACAGAAAGACAGACAAAATGAGGAAACAAAGAAACATCTCCCAAATGAAAGAACAGAACCAAACCATGGGAAGAAACCAAAGCAAAATGGATATAAGTAACATGCCTGATAGAGATTTTAGAGATTGATAGAAATTGATAAGAGATTTTAAAGTAAAAAAGTAAAATAAAAAAATTGATAGAGATTTTAAAGTAATGATCATAAGATACTATGGACTGGAGAAAAATGGAAGATGTAAGCAAGACTCTTAACACATCGATTAAAAAAAAGAAACCAATCAGATACCAAGAAAAAAATAAATGAAATTAAAAATACACTTGATGGAATAAATACCAAGCTAGATAAAACAGAGGAATGAATTAATGACCTGCAAGACAGAGTGATGGAAAGATCAATGGACAGATCATCCAGAAAGAAAATCAACAAAGAAACGGTGGCTTTGAATCACACACTGGACCAGACAGATTTAAAAGACATATTCAGAACATTCCATCCTAAACTAGCAGAATGTGCATTCTTTTCAAATGCACATGGAATAATCTCCAGAATAGATCACGTTAGGCCACAAAACAAGTTTTAACAATTTCAAAAAATCAAAGTCATATCACGTATCTTTTCAGACCATCATGCTATGAAACTAGAAGTCAATGACAAGAAAAAATCTGGAAAGACCACAAATACATAAAGGTCAAATAACATGCTATTAAATAATGACTGGGTCAACTAAGAAATCAAAGAAATCAAAAATTACATAGGGGACAACTGAAAATCAAAACACAGTGATCTAAAACCTTTGGGATGCAGCAAAAGCAGTTCTAAGAGGCAAGTATATAGCAATATAGGCCTACATCAGGAAGCAAGAAAAATCTTAAATAACAGCCTCACTTTACACCTAAAAGAGCTAGAAAAGAACAAACAAAACTCAAACCCAAAAAAGAAGTATATAATAAAGAGTAGAGCAGAAATAAATGATATAGAAACTGAAAAACAAAAGAACAGATTAATGAAACCAGGACTAGTTTCTTTGAAAAGATCAATAAAATTGCTAAACCTCTAGGAAGAGTTATTTAAAACTAAAGAGAGAAATGACCCAAATAAAGAAAAGAACTAATTAAAAATGAGAAATAACAATGAACACCACAAAAATACAAACAACTGTAACAAAACATTATGAGAACCCATATGCCAACAAGTTGGACAACTTAGAAAAGCAGGCAAATTCCTAGAAATATATAACCTACCAAAACTAAAGCAAGAAGAAACAGAAAATTTGAACAGACAAATCACCAGCAATGAAATTGAGTCAGTTATCAAAAAACTCAAAAAAAAAAAAAAAAAAAAGTTCAGGACTAGACAACTTCACAGGCAAATTCTACCAATCATCTGAAGACGAGTTAATACTAATCCTTCTCAAACTATTGCAATAATTATAAGAGGAAAGAAAAAATTCAAATTCATGTTATGAAGGCAGTATCACCCGGATACCAAAACCAGATAACTACAAGCCACTTTTTAGTGGCTGTAAAAATCCTCAACAAAATATTAGCAAATCAAATCTGACAATATATTTAAAACATCACACACCACGATCATATGGGATTTATACCCAGGATGCAAGGGTGGTTTAACAGTCACAAAATAATCCACATGATACATCACATAAATAAGAGAAAGGATAAAAACCATATGATCCTTTCAATAGATGCAGAAAAAGCATCTGATGAAGTACAACATCCATTTGTGATTTAAAAAAAAAAACAACTCTGCAAAGTCGGTCTAGAGGGAACATAACTCAACCTACAAAAGGCCTTATATGAAAAACCCACAACCAACATCATACTCAATAGTGATGCCCTGAGAGCTTTACCCCTAAAGGCAGGAACAAGACAAAGACGTTCATTCTCACTACTTTTCTTCAACATAGTACTGGACGTCCTAGCCACACAAATTAGACAACATAAAGAAATAAAGGGCATCCAAATTAGCAAAGAAGAAATAAAATAGTTACTATTTGCAGATGGTATGATACTATAGATAGAAAACCCTAAAGACTCCACCAAAAAGTTACTAGAACTGATAAATGAATTCAGTAAAGTCACAGGATACAAAAATCAATGTACAGAAATGTTGCATTAATGAAGCAGCAGAAAGTGAAACTAAGAAAACAATCCCACTTACAACTGCAACAGAAACAGTACAATATCTAGGGAAAAAAACTTAACCAAAAAGGTGAAAGACCTGTACTCTAAAAAGTGTAAAACACTGATAAAAAAAATTCAAGATGATACAAAGACATGGAAAGACATTCCAGGCTCATGGGTTGGAAGAACAAATATTTTTTAAATGTCTATACCTCCCCAAACAATCTACACATTCAATGCAATCCCTATCAAAATATCCATAGCATTTTTCACAGAACCAGAACAAATAATTCTAAAATTTATGTGGAACTACGAAAGACCTCAAACAGCCAAAGCAATCTTGAAAAAATGAGAACAAAATTGGCGATATCACAATTCCAGATTTCAAGTCACATTACAAAGCAGTAGTAATTAAAACAATGTGGTACTGGCATAAAAATAGACACCTAGATCAGTAGAACAGAAAACCCAGAAATAAACACACAATCATATGGTCAATTAATCTTTGACAAAGTAGGAAAGAATATCCAATGGGAAAAAGACAGTCTCTTCAACAACTGTGTTGGGAAAACTGAACAGCCACATGCAAGGGAATGAAACGGGACCACTTTCTTACACCATCCACAAAAACAAATTCAAGATGCAAGAAAGACCTATACGTGGGACAGAAACCATAAAAATCCTGAGGAGAGCACAGGCAGTAATCTTTCTGACATTGGCAGCAGCAATATTTTTCTAGACAGGTCTCTAGATTGACTCAAAACAAAAGCAAAAATAAACTAGTGGGACTACACCAAAATACAAAGTTTCTCCACAGCTAAGCAAACAATCAATAAAACTAAGTGCATCCTGTGGAACAGGAGAGGATATTTGCAAATGACATATCCAGTAAAGGGTTAGTGACCCAAATATGCAAAGAACTGATACGACTTGATACCCCAAACAGAAATAATCCAATAAAAAGTGGGCAGAAGACATGAATGGACATTTCTCCACAGAAGACAGATAGATGGTCAATAGACACATGGAAAGATGTGCCATGTCACCTATCATCAGGGACATGCAAATCCACCTCAGACCTGTCAGAATGGCGAACACCAAAAACAAAAGAACAAGTGAAGAAAGAGGAGCCCTCCTCCCCTGCTGGTGCGGGTTTCTCAGAAAATGAAAAACAGAGCCACCCTACTCTCCAGGAATGGCAGTGCTGGGTACTTACCCCAAAAAACAGCAACATGGATGGAGCTAGGGAGTACTATGTTAAGCGACATCAGCCAGAGAGAGACAAACACCATGTGATCTACACAGAGGTGGAATTGAAGGAACAAACAAATGAGCAATGGAAAAAAACAAAAAAGGGAGAGAGACAAACCAAGAAATAGACCCTTAACCAAAGGGAACAAACTGATGACTACCAGAGGGGAGGTGGATGGGTGGGAGGCTGGGGGAGATACGGGATGGGGATCAAAGGCTACATTTACTATGAAGAAGAACAATAAAATAAATAAGATAAAATGCAAAGGAGCCTTTACTGGGCACTACGCTGGAGTCTAGACCCCGTTACAGGTCTTGGGACAGAGCGACGACCACAGCAGGTGCACCAGGCTCTGCTCTCCTGGAGCTTATGTTCTAATGCGCAGAATGGGGATGGATGGGAGAGTGTTCTAGATGGCGATCAGCACATCTTTCTCCGTGGAGTGTGGCCACAGACAGGAGTAGGGCGGTGAGGGCTCAGCTGGGACTGCGATGACGGGGTGCCACTCGGGCTCAAGCCTGGGGAACTAAGAGAAGAAGCCAGTGGCCGTTGGGAGAAGAGTTGCAGGCAGAGCCTCAGCTGCCCAGACCTGGGGGGGAGCAGAACTTCACGTGTGGGGGGCACAGCGAGGCTGGGCACCGGGGCAGGGCTGGTGGGGGGACGCCAGGGAGTGGGGCCTCGGGCCACCAGATGAGAAGGCTCTGAATGATCTTCCTTGTACAGGAAAGCCACTGGGAAGTTTTGAGCAGAGAAGGGCATGATCTACTTCCCGTCTAAAAGGCTTCCTCCAGCTGCTCTGGAAAACAGCGAGTCTAGGACAGGAGCAGGCCCGTCCCTAGGAGGCTCCTGCGACGTCCCAGGGAGATTGCCTGAACCGGGCGAGAGCCCACCAGGTGGGGAGAAGAGCCAGGCGAGCGCCTCAAGGAGAGCCAACAGGACTCGCCCATGGATGGATGGACGTGGGGTGAGAGGCCGGGTGCCCAGGAAGATGCTCGCATCACTCTTTGATGAAGCACAGACTCAAAGAACCCTGTATGTGCTGCTATGTGGAAACATCTAGAATGGATGAGCCCAGTGGAACAACTACTAATGCCTGGAAGCGGAGAAAATGAAATACGCAGTACACTCATACCTCATATAGAATTCTTTTTTTAATGAGCTATATTTCCTTTTATTAAGATGTATTTATTTGTTTTAGAGAGAGCCCATGTGAGCAGGGGCAGGAGGGGAGGGGGACAGAGAGCAGATCTCCAGCAGACTCTGTGCCCAGCGCAGAGCCGGGCCTGGGGCTCCATCTCACAACCCCGAGACCATGACCTGAGCTGCAACCTGGAGTCGATCACTTAACCAGCGGAGCCCCCCAGGTGCCTCACAGATTGTGTTTCTGCGGTGTGGGTTACCCGTTACAACTTCAAAATGGTTTCTAATAGAGGAACAAAACAACTCTCCCCACCCCCCCAAAAAAAACCCTGATGTGCGTACAACTTTTCATATCTCCTAAGTTTAAGCACCGTACCCTTGATAAGTGACAACTATAGGGACTCTAAAAATAATCTTTTCTGATTCATCTGTGGATTTAAAGGGTAGGTCTCAAGAACCTAAAGTGCAGTTCTTGAAAAACAGTGTAAATAAGACAAGGACAGGACTGCATATGCATATACCCCGGTAGTAGGGTCTTCTTTTAAAAGACCAGCAGAGACTCCTCACTCTGGGAAAATGAACTAGGGGTGGTGGAAAGGGAGGTGGGTGGGGGAATAGGGTGACTGGGTGATGGGGCCTGAGGGGGGCACTTGACGGGATGAGCACTGGGTGTTACACTACCTGTTGGCAAATCGAACTCCAATAAAAAATATATACAAAAAAAAAAAAAAAGAAGCCTTGATTGCTAACAGTTTCTTCCCAACACTTTTATTTCATACAAATAGGATCCATCTTTCCCTCAACAACTCTTTATATCCTGGACATAGTTCTCCCCCGGGATAATTTGACTATCTGTCCAATACCAATATGACTTAAGATGGAGGGAAATGTTAAAATAAATATTAAAATTTTAAAAATTTAAATATCCTAGGGAGAAACGTCAAAAGTGATTATCTGTAGATTGTGTGAAACACACGTGAATCTTGGGAGGACTAAACATCAAAAGCAAAATAACAAAGAATTATGAAAACTTTTGACAGCTAAGAAGACCTGGAGGAAAAAAAGCAATTACAGTAATGGACCCTGAAAGAGAATGTAGAGATTGCGTTAGGTTTGATGAATCATCACCAAAAAGCTCCGGCGAGAGAAGAGAGGCGATGCTCCCTTACCAGGCACCCTTACCACTCAGAAAGGAGACATGGCTACAGGCTTTCTCCACCTTCTTTTCTTCATCAATCTTTTCCAACTAAGGAATCTCTCTCAGTCCGCCCTCCCTGGTTACCCACTTGTTAAAACTAAAATCTTACCTCCTACGTAGAGCCTTTTTAGACTTATTTATGAGGCTGGTACTTTTTTATATTTTCTGAGTACAAAAAATAAAATTTCCTGAATAGGCAGGAAAAAAAAAAAGTTTTTGAACAAAGTTTAGTGAGCATTTTGTGAGGCAGAACTGATTCCCGTGTTTAAAAAAAGAAACAAAAACAAAAACAAAAATCCTCACACCAAAGCTGTATGAAAAACATTCCCAAAATAACCAAGGACTGATTTGTACAAATCCTGTCTTAGTCCTTAATTTCTCTGGCATAGTTGTGTGCCCTTCCGGGGCTGGAGCCAAAACTGCTTTGTTCCCTCTGTATAAAAATAAGTCTGTAGAAGGTCAAGAAAAAAGGCTATTTTTAAAAAACATATCGAATAAATTAAGTGCGAAATGAAGACACATCTCGGATAATACATCTAACGGCATCTTTGCCTTAATTGTTTGCATGTTGAAAGACTAGGGTTTACTCGTTAATGAATAGATGATGAAGCGCTTCCATTCTGTCGTTGTTTTTCACCCAGACTTCCCACTTGTGATTTGGGGGAGGAGGAATTGGCCTGATTACCACAATCTTCATGGACATGTGCTTTGAAAGCCCCTCCCGCAGGTGACTCAAGTGCCCAGACCCTTCCCCTTTAGCCCTTCAACCCCATGAAAGAACTACTAGCCTAGATGTGAATTATTGCGAATAAAAGCAATCCTGCCCTCTTTTCCTAAGCCTCCCATACCACAGGAGGAAATATCCCTATTTTTAGTCAAATACAACTACCTAAGGCCTCACTTAATGTTCAACATCAATATGGCTAGGCCGGATCATATTAGGTTTTAGCTATTGGCTCCCCGCAAAACCACCAGAAAAACTGTTGAGCAAAGAATGCCAAATTCATTAGACCGACTTTAGTAACATCACCTTGACCGTGTGAGTTGTGTCTCAGAAAAAAGTGGTGTGGGGAGCATATTTATACATCTTGGGGTCTGGGGCTACTGGGGGGCTCAGTTGGTTAAGTGTCTGCCTTCGGCTCAGGTCATGATCCCAGGGTCCTGGAATCGAGTCCCACCTTGGGCTCCCTGCTCGGCGGTATATCTGCTTCTCCCCACCCCCTGCTCATGTTCCTTCTCTCTCTCTCTCTCTCTCTCATTCTCTTACTCTCACTCAAATAAATAAATAAAATTAAAAAAAAAAAAAACACCTTAGACTCTGGGCTTAAATGATTTAAGGCAGGATTCCAAGGCATAAAACAGATAGAGATTAGGGAAAATCTGTGACACGATGGTTTCTGATGGGTGGACACAGGCGTCTTGTCGACGGCCTTGATAAGTAAGCTGCTGCTTAGAAGCAAGCCACTTGCTCAGGTGTGTAGTGTGTTGCTGAGCAAGGAGGCGGCGTACGCAGAGCAAATTATTTGCCTGAATAAATTAGTTTTCAAAAATGTCCTGAGGTAAACAGTGAGGTTACTTCCTGGTTTACAGTCTTATCTTCCTGACCTGAACAATGTCCTGCAACACACAGGTAAGTCTCGCTGAGGCCGGTGGCCTGTTATCAGTCCTAAGAGTCAAGTTATGTAGACACAGGTGGTTTCTTTCTCACCAAAAAGGCCAGCAGATGATAGAAGTTCAATTCATCACACACAAGGGGTACAAAGGTTCAATAGGGTTGAACCAACCTACAAGAAACCAACAAGAAGGTTACACGGAGCTGTGAGCAGAAAAAGGAGTCGCTAGATCCGTTCTTGGGAAGACAGGGACTCGGCAGGGGAGCCCAATGAGAAGTCGGGCGTGTGAGGTAAGTCATCACAGAGACCAAGAAAATCGAGAAGTGTCCATTCGCTTATTTGCAGTAGCTCAAGAAAACAGCAGGTGCCACACGAGTGGAGAGGTGCCCTATACCCTTGCTCCTCAGTTCAATCCCTATTTAGAGAAGGATCAAGACCAGAAAGTAGAAACTCTAGTAGAGTCAGCGGAGTGGTCACAGGGAGCACCAGGAGGAGTGCTCTTACGACGAGCACTGGCTGTTGCACGGAAGTGTTGAATCACTATTTTGCACACCTGAGACTAACATCACATGTACGGTAACTAACTGGAACTTGAAGAAAAATGTAACAAATAATAATAAATAAATAAATACATACATACATACATAAGTGTATGCAAATATGCATGCATACATTTTTTTTAAGACAGTGAAAGTACCTAGAATTAGTCAACAGGCCATAAGTTTTCAATCCAGGTAAATTCTAGAGCTTGAGGAAAAAGGATAGGATTTTGTGGTGCCTGTCCAGCCAACATCAGACAGAAAAGTAGAACAGAGTTCAAGACAAAAGCGTCGCTCAGTACTGAACAAGCTGGTGTTTGATGTACTTTGGAAATGAGACCACAGGCCTGGGATACTTTCAAAAATGGCTTTTCCATTTCATTAAAAGTCGGCATGCAGGAAAAAAACGAGGGCAGCAACTACCAGACGTCTGACAAATGACTCACCTCAAACCATAACACATCACTGTCTGTGTTTTATTTTATATATTAACTCACCCCACAATTCCCTCCTTTCCACAGATTTCCAGGAATTGTTTTTGGATCCACGGGAGAAGGAGTCTCTTACATTCAAAAGTAAATAAATTTCAAAAAGCTAAAATATTTATTTGAGAAGTGATTTGAGTACCTACTTTGAAAATAGTAACAATAAATGAGGTCAAATTTATTTATTTATTTATTTATTTATTTATTTATTTATTTATGATTTTATTCATTTATTTGAGAGAGAGAGAGAGCACAGGCTGGGGGGAGAGGGGGAGAGGGAGAAGCAGGCTCCCCACCGAGCAGGGAGCCGGATGCGGATGTGGGGCTTGACCACAGGACCCTGAGATCATGACCTGAGCTAAAGTCAGATGCTTAACCGATGGAGCCACGCAGGTGCCCCGAGGTCAAATATATTTTTGGCAAGAGATCGGAAGATGTACATTGAAAATAAGGGTATTACCATAAACAAAATAAAATATACATCTGAAGAGAGTGTTAGATAAACATTGAAAGGAAGGACAGTCACAGTATGCTAGCAGTAAGACAAATAAAATTTGATATTGAGTTTCTGCAAAAGACTCCAGGGTTGTTCCCGAGCATAAAGCACTAAAGACTGTTCTGTTATTTAGAGTTTTCACCGAGTTTGTGATGTGGGGACTCCTTCCCTTCCGTCAGTCATGGTGATCTCTCTCCGGAATCTCTCTCTCGGGAATCTGACTCCCATAGCAAGAGCCAACAGGGGAACCCCAAACACTCATGATTTTTCATAATAAAAGTATTTTGAAGAGAGACACAAAATTACCTTTTTAAAAAATATGAAAATAAAAAAATATATGAAAATACCACAAAAGGTTTCATAAACTCAAACACCGAAGGTATAAGAGCTTAGAAATGGGACCATTATGTCAACCTGATTTCAGCTGTGTTTGAACTGTTCAAGTCTAACAGTCTCCCCCCTAAAATAAAAAAAAAAAAAGAAAGAAAGGAAAGAGGTCAGTTTCTAAATATCATAAATGCATGGAAAATAATGACCTGTCGCTCCACAGGCCTTCCATCCTCCCCCCTCGTAAGAATGCACACATTGCACTTTCATCATCTCCAGAGTAAGATAATGAAAACAAGGGTCCGTATCTGTGAAAAACTATTTCCTGACCACCTCAGTCTGCTCTAACTTTCCTTTGTTTGCTGCCCGTGAAATGTCATTCGAGCAAAATTAGACATCTCCACAGAGGAAGGCGTCAGGCTGGGCGGCCTCTTACAAGGGATGCTTGTGTGTTGGGAGAACTGGCATAATGACATCCCGCCTCGTGACGACCATTCCCAGGTATAGAAATTACAGGCATCTTTTAAAACCAGGCAGGGTTCTGACCATCTTGGCTGCATGTATTTTCCGTCTTTCAAGCTTGGTAGTTATTCCTTTCATAAGGATAATGAGTGTCACGCTGGAATCCGCAACCCAGCTACATCTGTTCTCCCTTGTTTTCTAGATATTACATTCATTGTATTTCCCAGCAGGAGCCTCCAATCAAGATCCCGCATATTGCTGCATGATAAATGTCACAGATGAAAAAATGGTCCAGTGCCAAAGCCATTATCACAGCTAGGGCCCCTCTCGAACAAAGCCGCTCATTGCTCACGTTTTCCCTTGGACAACGGTACCGTGGTTCGGCCTTTTCAAAACGTGGAAACTTTCTGCCCACTATTTGTATAATATGCCAGTTGTCAATTGGCTGACATGTCTTCCCCGTGCACTTCGTTATTTGGGTTCACTCTGTTCTTCTCCTTCTCCTTCACGGTGCTCACCACCCACGGCACTGCATCCTTCAGGGTAAGAGAACACGCCATGGAGGGCACGGCCCGGGGGACGGCACCGCACTGCCCGTAGCTCCCTGGTAACGCAGGATCTAGGAGGGCCAACACCTGCCTGAACAGAGACTTTGGAGGTGACTCAAAACCCCCCTTAACCAGAATGCCCAGGTTGTATATTCTAGAATTAGACCTAAGAAGGTCTAACTGAGCCCCGTATACTATGAATAAGAACACCGAGGCTCAGACAGGTTAAATAAGCTGGACAGACACACAGCCGCTTGACTACAGAGCAAGGACTTGGGACCAGACCACTTGGCTTTCACAGCCTCGCCAGACGCCACACCCACCTGTCTTAAAGTAAATGGAAGTTTCTGTTAAATCTAACAATCAGAGTTCTTTCCTGTCATGTTAGACTTTTTTGAACCTTATTTCTAAAAACATTTCTCAAAATAGGAACCCGGTTTTCTATCCTTATACATTAAATACATTAGCAGCGACTGAACTCCCCAGTCTTTGAAGACTGACCTGCTGAGAAGTTGGCATTTTGCAGCCGAGTGATCATACTCTAGTAAGGTAGATAAAATGGGAAAGTTGTAAGGGACTAGATGAAATCTGCCCTGACTGGAATCGAATGACCACTTTAAATGCATGCTGATTATTTTCTTAAAGTTTGCTTCTCTTTCCTAAGGTTAAGGAAAAAAAATAACTCGGGTTAGTTAATGGTTTTATACAATGGAGGCCTCTCTGCCTTTATCTTAGGATTTAAATTACAGGACAGACCTGATATAATATGTAAGTTAGCTCAACCTTCCAACCCTAAACGATTTTTCTCCGTTTATCTCATTGGAACTCCTATTTCATTTAATTGTTGTCACTTCCTGTGGTATGTTTGGGGAGAAAGGGAGGAGAGAGAGATCAAAATAATACAAGAAATAGTTCTGTATTTTTTCCTTTTTCCCTCTACCGACATAGAAAGTCTAATTTGTTCTGGTTTTTAATCATCGCCGTGAAGTTTTAAAATAATGTCATCTTCCCGACCAAAACCTCACCACACTTCTGTACTCTGATCCCTTCCTCCGTTTTGTTTTGTTTTATTTTTTGAAACATTAACCTCTTTCATTTTAGGTTAGTTTTTCCTTCTGTGTTTCTTTCAATGGCCCATGGGTAGCAAATAGTCTTTAGAGGCCTGCAAGTATCGTTCTTTCTCCCTTTCGCTTGCATGACCGTGTAGCTAGATACCAAACCCCAGAATGGTATATTCCTTTCCCTCAGACACTGAGAAAATATTAATCCAGGGGCCTCTGCCATCTACTGTTGTTGTAGCTGATTAGTCTGATTTCTTATTTTCTTTTTTTAGGTAATCCGTTTTTCCCACTAGCAGCTCTTAAGATTTTCAATTTACCCGTATCTCCTGCTGTTTCATTACAAGCACCTAGATAGGGCCTTACTCCTCTCTATTCTGCTTTGTTCTCAAGACGCACTTTTAGTGGAGAATGTAGGGTTTTTTATGATGCTGGTAAACTCTCAGCTCTTTTCCTGACACATGTTTCCTGCTCTTCCTTCTAGTCTCTTATTCTAGAAAGCTTATTAAACATGTACTGAACTTTTCACACATACTTTCTTCCATATCCCTTAACTTCTCTGTCATAATTTTCTTCCATATCCCTTAACTTCTCTGTCATAATTTTTTTTTAATTTTCTATATCACTGGGCTATGTTCTGGGACCACTCCTCAATACCAACTTCTAGTTAGCTGATTATCTTTTCTTTTTTTTTAATAAATTTATTTTTTATTGGTGTTCAATTTGCCAACATACAGAATAACACCCAGTGCTCATCCCGTCAAGTGCCCTCTTCAGTGCCCATCACCCATTCACCCCCACCCCCCCCCGCCCTCCTCCCCTTCCACCACCCCTAGTTCGTTTCCCAGACACATAGACACATAGATCAATGGAACAGAATAGGGAATCCAGAAGTGGACCCTGAACTTTATGGTTAACTAATATTCGATAAAGGAGGAAAGACTATCCACTGGAAGAAAGACAGTCTCTTCAATAAATGGTGCTGGGAAAGTTGGACATCCACATGCAGAAGAATGAAACTAGACCACTCTCTTGCACCAGACACAAAGATAAACTCAAAATGGATGGAAGATCTAAACGTGAGACAAGATTCCATCAAAATCCTAGAGGAGAACACAGGCAACACCATTTTTGAACTCGGCCACAGCAACTTCTGGCAAAATACATCTATGAAGGCAAGGGAAACAAAAGCAAAAATGAATTATTGGGACTTCATCAAGATAAAAAGCTTCTGCACAGCAGAAGAAACAGTCAACAAAACTAAGACACCCTACAGAATGGGAGAAGATATTTGCAAATGACGTATCAGATAAAGGGCTAGTTTCCAAGATCTATAAAGAACATATTAAACTCAACACCAAAGAAACAAATAATCCAATCATGAAATGGGCAAAATACATGAACAGAAATCTCACAGAGGAAGACATAGACATGGCCAACACACACATGATTATCTTTTCAACATCACCCAATCTTGAGTTTATAGTCAATGTTGATATTTTTTAAAATTTTAATGATTAATTTCTTTCATTTCCACAATTGCACAGTGGTTCTTCTCCATATCTACGTGGTCTTCTTTCATTTATGCCAAGACGTGTTTCTCTCACTCTCTTTTGATGTTATTCTTTCTTTTATCTCTCTGGAGCTTCTGAACAATATTTTTTCCAACAATACCATTCTTTTTGAACAAATGGAGTGAATTCATCTGCTAATTGTTGATTTTCTTGGCTATCTTAGTACTAGTTCTCCTTGAGTGATTTAAACTTTCAGTTTAAATTCAAGACTTATCTTGAATTTGGGGTAGATGACTCTCTACAGGCTCACACATGTCCAACTAGATGTTTCACTACTGCTTCTACCAGTTTTTCAAGGGACCCTTAATTAGCTCCCATAGGACTCTTGAACTACAAAGATAAGAGAGCTATCACTGAGAGACACTGCACTAGTAGGTGGTTTATCTAAAATCCTGATTACTAGGCTGTTTCAGAGGTATTTCACTTCTCTAAACACACACATTTATAGCCTTTTATGGACATTTCTACCCCCAATAGAATTGAACACCTGACTAGTTCTCCTTGCCTCTGACTCTGAAGTCTGAAACCATTCTCTGCATACCTTTTCGTTATATCTATTCTATTCTGGGGCCATGGTAGTATTGATTTCAATATGACTATTATAATAATAATTAGTTCCCTTTATCAAATATTTCTACTCTTCCTTCTAGACAGTCAGATCTTATTTCTCTTCCTTGGACATGGCCTTGGGATTTGATTTGGTGAATGAAATATAAGTGGATGTGGCACGTGCATTCTCTAGATGGATACTATAAAAGGCTAGTGCATGACTCATCATGCTCTTTCTCACTCTGCCATAGCAACTAGCAAAGCCCCAAACCCAACCACCTGGATGTCAAGGTGAGGACACCATGGACTAAAGTCCTGAGCAAGTCACAATGAAAATGTAACATGAGGGGCACCTGGGTGGTTCAGTCGGTTAAGCGTCTGCCTTCAGCTCAGGTCACAATGCCAGGGTCCTGGGATAGAGCCCCGCCTCAGCCTCCCTGCTCAGAGGGGAGCCTGCTTCTCCCTCACCCTCTGCCTGCCACTACTCCTGCTTGTGCTCTCTCTCTCTCTCCTTCTGTAAAATAAATCAAATCTTTAAAAATAGAAAGAGAAAGAGAAATACCATGTGATTTCCCTTACATGTGAAATCCAAAAAACAAAACAAAACAAACAGAAATAGAACCATAAATACAGAGAATGAACTGGTGGTTTCCAAAAGGAGGGAAGTTGGGGGATGGGTGAAATAGTTAAGGAGTTTAACAGGTACAAACTTCCAGTTATAAAATAAAAAATAAAATATATTTTTTATATAGGGCATATAGTCAATAATGTGATAATGACATTGTATGGTGACAGGTTGTAAGGCGAGCATAGCATAATATATGAAATCATCAAATCACTACGCTATCTACCTGAAACTAATGTAAGATTGTATGTCAGTAATACTGCGATATTTAAAAATCATGTGTATCATAATCTAAATAAGCAAAAGTCAACTGTTCCATTTACAGAGATCACTGCATTTGAATCATCCATTCATTCTTTCAACAAATTTTATTAAGCATCTACTATAACAAACATTACTGCATTAGAGACAAAAGATGAAAACTATATATTTCTCTGATCTTGAAAAGTTAAAAATATAGAAAGGGCAAGAACAAGTAATGACACAAGTAATATAAACAGTAAAAAGGAACATTCTCTGCAAGTACAGAGATGAAGTTACTCATCTTGCTTCAGTCACGGAATGAAAGGTTTTCGTGCCGTTTAAGAACGATTGTGCTCTAGGAGTCAAGAGAGAGGTTTTCTGAACCAGAAATCATGGTGAATGGGTGACCACACATTTTGTTTATTTGTATCATGAGTCCTGCCTATGATCCTTCAACCTAAATTTATAACTGGACATAAATGTTCCTCCACCCCTGGCAGTGAAAATGGGGTTGAATGTCCCATTCTTTAACTATCCATTAAATGTTTTCCTATCAATTATTCTGGAAGATAGTTTCATTTCCAAAATGAGCAGACCAAAGTTTGCTTTAATCTTACTGCTGATTTCTCAAATAAAGCTTTCCTATAAGCATAAGTCACCTGCGGAGTGATAATCGTCCAAGAGATTTAGAAAGTTTTCCTTCCACCTTGACTCTGGATTTATGAAACTCACATGCATGCAGTGTGTTACAGTCTTCAGAGTTCTGCACATATAACCCAATTTTTACCTCAGAGCAACCTTCTAAGGGGTTCAGATCAGACCTGAGCCTAGGGTCGTGCTATTTCATCCATACCCTAGACTGTATGACCTCAATGTGAGGTCCATTCTACTTCAAGTCTGGTTGGGTAGCAGCCAATTCCTAACAGAATTTGCTTCACATTTGTTGTTTTAATCTTTAGGAACTTTGTAAGGCCTGAAACAGCATATCCTCAAGACTGTGTTTAAAAAATCAATTGATTATAATTATGATGGGGGAGATATGTTTCCTGTTTTCTTTTTTTTTTTAGCATATATCAAATAATGTCTACGTTCAAAGGGTTGGAATAGGAGACTGTCATTGGGTTGTAATTGAAAGCAAAGAAGGAGGAAAGAGAAAATTTCTCATTGGCTCTGAAGACAACTTTCTGTTCTTTACTCTATCACAAGTTTCTTTATCTCCAGTGGTGAGAGCTAATAGATTTTACTGGGTTTTCTCTCTCTCCCTCCCTCTCTCTCAGTCTGTTTCTCTATTTCTCTGTCTGTGTCTCTGTCTCTCTCCATTTTATAAACAATATTTGAGTAATAACTGGAAGCTCAAGACCTAATCCAAGTACTGACTGTGGTGCAATTCTATTTACAACCAGAGTGACAAGGGCGAGAAATGACAAAGAAATTGTACCAAGGTCACCTGGCAATTTTGAATGAAGTTCTAGTTTCCCACTCTGAATGAGAAATTGGGTTTTCCTTTCTTTGCCAGCTCTCTTTACCCCTTATTTTCATGCAACATTTATCTATTTTTTAAGGGAAAAAAAGGTATTTTTGTAAAAACAAACAAAAAAAACAAAAAAGCTAGCCAGCATGTTCAATAGCATGGGCTTGTGAGAGAACCTGCTACATTTAGAGAATTACCAGCATCCCAGTACGGTGGAAGTATCAGTGGCACAGAGCAAGGAGAGGTCGAGGTCAGAGCCTGAGAGCGGTTGTAGACCACACTAATATGTCTGGACCATGTTGCTCACAGGAGTTCACCTACGATGACATTATTTCATATGCCAGCCCCACTTCATTAAAATTCTTCATTAAAACTACTCTAATGACTACACATTCCATCAAATGAACATATTCTGATTTAAGGACAACTTGAATGCTGTGTATTTATGTGCTTTTCTCCACCATTACAAATGTCACAACAGTAAACACGTTGACAAACCTTTACTTGTTATGGTTCATCTCTGTTTCCTAGGAGAGGTACTCCTGAGACATAGCACTAGAAGCATATTCAGTTCAAAGGAGCCAGGCATAATTACGGCCCTATTCCAGGTTCACATCTTTTCTTAGATTAGAAAAATGTCAGCATACAGATCTTTTTAGGCCACGCACGAAAATGTGTTCTACGTATATGCGTAGCTACATGACTTGATACACAGAAGATAGACAGAGGCATGAGCAATCTTAAGAGTATATCCTAGACGGTGCTCTACGTTGTCTTAATTAGGATCACATTAAATTTCATGAGTTTAATGTTCCCTAGGGGGAGAAGGTAGGACTTTTTCTACTTAATTTCTCACTTAGACATTCCCACGAGTCTCCATGTTTTCATTAGTTTCTCTGGAGAACAAGAGAGCAAGTCACAACTCACCCTCTGACTAGGAGTATCCCATTTTTACAGGAATGAGTCAGAAGGATTTCTGAGGCAGATGGCTCTCCTGAAATGTCTACCAGAAAAGCCTTCTCTTAAATAACTTAATCATGGACTTTTCAGAGCAGGAAAAGACCCCCAAAGTCATCTAGCCCAACGTTAAGCACGATATGCGCCCTGTTCGTGGTACCAATCACAGGCTGCTTACATGATGGAAACCGTCCTCATGGAAACACTGTTCCTGGTATGATTTTCACTGGGGTACAGAAGTGTACTTCCTTTTTTTATTTTATTTGTTTTTAGGATTACGTTTATTGCAAGTGATAGTGCTTTTGTGTTTGTTATTTACTTTAAATTTCTTTTGGGGGGCACCTGGGTGGCTCAGCAGTTTAGCGCTGCCTTCGGCCCAGGGCGTGATCCTGGAGACCCGGGACTGAGTCCCTCATCCATTTCCCTGCCTGGAGCCTGCTTCTCCCTCTGCCTGTGTCTCTGCCTCTATTTCTCTGTGTCTCTCATGATTAAATAAATAAAATCTTTTTTTAAAAAAATCTTTTTTAAATATACATTTTTTTTATAGCTTAGGTGAGACAATGAAATATAGTAGGTACAAAAGTAGACGGTGGGATTTGTAAAGGTGTAGGGGCCTTGAAGGGAACACATAAATGACCAGAGTTTGTGCGACAACTGTTCCAGGCCAACCTTCTCATTTGATGTGTAAGAGCCAAGGAGGTGAACTAATTTACCTCAAATCATCCAATCAAACAGCAGCACCCAGACCCCTGCCCCTGGTCCCGCCCTTCATTCGGATCTACCCCACGGCCTCTGTCACGTCCTCTTGCAACAGGAATATGCGCTCCTGCGTTCTGAGTAGGATAAAGTCAAATCTTGTGAATGGGAAGTGTGGCAACATTAGGTGAACATATTCCAAGTTTCTTCTTTTCAAGAAGTAGCTGTCATTTTCATCAGAGGTAGGAAAATTAAGTTACTGTCCTTCACACTCCCAAAGACTATCATTATGCCATTTCTTGTGGGTGCACTGGGCCAGAACTGCAGAGATAATAGGTTATTATAGGAAAATTTGGCTTTGACGTTTGTAAGATAAATTTGCAGTCAATTATATGAAAAATACTCCATTAGATAAAGCGAGTGTACCAATTACGTGAAGATGGCCTACTGCTAATAATATAATTGAAATTTAGAGAGAGGAAGGCTCAGCCCTCCAGAAACTCACTGCATCAGGGACAGTAACACAATCATGTAAACATTTGTCCTCTCAGCCATTTTCAGTTGTTCTCAGAATTTTCCTAATCGAATGTCATTTTGTGAATATATTAAAACCCTGCCCTGTAATTAGCTCCAAGATATTTCAGCTCTTTGCCACGAAACGTGAAAAATAACTAAACAGCTACACGTCCGTCCATTATAATACACGTAGACACGTAGCACTGGTAACCCAAAGACGCGAGTTTTGAAATGCAAGTACCAAGCCTGTGTCACTCGGTAAGTAATGATGGCTTTTAGTTCATCCTGGAAGGGGGATATTTTAGACTCAGCGGCAGGGGAGAAAGCAACTCATCCACAGAGTGTGCTCTCTGCAGCTGCGAAGTAGCTGCCAGTGGCCCGCTGCCAAGGTGCTTCAATCTCAATTGAACAAAACGGGAACAAGAGTGTTCTGAGAAACAATCCTGCAAAGGGATGGCCTCGTATCGAATTCTTTTTCATCTTCAATGATTTGGGGGCCCATCTGAATTTAAAATGTAAAATGAAATATTTATCAACAATCAAAAACAGACATGTCGGGCTGCGTTATCTGAATTCGATGCTTCTTTCATCTCAGAGAATAGAAGGCTGCTCCAGAGGAGCAAACGTTCGCCCTGCCGCAGCGAGGCCTCCTTGCAGGGCATACACTATGAAACGTTAACCCTGTCGCTTCAAAGGAGCTCTGCTGGGAACGGTACTCCAAATTCAACTGACAATTAAATACCGAGTGCCTACCATTCTTAATCCAGGATTTTAAATTATTTTCCATTAGTAAAATGTAATAATGGTTACCGTGTTAAGGGAGAGTGGGATGATAAAAAGATGAGATGATGGAGAGGGACGTAAGGGACCTTTGTCAGTTTTCCTTTAAAAAAGGAAAAAGTTCAATCCCTTAGGAATTCAATATTCACATCTCAGAGAAACACAACACAAAGTGCACTCTCATAGTTGAGAACTGATGTTAACCCTTTGTGTCTAGTTTGAAGCTTCTTGTATTTGTCTAAAACTACAAGCCAGAGTTTTGTATCTCCTTTGATAAAAAGCATGTATAACGTAAAGTAGTTTTGCATATTCTAGTGCTGCGTGGGGGGTGGATTTTTTTTTTTAAAGACTTGAGGCAGAACCTTGTAATTTGGGTGAATGATGAGTGTAAGAGCGTACCTACCATAAAATGCTAAAAATATGCATTATTTCAAATAAAACCAAGAAATGCAGCAATAAAAAAATAAAAATAAAGAGTACATTTTTTTATTCTATCTTTACAAAAGCCTTGCAAAGTAGCTGTTAATATTTGCCACTTTATAAATGGGGGGAGGGGGAACGCCATAAATAGGATAAATATATTATTGGCTACTAATGGGAAGAAACTGCATTTGGACCGGGATCCGTTTGTCTCTTACCTACTGCTGTCTTCTCACTACTACGAGGCCTTCTCTCTACAACATTTCTTCTTTTCCTAATTCCCTGCCTTGATAACTGAAGGCCTCTCCTCACCTCTGCATTGTTGGCAGGGTCCCATTTGCAACCTATTGGCCTTACCGTCTTTGAGTGGTCACAAAGGTAAATTTTTGGTCCCGGTCTCTCAGCGCCGCTTGTCTCCTGTTGGGTTCCTTCCCCATGCTGGCCCTTGCCATGGCTAGATCCCAAGGCTTCAATACCACCTGCTGCCTGGATTTCCCAGCCGTACCTGGGTCATTTCCAGAACGCCCAGGAGGCCTCTCACAGACACCTGATCCCCAGGTAAATCTACAGAGACATCCTATTGTTCCTTCTCCTTAACACCGAGTTTAGACTTACCTACTCAACTAATCTGGTTAGGTTCTTCTTTTCCCCAATTAAACCGACTGCTAATTTAAATCTAATTAATGACTCTATTTAATAGAACCACAATAAGTGTTAAGAAATGGGCCCCGTTTTTGCCAGAAATATATTCTCTGCTGGGCATATTTTCTGGTTTAATCATCACCACCCGGTGGGAACGGTAGTTATATGGTCCCCATTTTAAAGTAGGAAAACGGAACGCAGACTATCACAATCCAAGGCTCTCTCTAAAGCCCATGCTCTACTTTATCTCCATCTCCTGCTTCCCAATCCATTTATTCCTTCTGTGACACTGCCCTTTGGCCGTTACATTGTTTTGCCCAGGTGGCGGTTGAAGAGATTTTTTTTTCCTTAGTCACATCATTAATGAGCTAGGATAACTTGCCTTACATGTGTCACAGGCAGCTGCCCTACAGAATTTCAAGTTTTCCAACTGGGCAGAGCTATGTGTTCTTAAAACCCAAAGCAAACGCCATAGTGTGCGCTGCCAGTGGGATCCTCTTTGTTAGTGACATTAAAGGAAGTCCATTTCACTCCAGAAATAGCAGCCTCTCCCTTTTTTTCAACACGGCACACAAGACAGTAAAGTCTCTGTCACACTATTTATGGAAATCATTTATGATTGCACTTGGACCTTCAGGCATTTCTGCCCGGGCTCCGTTCACCACCTCCAGGAATCCTGCCAATCTGATGCACTCACATCAGATGCGTTAAGACTTTGTTTTTTATTGTCCTACTGGTATTCTATCACTACTGCTGTAATAAAGAGTTTTATTTCAGAACCAAACAATTATTTGCTAGGATATGTTGAAGCTAGAAAATTGGTTTGTACCTCAAGGAGCAGTGAGAATGTAGGAAAATCTGCTCTCTTGCTGGTGCATTGATTCCTGGAGGTAGACAGGAATGGATGAGAATTAAAATGCCCTCCATCCAGAGAATTGTTCAAAAGGAGTTTGATTAAGCACGCAATCTTTTCAGGACGGCTGCCAAAATTGTAGGCCCGGTTTTAAGTCAAAGAAGCAGTCAGATAAATTGACGCTTAAGACCAAATATTCAAATGCACAGACCTATATTTTCATCTGTTATAAATTCAGAAGGGAAAGGAAAAACATCCCCCGTACTGCCACATTTTTGACAATGGGGACATTTTGCTGGATATTTCTATTTGAGTCCCATCATTTATGATTCAATAAGTAATTTATTAATTGCTCTCTGTGAGCCGTATACTCTGCTTGATACTGGGAAGTTCCCAGTCCCCAGAGGAAAGGGATCAGAGGTAAATCCAAAGTAAGGTGATGAGTTTTCTGGGGGAGGGTTAATTAGGACTTTACTGGATCCCACAGGAGGCACAACTAACCCTGGCTGGGAAGTAGAAGCATTAAAGATTCTCTCATGCCTCTCAAACTGAGTCTTGAAAGACAGGCAGAAACTGTTGGCCCAGAAGAGTTGAAAGGACACTGGGAAACGGCACAGAGGGAAGAGAGAGTGTGGCGTATGCGAAACTATAAATATTTCCAGATATCCAACAAAGCTCCATAGAGCCAACCAGCTGTCCTGCCATCATATTGTTGACACGTTTAAAATTAAACGCATCGTCCCTCCTGAACCCTATACGTTCTTTTTTAAATTTACATTCAGCCTCAATGCTTTCTCTTTTAATTTTTCCTTGTCTGACCATCACATTCCATTCACAAATTCTACCTCTCCCACCTTCCACATAGTTCTTTGGCCTTAATATCTTCCTTTCTGATCCCATTGCCATTGTATTAGTCCAAACCCTCTGTACCTTTTTCCTGGGCTACGGCAATAACTACCTTTTCTTTCCATTCCCCAACACATTCCGTAACTGCCGTTAGATTGATTTTCTTGAACTTCATTACGTTGTACTCTTCTCAGAAAATGTTAATGCATTTACAGTTTAAAGCCCAACCTCTTGGCCAAACAGGTAAGTAAGTGATCCTTAATCTGGCCTCGTGCTGCTTTTCAGATCATAGTTTCCATAATGTATCTACAAAACTGCTCCCTCCAATCAAATGATTCTGCTCATGTGTCATATTTCCCTACTCAAAGTGTGTGTTTCTACAATAACTCATGATTAAAATCCCCACCCCCCAATGAATCCTACATATTCTTAAACACCCTCACGCATGCCTTCCATGTAGCCACACGGGACTAAACCATGGTTGTTTGTCTCTCCTAAGAATCAGCATGTTTTGATGTTTTAAGAACAATTTTCGTAAAGGTAGAGAAATAAACATTTGTTGAGAGCTACTAAATGCCAGGTTATATAAAAGTCTAGGAGTTAAGTGTTCTTTTACAAATAAGGAAATAGTAGTTAAAAGAGGCTAAATAACATGGTCAACATCACAAAGCTAATCTATTTAAACCCAGGTCAGTATAAGTCCAATGTTCTTGGTCTTTTACCTATGCCATATCGCTGGGTCTAAATTAATCACCACTGTTATCATCAGTATCATTGCTACCAACAATCTAGCACTTCCTATATACAAATTAGTACTGATATCTTGAGATGATCCAACAAATATCTGATAGGAGTTCCAGAAGAGAACATAGAGAATTGGGGAAGGGTAATATTTAAAGAGACAATAACTCAGAGTTTCCTAGAATTATTGAAAGATGTGAGCCCTCAAATATAGAAAACTATATTAAATTCTAAGCAGACTAAATTAAAATGAATTCACCCAAGAGAAACTAAAGTGAAAACAAAAGACAAAAAGCTTAATTTCTCTTTATCGTACTTTTAGCCTCCGAGTATCCTCTCTTCAAATGCATACACCACTGACAGAGACTGTACTCAGTGATTTATGAATAAATTGGAATTAACTGGTTTGTTTACTTCTGCCTAGGTCACTTGAATGAGAGAGAGTGCTCTGAGTTTTGCTAGAAGGAGGATCATTTTGGAACATGAGCATTCCCTTAGAAGACAACCCTGATCAAGTTTTTGCAGTATCTTTGGATACGAAAAAGGAGGTAGAGTGAGAGCACTTGACACCAAGAAGAGAAACCAAAAAAGGCAAAGAAAAACATGGCAAAGTGTATAATGAAACATTATCCACTTCAAATTTGGTTTCAAGTCAAGACACCAAGAGGCAAACAGGAATTCTCAGAAAACTATCATATGTCACATTTAACCCTGAAGGCCCTAAGAACAAATGGGGCTAATCCTGTAACAGATCAGACCCATAAAAATTATGTAAGAACATCATTACATAATACGGAAAGCATCAAAATGCTGAGTTTTGGCTCTAATTCCAACATATTTTGACTGTATTATCTTGACACTGCTCCACTATCAGCAACTACGTGCGAGTATAATGCTACCTACTTATCTCATTTATGAGAATGAAGTGAGTTAATAAATGTAAACGTTTGATTAGTCTGAAGCGTGTGAAAACATTTAAAGGATTGCAGTTATTATGGCAGATGAGTCACAGTATAGCAGTGAACATCCACTCACGTTCTGCATTACTAAAGCCCATCATGAGCTTCCTAAGAAAGGTCTTATGTGGTGACCTTTCGGAAGTATTTAAACAGACATTTTCCATCCTCTAGAAGTGAATCATTCTCAAGCTTATAAAATAGAACTCAAAGTAGACTCAAAGGTCACCCAGTCACCCGTAAGTTGTGTGATGGTAAGAACATTTTCAGTTCATTCTGAATGATCAGAGTCAAGTTGTGTTGCTATCTACAGGTGGCCCACACTTGTGTTTTTCTTTTTTCTTTGCATCCTTTCTTTCAAAAGGCACTGGAGCACGTAATTACTTGATTTTCACACAAATGGCCAATTGTCTCAAATAACAGGGAGACGAAGCAAATTTAATTCTGAGAGCACAATTTCTATGCCTGTCATTAGAAATGAATCCATTTGACCTATTTTTGTTTGATGCAGATAAACACATTTTAAAAATTTAAAATGGTCTGATTTGCTTATTTAAGAAATTCTCTTTACTGGCAAGCCCATACTTGCAATGTGTCTTAGATTTGTCATGAGATACTGTGTTGGAACAGAATCAGGCTAGATAACAATGAGAATGAGTAAATTAAAAGGATTGCCTCGCAAATGTTCCTTTAGGATTGAAACATGCTGCTGCTAATTCTAAGGGCCAAATAACGCAGACAAGAGCAATATTTAGGACATACTTTCATTGCAATCATGTTGAAGGTCTCCACGTTATGGATGTTTAATAAATCCTCTGAGCTGACATGGGTATAACGTAAGATGATGAAAGATGAATCAGCTTCTCTCCAGTTCAGACCCTCTAGCTACAGAAATATTCTAATGCCAAAACTTAAGCTATTAGATATAGTGAAATAAATCTTTACTCTAAAAGGAATCTTGGTGACACTATATATAATTTGTTGATGCTAAATGGCATTAGGCCTTCCCTAGGCATTTCTTTTTCATTATCCTGCGTCTCATATTACCCTGGAAGAAAATATTAACAACTCAAAAACCTCATTGGTCCTTCACCTTGAAAACTTCCAGTTATATGATTTTATCTTGAAGTTAGAGATGAAAAGCATTGAATCAGGAGATAAGCATTCCTGGGTTCAAATACGCTTCTTTTATTAGCTTATGACATGGCACCACTTCCTTAACTTCACGAACTTTGATATCTGATGTCTAAAATGAGGATAATTACACCTGCCTCATAGGGATATTGGGAGATAGCACTGTGGTTAAAGGCCAGTGTACCTGGATTTAAATCCTGGTTCTTACTTCCTAGCTTTGTGACCTAGCTGTTCATGCCTCAGTTCTTTTTTTCTTTTTTTGTATATTTTTTTAATTGGAGCTCAATTTGCCAACATATAGCATAACACCCAGTGCTCATCCCGTCAAGTGCCCCCCTCAGTGCCCATCACCTCAACTCAGCCATTTCCAAATGAGCCTCTTAGGATGGTTCCATTATTAAGAGAAGTGCTGAGTGAATGTTTATGTCCTCCTCATTCATATGTTGAAGACCTAACCCCTCAAGGTGATGGTATTAGAAAGTAGGGCTTTGGGGAGGTGATCAAGTCATGAACTCATTAATAGAAAAGAGACTTGAGACCCCAGAGAGCTCTTCACTCCGTCCATTGTCCATCGTCCATCATATGAGGACACAGCAAGAACCAGAAAGCAGGACCTCACCAGACAACGCATCTCCTGGTACCTTGATGGTGATCTTCCCAGCCTCCAGAACTATGAGAAATCAATTTCTATAATTGATGAGCCATCCAGTCAGTGGTATTCTGTTACAGTAGTGTGAACACACTAAGACTATAATGCATGTAATTAGGGTTGCCAGATTTAGAAAGTAAAATTACAAGATGTTCAATTAGATTTGCATTCCAGGGAAAAAAATAATAATGTTTAGTCTTTTACAAAAAACTTACTCATTCTTCATCTGAAATTCAAATTTAACAGGGTGTCCTATACTTTATCTGTCTCCCTTACATGTAATGCACTTAGAAAAATGTTAGTACCTACTGAGTAATCAATAAATAATATGAGATAGTATTTGAATTCATGAAGACAGGGCTTAGCACACACTCATTAATCAATAAATGACAGATGTTGATAAAATTACACCACCACTGTCCCTCTCTTACAGTTTTGGCTGCCAAAAGGCCCAAAATTTAGGCCAAATATAAATTTCAATTAAAATTTGTCTCAATAACACTATCCCTTAATTCACATTGGAATAATCAAGTCTCATTCTTCCATTTATTTATCAAATAAACACTAAGCATTCATCAGATTGTTACAGGTTCAGAAAGCAAGGAAAAGCTAATAGAAAAAGGTAAGGAGTGTTCCCATGAGAAGCAGATTACCGCAATCCCTTTCCCTTTGAATTCCCCAAAATTCATTGTTAGGATTAAATAAGAAATTATACATAAATTACTTTGCACTCTGCCAAGTTCTTGGTACATGTTCAGGAATGGAATTGTCATTCTTCTTATTATTTATATTTTTATGTTAATCTTACTGGATAAAAGTAAACTAACCTATATATTTTACATATTATTTTACATATATCTATTCTCTCTTTGCCTGTTTTATTTAAGAAAACCAACCCTCTCATCCAACTTTACATCTTACTGGATAAGGAATATCTTCTCTGTGACATGTAAATTTTGTAATAGATGTTAGTTGACTGCAAAACCATAATGCGATAATGTGAGGTAGTCCAATATACTTTTCAGACAATAATCAAAATTCTTTTTACAATAGCCAAAATGATTCTGGATGTCTAAACATACATTCATAATTATGATATCTCTCACAACATTTCATTGATAGATGCCGTCAGAATACATTTAACCTCACTGGGAAGCCAGAAATTAATCACCTGCCCATCAGTTTCTGATGTTTCTCATGAATTTTGCAGTTTTTCTGATTAAAAAAAAAAAAATCTTAAGACAACAAAACAGAAGATCCTTATTGCACATAATCTGTGGTCTCCACTTGTGTAGAAATTGCCAAGTGAGAGGAACAAATGGAGTATTGTATAAAAATATAATCATGTAGAGATTTAGAAAAGTCTTGAGGAAGTCTAACATTCAAAGACCTGTTCAGAGTCCCAGGGGTATAACAGCGCAGTCACACAAGTAGCATTCTAAGGCTAGTCAGAGTCCCGTACCTAATAAATGGCAGAGTCTTGCTTCAGACCTACAAGAGTTAGTGCCTTTGAGTTTTGAAGCTTCAGAGTCTGGCAATGGAATGTGATGGAAATGGGATTGCCTATTGGGTAGCGTTCTAAGTTCTGGAGACCAGCACCACACAACCATAATCCTGGAGAACAGACCTATTAAAACTGTAGTTTGAATAAACTAACTTTTAAGACACAACCATGCCTTCCATCTCAAGGAACTAGTACCTGGATCTCAACAGCGCTGGAGCTGTAAATGTCAGAGTGAGAGAAAAGAAATTTTTTGCGTTCTAGGGTGGAAGCTGAAACATCTATTGTTCTAAAAAGCTCAAATAAATAAATAAATAAATAAATAAATAAATAAATAAAATAAAATAAAAAATAAAATAAAATAAAATAAAATAAAAAATAAAATAAAATAAAATAAAATAAAATAATAATAAAAATAAAAAGCTCAACAACACCAATGACGACCGCAAAGTCCAACAAAAGGCAACAACCTATCTATAGTTTCAGGGAGTGCTTGAACTAGTTGAATTTATCCCAAACATGAGCAAAGTCATCATGAGACGTTAAATATTCTGTTTAATACAGAAAATATTTGGCTTTGCTGTGGGCAAAGCACATTGCGCAAAAGACATTATGATACAATTGCATTTTGCTCTGTCCGGGTAGGCTGGAGAGGAGACACCAGCTCACATCAGGGATGAGAGAACATGGAAAATGAGGAGGCAGGACAGTATTGAGTCCCTATCCAAGAACTCTGTGTCCCAACAGGTGGACCTCCTGTGAGGAAGAACAGAAATGGAAAAGAAAAATGGTAGGTAACATGGTGGCACCGTAATCCTCACGTTTTCAGGAAAGCATGATTAGACACAAGGTGAATAAAGCATGGTCCTCCTGGCTTATAAAATGGAAGGAGAGAACCATAGCAGCAGAGAGTAGGCCAGAGTGGTCAGTGAAGTGACCAGAACAGGCACTTGGAGAGACAAACAGTATCCAAGGTGGGTGGAATGTTCTGGTGCTCCCCAGTGATTTTCAGTCATTTTAAGGCAAGACCAGCCCTCCTGTGATCATGAAGAAAACAAGTCTGTGATGTTAGTTGATACTCTAGGGAAATACAACCAGATACTTCACCCTTCTCCACCCCTACCTCACGAAGGCAGGAGGTACTGGGAATGTCTGGGCTACGGCTGATGCGTCTCCCAAAACCACTTCCCCAAGAAAACATTTACATTGAAATAAGCTCTGGGTACTCGTCTTATGAATTCCACTTTCTCTTTATTCTGCTCAGAAACCCAATCATTCCTGCTGGTTCCAAATTACCACTTTTGTTCAGTTACATGTTTATAGATGACTTCACTCTGCTATTCCTTCATTTATTCTGATCTGATTGTTGGAATTGTTTCCAATCAATGTGCTCCATGTTTTGTTTGGGCCTTTTCTTCCCCCAGTGGGGAGGGCAGTGGGAAAGACAGGAAGGAGCAGGTGTTTGGGGAAAAGTCCCAAATGTATTCAAACTGAAGCTACAGAGTAGGAAAATGTGCACTCCCAGCTTTTTGCATTTTTAATACTTCCATTCAAGAGAAGAGCAATGTTTTTGTTATGCAATTTGCTCAGGCTCCTTTCACTATTTGTCTTGCACAGCAAGACTTCCTTCTTCTCTCACGGAAGTGGTGCGGCCTCCACTTAGTGGTCCTCGAGGACCCCGCACAATACACCGCGTTGCCTTCCAGCCACCCTCCGTGTAATCATCGCTAGATGAATTGCCCAAGCTACAGATGTTTCACTAATTATCTTTTCATCATAACGATGTGCAGTCGCACTTGTATCCCTCCACACCCTCACTCATTACAATGATAATGTCCTCTTCCCTTTCTGCAGCCTCTCCACTCTTCAGGACTCCAGAGCACTCAAGGAAAACAGGACTTGTTTTTCTCCTCCCTGAAATTAGCTCAACGTTCCTGATGCTAAGTTATCATTTACCAAGTGGAACAGCCAAAGAGCCAGAAATGAGAATTTCTTTGATCAAGTCCTCAGGACCCTGACGGTAGGAGTAGTTCCCCTGAAATGGACTTTACCAAACCCAAGCATGATTTTGTTTCAAGGAATTCACAGGCATGGCTTTCTTCACGTAAAACCTGTCCTGCAAGACATAACTTAAGTAAACTCCAAAACTTAGACATGGATTGGACTTGATTAATCCAGTACAGTGAAGTTTAAACTCATACGGCTGGCCTGTTCATAAAGAGAAGGACACACTATGCATCATGGGGGTCACTGTGATATTCAACAGATAGCTTCCTGTTTCATTCATTCTTAATTTCTCCCATTCATAAAGTAGTTACTTCACTTGTTGTTGTTTTCCTACATCACAGGAGCACCATGATGTTTTTGGAGTTCTGCTTACACTGAATTTCTTGCAGTCTCTCAAGAATTCCACACTCTTTTCTTCCTACCCATTCACATTTTAGTCCTCTTGTGCTTCCCACACCTGTACACCCACTGATTCTTCAAGAGTCCTTGTAATATCACCAATCTTTTACTTAGCATCCATCATGAAGGCTTCCAGAGATTTAAAAACCATGTGTGCCATCAAGGAGTTTGTGATAGAGTCAGGGGCAAAAGACACGTGCAAACAAGTAGGCATTAGAAAACGTGTAACCTGAATATAACTAGAGCACCACAATGTTCGTTCTCTCTGTCCCATTGATTCCAAAAGAGTGCAGTCTAACAGAAACTAGACAATTGAAAATAATTCGAAAATAGGTGAGGAGGAGTGGGAGATACAGGCTCCTGGTTATGGAGTCAGGGAGTCACAGGAATAAAAGCTACGGTATAAGAAATATTAAAAGAATCTCAACTATTATGTGGTTCCACGAGAAATTATCTAATCCCAAAGAAGTATGGAATGAGTAACTCCTTGATGAACACCTTCTAACATACTTCCCCATCTACTTATTTATTATATCTATTGCTCACTGTCTTCTCCCACAAGCATGTGAGTTCTATGGAGACATATTTTTGTTCCGCTCACTGAGGTATCTCAGGAATAGAATGATACCTAGCTCACAATAGTCATGCAGTAAATATTTCTTCATTTGTGATCCTTAAGATATCTTCTTCAGGGGAGCCTGGGTGGCTCAGTTGGTTGAGTGACTGGTGACTTCAGCTCAGGTCATGACCTCAGGGCTGTGGGATAGGAGGTGGTCATGTATATGTTGCAAAAATTTAGGGAATAAATAAGTTATATGCATTGGAGGCCAAATTTTTAAGACCTGGAGGCTTGATGTGTGGACTCTGGACCTAAACATGGGGTGGGCTTTGAACAATTTTGAAGATGAGTGTGATACCTTCAAAAATTGGGAATTATTACATTATTTCTAGTATTATTAGGCTTGATTTCTTTGAATGTCTTTTTTCTGGATGGAGACAAAGAGAAAGCTGATAATATTACTGCTTAATAATATTTGCTTTCTCAATCTAATTTTTAAAATAAGGAAAATTCAGTCTACACACAACTCAACATATAGAACATGTAATAAGATGTGTGCATGAATGTGTGTGTGTATTTTTTAAATGCTGTGCCAAAGAAAATGAACAAAAGACATCTCATAATATGTGAGGTTTCAGGGACTTCCTGGTTCTATAAGAAAAACAAAATGTCTTTTGATATTAAGAGCAGTGTTCAGTAACTTAGAATTCCTCACTCTCTTGGGCCATACATCAAACACGAAAATAAAACAATCTCTACTCAGCCTGATTGGCTGATCCATGGGTTCCATGCTTTCCTTAAGCAAACAGAAAAGAGTAAACAGGAAGCTTTAGTTTTAAAAAAATGATATAAATTCAGTAACGGAAGGAAATGCAGGGCAGGTAACAACTGAGAGCGAACAAATGGCGACTACCCAGGCAACACAAAGCAAACAGGCTGTTTTTAAAACTCACATCCACTAATTACCAAATAGCACCTAATTATCACATTTTGAATTTGAAACAGTAAACCAGGACTTAGCAATATAAGGTAGGTATCAGTAGGGTACACCGTACAGAGCAGATGCAAAAAATGGATATGAATTGTGATTGAAAGCCCTCTTTAAAAGCCTTTGCTTTAGACTTAATCCGATTAACTCCTCTCTAGTAGATTGCACTGGTTTTTTGTGTTTTTTTTTTTTCATTTCACTCTTGTTTCTATCATCTCCTTTTACAAGATGACTTTGCAATTTCTCCACTAGAGACAGTTTATTTTCCTGGCCCACGGATGTTGGGTTTGGCCACATCAGTGGAATGTGGGCAGAAGTACTAGTATATCTATTCTGAAACCAGGTTTAGGAGCCGCCTCCGAGTTTCTACTTGCCTCTCTTGCACTTCTGCCATCAGCATAAGAAGAACCTGCCTTGTCCTGACTGTTGGACCAAGGAAAATGTAAAACACCTGGAGCCGACCTTGCCCAGACCAGCAGTTGAGCCATGACCCGCTGGGCTCTGCTGGTCCCAGCCTACCTGCAGATGTGGGAAAAGGAATAAAATGATGTGAACTGAGAATTTTATCCAAGATCTTGACCCCCAAAATCTTCAATAAACTTCCCAAAATTACATTTTATTTTATGTAGCTGGATTCCTTATCAACGGTGGGAAAGCAACTGGGATTGTGAACAGGCTAGAGTGGAGTTGAAAGAGATGCAGCCCACGTGGATAAAAGCAACAGCCAAAAACAGGTGACAGATGAAAATATAGATCTACTCATGATTTTTAGTAAATATACTTTAAGGTAAAAAGTATAATTTGGCGGCTCACTCTAGCGTCTCAATGAATTCTAGCTGTAATTTATAACCTGACGTTGCTGAACGACTACTGAGAATTCTTATTTCTTTCTGAAACATACATTCATTGATTTTCATCATCGTACTGCTGGGAAAAATATTAGACAATTAGATTTGGTGACAATAGGGCAGAATTAGGATTTAGTAATTTAGCACGCTCCCCTTCTACTTCTGCGGAATACTCACCAAGTGCTAAGATCTCCGTATTTCAAGCACGACGGCCTTTTGTAAATGTTTTAGGGTCAATATGAGTGGAGGCAGAGGGAGGACAGAAACGACCGGAAAAGAAGCTGAGACAAATATCTGCCAGCTCTGACTATCTGTCCCTACTTGTCACCGCTGGCCGGCATTTGGGGATAAGGGAAGAGCAGCCAAAGGAGAGCAAGAGGATGGCGGTAAGAACGAGAGAGAGGATGGTAAGCACGAGGGATGCTCTGGGCAGATGGAAACAAGCCTGGCAAATGGTAGGAACAAGTATTTGCTGCTATTGTTTGAGACTGATCAAAAGAGACTGAACCACCCAAAAGAGGAGAGTGGGGACTCTCACTCTCGGTCCCCCTAACGTTCAGGGAGTGCCCTCCAATTTCTCCTCCACGCACTCATTGAAGAGAGAAATGCGGACAGCCCCAGAAGCTTCTATCCTCCACAGCCACCCCTTGCTCCCTCTCACTTGGCTTTGAGATCTTAGCAAGTCACTGGCTCCGCAGGGTAGTTCAATGAAAGAACGGACTGACTCCGGAAACTGAGCTCCAGAGACCCCTCTTTCTACCAAAGGAATTTTCTCCAGCAGGAAGCTCCATTGTTACACAGCCACAGGGTTGTTCCCTGCCCTCTTTCTCTGTAAATATTTGAAGCATTATAGGGGAGGAGTCCCTCTTCACTAGAGCCCTCTCTATGCAGCTTTTGATCTATCTGGTCAGCCTTCACATTCTCTTCTGTGGGATCTTGGAGGCTGGGAGGAGAAAAGCGCAGAAAGAAAGCAAACAAGCCAAACAGTAGTGACAAAGCTACGAACACCTCGAGTTACGAGACCGGAGAGTAAGAATCCGGGTACCGGAGGTACTCTGGCACATTTCTACTTGGAAGTCTTTTCCCCTCAAACTTTTACAATACTGAAGTGCATTTACAATAGTGTTTAATAATATTCGATTCCGCTACAGAAAATAAGCTGCAGAAAGAAGGAAATTCATAAGATAATCACAGATAAATAATATGAGGCATGTCAACTATAGTAGGTAGAGCAGTGTTCACTGAAGGTGGCCAAGAAGCAGCTCATAACCACGACACACTAAACAGATTGAAGGCACCCCAGGCACGAGATAATCTTGAGGTCCTAAATCTACCTCCCATTAATGATCTCCATTCTGGTCCCACATTTTCTCTGCCCATAAATTCAAATAAAATCCATAGCTGCTCATGAGGCTAAACAGCAAGCTACAGCTATCGGCTGGACTAACTTGCCTCTACATCTTTCCTGTGAACATGTACATTGGTCAGATGTACCTCCTTATCTGAGTGAGTCCCCTTGATTAACATTAACTTGCCTCAATAACCACACCATCAGTAGAAAAAGCTGTTGACGGAGAGAAAGCTGGACAGAAAAAGAGACAAAAAACATATGAATATTGCACACCCCAGAATACAGGTAGGATGGTCCTCCCACCCCATTTCACCTTATCCTATGTGGATTAGCTTGTCTTATATTTCCCCTTGCCTCTCACTGTTTATTTTTTCAATGAACAAATACACCGTGATTCAAGTATCTTAATTTTGTCTTTGAGCTTCTCTGTTGTTCTGTGACCTCTGGGATACCTTGCCTCATAATATACTTGGAGGCTGTCTTCGCTTCAAGTAATCAATGTAGTTTCCCACAAAACCAAATAATACTTTACACTATTTTGTGCATATGCTACTTATATGTATACTATATGCACAAGAGGGGTCCATGTATGTTTGTGTAACCTTCCTTGTGTGGCCAACAGGAGTTTGGTTCAACTCCCGAGTATATCTGCGTTTTATGGATGTATGTAAAACAATCGAGTGTGTAGGAGCACCTGGGTGGTTCAGTCAGCTAAGCATCTGGCATCTGATCAGGTCCTGATCCTAGGGTCCTGGGATAGAGCCCCACATCAGGCTCTCTGCTCCGTGAGGAGTCTGCTTTTCCCTCTCCCTCCCCTTCTGCCTCTCCCCCTGCTCATGCTCTCTTTTACTCTCTCTCTCAAATAAATAAATAAAATCTTTTAAAAAAAATACAATAGGTTGTATAAAAATGTGAGATTGGCAAAGCAAGTTTTTGAGTAAATGGGTCTCAGTCTGCTGTGAATAAACAGCATAGAGGCCACTAGACAGAGGCCATCCTGAAATCCCTCAAATCCCCTATAAATAGTGTCTATATATTTTAAGACTCAGGGACCAATCACGTTCTCTGTGAAGACTTTAATGACATCCTCAAACAGTCCTTTCCTCCCTTTTACTTCCATAGTACAATCTACTACAGTACTGTCTCCATTATAACACAACTAATATCTCTCCAGACGATGAGTTCTAGAGGGGATAAACAGTACTTATTTTTATCTTCCCTGTTCATAGAATAGGATGCAGCACACAGTAGATTCTCAATAAATATTTTCTCCAATGGTTAAATGCTAATCTACTCTCTGAACTCAGTCAATAAGTATGGTGGGGGGATAATCAATATGTAATACATAATACAATGTGTAATCAGTACAGATAGGGACAGAGTTGTCTCTGCAGGAACTACAAACAGATCTGGACACCTACAGCCCTCTGAGAAAAGAGGCAGTTCCCTACCTCACTCCTTCCTTCATCACCCAAACACATACTATTGAGTGAAAATGCCAAACTTGGTAGATGCAGTGAGTTAGTTTAGGATGGAAGGGAGTTAGTTCAACACAGTAGATATTAAAAATACACTTAAGTATGATGTAGAAAGGCTCAAAAGAACACCTGCACCTACATGATATGACAGGAGTATAGTAAATATGGTAGTATAGTTGGATGGATCTGTAACTCCTAAAGGACCTCAAGCCCTACAGAGGTTCTTCCTAACACTGTGGTCCAGGATAGAGGATCTGGAACTCTTGGAAGACCCCAAGCTCCACAGAATTCCTATAGCACCATGCATAGTACAGAAGAGATCTGAAGCTCCAAAAAGACACCAACTTCTATTTAATTTCTCACAGCACAGAAGAGTAAAGATAGCTAGATGGAGCTCCGTGATAGGTGAGGCTGTAATGGCTTTACAAGGAACCTCAAGCATCCCCAAAAGGAACTAAGATGTTCCCCATATTTCAAGAGTAGATGTGCTTTTAAACATGGGGGTTCCATAAAGGTTTTGCCGTCTTTGTAAGGCACCATGAAAGTTGATGTGATGTGGACCACGTGAGCTTAATGCCAGCTGGGTCCCTAGGTCTTCAGGGGCTAAAGTCAGGATGAACACAAATACACCCAAGTGCTATATATCGCAGTAGAACCAGCAAGGACAGGTAATGATAAATGAAGACCAGATGCCACCTTTTCCCAGAAACAGAGCAGTGCTATACAAGTTGTTTCCTCAGGTCTCCATCTTCTCAGGATGAGGATGAGTGGAGGAAATGGGATTGACTGAGAAAGCTCAGAAGTCACTGACATTAATCTGAGAGGAGCAAAATTGAATTCCTACCACTAGGCCAAATAGCTATTCACATAGAAATTAACTTCATTATATGAAAATTTTACAAGAAGGTATTTTGATACACTTGAAGTAACTGGCCTTTAAAATCCATACCCTTTATACATATTTCAAGTACGTACTATGTGCAAAGCACTGTGCTGGGTGCCTGGGGATACAATGCTGGGTCAGACATCATCTTTAAATGAGTCTAGTTTGAGCAATAATGAGGTCACATAAAGTGACTCTCAACCTCAGGTGATTTACAAAGAGACTCCAATGGCTCTAAAGAGATTCACGAAGGGAAGAAATCATTTGGACATTGCATATTCAGGGAAGCTTCATGAAGAAGAGTGGATTTGGAGGAACAACAATGAAATTTCAATATTCCGAGTGTCCTTTAAGACTTTAGTAAAGCACTTAAATTTATAAGGATCAGACTTGTACAAGCAGGTGACAAATAATCGCTTGATTTAATGTTGCCTTGTGTAAAGCACGATCACCCACGTGTTGGCTTGAGCCATTGTGAAATCACCATTTTTGATGTCTACATAATGAAGCAGGAGAGGCAGAAATAGCATCTAGAGCCAGAGGCCTTGAACTGAGCACTGCAGCACCAACAATCAAGTGAACAACTGAAGATAAACTTTAAGGCTTTCACCTCAGGTTTCCATTCTTTGCTTCCTCTCAATTGCACCAGAGGTAACTAAGAGACTGTCACATTCCTGCAACCTTGGAAGTTCTTACCACTTGAATGAGACTTGAAACAGGCCCAGCAGACAAAGAAGGTTACTCTGCAAAGGCCACAGTACATGGCAGAGACCAAGTTAGGAATAAACTAGGAAAATGCCAGCACAGAGACTCATGTGATCCTCAGTGGTATCAGTCATAAGATCAGAAACAAGGAAGAGAACATACACCAGGCAAACCAGTTGACAATGTTCTTTAAAAGTTGATTCAGTGTTTAATTAATTCTCTGAACCACTTGGCTATCAAAATGAATAAGTAAGAGATAAAAATAGAAACTAGGGAGGAAAGATGAAACTTCTCAGCTGTACTCTAAAACACGCTAAATGCAAGACCATGAACAAGTGCTTCTGCTTTTCTGGGTCTGTTTCCTTGATTATCTGAAGAAAATTAACTGAATGGTTTCCATGTTCCCTTCCAGATACAGAAGTTTAACAGAATCCCAGTACAAATAAAAGGAGTAAAAAAATAACTTAAAAAATAATCTAGGAGAGGAAGGGAGCAAAAAAGGGGGGGAGGGGTAGAGTGAAATAAGGGAGGGTAAAATAGTTTTCTTCTATTGCCTGTATAAAGATTTCATTTGTAACATGAAGTTTGCTATACATTCTTACCCATGATGTATTCCTGATCCCATTATCAAAGACCTAAATCCAATGCCTTGCAACCCAACACACACTGACAAAATGTGGTTGGTGAAATAGAGAAGAATCTAGGCATTTCTCATCAAAGTGGATGTTTTATCTCAAAGGAAGACTGTAGTCACAAAGTTGAGCATGGTATATAATATTCTTGAGAAATACGTGCAATAATTTTTTATCAAACCTATATTATTTCATTTTGGTTTTGCTTTACCTGGATCATTGATTCCAACTACACTTGGTCTTAAGCACATAAAAGCTAACCTCTGTTACCTATACTTCTCATTTTATTCACCAAATGGTGTATCACTACATACGGATGTCTTCTCGTTTAGAAAATTCTCAATTGCTCGGAAAAGACAGTAAAATATGTCTTTGTTTAAAACTTCTAAAATGTTTATACTATTTTTAAACACCATTCTTGAGCCATGTATAGACCACACAGGCATTCTTTTATTCCACCAATTCTTTTATTCTCTAAAAGCACTAATATAGCTATAAAAGAACCGGAGAATCTAACATTATTATATCAGCTTCAGGTTGGGGTGACAACTTACCATGAAGTCCTACTAAATTCACAGGTATGAAACAGACCTATCACATTCCCCTAATGTGGGAGCTCATATTCAGTGATACATTTATCATGCAAATAAAAAATCTCCAAATACATATGTTTAATTTATCATGCACAATTTAAAATATATAATACATCCTTTACCTCTTTGGTTAGGTTTATTCCTAGGTATATTATGCTTTTGGGTACAATTGTAAATGGGATTGACTCCTTAATTTCTCTTTCTTCAGTCTCATTGTTAGTGCCACTGACTTCTGGGCGTTAATTTTGTATCCTGCCATGTTGACGAATTGCTGCATGAGTTCTAGCAATCTTGGGGTGGAGGCTTTGGGGTTTTCTTTTTTTTTATAATAAATTTATTTTTTATTGGTGTTCGATTTACCAACATACAGAATAACACCCAGTGCTCATCTCGTCAAGTGCCTCCCTCAGTGCCCATCACCCATTCACCCCCACCCCCCGCCCTCCTCCCCTTCCACCACCCCCAGTTCGTTTCTCAGAGTTAGGAGTCTTTATGTTCTGTCTCCCCTTCTGATATTTCCCACACATTTCTTCTCCCTTCCCTTATATTCCCTTTCACTATTATTTATATTCCCCAAATGAATGAGAACATACAATGTTTGTCCTTCTCCGATTGGCTTACTTCACTCAGCATAATACCCTCCAGGTCCATCCACGTTGAAGCAAATGGTGGGTATTTGTCGTTTCTAATGGCTGAGGAATATTCCATTGTATACATAGACCACAGCTTCTCTATCCATCATCTGTCGATGGACATCGAGGCTCCTTCCACAGTTTGGCTATTGTGGACATTGCTGCTATAAACATCGGGGTGCAGGGGGCCCAGCGTTTCACTGCATCTGTATCTTTGGGGTAAATCCCCAGCAGTGCAATTGCTGGGTCGTAGGGCAGGTCTATTTTTAACTCGTTGAGGAACCTCCACACAGTTTCCAGAGTGGCTGCACCAGGTCACATTCCCACCAACAGTGTAAGAGGGTTCCCTTTTCTCCGCATCCTCTCCAACATTTGTGGTTTCCTGCCTTAATTTTCCCCATTCTCACTGGTGTGAGGTGGTATCTCATTGTGGTTTTGATTTGTATTTCCCTGATGGCCAGTGATGCGGAGCATTTTCTCATGTGCATGTGGCCATGTCTATGTCTTCCTCTGTGAGATTTCTCTTCATGTCTTTTGCCCATTTCATGATTGGATTGTTTGTTTCTTTGGTGTTGAGTTTAATAAGTTCTTTATAGATCTTGGAAACTAGCCCTTTATCTGATCTGTCATTTGCAAATATCTTCTCCCATTCTGTAGGTTGTCTTTGAGTTTTGTTGACTGTATCCTTTGCTGTGCAAAAGCTTCTTATCTTGATGAAGTCCCAATAGTTCATTTTTGCTTTTGTTTCTTTTGCCTTCGGGGATGTATCTTGCAAGAAGTTACTGGGGCCGAGTTCAAAAAGGGTGTTGCCTGTGTTCTCCTCTAGGATTGTGATGGAATCTTGTCTCACATTTAGATCTTTCATCCATTTTGAGTTTATCTTTGTGTCTGGTATAAGAGAATGGTCTAGTTTCATTCTTCTGCATGTGGATGTCCAACTTTCCCAGCACCATTTATTGAAGAGACTGTCTTTCTTCCAGTGGATAGTCTTTCCTGCTTTGTTGAATATTAGTTGACCATAAAGTTCAGGGTCCACTTCTGGGTTCTCTATTCTGTTCCATTGATCTATGTGTCTGTTTTTGTGCCAGTACCACACTGTCTTGATGACCACAGCTTTGTAGTACAACCTGAAATCTGGCATTGTGATGCCCCCAGATATGGTTTTGTACAAAAAGCCCACAGCAAATATCATTCTCAATGGGGAAGCACTGGGAGCCTTTCCCCTAAGATCAGGAACAAGACAGGGATGTCCACTCTCACCACTGCTATTCAACATAGTACTGGAAGTCCTAGCCTCAGCAATCAGACAACAAAAAGACGTTAAACACATTCAAATTGGCAAAGAAGAAGTCAAACTCTCCCTCTTCGCAGATGACATGATACTCTACATAGAAAACCCAAAAGCCTCCACCCCAAGATTGCTAGAACTCATACAGCAATTTGGTAGCGTGGCAGGATACAAAATCAATGCCCAGAAGTCAGTGGCATTTCTATACACTAACAATGAGACAGAAGAAAGAGAAATTAAGAAGTCAATCTCATTTACAATTGCACCCAAAAGCATAAGATACCTAGGAATAAACCTAACCAAAGTGGTAAAGGATCTATACCCTAAAAACTACAGAACGCTTCTGAAAGAAATTGAGGAAGACACAAAGAGATGGAAAAATATTCCATGCTCATGGATTGGCAGAATTAATATTGTGAAAATGTCAATGTTACCCAGGGCAATTTACACGTTTAATGCAATCCCTATCAAAATACCATGGACTTTCTTCAGAGAGTTAGAACAAATTATTTTAAGATTTGTGTGGAATCAGAAAAGACCCCAAATAGCCAGGGGAGTCTTTGGGGTTTTCTACGTACAGTATCATGTCATCTGCGAAGAGGGAGAGTGTGACTTCTTCTTTGCCAATTTGAATGCCTTTAATGTCTTTTTGTTGTCTGATTGCTGAGGCTAGGACTTCCAGTACTATGTTGAATAGCAGTGGTGAGAGTGGACATCCCTGTTGTGTTCCTGATCTTAGGGGAAAGGCTCCCAGTGCTTCCCCATTGAGAATGATATTTGCTGTGGGCTTTTCGTAGATGGCCTTTAAGATGCTGAGGAATGTTCCCTCTATTCCTACACTCTGAAGAGTTTTGATCCAGAACGGATGCTGTATTTTGTCAAATACTTTCTCTGCATCTATTGAGAGGATCATATGGTTCTTGTTTTTCTTCTTGTTGATATGATCAATCACATTGATTGCTTTACAAGTGTTGAACCAGCCTTGCATCCCGTGGATAAATCCCACTTGGTCATGGTGAATAACCTTCTTAATGTATGTTGGACCCTATTGGTTAGTATCTCATTAAGAATTTTTGCATCTGTGTTTATATTTCTCCTTTTTGGTGGGGTCTTTGTCTGGTTTTGGGGTTAAGGAGATGCTGACCTCATAGAACGAGTTTGGAAATACTCCATCCCTTTTTATCTTTTGGAACAGCTTTAGTAGAATAGGTATGGTTTCTTCTTTAAACATTTGATAGAATTCCCCTGGGAAGCCATCTGGCCCTGGACTTTTGTGTCCTGGGAGGTTTTTGATGACTGCTTCCATTTCCTGCCTCGTTATCGGCCTGTTCAGGGTTTCTACTTCTTCCAGTTCCAGTTTTGGTAGTTTGTGGTTTTCCAGAAATGCGTCCATTTCTTCTAGATTGCCTAATTTATTGGCATATAGCTGCTCATAATATGTTTTTAAAATCATTTGTATTTCCTTGGTATTGGTGGTGATCTTTCCTTTTTTCATTCATGATTTTACTAATTTGAGTCTTTTTTGTTTTTAATAAGACTGGCTAATGGTTTATCTATCTTATTAATTCTTTCAAAGAACCAACTCCTGGTTTTGTTGATCTGTTCCACAGTTCTGGTCTTGATTTCACTGAGTTCTGCTCGAATCTTTATTAACTCTCTTCTTCTGCTGGGCAAAGGTTTTATTTGCTGTTCTTTCTCCAGTTCCTTCAGGTGCAAGGTTAGCTTGTGTATTTGAGTTCTTTCCAGTTTTTTTGAGGGATGCTTGTATTGCAATGTATTTCCCTCTCAGGACTACTTTTGCTGTATCCCAAAGATTTTGAATGGTTTTATCTTCATTCTCGTTAGTTACCATGAAACTTTTTAATTCTTTTCTAATTTCCTGGTTGACCCTTTCATCTTTTAGGAGAATGGTCTTTAACCTCCATGTGTTTGAATTTCTTCCAAATTTCTTCTTGTGATTTAGTTCTAGTTTCAAAGCATTATGGTCTGAAAATATGCAGGGGACAATCCCAATCTTTTCATATTGGTTGAGACCTGATTTGTGACCCAGTGTGTGGTCTATTCTGAAGAAAGTTCCATGTGCACTTGAGAAGAATGTGTATTCAGTTGCGTTTGGATGTAAAGTTCTGTAAATATCTGTGAAATCCATCTGGTCCAGTGTATCATTTAAAGCTCTTGTTTCTTTGGAGATGTTGTGCTTAGAAGACCTGTCATTTTCAGAAAACGCCATGTTAAAGTCTCCCAGTATAAGTGTATTATTATTTATGTATGTCTTAACTTTGGTTATTAATTGATTGATATACTTGGCAGCTCCCACATTAGGGGCATAAATATTCATGATTCTTAGGTCTTCTTGTTGGATAGATCCTTTAAGTATGATATAGTGTCCCTCTTCATCTCTTACTACAGTCTTTGGGATAAAGTTTAGTTTATCTGATATAAGGATGGCTACCTCTGCTTTCTTTTGGGGACCATTTGAATGGTAAATGATTCTCCAACCTTTTATTTTCAGGCTGTAGGTGTCCTTAGGTCTAAAATGAGTCTCTAGTAGACAGCAAATAGATGGGTCTTGCTTTTTCAATCCAGTCTGAAACCCTGTGCCTTTTGATGGAATCATTAAGCCCATTCACGTTCAGAGTTACTACTGAAAGATATGAATTTAGTGTCATCATAATACCCATTCAGTCCCGTTTTTGCAGATTGTTTCCTTGGACTTCCTCTTTCTTTTACAGAGACCCCCTTAATATTTCTTGCAGAGCTGGTTTGGTGGTCACATATTCCTCCAGAAATTGAGGAAGACACAAAGATATGGAAAAATATTCCATGCTCATAGATTGAAAGAATTAATATTGTGAAAATGTCAATGCTACCCAGGGCAATTTGCATATTTAATGCAATCCCTATCAAAATACCATAGACTTTCTTCAGAGAGTTGGAACAAATCATCTTAAGATTTGTGTGGAATCAGAAAAGACCCCGAATAGCCAGGGGAATATTAAAAAAGAAAACCAGAGCTGGGGGAATCACAATGCCAGATTTCAAGTTGTACTACAAAGCTGTGGTCATCAAGACAGTGTGGTACTGGCACAAAAAACAGACACATAGATCAATGGAACAGAATAGAGAACCAGAAATGGCCCTCAACTCTATGGTCAACTAATATTCAACAAAGCAGGAAAGACTATCCACTGGAAAAAAGACAGTCTCTTCAATAAATGGTGCTGGGAAAGTTGGACATCCACATGCAGAAGAATGAAACTAGACCATTCTCTTATACCAGACACAAAGATAAACTCAAAATGGATGAAAGATCTAAATGTGAGACAAGAGTCCATCAAAATCCTAGAGCAGAACACAGGCAGCACCCTTTTTGAACTTGGCCACAGCAACTTCTTGCAAGATACATTTATGAAGGCAAGGGAAACAAAAGCAAAAATGAATTATTGGGACTTAAGATAAAAAGCTTCTGAACAGCAAAAGAAACCATCAACAAAACTCAAAGACAACCTACAGAATGGGAGAAGATATTTGCAAATGACAGATCAGATAAAGGGCTAGTTTCCAAGATCTATAAAGAACTTATGAAACTCAACAGCAAAGAAACAAACAATCCAATCATGAAATGGGCAAAAGACATGAACAGAAGTTTCACAGAGGAAGACATAGACATGGCCAACACTCACATGAGAAAATGCTCCGCATCACTTGCCATCAGGGAAATACAAATCAAAACCACAATGAGATCCCACTTCACACCAGTGAGAATGGGGAACATTAACAAGGCAGGAAACAACACATGTTGGAGAGGATGTGGAGAAAGGGGGACCCTCTGCACTGTTGGTGGGAATGTGACCTGGTGCAGCCACTCTGGGAAACTGTGTGGAGGTTCCTCAAAGAGTTAAAAATAGACCTGCCCTACGACCCAGCAATTGCTCTGCTGGGGATTTACCCCAAAGATACAGATGCAGTGAAACGCCAGGACACCTGCACCCCGATGTTTATAACAGCAATGTCCACAGTAGCCACACCATGGAAGGAGCCTCGGTGTCCATCAACAGATGAATGGATAAAGAAGCTGTGGTCTGTGTATACAATGGAATATTACTCAACCATTAGAAACAACAAATACCCACGATTTGCTTCAATGTGGATGGAACTGGAGGGTATTATGCTGAATGAAATAAGTCAATCGGAGAAGGACAAACATTATATGGTCTCACTCATTCTGGGAATATAAAAAATAGTGAAAGGGAATAAAGGGGAAAGGAGAGAAAATGAGTGAAAATATCAGTGAGGGAGACAGAACATGAGAGACTCCTAACTCTGATAAACGAACAAGGGGTGGTGGAAGGGAGGTGGGAGGGGGGTGGAGGTGACTGGGTGACGGGCACCGAGGGGGGCATTTGACGGCATGGGCACTGGGTAATATGTTATATGTTGGCAAACTGAACTCCAATTAAAAATAAATAAATAAATAAATAAATAAATAAATAAATAAATAAATAAAAAAAATAATATATAATGCATATATCTTATTAATATACATTTATATTATAAATAATATATATAAATATTCTAAAAATAAATGTGTCCTGATTATTATGCCAGAATCTGTGAAGGATACTAAGTTAAATAAGGCATAATGCCCAAGATCAGGAAACTCACAAACTGCTTAAAGAGATAAGACTGTAGGATCACTTTTCTTTTCTATATGAAGGGGTTTGTTTTAAGATTTTATTTATTTATTTGAGAGAAAGAATGAGCAGAGAGAGGAGCAGAGGGAGAGGGAGAAGTAGATTGCCCACCAAGCAGGGAGCCTGAGGCAGGACTTCATCCCAGGAAGTTGGGATCATAACCTGAGTCAAAGGCAGACACTTAACTGACTGAGCCACCCAGGTGCCCCTCTATATGAAGTATTAATAAAAATAACAGTTAACACTGATTATTCACTATGTAGAAACCACTTTTGCATGACATTTAAATGTATTGAGTTTTTTAATTGACACAATAATCTCCTATGGTAGGTGCCATTATTAAATTCATTTTATAAATAAGAAAAGTAGTTTAAAAAGTATTTATAAGATGTTTTATGTAATCCTTGTGATAACCACAAAGCAAAAATCTACAGTAAATTCACAAAAAATAAAAAGAAGGGATTAAAACATACCACTATGGAAAATCATCAATTCACAAAAAAAAAGACAGCAAAAGAGGAAAATCCCTGAGAGATCTGCACACTGGAATTATAATACATTGGTGAAAGAAACTGAAGAAGACACAAATAGTGGAAAAATATTCTGTGGTTATGAATTCTAAAAATTAATATAGTTAAAATGTCCATACTGTCCAAAGCCATTTACAGATTCAATACAATGCCTATCAAAGCTCCAATGGCATCTTACACAAAAATAGAAAAACAATCCTAAAGTTCAAACAAAACCACAAAAAAACCCAAATGAACAAAGCAATCCTGAGTAAGAACAAAGTTGGAGACATATGTTTCTTGATTTTAAGCTTTATTATAAAGCTATTGTAATCAAAATAGTATGGTACTGGTGTAAAAACAAACATATAGACCAATGGAACATAATCAAGAATTCAGAAATAAACCCATCATAAACAGTCAACTAATATTTGACAAGGAAGCCAAAACACTCAATGAAACTTCAGCTGAAACTTAATGAACTCTCCAAAAAATGATGCCCAGAAACTGGATAATCACACACAAAAGAATAAAATTGGACCCTTACCTTATACTATACACAAAAATTAACTCAAAATGAATTAAGACTTAAACATAAGATCTAAAACTCTAAAACTAGAAAAAAAGGAGAGGAAGCTCCTTGATATTAGTCTTGGGAATGATTTTTTGTGCGTGATACCAAAAGCACAAGCAACAAAAGCAAAAATAAACAAGCGAGACTACATCAAACTAAAAAGCTACTGCACTGGAAAAATTACAAAGCAACCTATGCAATGGGAGAAAACAATTGTAAGCCATCTATCAGGCAAGGGGTTAATATCCAAAATTCATCCAACTCAATAGCAAAATAAACCAAACAATGCAATTTAAAAATGCAATGAGGACTTGAATAGGTATTTTTCCAAATACATACAAATGGCCAGTAGATACACGAAAGAGGCTCAACATAACCAATCACCAAGAAAATGCAAATCAAAAGCACAATGAGATATTACCTCACATCTATTAAAATAATGATTATCAAAAAGACAAAAGATAATGAGTATTGTGAAGGATGGTGAGAAAAGGGAACCTTTGTGCACTGTAGATGGGAATATAAATTGCTGCAGCCACCACGGAAAACAGAATGGAGGTTCCCCCAAAAAATTACAAACAGGGAAACCTGGGTGGCATAGTCTGTTGAACGTACAGCTCTTGGTTTCAGCTCAGGTCATGATCTCAGGATCATGGGATCGAGCCCTGTGTCAGGCTCCAGGCTCAGCAGAGCGTCTACTTGAGGTTCTCTCTCCTCTCCCCGTGCTCCGCCCCCCAACTCTGTGCTCTCTCTAAAATAACTAAATAAATCTTTTTTAAAAAATTAAAAACATCTACCATATGATGCAGCAATCCCACTTCTGGGTATGCATCCAAAGAAAATAAAATCAGAATATTGAAGAGATAGCTGCACTCCCATGTCCACTGCATTGCAGCACTATTCACCACGGCCAAGATGTGGAGAAACCTAGGCGTCTGCTGAGAGATGAATGGATAAAGGAAATGTGGTGCGTGTGTTTGTGTGTGTGTATTATATATGTGTGTGTATAATGTGGGTGCTTATATAGGTAATAATACACATACACACAATGGAATGTGATTCATCCATAAAAAGAAGAAACCCTGCCTTTTGCAATTGCATGGATGGAACTTGAGGGCATTAGGATAAGTAAAATAAGTCAGACAGAAAAATACAAATACTGTATGTTCTCACTTACATGTGAAATCTAAGAAAGCCAAACTCAGAGAAATAAAAAGTACAGTGGTGGTTCCCAAGGCTAGGGGGTGGAGGGAAAGGGTGAAGTGGTCAACAGGACAAACTTCCAGCTAAAAGATGAATAAGTTCTGGGGATCTCACATACAGAATAGTAACTGTAGTTAACAAAACTATATTAAATACTTCAAAGTTGCTAAGAGAGTAAATCTCCAGTGTTATCACCACACCCCAAAAATAAATAAATAAATAAATAAATAAATAAATAAATAAATAAATAAATAAATGAAATATATGAGGGGGATGGAAATATTAACCAACTTTATTATGGTTCACAATACATATGTATATCAAATCATCACATTATATACCTTAAACTTACTTACATGACAAAAATATCTCAATAAAGCTGAAAAATAAACAGGAAAAATGGAGTACAGAAAGGGTATGTAAATCTCACCCACATAAAAGTCAGAGTCAGAATTCCAAGCAGGACATTTGTCACCCACTGTGCTATAGTGCATTATTACAACACCAGACGACAGTACAAACGGGGGCACAAGGCAGTCGATTATTATTAGCAGATGAATGGTACAAATAATACTATGCCGTTAAGGATACTCTGACATCTGAGGAGTCCCTGCTATAATCCAGGTTTCACGCAATCCAGAGCCAAGACTGTGAATATTCATGCTTTATGCTGTAGGTTTTACACCAATGGTTTAATGTTTGAAACCACCTACTTTATGCAGAGCCTCAGTGACTCACTTCATAAAATAAATTCCTTGTGTGTCGAATGCCAGGAACCCAAAATTTATATCATTGCTCATTAATATAGTGAAGATTTTACCAAAAGCATTCTCTCAAAGTCTGCTGCACCTCAAGAGGGGAAAAAGAACCCATTCAAAGCACGGCCCTTCTGTTTAGTTCTACCTTGACCTATGTCACACTTCATCCTACGACTGGAATCACTGAAGAATTCATGCTCCGCGTACCCATCGAGATCTACAGTTAAAACAGCAAGCCTTCCCTATGCTGTTCCCTTCTGCCATTTTCAATGCAAATCTACCTTTTAGTCAAAGCCAAGTATCTGTCTTGACTAAAGTCTTACTAAATTGAATCTTTACATTGTTCTTAGAAGCAGAGCAAAGAGTGGAAACACACAGGGAGCGTTGGTCCTAAAGTCCTCCACAGTCCTGAAACTGCAATCGTTTAAATAGTCTTATTTCTCCAAAATGAAATAGAACGTTTAAGAGAAATGGAAAATTTAATTCACTGTGAAGAGCCTAATTAGCTTTGGAGATAAGAACTAAAGGTTTGTGTGTGTTTTGCCAGCCTGCCCTATAATCTCCCAGGCTACTCAGACAGATCATTAAATAAATCCATCAGCAGTTGATTTTTTGGCCCCACAAAAGTGACCAGTGGCTCTGCTCCGGCCAAACCAATAAATAATCAATTTGAGATCGACATAATTCCCAGGAGCCACGATCCCATCACAATGTTTCTAGCAACCTCTTTACCTAAGAGAGCTCTGCATACTTTGGTCCAGGGTCTCAGCTCGCCCTTTCCTTTGTGGACCAGTGCAAGCCCCACCTCGTACACGAAGGGCTTCATGACTGCCCCACTGCAGGGGACCCACTCTACTCTGGACCTCTGGGGTATTTGTTTTCTGCATCTCTCACCTTTGGCTGTTCTATATTCAGACCAGAATACACCTCACCTGGGCACACGATGTTTTTGCTGTGAGTTCCTTTGTATCCTTAAGCTCAGTTAGGACAGTGATTTGCACATCGGAGGTGCTCACAGAGCCCTCTTTTTTAAGCAGAATTCATTGAGAGTCTCAGCAGTATTCTTAAGGACTTCATTAAGATACGATACCACACCTCACAAGGTGGTGGAATTGTGAGGCCTCGGTGTGCTCCAGAGGCAATGGGGGAATTTTCTGGGGTAAAATGGCAAACCCCACATTCTTTAGTCCCTAATAGTTGAGCAGGTTCATCCTCAACACTTTTAAAATTTCACAGATCTCCGGTTCCCCCTCTAAGGAAGGTTCTATATGAGAATGTTCCCCCAAGGAAAAGAGTGGGTAGAAAGAGTATCTAGGGCTTGGGCCGGGTTTTACAATCACAGTCAGGGTAAGAGTAAGAATGGCTTTGATTTCAAGTGACAGGAAACCAATGTCAACCAAATAAAGGGAAAAGAGGGGGAACTTTTATAAGAATTCTTAGTATTCCCATGAGAATCAAAGTCTGTGGAGCAGCCACCATCGGTCCTTTAAATGCCAGGATTTCCCTCTCCGCTTCTCGGGGCTCATCGTTGCTCCCCTCCACGTCTGCTTCCCCCCTCTCTCTCCCGCTGTCCCTTCTTTCACCCTGACTTTCACACCCTCTCAACTGCCCTCTCTGTTTCTCTTGTCCATATGGCAGTAAACTTGGCCACCAGCAGCTCTGGAACGTCACATCTTACAGCTTCAGTTGTCAGACAGGTCGTTGAAGATGTTTCTCCGTTTTAGCCCAAAGTCTCAGAATATGATGCTAATTGGTTCGGTTTATATCACACGCCCAAATCTGGAACTAGGGACTATAGTCAGGAGATAAAGTCACATCGTCCAAAATGGCTACCCCACAGAAGTGGGGGTAAATCAGAAAAAGGAGGGAGGGGACCCGAGAAGAAACAAAGTATTCCACGTGGTAGCCTTGGCCCTTGGCAGTTTTCAGACCTCCAAGAGCCGCCCCCCTACACCTTTTGCTAATTCCTTGTCTGTTACAGTTTGCAATGAAACCAATGCCCAAGTGTCTTCACCAGCAAATAAGGGAGTTTCAGGCATCCTAAAAGGACACAGCGGTCATATGTTCCTACAGAGAGATATATTCAACTTCCATTTAAGTCACAGTGGAGAAGTCCTGACTCCATAGAAGAACACTGATTAAATAATTGGCTAAATCCCGGTGATAGTTACATAAATTTATGGTATGTCAAGAAAATAGTCTGCAGCCACCACGCTTCTAAAGAAGTTGGAATCACAGGCAACAATGCTCACCATAAAAGTTGCAATGAAAAAAACCAAAGCGTAGACCTCACACAGCATAATTCCAAATACACAATATGTATTTTGGAAATATTCCAGTAGAGCAATAGTTATACAGGAACGGCAAGACTACAATTTTTGTCTTCTTCTTTATATTCTCTCCATGTTTTCTAGATTTTTTTCTACCAAAAACTATATTACTTTATGATCAGAAAGGTGAAGGGATTAAAAAAAAAAAAAAAAAAAAGAAAGTGAAGGGATAAAGACCTTATTAAGGGCTCGTTGAAGGCTCTGATATGTGCCGCTCCAGGCTGGGCTGCTCCGTACGCACCCAGGGAGATAGGGGTGCGCAGGTCTGCTGTTCTCCTGGTTATCAGCGCTGGTTAGCCTGTTGGTGAACCCAGAGACTTGCCAGGAAATGTACTCAGTGGCTGGGGATGAAGAGAAGACCTAAGGAAAGGGGGAAGTCTGAAAACGGGTCAAGCACTCACTGCAAGTCCCATATACAGGCATTCCCACCTCCCAGACACACTGTGACCCCAGGCCTGCCGCACAGACACCCGCAACCCAGCATCTCCTCTGCGGATCAATCCCACATAGCCTTGCTCTACTCACCGTGTCCCTATTGAAACAAACAAACCAAAAAACCATCCAGCTGCTTTCCTTTCCTATAGCCTTGCCCACGCCCCTAATCACAGAACCGGATCAAGGGAACCACTTTTAGACCAGCTGCAGTGAAGACAAAGGCTCAGGCCAGGCTCCAGCCAGGTCTAGCGGACATTTCTAACTGGCCTTACAATTCCCTACCCTTAAGTATCCCGAGGATCAAACACTCCCCGTGGGTCTGTGATCCGGCATTTGGATTAGCCGTATCAGCTTAACTTTTAACAAGGAAAAAAAAAAAAATCAAAGCTAAAAGCCTACAAATTCTGGGAGTCTGTTAAGTTCAAGGGAACTCTCCAAATTTATAATCCAGGTCAGTTTTGATAATCACAGAGTCCTACGCCCTGACGGAGGAGTGAACATTGGAATGATGAAGATTCCTTCTTGTGTTTACCGATGGACACTCAGGTGACCTCTGTGCCCCCCGGTCTTTCAAACTGGAGAGCATTCGCCAACCAGGTCAATTACCCTGTTCCCTGGTCTGCGGAAGGAGCTTTGAAAAATGTTGTTGTCACTGTGTCAGATCAAGTGGAGAGGAGCAGAAATATGACTTGGGAGTCTCCAAAGGTATTAGGCAGCAGGTTAGGTAGAAATTAAATTCCATTTGCTGGGATTCCATAGAACGCCCTGAGAGAGCAAAAATGTTCGATTGCCTCTATTAGTGCTGGATTTATGGTTCAACATGAAGATCGAATTAAGAAAAAAAAAAATATCAAACTTGATGTTCTAAATAGCTCTTTAAATTCAAGATCCTCAGCCGTGTGCTTCGGCATCTGATCTGGCCTCACTGAACCCAGAGTCTCTCCGGGACTAATCTGGTGAGTTCACTACTGTTGAGCCAGTTTCTACCCGGGGACTGTCATCACGCCAGCCCTTCGCTTAGACCAGACCGGGTTTGACCACCCATGAAGCAAGTGTGGACTCCGGGGCCCACCCCCAGGGGCCTCCCAAGTGCAGCCCACCAGCGGCTCCAGCACCCCGTCCCCCCCACACCTGGGATGGCCCTTCTCTGTCCTACAGACAAGTCCCACCTGGCCCCAGCGTCTGGCCTTTCTCGGGCCTGGTTCCCTCCACTCCAAGCACCAGAATCTACTCTCAGTGCCCCGCAAGCCCTGCCTCTTCCTAATCCTTCCTTGGCCTCCCAGGCCTTGTGAGCCTCACCCTCCTCGGAATTCCTAGAACCCCGACCGTCCTGACAATCCACGATCACGGGGAACCCGCCACCGCCTGGGCTCTAGGCCTGTTACTTTGCAGTATTATTTCATCTCATCCTCCGAGAACCTTGTCAAGGAGGCAAGTGGGGTGCTGACACCTCAGCTCCTCTGGGCCGGAGCTCTCCAGAACCGGCTCCGGGTCTTTGCCCGCACGCACCCCCTCCGCGCTGCCCCCAAGAGGTTTTGTTTTACTCACGAAACATGGAATTTAAGTGGAAAAGCCGAAGTTCAAATGTGAATCTGTCTCCAGACCCCACGGCTTTGGGTGCAAGTAGAGACACAGACAGTGGGTGAGAATTCACTAAACACGGGTGCTCGGGGGGAAGCGCTCCCCAGCCGCCCTCCCTGAGCAGCCCACAGCTGGGGGCGCGGGGCAGGAGCTCCCCGACACCTGGGGGGGCACGCTCACCCCCGCTCCGCGCCCCGCCTGACCCCTCCCACCCTCCTGCGCGGCGGGGCTCCCTCCCCCTGCCCTGCGTCCGCCCCTGCGCTGAGCACCCCTGCACTGCTCCCCCCCGCACTGCTTCCCTGCACTGCGCCCCCCGCACTGAGCACCCCTGCACTGCTTCCCCCCCCCCACTGCTTCCCGCACTGCTCGCCCCTGCACTGCCCCCCCCCCTGACCCCCTGCACTGCTCCCCCCTGCACTGCTTCCCTGGCCTGCGCCCCCCGCACTGCTTGCACCCTGCCTGCTCCCCCCCCCACTGCTGCTGCACCACCCCCCGCCCCGCCTGAGCACCCCTGCACTGCTCCCCCCCCCTGCACTGCGCCCCCCTCCCCCCCCCCCTGCTCCCCCTGCGCTGCGGCCCCGCCCCCAGCGCTGAGCACCCCTGCACTGCTGCCCCAAGCACTGCTTCCCTGTGCTGCGCCCCCGCCCCCCAGGCTGAGCACCCCTGCACTGCTTCCCCCCTGCACTGATTCCCTGCACTGCTCCCCCCGCACTGACCCCCCCCCGGCGCAGCGCACCCCCCCCCCCCCCCCCCCCCCCCCCGCGCGCTGAGGGGCCCAGGCGGCTGGTGGGTGGAGGCAGGCCCGGGCTCCGGGGCATCCGCTGCAGGACCTGAAGGCCGCACACGCTGGGCCCGCCGCGCAGTTCGGGCCTCCCGGGGTCTCTGCCCGCGCTGACCCCGACCCCCGCACCGCGGCGGGGGCAAGTAGGCCCGGCCCGGGTGACAGGCGCGGCCCCCGCCGACCGGCCCGAAGGGTGCGCCCTCCGCCCCCGGTGCCCCCTCCACCCCCATGCGCCCTGTGCCCCCCGTGTCCCCCGTGCCCCCTCCGCCCCCGTGACCCCCGTGCCCCTCTGTGCCCCCCGTGCCCCCCGTGCCCCCTCCGGTGCCCCCGAGCGGCGGCGTTGTCCCAGGGCGGCGGGTCGCGGCAGGCGGGGCGCACAGGGCGGTGCAGACTCGGGGCCGCCCCCCGCCCCCCGCCCTCCCGCCGCCTTGAAGGGCCCCTCGGGGAGGAGCGTCGCGGGGCGCAGGGCCCCGAAGCCCCCTCAAGGCCGCGGCCAGACCCGCTGCGGGAGCACCAGGCAAATCCCCCCGGGACCGTCCCTACCTGCAGACCTGCACACCGCGCTTCCAGAGGGTAAACGTACTCTCTTTTTTAAAAATTGGAAAAAAAAAAATAATAAAAATAGAAAATAAAAATAAAAATCGAGTTCCACCGTCTTATGATACCCCACAGAGACGCTGAGGTCGCAAAAGCAAACTGCTTTTTGCAGAGACTTCGACGGGGACTTTTAAGTCAGGGTGGGCCTCGTCCTAATCATCACCTAATTCCATTCTCGCAGCCCCAGCAGAGGTCTCATGAGGTTTTCCAACTGAGTAATAAAAGCCACCAAAATCTCTTAGAAATCTATACGCCTCCCCTGGAACGATTTAATTGTTACCAAGGCTACAAGGCCATCCACATAAGTTAAAGTAAGGAAAATTAATAGGGGAGACCGGTTCCTTCAAACCATTTTTCCCAACCTTTGTGGGGTCCTAATGATTGTCTGGGTCTACATTTTATCCAAATAAAGAGTGGGTCACTGCACATGTCTTAGAATTACACTCGGGATCTTAATTACTTTTTCTCCCCTTTCCTTGAATACAGACATAAAAGAACTCATGGAGTACGGTCTCTCCGTAACTCTCCATAATATGAAATAAAAGGCATTGCAAGGGTCTCCGTTTAATTACATATTCTAGATTCACTGTTTGATGCTGTGACCATATTTACTAATTGGATCTCTCCAAGACCTTCCCAGGGTTGTTTTTGTTTGTTTTTTGTTTGTTTGTTTTTTGTTTTTTCATTTTCTTTCCCAGATGCATGAACTTCAAGGCACACATTTTACAGGTGTAACAGACCTCAGTTTGAGTTGACAAATCCCCACCATTTCCCAGCTTCACCCAACTCTATATAAAGTCACTAAACTCCCTGCAGTATCAGTTTCTCCATCCATATAATGAGGACAATTAGCCTTACCTGCAAGTGATGCTCTGCAGATAGAATGAGAAAGTCAAATACCTTGCATAGTATCTGCGTATTTTTAAGAACTTTCCCTTATATTTTAAGAATGTTCACTTCCGACAACTATAGTGCAGTGGTTCATCCCTGCATTTCTGCTTCATTTGAACATGGTAGTTTTTCAAGCAACACAAAGCAAAAGCATATTATTAGTTCTCTTTTTCTGTTGTTCTCTTTGAAATCTTCACTTTACGGAAAAGATCCCGTGATACATGCCCGTCATGTTCCCTTTCGTGTAACACCTTACATGGGTGATTTTCTCAGCAGGAATCATGTCAAAATATGAACGGGTAATTGCCATGATTCTGTTTGTTGACAGATTTAAAGAAAATGTCACATGAATATAAAATCACTTTTCATATCTTCTTGTAAATGACGCTGAAGTGAGAATAAACTTTCAAATAATACAACAGGGAAATGAACACAAAATTACTTACTTTTAATTCCTCCATTCTTCTAACAAGAGAAAGGCATTGACCCAAGTATTAAACATAAGGAAAAAGGAACTAACTCTGTGAGTCAACTCTTGAGTATCTGCAGGAGGTGCGTAACTGCAGAGTTAAACACTGGAGAGAATCTTGTATTCAAATTTATTAATAAGAGGGGATGATTATCCTAGTGAACTGGAAAGAAATTGGGATTCGGTCCTGCTTCTGCCAATTCGTCATTTTATTATTTTGGAGAAATCATTCGTCTCATTTAGCCTCAAGAGGGAGTTTGCATGAAACTAGGACAAATGTCAGCCTACTAAAGTGCACAGGTCAAACCCTGCCGGCTACTTGCTTTTATAAATAAAGTTTTATTGGAATGCAACCATGCCCATTCATGACCTATCATCTATGGCTTCTACTGCATTACAAAGGCTGAGTTGAGTAGTTGCAAAGATCATGTGACTCACAAGGCCTAAAATATTTACTATCTGGTCCTTACAGAAATTGTTAATTTTGATGAATTTGAATTCCACAATTTTTTTTTATGGTTTATAACTTTGTGTTCTACTTAAGAAATAAACTACTCCAAGTTCAGAAAGATTTCTCTCAGAGGTCTTACAGTTTTAGATTTACATTTATTTCTATAATTCACCTCAACTTAATTTTGTATATAATGTGAGTTAAGAATTCAGTTTAATTTTTGGAATATTGATATCCCATTGTTCCAGCCACATTTTTGAAAATACTTCCCTTTCTCACTGGATCGCTTTAAGAGCTTTCTTGAAAATTAGTTGGGCATATATTCGTGGTCTATTTCTCAGTGCTCTACTCTGTTGCACTAATCTGTGTGTTTTGCCATATGTCAATACTATATGGCCGTGATTACTGTAGATTTATAGAAATCCTTGAAATCAAGTAGATTACATTCTACAACTTTGCTCTTTTTTAGAATTGTTTTGGCCATTATGAATCCTTTGAATTGTCAAATTAATCTTAGAATCAGCTTGTCCAATTATTATAAAAAAAAACTTGCTAGGATACTAGTGAGAATTGCACTGAATCTATAGATTAATTTAGGGAGAACTGACATCTTAATAATACTGAGTCATAAGCATGATATAAATCACATTTTTATCTTCTTTGAATTACTACAATTTTGTATGACTTTCAGTGTGGTCCTTTACACATTTGTTGAATTTTTCCCCAGTAATTTTATTGTTTTTAGATGCTATTACTAATGGGTTTTGTTTGTTTGTTTATTTAGATTTTCAAATAGATCATGATCAGTTTTTTTAGATATTGGCTTTTTATCTCATGACTCCACTTTTTTTTTTTTTTTTGTAAATCATTTAGGACTTTCTATGTATATAATATGTCATCCTTCAGACAGATTTACTTCTTCTTATCCAATCTGAATGCATTTTCTTTGTCTTACTTTATTGCACTGACTAGGACCTCTAGTAGGATGCTGAATAGAAATGATAAGACCAAACATTCTTGCTTTTTTCCCATGATTAAGTCTTCTAATCATGGGGAAAAAAGCACTTGGTCTTTTACATTCGGTCTTTATTGAGTTGAGAAAATTCTCTTCAATCTTCATTTGCTGTGAGTGTTTATCAGGAACAGTTTCTATTTTGTCAAACCTTTTTTCTGCATCTATTGAGTTGATTATACTGATTTTCTCCTTAATCTGCTAATATGGTGAATTACAATGATTGATTGTTTAATGTATAATCAGTCACTTTCCCGGGATAGCACCACTTTAATCACTGCTTTAAATGCATTACACAGATTTTATTATAGTTTCATTTTTATTCAGTTTAAAGTATTTCACATTTTTCCTATTATTTGTTTTTACTTTGCTACGGGTTGATTAGAAGTGTACTACTTAATTTCCAAACATTTGGGGATTTTACATATGTATTACTGTCATTCCTTTCTAACTTAATTCTACTTAGACCAGAGAGCGCACTTTGCAGGATTCAAATCCTTTAAAATTAATTGAGACTTGTTTTAATAGCCCAGCATATCATCTATGTCACTGAATGTCCACGTACACTTTTGAAAAATGTGTATTTTCCTGTAGTGGGAGTGAGTGTTCTGTAAGTGTCAGATAGGCCATGCTCATTGACAGACCTGTCCAGACTTTATGTCTGCACTGATTTTCAGTCTTTTTCTTATTTCAATTACTAGGAGAAAGGTGTTGAAATTGCCAACTATAATTGTGGCTTTGTCTCTCTTTTCTGAGTTCTCTAAGTTTTTATTTTATATATTTTGAAGTCATGTCATTAAGTGAATACTCATTTAAGATTTCTAGGTCTTACTCATGAATTGAACTTTTTATTATAATTTGAACTTTTTATAAACTCTCCCGCTTGATCCCTCCCTGATAATATTCCTTGCTTAGAAATTTACTTTGATATTAATATCACCACATCAGCTTTCTTATAATTAGGATTTATATGGTATATTTTTTCCAGTCCTTTACATTTAATCCCTCTGCATATTTATTTTCTAGATCAGATTTTTGAAAGACCCATATACTTGAATCTTACTCTTTTCATTACATCTGGCAATTAAATCTTTTTAATTGGAGTGTTTAGACTATATTTAATGTAATCACTAATATTAAGTTTAAACTTACTATCTTACTGTTTGTTCTCTCTTTGTCTAATCTGGTTCTTTGAATTTTTTTTTCATTTTTTTCGTGCATTCTTTTGGATTGAGTAATTTTAGGATGTTATTTTATCCCCCAGCATTGGCCTATGAGTTATTTAAAATTTTTAGTGATTACTCTTGGATTTGCAATACTTCATCATCTGCTACCGACCACACAGCCAGTTTTATCTCCCACAATTATTGCTCTACTGCAATTAAACAGTTATTTCCAGCAGCAGGGAAAGTCTCATAGCAGCTACTCCATCATAGGTAGAAATGGAAATTGGTCACTGTTGGCAATAATCTGTGACTCACCTGACTTAACTGCAGTGTAAGTAGTGTATTTCTACACCAGCGTTGAGAACGACTCAACTGTGTGGTCTCTGAGGTTTCTTACATCTCTAAAATTCTGCACTTCTCTGGCTTTATAATATCTTGTATGTGACCAAAACCTTTCAAATTTCAAAGAGCATCCACACCAGCCATTCCATTGAAACCCACACTAATCTGTGAAGAAAACAAGCCAGATACTATGATACTTATAAGATAAGAAAATTAATGTCCAAAGAGTTAAGTGAACTTTTCCAAAATCATGCAAGTCAGAATAAGCATTAGATGCCAAATACTCTGATTTTTTATTCTACTGCTCTTTCTACAACCTCAATAATTATATTTTTTTCTTCTTTACTATTTGTTTTCTTGACTATATTCTGATTAAATAGATTTTACAGAAGCATTGTCTATTTTTCTAAAGTTAACTAAAGCAAAAGAAGGAACCAATAATGGCCATGTGTGTGTATATATATATATATATATATATAGAGAGAGAGAGAGAGAGAGAGAGAGAGAGAGAGAAAGTGATAAAGCAGTCAGTATGAAGGTGAGCAGTACATATCAATAAACATTCAATAATTCCTTGCTAACAAATTTTCTTATATAAAGTGGCACATATCATATTCTCCACAGGTTTGTAAAAATCTTCTAAAGCAAACTCCGCAGCAAGCAAAGCTGAAATCTGTCCTCCAACTTTAGCTTTCCCCACACTAGGAGATCGATATCAATGATTTCCTGTAAGAATAACTTGATAATACAATCTACAAGAATTTCAAACACAAAAGACTAGCAATGTCCAAGGAAGACAGAATTTCCGGGCAGTCTGGCAACTCACTGATAATAATTTAGTGTTTGGGAATCAACCATTCAAAACATTATACTTCCTTAGTATGCACACTAACGTTGTAGGCGATAAGACTGAGCATACCAAATCCTACAGCTCGCCACCATTTATTTTATCATCAGCCCAGAAAAACAGTCATAGCTCTCACAATGGAGGTATTGGCATAAACTTTATTCCTTAGGTTTAGTTGACAGGGAATTAATGTTATAAAACTCACTGTTTCTCATACCTCATGCTTCAGTAATACATGGATCATTAATTAAGTGGGGTTTGAAAACTGATTAGTCATTTACATTCCATTAGCTTTCTTCTTTTCCTGCCTGGACAAGGTTACCTTGAATGAAGCATTCTATCTTAACCTCAAATGGTAAGGTTGCTAGTTATTCAGGATTACATCACCTCTGGACTCGTTAGTGTCTAAGGGAAACAAAGAATGCTAAAGATAGAAAATCTAGTACAACTCATTCAGCACACAAGGAAACTGAGGCTTAGAGAGAATTTTATGCCTTGCTCAAGGTCACGCAGCCAGATAGTAGCAGAGTCAGAAGCACAATTTAGATCTCCAAGTTCTGAGGGCAGAACTCTTTTCTGAAAATATTGTGAGTCTTCCAGATTCAGTTTAACCTGTCACTTTAAAGCCAAAATTTTATTCTACTTATAAATGTGCCTAGTACTTTGAAATATCTTAAGAGATTTTACAAAATAAGCTTAAAAGTACATGTGGTTCCAAACAAATAAGCAAAAAGACTCTAAAAATCCTATAAAGTTTTTTTTTAGTTTAAGTTTGGGAATATAGTTTAAGCATAGAAATATAATTAGCTTATCTTATTTTCATAAATAACTCTAGACACCTTTTGGGATGTATTTATTCTTGGTTTATGAGCCTCTTATCTATTAAAATTCAAGCCTCTACTAATCTAGGCTAGCTTCTTTTTACTGTTATTTTTTTCTTTTTCTTTTTTTTTTCTTTTGGTCTGATGGTCTAATAGCAGACGGTGTAGAATCCAATTAAGTATACCTAGGTGATTTAGATTATGTTGCTGATTTTTCTGGTCACTAATAGCATGAAAATCTGCCATTGGATTCTGATGCATGTCAGAAAGACATACATAAAGAAACTGTAACCGAAAGTCAGAGAGAATTCTCTTCACTCACAAGAAAAGTATTGGGTATCATCTTGGCCTGGGCCCTCTAAAAATTCTGGGTCCTGTGGGTCCTGTGAGGCACGAATTAATATGTTAATATTTTATTTGGAAAGTATAAGTCCAAAATGGTGAGAGTAAAGAAAAAAAAAGAAGGAAGACAAGGGAAGATACTGAAGGATGCAATGGATATCGTGCTGGCTACATTTCATAGCAAAATGAGAAGACATACACATAGATAAACCCTCAGCACATAGGACTTCTTTGAAAGGAATAAAATATTTGAGAAAGGACTTCGCTGAAAGCATACAGGAAGACCTGGAGAGAAATAAGTTCCATTTAGTAAACACTTACTAATAAAAAAAGTTAATGTCTCTACCATCTCAAAGGAAATATAGTTCAGGAACTTCTGAAGTTCACTGTTCTTTCCAATATATTTTTCAATAGATTATAATATTTGGTGAGCTCATGTTGATGTCATAATGGAAAGCAAACAAACCAATAAAAATCTCAAGAAAATTAATTTTGATTTTATAAGAGGAAAATTATATGATTGATATTCAAAGAAGATATCAAGGAAATTAGAATTTTGTAAAACTCAACCCAGAAAACTTCAGTCATAAAATACTAAGGAAAAGTAACAGCAAAGAATTTCAAATTGAAGCCCTTCTTTTTGGCCTAAAAATTTCTAGACCAGTAGCAATAAATATTTATGAACACTGAAAAACCTAATATTTATGGGTTAAATATTTTTTAAACAAATGGACACTTCTAGTGGAGATTTCTTTGTCCAGGCTTCCTTCTCTTGAACTACTCCCCACACACACACATCTTCAAAGAAACAGGCCTTTCAAGCTTATTTCTAGTGTGTGCTCTCCCCACCTACTCTTCACAGCTGTTTAGATAAAGAAACAGCTAACACAGAAGGAACCAGTCTGGAGACAGAGCTGAGTCAATCTCATTTTCTTCCCTGGGGAATTAGAAATGGCATGGTGAGAAAAAGGAGGGTCAGTGAGACCCAGATACCAAGCTGTCCAGATTTGCGTGCATTTGGAGCCGGGTAGTCTCGTCAGGAAGGTCTGGCAAATTAAGTCGAGTCTACTCTGCCAAGAGAGAAGAATGAAGCAGAGAGACAGAGAGGGGTAACCGCCAGCCTGCAAGGAGAGATGGGAACAGTGCTGCTTCAGATCAGGTAATTTCCAAGTCCTGGCACTACTCCTTTCTAAGTAGAGCAAACACACAATTTGTCCTCTGAGCCAGGTGTATGTATGAGGTTCTTCGGGCTGTCAAATTACCACAGACGTGGTGGTTTAGAATAAGAGAAATTTATTTATTTTCTCATGGTTCTGGAGGTCAGAAGTCTAACATCGGTATCACTGAGCCCGAATCGTGGTAGCAGCAGGGCCACATTTCCTCTGGGGGCTCGAGGAGAGAATCTGTTCCTTGCCTCTTCCAATTTCTGGTGGCTGCCAGCATTCCTTGGCTTGTGGCCACACGACTCCAATCTCTGTGTTCCAAAACTCCCTCTGATTGCTTTTATAAAGAGACTCGTGATTGTATTTAGGGCCCAAGATAATCCAGGATAGCCTCTCCATATTGAGATCTATAATAATCCCAACTGCAAAGACTGCTTTTCCTTATAAGGCAGCATTTACAGATTCCAGGTTAGTACCTACCTGATATACATCTATTTTTTAATTATTTATTTAAGAAATCTCTATACCCAATGTGGGGCTCAGACTCAATACCCTGAGACCAAGAGTCACATGCTCTTCTGACGGAGCCAGCCAAGTGCCCCAAACCACCCTCATATTTTGGGGGGACCTATCACACCAGCACATCTTTGGGAGTCCAAAGGGGGGACCCATATGTAATTCTTAAAGGATATAAGACAAAATCCAGGTCTATCTCAGGCAAACTGGATGTATGTCCTCCCTTGAGTTCAGACATGGGCTAGGGATGAGCCCCAAGGCCACAAGAAATCTCACTATCTTGTCTCTGCACTGATTACAAATGTTCTCCCTGAAATTGCCATAGCAAGTAAATATCAAATTCACTTTCCAGTCCTGAGTTCTATAAGAGATTGCCATATCTTTCTAATACATTTTCATTTATAAAACTTGTTAGAGAAATGTCCGTGTTTTGCGATCAAATGATCCCTGATGAAGACAGAGGACAAAATTCTGTAAGGTCACGTTTCACTCTCTCTCCCACTTTTAAATATATGTTGCCCCCTTTTGAATGAACCTGTCTTTTAAGCTTTTCCTATACAAATGTTAAATGACAAGCTTGAATCTGTTTAGTAAATAAACAAATTAATAAACCCTACAGGGTGTCAGCAAACAAGGGGAAAATTTGCAGTGACAAAAGGCTTTCTCATATTCCAGGAAATGATAGCGTCTGGATACCTGCCTTCTTGCCACCCAAGCTAAGGTCACCTTTGCTGGACTGCATGCAAAGTCAGTAACTTTCCCTTCTCTGACTATAACATGGTAAAAGGAAGAAGCCTCATTCCTATTTTTGCAATAATTCAATTATCAAGTACCAGAGACCATCACCAAAGAGCATGTTCCAGCATGTCTTGAGGTACAGATGAACAAATATCACTCTGGAAAAATTTCAGATAACATTTGCCCCACAAAATGTAAGAGAAACCTCAGAATATGCGGAAATAAAAAGAAAGCTTTTATTCACATTACCACAACTTCTAAAACTAAAACTACTAACTGTTTTCATTGCCAGTACGATTGTATATACCACTGAACATATTACTCAAGTGGTCATTAAAATGATTGTGATTCAAAGATCCAAAATTATTGGATTTATTTCCAATAAATCTTTCTGTTAAGATTACTCTGCTCCTACTAGTTTGCTTCATTTTTAGGGTTATTTCATGGCAAGAAGAATCCACATCCTTCTTCCTACTATCAGACATGGTGTTTGTTATAAAGCACCATTCATGGCTCATTTTTAATGTTTTCTCCTATTCCTTCCTTTGCGATGACAAAGGTTAGGACTTGGGTTACTAAAAGTAGCTTTGAGGGTGCTGGGCTGGCTCAACTGGTAGAGCATTCTACTCTTGATCTTGAAGTCCTGAGTTTGAGCCCCACACTGAGTGTAGAGATTACTATAAAATAAAATAAAAAAGACATACATTTTAAAAATGGCTTCAAGGTACTAAATCAGTGTGACAGCTTCAACTGAATCACCCAAAAGTTTTCATTCATAGAAGTCACATTAACCCGGTAAAGTCAAGAAATCTTCAAGGAAAAATAGGGTAGGTGCTAAATAAAAATTAATTAATTAAAATTTCTTTCTTGAAAATAAAATTTGACACATAATTCTTGAGCCTACTCAACACTAGACACTATTCTAGGATAGAGACAAAGTCTCTCCCCATGAGGCATTCGCAAAAACTTAGAGAAAATGGATAATCTCAGGAAAAAAAATAATGTATTGGGTTATCAAATCTCCAAAACAGGAGGCCATGTGTTTCTTGAGTAGCAATGACTCCTCAGTCCTTAAAATATAATGTGTCAATAAATAATTGCCAAATTACTGAAAGTTAGGCAATATACCATGAACAATGTCACATGATGATTAGAACAACTTAGAAATGTCTATGAGATTTCAGATGAGGGAAAAATTACTTTGGATTGAGGAAGCTCACGTAAGTGATAGTAGGAAGGAAGGGGTTAATATTGGATCCTAAATATGGGCAGAACTTAAATACTAATATAATAGAACCCAGGAAACAACAAATGTTGGAGAGGATGTGGAGAAAAGGGAACCCTCTTACACTGTTGGTGGGAATGTGAACTGATGCAGCCACTCTGGAAAACCGTGTGGAGGTTCCTCAAAGAGTTAAAAATAGACCTGCCCTACGACCCAGCAATTGCACTATTGGGGATTTACCCCAAAGATACAGATGCAGTGAAACGCCGGGCCCCCTGCACCCCGATGTTTATAGCAGCAACATCCACGATAGCCAAACTGTGGAAGGAGCCTCGGTGTCCATCGAAAGATGAATGGATAAAGAAGATGTGGCTTATGTATACAATGGAATATTACTCAGCTATTAGAAATGACAAATACCCACCATTTGCTTCAACGTGGATGGAACTGGAGGGTATTATGCTGAGTGAAGTAAGTCAGTCGGAGAAGGACAAACATTGTATGTTCTCATTCATGTGGGGAATATAAATAATAGTGAAAGGGAATATAAGAGAAGGGAGAAGAAACGTGTGGGAAATATCAGAAAGGGAGACAGAACGTAAAGACTGCTAACTCTGGGAAACGAACTAGGGGTGGTAGAAGGGGAGGAGGGCAGGGGGTGGGAGTGAATGGGTGACGGGCACTGGGGGTTATTCTGTATGTTGGTAAATTGAACACCAATAAAAAATAAATTAAAAAAAATAATAATAATAGAACCCAGGAGAAATATGCAAGTTGCACTTAGCAACTTTATTTAAAGGAAAGGCTAGTTGTGGCAAAGCCAGGGATGGAGTATAAAATTAATGGATGCTAAAACTGGAAACACCAGTTGGGGGCAGATTATGTGGTCTCCCAATGTACACTTAGGAGTTAGAACTTTCTTCTGTTACATAGAAGTAAAATTATCACCCAGGGTAGGAGCAGAGACCTGGGTTCAATCCTTATGCATTCATTAACTAGATGTAGAACTTGATCCAACTCAATCATACTTTCCTTAACTGCATTAAGAGAAAGCTGGACTAGAAATTGGTCTAGGGCATTGTTTCCCACTCTTGTTGAATACAAAAACACTTTTTAGAGTTAAAAACATTTGAATTATTTGAATACTTATAATTGTACTTTTCAAAAAACACTGAGAAATATGTAATAATAAAGCTATTATCAATTTAACATGTTTTTAATATATTTCTACTCTATTGTCTGCAATAGTAACCATATATTTGGGGGAGGGGAAGATTTTAGTTATTTATTTATTTGAGAGAGAGAGTGAGCAGGGGAAGGGGCAGTGGGAGAGGGAGAGAATCCAGAGTGGATTCCATGCTGAGCACAGAGCCCAGCATGGGGCTCTCTATCCCAAAACACTGAGATCACAACCTGTGCCAAAATCAAGAGTCAGATGCTTAACCGACTGAGCCACCAAGATGCCTCAGCAACCATATATTCGCCTTTAAAAACTCTGATAGATATTAAGGCTTATTTTTAATTTTCATTTCCCAGGTTATTAATGAGATTATGCATTCTTTGGTATATTTATAGGCCGTTTTGGACCTTCTTTTATGAAACGCCTGTTCACATCTTTTGCCCATCTCTTTATTGTGTTGTTTCTTTATAATTGACTTGAAAGATACTTTGTATATATCAAAATGCATAGTTTGTGTATACAAAATCCTTTTCAATTTTTTTCCTTTGCAAATGTTTTCTCCCTGTTTATGGATTGTTACTTTTTTTTATAATGCTTTCATAATGAAGAGAAATTCTTCATTTTAATGGAGTTAAATTTATCATTCATTCCCTTTATAGTTTGTACTTTTAAAATTTTCTTATGTACTCCTTTCCTATCCCAAAGTCACAAAGGGATATATTTTATATTTCTATAAAAAATATTCTATATTTTTCATCCTATTAAATATTTTATTATTCATATCATAGTCCACCTGATACATGTTTGTTATAGTACAAGATGGGTATGGGAGGTGACTTTTCTACATGAATAATTGGCCCACATATTTTTTTAATAGTCCATCTTCTCCCCTGATTAGCAAAGCCATACATGTATGCTTTAAGATTTCCCTGTTTGCATGTTTTTCAGTATTCTTTATTCTCTTCTATTTGTCTAGTTATTTAAATAATAAAAATAAAATAATAAAATAATATAAATAAATATAAATACTAATAAAATAAAATATAAAATAAATAATGTTTTAATATTTAATATTTAATATTAAAATAATGTTTTACTCAGCAAAGCTTTATAATAAACGTCAATATCTGCTAGGACAAATCCTTCAACATTACTAAGTTCCATTCAATGCTATTCAAAATGCACGAATGTTCAGATAACATTCATTTCACTGATAAGTATAATATATCACCTTCTCTCTTCTTTCCCTGTTGAAGGTGGGGCAGGGAAAGATGAGCCAACTTACTCGATTTAAACATCAGTTATGAATAACTGGAAATTGATTTGAGTGCATCTCTGAGCTCATATTCTGAGATTTCTTTTGCCACCCCACATAAGAATAAAGAGAAAAGCAAATGCCAGACTACCTTGGTACATCTCAGCCACCTACATGAAAGACATCCCAAATAATAACTCCAAACCAGGATGAAATACAGCGGCTTTGGAGACAAGAAAAGTCTTTATTTAACCTTTTCATAAAAGTGATAAGTTCAACAGGCGGTGAAAAAAATGTTTAAATAACTGACATCTCGAAAATAATTCTATTAAAAAAAAAAAAAAACTTCCCAAGGACACCACATAGACTGAGTTGCTACAGAGGCAAATGTGTCTGAATTTCTTTGGATCGTGGAAATGTATGAAGGATATTATTTGAAAACAAAACCCTGCATAAGGTTCCAGTTTATTCTAATATACATGTCGTGTGCTTTCAGTCCTTCTAATATGAATTTTTTTTTCAAATAATATGTCCCTCCACTCGTTTATGTGCCACATTTTTTTCTAAGGATCACATAATGAAAGGAATTATAGTTGAACACATAATTCTACTTGAATAATCAAGCTCATTTGGGAAGTCAGCGCTAATGTCTGCAGCTGGGCTGTGAAGGCATTAGTGGGCTCGCAGCTATGAGAGCGTAAATGTCAGCGGGAGAACACTTGGAAACGGGTAACATCTTCTCTTCACAGCAGCCTCTTGGTTAAATGGAATGTTGTGCTCTAAACTAAATTACTTCAAGTCTATTTGTGAAACTCAGTTGGATGCGTGTTTCTTATATAAACAACGGCTGGAGATAAATCTGCCAAAACTGGTGTGGTGATTTGTATTTTTAGTCATGTAAAACTTTTAAACCCAGAAGTGGAATCTAAGAAAAATATGTTACTTTAACCCCGAAAATTTCCTGGATATTTTATTGAATACGTTATAATGTTTAATACATATATTTACTACTGGTCTCTTGGTAGCGCAGAAATTATACTCATTTCTCTGAACTGTCCCCCGGTGACCAACTTCCTTCCAGGGCATTTCAGTTGCTACTGAGAAGAAATTGGTAACAAGGGAATTTAAAAGTTGCCAAAACCCTTCACTATTAAAGACAACAAATAAGACACAGTAAGGCCTTTTCTCAAGGGATCAAGATTTAAACACACTTGGAAACAGAGGAAATTCCTTTCTAATGCTTTCACACATTTGAGGAAGGGTGTAGTTCAAAGGTTAGTAAGCTACAAATTAGGCAGGACACCACCCATTTTTTGACCCATGGGGAAGTAAATAAAAAAGGATTAAAAAAAAAAAAAAACGTGAAAAATATTCAAGGATAAAAAACTTGAAAAATATTCAAATACTATTTATCTCCATTTAAAGGATGAAGTACGAATGCAAAATTGCAGCAGGGAGAATTGAGGTCTTAAGAATTCCATGGGATCCCCGGGTGGCTCAGTGGTTTAGCGCCTGCCTTTGGCTCAGGGTCTGATCCTGGAGTCCTGGGATCGAGTCCCGTGTCGGGATCCCTGCATGGAGCCTGCATCTCCCTCTGCCTGGGTCTCTGTCTCTGCCTCTCTGTGTGTGTGTGTGTGTCTTTCATGAATAAATAAATAAATAAATCTTTGAAAGAAAGAAAGAAAGAAAGAAAGAAAGAAAGAAAGAAAGAAAGAAAGAAAGAAAAGAAAGAAGGAAAGAAAAAAAAAAAAAAAGAACTCCAAAGGCCTGTGGCTCAGGATAAATCATTCCATTCTCCTCAGATAATTTCTTTTGAAACCTCACTCCCTAGCCTCCAGTGTATTTATCTCAGAGTATCCATCATCTGCGCCCCCACCCTGCACCTCTAAAGCAATTTCATCCGTGATGATCCTACAGAGCCTCAACTATTGTTTAGAGAAAACAGAAAATCCCATCCCGGTATCCATGAAATTGAATACATTTTAGAAAACCACTCTCTGTTCAGGCCTTAACCGGTAGGAGAAAAAGAAAGCATCTGCTCTTAGGCATAAACGCGCTCTGCCGGGTACAGGTAACCCTTCCGACGTGGCCCCCAATCTGATAGATGGGAAGACTGAGAAATCCGTGCATTGGCCACTGCCCACGTCTGTCCTTCTTGTGAGAGGTGGTGCGTTGGCTGGCCCGGCACCTGCTGCCGCCCCTCCCAGCGTATGCCACAGTAGCTAAGCCACAAAGTGCTATTTCCCAAACTCTCTGTAGCTGGCGAGCTACGTGCTGTTCCACTGCCACCCGTCAGGTATCCTTGCATAAGACCTCAGTTCAAAGGGAGTCCCTTAGAGAGCAGAGCACTCACGTCAGGCCTTGGTGACTTGGTGACCTGGGATGGATTTACAGGACCCCAGCAAGGCCAGATTCAGCGGCTGATGCTCCTGGCACCGGGCGGGCAGGGTGGGGGGGCTGTGGGGCCGCACCTGCACCAGTGGCCACCTGGGCAGCAGCTCCTCAGGCTTCTCACTGAACCTCTGAGTCCTCGTTGGTTTCTCGGAGCAAAGACTCCGAGATTAGACAAGCCACGGTGGATTCTGGTGTGTGTGTGTGTGTGTGTGTGTGTGTGTGTGTGTGTGTGTGTAAGCACTCTGGCTACCAACGTGTCTCATGTATCTATGAAACATCCTACCACTAAACAGAAAGCAACCACTGAACCCAACATCCACTAGCACTCTGGAAATTAAGGGTGGATTAAGAATTAAGCCTTATTTTTAACAAATGGTGTATACAGCTATATAAAAATATCTATAAATCAGACAAAAGAGGGACTGCACTCAAAGAAAATACAAGCAATCTTAAAATTACAAGCAAATTATATTCCTAAATTAATTTTCAGTGGAGTGGTTGCAACCTTTATTGAATCTGTCTAGAACAACAGTGTTCTAAGTGGTGACTGAGTTACTAAGTCATGTCAAAAACATTACATAAGCTTTACTGCAGCAGAAATATCACAGAATTGCCATAAAAAAGAAATAAAAAACTATCGCATTATGAAACTAGTGATTATACAAAACAGAAACAAATTAAATAAGAAAAATTTAATTTGGTGCAAATGCTGGTTCTTGAGGGGATGAATGAGTTTCATTAGATGAAGAAAACTTAGAAATCATTATTCAGCTTCGCAATAGAACTTTGGCAGTCATTACACTGATTCATTTTTATGTCTAATTTTTTTCAAAAAATTAAGACACCCCTTTTCTAAGAAATACATGCACCACTGCTGTCAGACACAGTTTTCAGCTATAATTAGTGACATTTTGAGGACTCAGTACAATAGAGAAGGGAGGGCCAAAGATGTAAGACAGGAATTGTTCTTAAAAAACTGTTAGAAGAATGACTATATTTGTGTGTGTGCAATAAAGGGTTAACTCAGTGGGTTTGCATGCTCAAAACCTGCACATTCCAAAAAAAAGACCGGCCCTTAGCTGGTTCCCAGGAGATAACCTCTAAGCCTTTGGAATATCCTGCCTGATAAGATTGTCTTTGTGTACCTGCGACCTTGGGCCTCCAGAGACAGTTGACAGTAACAGTGAGAGGGCGAATGTCTGTTTTTGTTTTCCTGGCCCCTAGGCAATGCTGTCTTAATTTGACCTCTGGGGGTGGGGGAAGGTAGGTGGAAGCTGTGCTCCTCGGCTACAGGGCTGACACCCAATGAACCGAAACACCAAGGCTCAGGGAGCTTCCCGGGTGGGCAACACCTCATACACGTTGTCACACCTGTTTGGTAAGAACTGTGCGTGCAACTGTGCAGCTTGCTCTTGACTTCTGGACCCTTCCCTATGTGCTTTTTCCATTTGCTGATTTTAATCTGTATAAACCCTGTATAACAGGGTTTCTAAGTTCTGCAAGACCTAGTGAAGCATCAAAACTGAGAGTGGTTTGGGGACCCCAAGACAGTAAATTTGAAAGGGATATTGCATGGGGTAGACTTAATAAAACGACTCTACTTGTGGTAGAGTTAACAGAAGACAGATCAAGGGGGAAAATAGCATGGGCTCATTTTTTTCCGCAGTTGGATAAGAAAATTATTTAGATATTCACACGGCCTCAAAGTATCAGCCATAGAGATTACTTATTTACTACAAAGGGATAAGTGCGTCAATAGTGGGAAACTCTGATCACTGATCCAGCCCAACATCACCAATATTGACAAGGCCTGATGTGCGACAGTGAGGAAGTGATGTGTAGAACTGGGACACATGCACGCACACAAAATATATTCACACACACACACACACGTACCTGTCATTTATATGTAATATAACAGGAAGATTGGGGTTAGTGTAAAAAAAAATGTGAGAATTTTGGAAGGGCGATCGCAGCTATAGTATTCTTACACATAAACATAAAAGTGAGTTTCTAAACAGAATGACAGTGTGTATAATATTGTAAATTTCTTTGCCATCTTATAGGCCCATGGAGTTATAAAGGCTTGGAGCTAAATGAAAGTTGGGTATTAGTACCGCTCAGGAATTAATATCCAAAAGCCCACGCTCTCTATGTGGAATATCATGCCAGTAACTATTGTGGGGACGGGAATGAGATAAACTCAAAGACACGGAACAGCCTAATCCATACCCTTGAGAAACTTGGATTCTTCTTCGAAAGATGTGAGACATGGCTTTTGTAAAAGCTGTGATTTTTCACTTCCACAAGCATCTTTAAAACTCTCCTATCGGAAGATTATTAGAACCCTGGAATAAACCAAACAAAAAGGTTCTATGAGATCTTTGAAAAAAGACTAAGTTACTAAGCTTTCAGTTCCAGGGCCAAAGTGTTGGCTGAAATGCTGCAGAGGAACCCACGAGAGACTGAAAGACTGTTACCCGTGGGGGGTCTCCACACTGGAAATAGGGCAGCCGGGAAAGAAGAATGTAGGCTACAGTCTCCCGACCCTGGCCAAACCCCAGCTCTGCAATGTGCCGGGTCCGTTGCGTGGGAAATGCTACCGGGCATCTCTGGGCTTCAGCTTTCATTATGCAATCATGTCCACGATGATAGCACTGAGGGCGCCTGTGCAAATAAAACGGCTGAAATACATGAAAATCTTTGTCGTCCATTTGGCACTCTGCAAGTGTTAGGCAAGAGGAGCCGGAGGAAGTTTGGAGGGATGATTCCTGGCCGCCACCCCTGCCACCTGTACCCCCCTTCATTATTTTCTATCTTTTTCCACTGAAAATTGAAGGTTTGAAGTTCTTGGGCTAATATTCAAGAAAGTAGCGCTTCTAGAGGCTACCACAGGGGTCGTAGACCTGACTCGACCACATCAAACAAGAGCCTGGTGAGCACCAAATACAAACCGACTAAATTCAACTGCTTAACCAAGACACTACTTTATTTGAGCAGGTTGCAAAGACCATCTTGCACCAGGCACTTTCAAAAAACTCAAGAAGGGGATCCCTGGGTGGCTCAGTGGTTTAGCACCTGCCTTCGGTCCAGGGCGTGATCCTGGAGACCCGGGATCGAGTCCCATGTCGGGCTCCCTGCATGGAGCCTGCTTCTCCCTCTGCCTGCGTCTCTGCCTCTCTCTCTCTCTCACTCTGTTGTCTCTCATGAATAAATAGATAAAACATTAAAAAAAAAAACTCAAGAAGTTGTTATGAAGTGTTTCTTAAGCTGATGGGGTATATTCCTATAAATTTTTTGGAAAATAAATACACCTTCCCAAGGTGACTTACTATTTTATAAAGGTGCTGAATACCAAGGATGTAACTCTCGATGTATGTAAACACTCTTCAATCCAAGAATGTTAAGTGACTACAAGCTATAAAAACACTTTCAGAGCAGCAACATATTAAAGCCATTAGCCAAGATAGGAAGATTTTAGAAACGTGCTTTCATTTTTATGGGAAATCAGGGCCTCAGTGATGGAAAGAGTATGGGATGAGAAGTCCATCCACTCAGGCTCAGCCAAAGCTTGGCCACTGACTCACTTGACTTTAGACAAATCACTTAACTTTTCAGAACCCCAGTTTTCTCTGGGTAAATTAGATGCATGTTAAGTCTTTTTCAACCGTAACATTCCGTGTATATCATTATTTTAAATTCTTATTCTAACCTAAATTTCATTTACAACCTTCCCTTTTCTAAAACTAGAAAATTGTGAGTTGGTCCTACAATATAATTATTTCCAATCTACTCGACTGAAATGGATTTTAACTTCAGAATGAAATGCTTTTATGCCTAACCCTTGACATGGAGTGCAGTAAAGTTTCTCATCAGACTACCAATGAGCCAAGCACAGGCCGAGTTTACTCTCCAAAAATGTATTTATCACTGAATGCTAATTTCACCATTCAGCAGAAAATACCATGAATTAAAATGATAAGTAAATGCATTTTTTTCCAACTGCAGGATAACCTCTAAAATGACTCCTTTACTGACTTTATTGTGGGTTAATTTGACTTTCCTAAAATCACTGTGTCTCCCGATGCACCTGTCTTAACCGACGTGGCACTTGTCCTCTGCCTCGGCCTAACAGCACAGCGTTCCTAGGTCGGCCCCATCTCTCTTACCTCTGGACAATCTGGCAGAAAAAAATGAAAATGAAGGGCTTGGTTTCAGGATATCTAACTATTCTGAGGCTCTATTCATTCTTCTCTAAAAAGGGGATTGTTGATGCTTGAAGTAAACAGTAGGTCAAATACATGTCAACTATGTTTTCACCGTTTGTTACTTTAGCAAATAATTCACTGAACACTGAACTAAAAAAAAGTACCCATCATATGTTTCTTGATATCCACCCTTTTTTTGAACAAGTTGTTCCCATTTTCTAAACAGAAGAGTGTTCTTTCAATGCATAGTACCATTTGCTACGTTCAATTTGACTAAACAGTTTCAAATTCCTACCACACAGTCTAGATCCAAACACTGTACGAAGCTCTGGAGATGTAGAGATGAAGACCCCCCTAAGATGCTGTCCTAGTCTTCACATGTTTCTATTTAGTGAGGGGAGTATTCCTGTAAGTCAAAATGACAAACTACAGCTATGCACACTTGTATATTATTTAATTGTTTATTATAAGTGGTACAAAGGCATGTACTAAATACTGTGGCGATACCAAGGAAGAGACAGTTACAAATCCTTACTAGGGTGTCCCAGGGAAATTTCACAAGGAAGGTGACATATGGAGATTGAAGAAGTTACCCAGACAGAGAAGGAACTGATGGTAGAGGAAGCAACATGAGCGAAACCCCAGAGGGAAGCAAGTGGTAGAGAATGCCAAGACCAACACGATCAGAGTGAGGAAAATAACAAGAGATGATCTGGACACTGAACGTCCTGCCAGGATCTTAAAAATCAATCAATCAATCAATCAATCAATCCTGGAGAAAATGCATGATGAACAAAGATTTTTAGCCAAAGTTGTTAAATGTTCAAATTTGTATTTGTTTGGGAATGCTAACTCTGAGGAGAGGACTGCGGATCAACTATAGATGGGTAAACTGGAATAAGTTTAAATGAGGGAGATTAGGGAGTTACCCTCTTTGGGGAAAGGTAAGGATAGAGAACCCAGATCCCAGAGACATTTAAGAGGTGGGCCTCGCAGTACTTGGTGATCAGATGCGTGTGGAGGTAAAGATAGAAAGAATTAGGAAGAGGGAAGAGTCAGAACTAGTTCCAACATATCTAGCTTGGAGAACAGAAAGGAAGAGCGGTGCTAATGGTAGAAGAAATGTACAGACGGACGTTAAATGTAGACTATAAGGGCCTTCGACATCTCAAAGTGAAATATTCTGTTGTTTTTAAGAAAAATGCAACTGAGCTCAAGTAAAGGTGGATGCTAGACAGAGGTAACACAAGGTCTGAGGCTCACTGGGGCCTCAGCAACAGCAGAGGTCACAAGAGTAGATGTGATAACCTACGAGAAGTTTATACAGGAAGAAAATAGGAATAAGGACAGAAGCCTGAAGAAGGGACAGGGAAGGAAGGAAGAGGAGCCTACAAAGAATACTGAGAAGTGGTTGAAGAGGCTGGAATGGACCTAAAGTCACTGCTTGAAATGGGAGAGGCGGAGCCTATCAAAACACAAAAGAGCAGTGAAGACCTGTTCTAGGAAGCAGTGAGGAAAACTTTTCTGGTTGATTGTTCTACCAAGAAATTTCCAGATACGCATACCAAAGGGCGAAATGGAGTTCTGGATCCATCTGGCACAACACACGGCCTGTACTGAGTCTTGGGAAGCAGGACCATCAGGAATGATTAAGACAATACGTATGACAGAGGGAATCCAGCCTGGTCAGAGAGAATGGCTGGGAAAGACATGCCTGGGGAGGTGAGGATGGAGATACGATGGGGAGATCAACCTTAGCTAGGGGAAAGGAAACAAAATCTTATAAAAAGAGGGATTATCGGGTGGCAATTCTCTATGGAGGGAGAGACGAGGGTCTGAAAAAAAGTCAGTGAGGCTTGAACTCTGAGGGAAAGAACAAGCAGATGACCTTGCAGATGTGATAAGAACAGGCCACGAAGGACCCAGAAATCATGGGAATGAGAGGCTATTAAATGCTTTCGGGTGGGGAGGCGGACATGATCAGATTTTGCATTTATGACCCAGTTGAGTGGTTTAGTGGAGGAGGCTCTACAAACATAAGGAATAGGATTTTCAAAAATGACATTTAAGAGTGAGCATAAGATGGAGGTTTGAAGCTAAATGTGCTCAGGATTCACGCTTGTTAATGAAAACCAGTGGGAAGGATTTTTATCTGCCCTTCTCTGCATCACAGGAGATGCCTCCTTGTTTGGCACAGAGCAATACCTGTTTGAGATGTGGAAGTAAATCACCGGTATCAGGAACTACAAATTTCCTGGAGGACCAGGAAATCACACCCTTCCTTCCGTCAGGATGAATATAAACTCCTTAGCAAAGCAAACTGAACCTGGAAAAGATCCTTCAGAATCTGGCTCTGCCTCCTTCAACCTCGCCTGCTCCCACCTTCCCCCTCTTCACCTTACATGCTCTCATTTTGGGGTCTCTGTCCCTGCCTGTTTTCTCTACCTGGGTAAGGCTTACCCATCCATCCTTCAGGTCGCAGCTTTGGAAAACCTTCTTTGACGAAGTCCTCCACACCGAAATGAAGCAGATGCCCCTCACGCACGCCTGTGGGCTTGGTAGGCCCAGCTTGTCTGCAGCCCGTAGGCGCCAAGTCCACCCTCTGGGTGCTACTCAGCTGGCAGCTGGGGGGAAGGCGGGGAAGCTGAGGTGCTATGGGCAAGGGGGTGCCCACACGCAGGGCAGAGACGGTCCGAGGCCGAGGCGATCAGCAACAGGTCAGGGGGTAAAATCTGACTGTTGCCCTGTTGCTCCCATACACTGGAAGGGATTCTTCTGTGAATGTTAACACTCATCTATTTTTTTAAAAACATCGAGAGATGAGAATGACCCAGGGGGAGACTATGGCCAAGCCTCTCCCGACCTGCCTCCGACAAGACTATTCACTAGAAATCTTGCCATCCCTTCAAAAGCTTTGCAAACAGAAGTGGCATTAGGAGAACAGCAGTTGCTAAGAGATTTCAAGGCGGGGTGTGGGGGGTGATGGAGGAGAGGGAGCTTGCTTCCAGGAGCTTCAGGGAGGGTGACAGGACTAGGACAAGAGCGAGGCCGGCGTGGCCTCTGATGGGCCCGGGCCAGCGCACAGCCTGCCCACCCTCCGGGCCTTCGGCCACAGCCCTCTGTGAGGCAGCCATGCTTTGCACTCCTCGCACACTCACACCAACTGGAGCCAAGGGGCCCAGACCATGCTCTCCTCGTCCCAGCACCTCCTGCACCTGCTCAGGGACCTGGGAGGGCAGCAGAGGCAGGCCCTGAGCAATGCAGAGTGCCATGACCCCGTGCCCCATGGCGAACACAGGGACTGGCAGCAACAGTGAAAATTGGGGCTTTTACTCAGGTCGCCGAGAGGCTCACACCCCCAGACTCCCCAGTGACTGACCCGTGGAGACCAGCCATTGGCCCAGTGGGCCCATTTTTTCCCTGCTCCGTGAAATGAAGCAGCTGGGAGCTGAGAAAGCCCATCACCCACCACATAGGGCCACTGCTGAGGCACCTGACCAGGGCAGCACTGCTCCTCCTTTCCCGGTGGACTCCAGCTGACCCCTGGCCGCAGAATCAATTGAAGAGATTTGCTCTAGGGAGAGCTTCTAGAACACAGTGTAATGAGGAGACAAGGGAACTGATGCAGGAGCGGGGTCCCAGGCCCCCGCCGGCCCAACCCGGAGCTGCTGTCCTCTCCAGCACATCTCATCCAACTCATCATCCAACCCATCATCCAACTCATCATCCAACTCATCATCCAACCCATCATCCAACTCATCATCCAACTCATCAACCAACTCATCATCCAACCCATCATCCAACCCATCATTCAACTCATCAACCAACTCATCATCCAACCCATCATCCAACTCATCAACCAACTCATCATCATCATCCAACTCATCATCCAACTCAAGGTGTTCGGAGGCCAAGAAACCTTTTCCCACATTGATTTAACCTTGAAACACTCAAGGTCGAGCAAATTCGCCACATTGGCTGAGCAGGGGCAACCAGGGCAGCAAGAGAATTATTAAAAAATGACCTCTGCTTTTTCAGGTTTACCAAAGGCTCCGAGCTACCTGCTTGACAGATCTGGCAACTTGACGTGTGCCTTATGGCTTCTTTAAGCCAACTGGCTGCTTTGAACTTGACGAGTTTCCAGGAAGTGGATATTTTAATCTTGCGAATTCTCCATTAAAAGCAAATAACCATTTGTTGCTTACAATAATGAAAATATCCACATGGCCTCATTGCTCCAGCACTAAATGTTCCATCTGGAGACCCCCACCTCCATCCCTGCTGTGCAGGCCAGTGTGGTAGGAAAGGTAAACGTGTGTCAACGTAAACCACTGTTCTAGAGCTCACTAGCAGTGTGGACACTTGGACCAGTAGTTAACCTCCTGAATTGTTTCCTCACCGGCATCACTTACCACCTACCTCCAAGGGTTATTATGAGACTGAAGAAGATAACATAGATAAAGTACCTAGCACAGGCCATGGCACCAAAGAATATAAACACTATTTCCTTTTGCTCTTTTCTTGGTGCTAACATTTGGTCTGTGTGTCGAGTCAGTCTCCTCTCTAACTCTCAGAACCCACTTGGAGTATAATTCAGGAGAGGACACCTACCCCAAGCAGAAATTCCCATTGTTCTCTCTCTACAAGGAAGCAACCTATCCGTTATAAAAACTCCCCCAAATCTTTGTCTCTAATTTTGTCTCCTCGTAGCCCTGCTCACCTCTACCTGTACTGGCCACAGTTACCTCAAACTCTCCCCCAAGCCAAATGGGTTTCAAAATAAATTCATTTGCGAGAGGAGGACTTTAATGTAATTGTGGGGGTTATAATGCCTAACATTAAATTATTTAAATCTGCAGGTGTATAAAGACTGTGAGTTTGCGTGGGGCACCAAGCGGGTACAGCCAGTTAAGAGTCTGATTCTTGGTGTCAGCGCAGGTCATAATCTCAGAGTTGTGAGATCCAGCCCTGCCTCAGACTCTGCACTGAATGCAAGAAGTTTCTCCTTCTCCCTCTGCCCCTCCCCGCTCCCGTGCCCCCCCCCCATCTCTCTCTCTCTCTCTAAAATAAATAAATAAAGCTTAAAAAAAAAGAAGACTGAGTTTTCATGGAAAGTTCTATAGCTGGTCAAATGTAAGAACCTAGGAAAAGAACTAGAATATTCACTGGGTCTTGTTGAGGATTTGTCAGCAAACTCCTGCCAATCGAACGCTAAGGAGCTTTTCCATCTGGCTGGAGCTGGAAATTGGAAAGCTACAGGTGATCTGGATATCGGGACCAGAAAAGGGGCTTGAGCGTAAAGGAGGAAGGAATTTTCAGAAAGACAAGATGGCAGTCAGATGCCACTCGAATGCAAATCAGGCAAAAAGTTAGGGAAAAGGGAAGCTAGGCAAGAACCCTATTAAGTTGTACCATCCCTTTGAGGTTAAAACATAATTATCTTGGATTGAATTACTAGAAAATTGGGCTCTTTGAAGTTAAGCAAGCTGAAAACAGCTTCATAGAATGCTAAAAATTCAAGCATGAAAAAAGACTTTAAGTGTTACTTAATCATCCAAAGTTTGGGTGCCTGCTGTAACATCCCATGAAATGATGCCTCTATTCTGGAACACCTCCCATGACTTGAAAATAAATCACACACATTCCACTTCAGAGGACTCTGACCATTTGAAAATTCTTCCAAGTCTTCACAGAAAATGTAATTATACATTCACATGACAGCCCTTCAACTATCGGAGGGTGGCTACCACATCACCCAGGTTATCTACTTTCCGGAATATGTATTATTTCTATGAACACACCGTTTAAATGACATGACTTACCCGCACCGGCTACTTTCATTCCTACAACCTTGAATCACACCCCCTTTTCTTTGAAAGCCTCATCACACCATTAGCCAACAGTGTACTCACTGCCGCATGACACTTCCTATCCTTTACAGTAGAGTTTTTGGAAACTAATAAAGGGCCATATACTCAGACCTATTAAAATCTGGCATTTTGGAGTCACTCTATCTTTCAGGTAGTAAAGTTGTTTGGCTGATGACTCTATGACCCACCATTTGGATAAAAGGACCTATTTCGTCTTCAAAGTCATTGGCAAAAATATAAAAATGACAAGGTTGAAAATAGAAACTTCCCTCCCATTGAATAGAAATCCATTATTTCCACTGAATATTGGGATCCAGTCTGTAGTCTACATCTTGTCCGCAACTTAGAGGACTTTGTCAAATTTCTTTACGAAGTTCAAATATATAGTATCATTTCGGTTACAAGGTAAGAAGTTAACAAGTCCCAAAGAAGGATGAAGCCAATCTAGTAAGACCTTGTATCAACCCATTCTATGTCCCAATGATCATTTTCCACTTCTGGTAAATCATAAATCTTCATTAAATAAGCCACCTCTGCTGATACTGGGGTTATGTATAAAAATAACCTTTTTATTTTCTAAATGAATACTGATCTGTTTAGAGATAAAATACCATGATATCTGGGATTGTGTTAAAATTGTCAGTAAAAAAAAAAAAAAAAAAAGGCTGGTGGAGTTGTAATTGATTAACAAGAGATATGGCTAAACGCTGACAGAAATGAGTATTATGATCACAGAGATCACCTTTCATTTAAATAATTATTAGAATAATTCCTCAACTTCTGTCTCCTACATCTTACCCAGTTTCCACAATTTCTCTGTAATAACAAATAGTGATTCAGTTAATTTGTTTGAATTTTCTGAGTACCCTAAGGTGTCATTCGTCTGCTTCATATAATTTGGATTCATTTGAACTGCTAACGCTCTCTCATCACTTCATTTGTATTGAGTTTGTATTTCCTATTCCAATGTTTGCCCCACTCTTTTTAGTATGAAGATCAAACTGATACAAGGAACTCTGCTGGGTAATATATAATACAGCGTCTCCTTCCCCAGTGTCGGTACATGGCCTCTGCTTGATGTGTTACTTGCTCTGAATTGAAGAAATTCCATTTTATTTTTATTGTCAGTGGTACTTTCTGCAAATATGAGTATACTTGAGCCTTTTGGACATTATCCTTATACATATGTCTCATCCCTATATACTTTTTAATTTATTTGTACACTTTTTTTCTATCACTTACACGTATCTTGCAAAAATCTGAGTTCATCGGAGATCTCTCTATGTAATGATTTTAATCTCTTTTTGGAATTCCCCCTAATTATTATCAGATGGATGGCCTATAATATGCAGAGTTAAAACTGTATTTCCAAATATGTTGTCATCTTCTCCTTGATACAGCATGTCATAAATCATTCCTATCTTTTTCTTGATTTTTTTTTTTTTTTTTTGACATCTACCCACTTGAAGTATGTGTAGCACATGGCTGACACGGACGGGTTTCCCATCAGTGGTTATCATGAACTCTAAGAAGTCAGAGGACTTCCCTCACAGCTCCGCTCCTTTCAACTGTCAATAAATTTCTCCTATATAACAGAGGCAGACCCAGAGGAACTGTTGTTCTAATGGCCTATGTTTTAGGAAATTGTTACCAATTTCTGGAAAGACCTCATGAGCTTGCAAGCACTGAGCTTCTTAGCAGGTTGAGAATTCTAGCAGATTTTTAACTCAAATCCCTCAATCATGACTATGCTTTGACACAGGTCATCTTTTGGGCCTCTGTCAAAAGCATATTATCTCTTCCTTCCATCTCGTCAGGAAGCTTGAAAACACTCCTCCAACAATATAATTTCTGATTCCCTTTTCAATTTCCTCAGTGATAGATCAGTGTAGAAACTCATAATGGTGTAGACTGTCTCCTTGATACTTAACTATACTTCTAACTTCTTATCACAAAATGTTTATTCCTTTCAAAGGGATACTATCACCATTTTTCAACTTTAAATCGTATCTCAATGAATCTCAATGATAATTATGAAAGCATACAAACCTCTTGCCATGTATTAAAATCTCCCTGTGTCTAGGGGCACTTGGGTGGCGCAGTCGGTTAAGTGTCCAACTCTTGGTTTGGGATCAAGTCATGGGTCATAGGATCAAGTCCCCCTTCAGGCTCGGCACTCATCAATCTCTCCCTCTGCCCCCTCCTCCTATGCACATGCATGCACGCCCTCTCTCTCTCTAAAATAAATAAACAAATATCTAAAATAGTAAGTTAATTAATGGGTTAATTAATTAAATCTCTCTTTGCCTTGCCCCTTTCCTATGTTCTTCAGAAGAATGTGTTAGGGGCTATAATTTTGACTTTTAGTACCATTGCTGATTTTCCATGCAAATCACTCTCCCACTTTCCTTATTACTACCTTCACTTTCCAAAAGTACAGTCTACCAGGGTATTTGATTATTTGTCTTCTTCTTCATATTTACATTAAATCCCAACCATAGAATTTTGAGATCTAGCCTCATCTCGCCAAAAACGAACCATGCCAGGGTCTTAAGTTATGGATCAAAAATGCAAATTCTACTTCAGCAACACCAGTGCCATCCACTCAACATCAATATTTTCCCCTTTCATATATTTATTCAACCAACTTCTATCAAGAAAACATTTTGTACAACGTGTTGTGGTAACAACTCAAGTTATAATAGTGGGAAGACACACAATGCCTGCACCCTCTAATGAACATGTTAAACAAATAAACAGGTTATTTTAACACTCATCCAGGCTCCATTCCCAGACAAGTAGTAACAGGGACACCTGTTGTATAACCAAGTTCTTGCATTTCTTGTGGGACTTCTATGACATTGTTACTTACCACAAGTCTTTTCTGAGAGACACAATCAACATCATGTGAATCAACAGAATGCGATAACGGATGGCAGGACTGGATATATTAGTGAGAACTCTGTGTCACATTTCATCTACCTGACCCAGGAAAACAGCACTGTCCAATTTCCCATGTCAGGTTGACATAAAACTACTACCATACAACTGACACCATAGCCCGAATGAGAAGACACAACCACCCCTGTGCATGTCTTCCTCCTTGGCCTTGTAAACAGGCTTACCAACATAGGCAAGACCTAGCACTTTCAATGATCGTTCTGTGGAGCATGAGATGGTACCATTTCTTCCAAAGATCCAAATTCCCCTTTACTGGGAAGATCCCATATACATAGTATAACAATCTAAAGGGTACCCTCTGAGTGTCTAAATCTTCCACTTGCTAGTAGTATTTATCTCTTTCTCTTTTTCATCAACATTTCCCTCTCCCCTTTATTCTCTGATTAGTTCTTCCATTCAGACTGGCAAGCACACATCATCATTAGCCAACTGGAGTTTAGAAAGGCTTATATCTCCATGGTTTCTCCTTTATAATTACAGAGTGTAAACTTTTTTTTTTTAAGATTTTTATTTATTTATTCATGAGAGACACAGAGAGAGAGGCAGAGACACAGGCAGAGGGAGAAGCAGGCTCGCTGTGGGGAGCCTGACATGGGACTCGATCCCGGGTCTCCAGGATCAGGCAGGCCCTGGGCTGAAGGCGGCGCTAAACCTCTGAGCCACCCGGGCTTCCCAGAGTGTAAACTTTTTAAGTGAAGAAAAGTCCTTATTCATCCTGACGCAGTCCCCTAACACCAGACTCCCTGGCACCGGGCCTGGCAGCTCAGGGAACAAGTAAATGCCTACTGAGGTGACTTGAGACAGGAAGAGGGAGTGGATAGCTCCCATAATTGGGCTTCAGTCAGGAAAACGAACATCCTGCAGGCTTAGACACTCATTTCTGCCATAACACACACCTTGTGGATTATTATAAGAAATAAAGATCTTTATAGCTTCCCTTAGGAAACAGCCCTTAAACTCCTGTAACTCATTGCCGAGAGGCTCCTAGGAATACTGCCCTCAGGGAAGCCAGTCGTGTGGCCCCTTTCCTTCACCCCGGGCCCTCTTCTGTTCCGAGCTTGGGGCCTGACCTACTTCTCGTCTGCTCAAAGATCCCTTTATCTCCCTTGGCAATACCCGTCACACACACTCACAAATCTATAAAACCCTTCTTAATCACTCTTCCTATCTGCCCTAGACTTCTCAGAGTCCGTTTTAAAAAACACCACCTACTGCATCTTATTCCTTTAAAAACATAAGCAGGAGGTAGGGAGTGGGAAGATATTTTATTTATGAACAGATTTGGCATGAGCACTGAAGCTCTTTTTTTTTTTTTTTTTTGCACTGAAGCTCTTTACCTTGATTGTACACACTCACGTGAGCCCAGAAAATGGAGAGATGCTGACTGGCCCCCTTCCACTGCCAAGGTGCTTGAAAAGTCAGGCTGCTATGTCAAAGGCCCATTTCTGAATGCTTTCAAAGAGCTCAAACATGGACAAACTAGCAAGTAGGGTAAGAGGGAAATAAAAATTCAATATTTAGATTCCCTCATGTCCTTTATGTCACTGAGTGACTCCCCTCTGCTCTATTGAGGAGGAAGTCATAGACATTTTCCAAACCAAAACATTAAGTGACACAGTTGAAATTCCTAGTATTCACCCTAAGGAACTTCTCCATTTAAAATGATAGTCAAGGGATCCCTGGGTGGCGCAGCGGTTTGGCGCCTGCCTTTGGCCCAGGGCGCGATCCTGGAGTCCCGGGATCGAATCCCACATCAGGCTTCCGGCGTGGAGCCTGCCTCTCCCTCTGCCTATGTCTCTGCCTCTCTCCCTTTCTCTCTCTGTGACTATCATAAATAAATAAATAAAAAAAAATAAATAAATAAAATAAAATGATAGTCAAAATTCCACGTACCTGTGTAATAATCAGGGTAGAACTCAAGAATATTGTAAAGTCTGCAATTTGCCCAGCTCTGAGGACAAAAAAAAAAAAAAAAAGGAGGGGCGCATTCAGATTCAGAGTCTCTAGTAATAACCACATAGCCAAATACATACTCTGACGTATCCAGGTCCATATTATATAGATTTTCATATTTTATCATATTCCCAAAATATCATCATGCTAATTTACTCCATTCATCACAGGTACAAAGTTTGACCAATAGTTCCTATGAGCATAAACAAAATACTCCAACAGAAAGAAAAATGATGCCAGAGAAATTCCTCCATTTCAAATGATTTATTCCTTGATAATAATCCATTACTATTAATATGGAAGGGAAAGTTCTAGGCATAACGTTCTACATACTACCCAGGGGTAAGGAATTCTGGTACCAAGGAAAACCATGGAAAGAAAACACACAAAACAATAAGGCTGGATTCCATGAGTGAACAAAGGAAAAAAGGGGGAGGATAATCCCCCTTCCTATCTGTATTAGCTTCCTAGCGTTTCCACAGGCTGGTGGTCTCAGCAACCGAAATTTGTCTCCTCACTTTCCAGAGACCAGAAGTCCAAGATCAAGGTATCCGAAGGGTTGGTTTCTTCTCAGGCCTCTCTCCTAAGCTATTAGATGGCTTTCTTCTCACTGTGTCCACCTATGGTCTGCCTTCTGTACCACTTTCAGTCCAAACTTCCTCTCCTAAGGACACCAATCATATTGATTTAGGGCTCACCCTAATGATCATGTTTTAAATTAATTACCTTTTTAAAGACCTGTCTTCAAATATGGTTACATTCTGCAGTATTGGTGGTTAAGACATGAACATATGAATTTTGAGGGAACACAACTCAGCCCATAATATCATCCTCCTGCAGTGCAAGTGGGGAGACAAATCTGGAGAGGAGAAATGCTTTATAAGGATCTCAGTTGTTTGCTAAAGGATTAAGCTAATATAAAGGATTAGATTGGGATCCCTGGGTGGCGCAGTGGTTTGGCGCCTGCCTTTGGCCCAGGGCACGATCCTGGAGACCCGGGATCGAATCCCACATCAGGCTCCCGGTGCATGGAGCCTGCTTCTCCCTCTGCCTGTGTCTCTGCCTCTCTCTCTCTCTCTGTGACTATCATAAATAAATAAAATAAAATAAAATAAATTAAAAAAAAAATAAAATAAAATAAAGGATTAGATTGTCCAATCAGGCTCACCTAAATCAAAGATCTCTCCAGCATCAAGGTTTACTAATAATTTCAAAGGATATATGCAATCCAAAGGCTCAGATGAAGCAGAAAAGGTATGGAACATTCCATGGGATTCTCCAGGTCCTTCCATCTAATATTGGAAATGTGCTACCCTGCCCAGAGTAACAGTGAGGTCTCCATTGAGGTACATGGGGGCCTCACACAAGAAATACTTATGACATAAAAAAAAATCCTCCATATTATACCAAGCTTCGAGGACCTTTTCCAGCAAGTCATGCCCCTTAAGCCCATATACCCTAAATTTGGTCACCATAAGTCATCTTAAACCAGGAACATAAGGATTGTCTTCCTTGCAAACCTCATTAATTTATTTACCAGAAGTTTCAGCTATCAGCATGCTTACAAGACATTGGGCCAGTTCACCTGCCTGTTCCTTCCCCCAGGAGCATCTTTCTAGTAACCAGGAGAGAAGTAGATCTGGGCCAGCTGCTTCCCTGAGGAGGGATCCAGTGCAATGTAAACCCACTCTCCTGCTTCTCTACGCAATATTCACTATGTGATACATTGCTCGCTCATGTCAAAAATAATAAATTTTGAGGACATTTTATGGGGTGAAATCAGTTTCATTATCTTTATGCAAAACAAGTGCATATTCAGTCAGGACTATAACCTGCTAAATGGTTGTATACACAATGTTGTTACCATACGCAGAAACGTCACTACAACGACATTTAGGGTTCAACTTCATTGAAGAATTTATTTGCAGTGGGCACCCATTGAGCTTTATATTTAATGCCTCCATTTCTGGCAACTTCTTTCCCCTTTCCCATCATGTACATGATAACTTCAGGAGCAGAGCCCGGCCCCCACTCCACTCCAACAGACTCCCCTCACTAGATTCCAGCCCCAGCCAAATGAATCTAGCAATCTAAAAGTGAACACCTGATTCTAGCTGAGGCCAAACCCCTTCCCTGAGAAAGTAATTCCAGCTTTTATCTTTGATGTTCTCTTGAACTCAATAGTTCTCAGCAGCCACTTTTCTGCTATACACATGAAAACCAGTTCTGTGGCAAAAGAAAAGAAGTAATCAGATACACTAGAGGAGCACAGGTGAGAAATGGAGACAGCGTCCTGACAGCAAGCCAGTCCCAGCTTCTAGGCCATTCTGGCTGTGTATCTGCCATCGGGTTCTGTACAACTACAGTGCTTATATCTTAAAAATAATTTCTTCTCTTAAAAAGAAAGCATTTTCTATTGCTTTTGGCCAAAAGAATCCTAGCATGTCTCTACAGATCTAACTTCAAACTCTGGCACTGCCATTTCCTGATTGTGTGACTTTAAATTATTTATTCTCTCCAAGTTGATGCTTCTTTATTCATAAAATCTGGATAATATCATGCACCTTACATATTCAGGGTTTTTTTTAAAAAAGATCAACTTATTTATTTGAGAGAGAGAAAGAATGCAGACGGGAGGGGCAGAGGGGGAGGGAGAGAATCTCCACTGACTCCCCACAGAGCAAGAGTCCAACATGGGGCTCAATCTCGTGACCCTAAGATCATGACTTAGCCAAAACCAAGAGTCAGACGTCTAACTGACTGAGCCACCAGGCACCTCAACAACTCTGTTTTTGTAAATGAAATACTAAAATTGTATGGGCCATAGTATGCGCTCTGTAAATAGTAGATGTTAAAGGAGACTGATAGCTCTAGTTGCCACTCTTGGGATCTACCATGTGGTATTCACAGCAAGGCCACACTTTCCCTCAGGGGTTCCCACCCAGTGGCTGCTAAACCTGGCCCATTATTGTCCAAGGCCGGATTCTTCCAACGGGCAGTCTTTGCTCAAGGACTTCCCAACAACCTGGTCAAAACTTTCTCAGAAATACACCGTAGTCTGTGACTCCTGCTACCCAGTCCTTTCTTTTCTCTTTCCTTTCACAAGTCCTAAACCTGCATCACCGCCTAAAGACTCTACCTACTGACTCCTATTCCCTCCTCTTTCACCTTTCGCTGGCATTTGTCCCCAGAATCTCAATCATATATAATCCCATGTTGACCTCAGCTTCTCAAAGGATCTGACCTGACACAATGAGAATATACTGCAGTGATTACTCTACTGATAGAGTACTACTGCTGTATATTCACAGCACATCCTGCACCGTAGCAGCCCTTCTTAACTGTTCTGTATCTCAATTTGTAGCTGAGCCTAGACATGATCTCACATTTTTCTTTAAGATACACATTCACTGTCAATTGATCTCAGTTGGCGTATTTACACAATAACTTCCAATTTCTACTAAGAAATGAATGAAACACTTTGCCAGAAGTGACTAAAGAAAACATCTCTCCCTTGGTTCTTTCCAGATCCTTTTCAGCTTTCCTTGTTACGTGGCTGTATCCTTCACTAAACCCCTTCTTTGCCTCAGGTTGTGTAAACTCCAAATTATCTGTTCCACATCAGTATAGTATAATTATTAAAGCTGACAGTCTGTGGACTTCAATTTTTATATCACATCTGAATTGCAGACCCCAGTGCAACTTCTCCTAACATCTTACTAAAAATACAAGTGAAATTAAAGAAAAAAATAAAATACCAAAAAAATAAAAAAATAAAAATAAATAAAATACCTACTATAGAAAATCTAAGAATGTCAATTTGTTGCTAATGTAAAAAGAATTTGCATGAACTATAAGATGAACTATAAGACCTATAGAACAAAATGCAGAATCAAGTCATGGGAAAACGCAAGATTGGATACCAGCTCTAAGCATGTCGTTTTTGACAAAGACAGGGACACACTGTTTCCCTCTCACACTCTCTGCCTGCCCCATGGTTCAAGGTTGTAGGGTCCAAATCAGTTGGGGGCAATCCAAGGGTACTTTTTTTGAGGTGGCCACTATGCTAGCTTCTCCCTCAGTTAATACCTCCCTTCCTACATCCATATAGAGAATACAATTCAGAAATCAACATGTACTATTGTATAGATAGATGATGCCACGTTGTGTCCTGGAAGGAGAAGCACCAGCACAGAAAGAGGAGAAGATCTAGGAATTGTCAGCGGTAGCTAGCAGCATTTTGCAGCTTTTCAAGTCCTTCCTTGCTTCCAATTGTCAGAAGTCAGGTACTGAGAGTAAGAGACCCTACCTCAACCAGACTAACTGTGTAAGTCAAGTATCTAATGAAAAATACGTATAGGACTAAGAATCTGCATAATAATCTACTTTGCAGACCTGGGTTCGAGAACAGTATTTAACAAGATTCATTTGGACTAAGAGGGGAGCCAAGGCTGATATACCTTCTTTGTTGGCAAATACTGGGCCTGGGCCTATTTGTTTCGATTCACACATAAGGATGCAAAAAATTCATAAGAACTATAGGGAAAATATTCTAGAGATCAATGGAACACCAATCTGATCAGAAGAAACGCATACTTCTGAAAAAGACAGACTAGAGGAAACTAAAACTGAAAGGCAGTCAAGATGAGTATCAAAATAGAGCTACCAAATGCAACAGCCAACAGTTATTAATTGGGTTCTCACTGTACATCATATGATGCCAAGGAGTCACACAGAATATCTCATTTCCTACTCATAGCAACCAAACGAAGCCATGTATTATTATCCATTTTTTTTTTTTAGACAAGGAAACAGGCTCGGACAACCACTGATGTAGGAATTTGCAGAGTTAGGATTTGGGCCCAAACTGTCTGATTCAGAATACACACTTACTGGAACTGTGGCTTTCAGTTTCCCCAAGTTATAGTAGGGACTAACATTTCTGTGAGATTTTGATTAATAAAGTAGAAAAGAAATACCTAGACAATTCAAAGAATCCGAGTTTCAGTTGAAAGACGTAAAGAAATTAGTACCTGGCTATTAAATTGTGTACCTTAGAATTTATCTTCTCAAGAATCAATGTATCATGTGCAAAATTAATCCTAAGCTAATTCACAAAGAAAATAAACAAAGAAAAAGTAGAACAAATAAAAATTGTAACTCACTTTCTCTGCCTATAAGCAATTAGTAATATAATACAGTAATAATGCTTAATAATAAAAATTGTAACTCACTTTCTCTGCCTATAATCAATTAGTAATATAATACAGTAATAATGCTTAATAATAAAATAATAAAATAATAAAAATAAAATAATAATAATGCTTAAAAATAAAAAAAATGCTTAATAATAAAATAATAAAATAAATGCTTGATAATAAAATGCTTAATAAAAATAATATAAAATAATAAAATGCTTAATAATAAAATAGTCCACATAGTTAGAAATTTTAAAACACCTCACTGAACTATTTGGTCAGGGTGTATACCAACACTGGAATTTTAAAGCTATGTAACAAACTGAAAATGAAAGCTCAGTACATAAAAGTTAGCAAGCTCCTGCCAAGGCTATCTTCTTTTTTTTTTTTAAGTTACTTATTTATTTATTTATTTATTTATTTATTTATTTGAGAGAGAGAGCACGAGTAGGATAAACCAAAGTAAGACAATGTGAATAAACTTTTTTTGAAAATCAAAATTGAATAAATAAAAAAAATCAGTTCTTTAGAAAACAATTTAGGTAAAGTTTTTCCTCTTAAAAATTCGATATTATGGGAGGAAAAAAAACCATTCATTGTATTAATATGAATGAGCACAGAGAGAGAAAAATATTTAAGACTTAGTTTTTATAATTTTGTAAGAGAACTCAAACTCAATGAATGAATTTTTAGAAAACTATCCAAATAGAATCAAGGAAGCCTTGACTACATAAATTATCATGAAATAAACTGAAATTTTTATCAACATAAGACCCCAAAAAGAGACTCAAGTGTCTATAGGTTTACTATTGATTTTTTTTTAATATTTAGGAGTGATCATTTCCACATTATTAAGCCCTCCCAAAGACTTAGAAAACTACTATAGCTATACAACGCCCTTTATAAAATAATCCAGATTTTACAAACTGTCCACGAAAAAATATACCCACCCTATTAAGGAGTTACAAATATAAATGCAAAATTTCTAAATACAGTGCCAGCCTCGTGTTCAACAGCAAACATGCACTTGGTGACATGAGCTGATTCTCTCACAAGGGCGAGCCGGGCATTACCTCGTGGGGCTCATGAGCGTCGTGTGTTAACAGATCCCACGAGAAGCTCCAACCACGGATCTGTGGCTTCGCGAACTGGCCCTGTCCTGGGAGGACTGAGCCCCAGGCTGGCGGGTGGAGGGCCGGTCAGCGGGGACCTGCCCACGAGGCTGCTGTGGGGCTCCCCGTGCCGCAGGTGTGCACACGCACCTGCCCGAGGCCCGGAGGTCTACGGAAGGCCCTTACCTGGGTGCGGTCATTCGTACGCCGGTGGCCCCAGCTCCCCCAGGGCCCCTCAGGGCGGCACCGTGGTACATATACATCTGATTTATATTTCATTTATAGTGAAGGCAAGCTGCCAACACACCAGGGCCCCCGCGGGGTGCCGAGCCTCTGAGCCCCGATGTAGCTCGAGGGCCAGCCGAGGTCATGTCCTCCCCCTGTGACGAGCTCTCGCCGCCTCACAGTTTACCCGAGCAGCTGGCAGGGGGTGTCCCTGGTGAAGAGGTGGCCCTGGGGGCAGCTGCCCAGCTGTACCGGAGACTGATGCGGTGGGAACAGCATAGACAAATGCAAGAGGAAACACTGAGCCTCATGATGATCTCCATAAATAAGTGACTTTTTTGGTTTTGGTTTTGGTTTTTTACCAAGAGGGCATTTCTGTGTCATTAAAGGTGACACATTAGCCAACTTATGGGGACGAACACAGAACGCTCTGTCTGGGGAAGTGCGTGCGTGTGTCCCTGTGAGACAGCAATGATGGCCAAGGCCGCCCTGCCTGGGAGGACAGCTTTGTTCATTAGAGACGTTGCAATGTTCGGTGATGACGGGTTTTGCCAGCGAAAGCTTGGCCGGTGAACGCGGTACGGGCTAACCTCAGGGCGCGTGTAGCGGACCGTGCAAAACCTACACGTAGACTGTGAGTTTGGCAGGTGCTGTAGCATCCTCCAGGCCGGTGGAGGAACAAAGTTAGCGCCGCATCATCCCAGTGGAGAGCAGAACGTGCTCACCTGGCCTTGAGGAGAGGGCGGTGGGCAACTGGTGGCCCTGCGTGCAGGGAAAACCCAGGGCTCAGGGGCCCAGCCACCCAAGTGCGGAGCCACGGCCAAAGACCTGTACCTCACACCACTGGGTTCCCTTCGGGGCGACCTAGTGAACACCCGGGCGGCCCAACCAGTCCGTGCCACCAGTCACTATCCTGGAACGTGACAGGATGGCCACACAGTTCCAGTGATACCCCACGTTCCTGGTACAACTGGGTCGGTTCTGTTTAGGGTAAATTTTCTGTTCTCAACAAAGGGATGCCCGAGGGCCAAAGGTCCATAACTGAGGTGAGTCACATAAACTCATCCTGAATCTGAGCGTGACCACCCATGGCTCCAATGGTGGTAGTTTAAGGATATTTTTAGATATTTTTCTTCCTCAATGTGCTGATTTAGGGCCTTCCAATCCCCACCCTGAAGTGGTAATATCAACTCTAGTCATCCTGATGAGCTGTCTTGAGGGGAAGTCGCCCACATAGCCAACGGTTGGGTTGATTTCTTTGTTGGGCATGTGAGTGGGCCCACCGCACACAGGTCTTTCCAGCAGGTGTCCATCCCATGACCAGACACCACAGAGGCAGCAGAAGTCTAACGTCAAAAAGACAGATATTTAGTAGGACCTTGTATGGGGAGGTCTTCTCCTATAAAAATTACACTTCAGATGTTAATGTGGCTGAAGCTTTAAGGATTTGAGCTGGTCACGCATACCATACATGCTGGCCAGGGAGGCAGCACCGTCAGGGATGAGGAGATGGACCCGGGGCAGGACATGTCAGATCGAGACCCTCACCTTCTCCTCTCTTTCAGTGGTGTGTGTTCCATTCCAGGTACAGTGCAGGTTTAGCTTATGGCGGGACAACAGGATCCCAGTGGAAACTGAGTAGATCCCCCTCCCTCGGGGTGCAAAGTAACGCACTATACAACGTTCAGTTGCCAATTCCAGTAGACGCCACCTTTCCTAGGCATGATGGGGCCTGGTGTTCTCAGCAGCCACATCGCATCGATTCACAGTGAGAGTCTGTTTCCCACAGTTTCCATATCTTTGCAGCGTTGGGTGTCTGGGCAGGCATGTCTGTAAAACCACCGAGGCCACGTGTGACTGAAGTACTGTCCTGAGGCTTTAACACCTTTGAGCAATGAGCCCAGGGCCTACTGCCCCATAGGCAAGACTGGGACCCCCGTGAAAGCAAATGGGCACAGCCCACAACACCCACCTGCTGCAGTTCCTGAACAGTGAGGGTCGCCTCAGGCTCTCGCAGGCGAACTTCAATGTCTTTCTACATATTCTGATCCCATAAGAGCTCAGTCACTATCATCTGTCCCCGGGCTTCCCGTTGTCCCCACCGTAGAGTTAATCTCTTTAGAACAGGCCAACTGTCGGTGCAAAGGGTTACCTGTCAAGCTCGCCAGTGGCACCAGCCACTCCTCTCTGGGTCCAGCCTGCTGGCTGCTGCGGTTCATTGCTGTTTCCACCTAGATGGGGTCCGTGGTGGACTGACTAGAAGCTGCAGTCCCTGCGGACAGGCTGCCCTGGTTGGATCCGCGGCTGTAGACACCGGGCCTCAGCAGAAGGTTCCCCTCCTGTCTCCGTAGGCCACTGGCACCCACATGCGTTTAGGGGCAGGACATTTGGGGCTCCACATACCCTCCCGGGCCCGGTGGCGCCTGTGTCTGGAGGCAGAGGGCTGCTGGACAGGGTGCCGCTGTGCTACAAGGAGGCTGGGTACCATCTGGTCAAAGTGGGAGTTAGAGCCACGGCGGGCTGAGCTGACGGAGCACGCTCTCAACCCAGCCCTTGATGGGGGCGGGTTCTCCTATTTCCTCACGTCCTACCCCCCAGGCAACTTATATCCGGCAGTTACCTCTCTTTAGGGGGACAGTAGGCTTACGGGAGCTAGGTTGACATTTCTCCTCCGCACTGGCTTGATCACCTTAACCCAGGGACAGAATTTACCAAAAGAGGTGTGCAGAGCTTGACCTTTTAAAATACCAGTGCTCCTCCCCCCACCGCTCTCTCGCTCTCAAATAAATAAATAAATCTTTTTAAAAATGGGGTGCCTGGCTGGCTCAGGTGCTTGAGTGACTGGCTCTGGATTTCAGTTCAGGTCGTGATCTCAGGGTGGTGGGATCGAGCCCCTTGTCAGGTCTGCACTCAGCAGGGCGTCTGCTTGAGATTCTCTCTCTCTCCCTCTACCCGTCCTCCATCTCAAATAAATAAATCTTTAAAAACTAAAATGAAATGAAATGAAATATCAGTGCTCTTCAGGGCACAGCTACGGCTCCGCGAGTTGAGCAGCCAACTCTCGATTTCAGCTCAGTCACGGTCTTGGGGACATGAGATCAAGCCCCGAGTTGGGCTCTGCCCTTAGCAGGGAGTGTATTTGAGACTCTCTCCCTCTTCCTCTGCCCATCCCCCTGTCTCAAATAAATCAATAAAAATCTTCTTTAAAAAAAAAAAGGAAAATATCAGTGCCCAGTGTGTTCTCTGCTATTGGAGAGATAAAAGCCTCATATTCTCACACCATCTGCAGTTTCAAAGAGACTCTCCTGACCATGACCCTTTGTCCTCCATAAGCACATTGGATGGCAGTGAGGGAGCAGAAAGCTTCTGAGGGTCACTGTGTGTTAGAGTGTGTTCAGCTCAGTGTCATTTAGAGTTGTCACCTTTTGTTTATTGCAGGGGGACCAATGAAGACTGAGCTCAGCACGAAGGCCTCCAATCACCTCCCACTGCCTCTGAGTGACCAGTACCTGGAGACAACCTTGGCCCACATCCTACCCTGGGGCACAGGAGGCACCCACCCTGAATAGGACCGACGCGGTGTTGGACGGCCAGTCTATCTGTTCAAGTGGGGTCCTGGCAGGAACAAGGTCAAACCGCATCTGCTCACAGGTTACTTTCACCAGACCCTTTACAGCCAATTGGCTTTTCCAGCTCCTTCTATCTCTAGTCTTTCCTCAACCCATACCCATTCCCAGGATTTGCCGGTTTCCCCCAGATCAGCCGTGGATTGCCCAACATCCTAAATGTCTTGTCCTACGACTGGGCCCAGCATGGATCTTAGCATCCTGTACCAGGTGCTGGGGGCAAACTAGAGTATTTGGCTTTTGTTCCTACAATAAATGTAGCCCAACAGCGGCCTTCAAACACGGGGTTACAGATGGCCTGTCTCATTCACCGATTCCCTAAGAATTTGTTGTACCTCCTCTGTAGATTTCCAAAGTCCCACATGCCCAGGGAGGTCCCCTCATTGGATCTCGATCTTCCTAGAGGCTAGAATAACTCACCTTATAAGGGTCTGAGCACCTTGCCATCCCCAAGCACCATGCACACTCCCCGCAGGCAGCATGTGGGGTCTTGTTGCCCATTGTCTCTGCCTCCTGCCCAGTCACAGAAATGCCATCACCCCCCAGCCCCGTATCCTCTAGCCACTCCTACACCCGGGCCATGGGATACTAGTACTTTCTCTGGCCTTCTGCTGGATCTTAGCAGCTGTAGCAACAAGCTCTCATCATGGACATGTCCTGACCCAGAGGCTGGCACTGCCGCTGCTGTCCTTTCACTTCCCATTGTATCAGGGTCAGAACAGCACAAAGTGCCCAACTCTCTAACTGGAAGTTGTTGTCAATGCATTCACACGTTAAATAGAGGTTAAAATTATAGGTATCAAAAGAGGATAACACGACAATTTAGTAAACTGTCCTTCGGAAGTAACTAAAAAATGATCATTTAAAAGACAAATATATAATATATCAATTGCTTTCCTTTAAAGTCCTTGTCCCTGGGATCCCTGGGTGGTGCAGCAGTTTAGCGCCTGCCTTTGGCCCAGGGTGCAATCCTGGAGACCCGGGATAGAATCCCACGTCGGGCTCCCGGTGCATGGAGCCTGCTCCTCCCTCTGCCTGTGTCTCTGCCTCTCTCTCTCTCTCTGTGACTATCATAAAAATAAAATAAAATAAAATAAAATAAAATAAAATAAAATAAAATAAAATAAAATAAAATAAAAATTAAATTAAAAAATGATTAAAAAATGAAAAAAATAAATAAAGTCCTTGTCCCTGTGCCATTTGCCAGTGTCTCCCCACATTGACACCGGTTTTGGCTCTGTGACCTGCCTTGGCCAATTTGTCACCAGCAAACTTCACTCAGTCGGAACCTTGGAAAGGTGCTTGCATATTCCTACTTCTCATGCCCCCTCTTCCTTGCAATGAATTGGCAGGTCTCTGCCGTTTGCAGAAAGTACGTGCCTGGGCTACGCTGGTGAAAGATGAAATGGATGGAGCAGAGTCGGGCACTAGTCATACGAGCAGAGACCTCCCCGGGGCAGGTCTCAGCAGCTGCCCCCTGCACCTACGAGAGCCTCCTTACCTGGCCACCTCACCAACCCACAGCTAAGCGTAGACTCATGAGTAAGCTCAGCCAAGACCACACAAACACCCAGGCTGGGCCGCCAACTCCCAAGGAAGGTAAGAGCTTACAATTTTGCACCCCTAGAGTTTGTGGTTGTCTGTTAAGCAGCATTGTCATCGCAATAGATAAATGATACAGCAACTGTTATGTAACTTTTATAAAGGTCTGTTCATTAAAAAAGAAAAAAAAAAAGTCTGTTCATAGTAACTCCAAAAATCTCTTTAAAAGCAACCTAAAATGGCATATGCCAATCTAACATGTAGACACACCTGCAGGGAAGGAAAACTGCTCCTTCTTCCCTTCCAGGTCCTTCGCCTGGGCGAATAATTAAACTGACATAAGGCAGATTAACGAGAGAAAAGCCAATTTAATTCTGCATGTATAGGAGCCCATAAAGACAGGAGACTCAGAAAAGTGACTGAAGCAGGCAGCTTTCATGCCCTTTAGACAAAGAAAAAATACACTTGTGAAGAATCGGCAAGACAAAGGGGGGTGGGCTTGCGGCAGCAAGTTAGTGACGCGGTAACAGGGTTTGGGTGGGGGACGGGGCCCCTGGGGGATTGGACATCGAGGAGGACACACGTGTAGCGAGCACTGGGTGTTCTATAAGACGGATGAATCACCGCAGCGAATAACGCACTATCTCTTGATTAATTGAATTAGATTTTTTTGTTTTGTTTTGTTTGTTTGTTTTTGAATTGAATTTTTAAAAATTGAAGGAAAAAAAAAGTAACAGGGTTTGTTTACGCAGCCTTGGCAGCCTGAGATTCCTTATCTGTGCTAATAAGGATGCCTCCTCCCCTCCCTTTACATGAGGGACTGATTTCTTGCTTTCAGAGGGAAAAGGAGGCTCAGAGTGTCCTTGCTCTGGCTGTTTATGAGAAACATTAGTTCAGGGCAGCCCGGGTGGCTCAGCGGTTTAGCGCCGCCTTCAGCTCAGGGTGTGACCCTGGGGTCCCGGGATCAAATCCCACGTCGGGCTCCCTGCATGGAGCCTGCTTCTCCCTCTGCCTGTTTCCCTGCTTCTCTCTCTCTCTCTCAAATAAATAAATAAATAAATAAATAAATAAATAAATAAAACAAATAAATAAGAAACATTAGTTCAAAATAATTAGCATCCCAAGGGGCCCGTTGGGGGTGCCATGGTCTGCCCTCCTGCAAGGAGACACCCAAAAGAAGATTGAAAGGAATGAAGAGACGGCCCCGTGTTCCTGAATGAAAAGCCTGGGACACCCAGAGCACGCCGACACGGAGCAGGAGTGGTAGCCATGGGTCAGCCGTAGCAGCAGCTTCCACACTTGGAATTTTACTTCTATCATTTCTCTACAATTATCGACTTTTCCAACTTTTCTATGATTGGTACGAAACATTTCTCTATCATCAGGGTGGATTCATAAAAAGAATGATTTTCTTTAAAAGCAGATTCTTCATCAACTGCATTTTGTCACTTTTTATCACCGATTTGTTCAGGAATTTCATCCGGATTTGCTCACTGTAAAGTCTAGCTGCTTTCGCTTACCCAGGAATGGCTCTTACCTTTGAGGACGCAGTGCAGCCACGGGGATGAAGGGAGGAGGCAGGCTTTACAGATTCTCTTGTTTGAGAACATAGGAGGAGAACTCCTATGTTGAGGAAAATCTGAAAAATCCCATATCAGTCACAGCTACACAACAAATCACCTGCAGCATTTAATGACGACAACAACGACCATTTAGGGGCGCCTGCCTGGGTGGGTCCGTCGGTCAAGTGTCCAGCTCTTGGCTTCAGCTCAGGTCATGATCTCTGGATCTTGAGATCGAGCCCTGGGTTGGGCTCCCTATTGGCCGGGGAGTCCGCCTGAGATTCTCTCCTTCCGCTCCTCCCCCACCTGCACACGCGCACTCTCTCAAATAAATAAATCTTTGGGGGGAAAAAACACCATTTATTTGCTCACATTTCTGGGTCAACAGTTTGGGCAGGTGTCAGTTGAGACAGCTCACCTCTTCTCCACCTGCGTTGGCTGGGCTTGCTCATGCGTTTGTGGCTGCTTGGCCGGGGTGGATCATTCTAGAAGGCCTCGCTCCCACATGGGGCAGATGGAGGAGAGGGGAACTTTTGGCTTAGCCCCTCATTTCTTCTTCAGTGAGCCATGAGGCTAAGTCGGCCTTCTCGATGGAGGGTCTGCTCCAAGATGGTGACAACCGAAGCTGCGGGACCTCAGAAGTCCTACAACCCCACTTGTGCCACGAGCTGTGGGGCACAGTAAGCCGAAGGGAGCCTGGATTTGTGGTGTGGAGCAGATAGACTCCGGCTCTTGATGCAAAGAGCAGCCTGGTCACGGTGCAAAAGGATGTGAGGTGTTGCTACAGCCACCTTTGCGAGCACCTTACCACGTTCCCCCCGTCTGTAGAGCGAGTTCTTCATCCTTCCATTTAAGAAGAAAAAGGTTCTGGATGCCTCTGAGGTGCTACATACCGTTCTGGGGAACAGCTGTGTTCAGGAAAGCCTAACCCTTGTCCTTTGGGGGCTGCGTCCGGGGCTGAGAAGACGGGCCCTGCAGCAGGGAGTGCTCTGGGGGTTCCAGAGGGGCAGGGGGGATGGCCTCACGCTGGGGGGCAGGGCAGCAGCAGAGCACAGCCGGCGCTGGAGAAGGCAAGGCAAGCCAGGGAGGGTGGCTGTCTCCTGGGAGACCCTACCAGAGCTTTCCACCGCCTGCGTCTACTCGGGTCCTAATGCCTCACGTCCGGTTCCCAAGCTGCACGTGTCTTTCCTTCTCCCTGCTATATAATTACATGTTTACAGGGTAGAAAAAAGAAAAAAAAAAGAAAAGAAAAGAAAAGAAAGAGAAGAAGAAGAAGAGAAAGAAGAGAAGAGAAGAGAAGAGAAGAGAGAGAATACCATGAAGATCATCTCCCGCAAGCGAGCCCTCCCCTAAACCCCCTCCCACGCCCCCATCCCCCCCCCACCACCTCCCCTCCCCCCCACTCCACTACCCCCCCCTCCCCACCCCCCCTCCCCTCACCCCCTCCCCCCCCTCCCCTCCCCCTCCCCTCCCCTCCCCCCCCCCCTCCCCTCCCCTCCCCCCCCCCCCCCCCCTCCCCTCCCTCCCCTCCCCTCCCTCCCCTTCCCCTCCCCTCCCCTCCCCCCCTCCCCTCCTCCCCTCCCCCCCTCCCCTCCCCTCCGCCTCCCCGCCCCTCCCCCGCCCCCCTACCCCCCCTCCCCGGCCCCGCCCCAGCCACTTTCAGGGGCGGAATATTCCTTTCAGAGAAAGTCTGGGACAGTCCTGGTAAAAAGAAACAAAGAAAAAGAAAAAACTTTTGTGAAAAAGTAATACTTCTATCATATCCAAATCTTCTCTTAATTTGAGGAGTTTATTATTAATTAAGAAAGCGGAGGTTTTCGAGTGTCTAATTCTCCCTTTGATCTGCGGCCTCCAGGCTGTCAGCTCCCAGATGTCTGGAGTAGGCTCGCTCTGAAGAGTTTTCCCAGCAAAAAGGCATTTTTCGGTGGCACGAAGTGAAGCCACAGTCGTGGCGTTTTGTTAGAAGATCCAGATCGATGAGCGGAGATGCCAGGGCCTGGAGAGGGGCCCGCGGTTGTGGCGCCCGCTGCGTGGAGGCCGCTGGGAGGATGTGGGTCCCGTCGGCCGACCAGAGGGTGTGAAGATGCTGCGGGAGAGAAGATGGAACCGAGCACGTGGGAGGCTCGTGGCCAGCGGCAGGAGGGCCTCCGCCCAAGGGTCACTGTCCTCCCGGCGGGCGGCCTCCTGGGACAGGCCTGGGGGGCGGCACCGGGGCGTGGGGCTCGCTGGCCACGGAAAGGCCCTGGCCCAGGCCCGGCAGGGCTCGGGGTCAGGCTGCCCGGGCCTCCCGCGAGGAGCCCCCAAGGAGCCCGCAGCCCTCACCAAGTCCGGCCACAGCCTCCACCCCGTGTCGGCTCCGGGACAGGTGAGGTCCCCTTGCGGCCCAGCTGCCTGGCCAAGCGACGCCAAGAGCCCTGGATGCAGCAGGGCCCGGAACCGTGGCCGCCAAGCCCGCAGCGGGCCGCCCAGCATCAGGGCCCCCAGGGGGCAGGTTCAGGGGCACGATGGCAACTCGCCCGAGGAGGGCAGGAGCCTCCAAGTAACAGGCAGGAGCCCCGAGGGCACGGGGAAGGGGAAGTGGGCGCGGTGAGAAAATCCAGAGTTCAAAAGCCGATGGACAAATGGAAAAGGACGTAGCTGAGTGGACAAAATGGGAGGACGGAACAGCGAGGCCCCGACACGGTGACCCCCGCGGAGGCCCTGGAGAGGGAGGCCCTGACATGGTGATCCCGCTGGAGAGGGAGGACACAACAGTGAGGCCCGGGACACAATGACCCCGCGGAGGCCCTGGAGAGGGAGGATGGAACAGTGAGGCCCCGACACGGTGACCCCCGCGGAGGCCCTAGAGAGGGAGGCCCTGACATGGTGATCCCGCTGGAGAGGGAGGACGGAACAGCAGGACCCTGACACGGTGACCTGGGGAGGCCCTGGAGAGGGAGGCCCTGACATGGTGATCCCGCTGGAGAGGGAGGACAGAACAGCGGGACCCCGACACGGTGACCCGGGGAGGCCCTGGAATCCAGGGAGGCTGAGGCTGGCTTTCCATCAAGCCCCTGATCAGGAGGCTGCTGGGAAGGGGCTCGGCCCCTCCTGCCTGAGCCCCGGGCCTGGTTGCCCCTGTGGACACCGAGGGGACCCTCGAGGAGGGAAAAAGCAGTGTCCTGGCCCCAGGCAAGGCCCCCTCCCTACCCCCGTGGCCCGCCCTCCCAAACCGCCCAGCTTCCTGACCACAGACTCACCGGCTGTAAAACCCTAAGAGTCTTGTCTTTTCTAAGATTTTATTACTTATTCATGAGACACGGAGAGAGCGAAGCAGAGACACAGGCAGAGGGAGGAGCAGGCTCCATGCAGGGACCCCAACGCGGGACTCGATCCCGGGACCCGAGGGTCACACCCTGAGCCAAAGACAGACAGACGCTCAATCACTGAGGCCCCGGGCGCCCCTAAAAGAGCCTCTTCTAAGAGATCCCAGCAACTTTGGAGGAAGCACAAAATTGCTCTGTCACTGGGGGTCCCTAATCACAGGCTGAGAAGCCGAGGGCAGGGGGAGGACGCAGTCAGCGGCCCGGTCCCCGCGCAGGAGGGTGCAAACAGGCCCTGTGCCCCGAGGTTCCCGCGCACCGCCCGGGGCTCCCGACACCGTGGGAGGCGGCCTGCGGTGGAAGCGGATCTGGGCCCAGAGCAAGCCAACCGGTCACAGCCGCCGGCAGGCCGCGGGCGGATCCGAATCCGCTTCCCCACGTGTCCCACCACCTGCTGCCCCTGCGCCAGGCGCCTCACGTCCCCCCCCCCCGGCTGCTTGGAGTCTCTCTCTCTCTCTCAACGCCCTCCAACCTCTAAAAAAAAAAATTAAGGAAAGCAAGTCGACATATCTTCACCTTCGAGGGTAGGGATGTCGTGAGGACAAGGTGAATCCCGTATACACACATTTTTCAACGGCAAAGAAAAAATGTGCCCCGTTGGAAAACGATGAAGACGTCAGGAAACAGTATTTTTTTAGAAGCCCCTGTGACGTTCAAGCTAAAGTAAATGAGGTCTGAGCTAAGCACGTCGTGGAGGATCCGAGGCTCTGCCCCCGGGACACAGCCGACCACGGTCTGGGAACGCTGCACCCGCAAAGGGCCCCCAACCTATGAAGAAAATGCCAACACGTGTTTGGAAGCCACAGAACTTTCTAGTACCCGGCCCTGCTTTCTCACTAGAGGCCGAGGCGGGGGATGAGAGGGATCACAGGAAGCTTTTTAAAGCATCTAGAATATAAAAAAAAATAAAAATTAAATTAAAAAAAAAATAAAGCATCTAGAATATAATGGCTCCACGGCCAATACGCTTCAGGCTTTTATGGAGGCAGAAAAAAAAAAATTAAGATCCTCTCGGACAAGCCTGGGGGGTGTTTTCTGAGGGAACGGCGGCTTGAACGCAGGGAACACAGTAGGTGTTGATTTTATGTCATTATAAGTTAAGCCTTTTATTTTGCCGTCAAGGGATGAAAAATAAATATCAAGCCAGTGTGACCCGCGCTCCTGATTTAATGGCTTAATTTCCAGAAATGCCAGTGAAAAATGGCACAAATGTTAGCCTAGGCCAATCCTTCTTTATTATAGTTCATCCATTTTCCCTTTTTCACGAGGAATGCGGCCCCTAACAGGCCTTAATTAAGTTTCTGTTTTACAGCAGGGAGGCCGATGCCTTGCCGGGGAGCTGGGTAGAGGCCGGCGAGGGCGCCCGGGGCTCCCTCACCTGCGGCAGGTGCGGCGCTCAAGACGCTGCTTGTCACGCGGATGAGATGACCGGCGTGTCCACTACGGTGATGGGCGGTGATGGGACCTACTACGTCCCCAAGAGGGGAATGGTGTGTCCTCGTGACACCCGCCCCCTGCGAGGACTGCAGTCTCCACCTTCTTTCTTCTTCTACACCCAGAAAGGGTGTCAGAAGCCCCCCGGCCCCCGGCCCCCGGCCACGTGCACCATGAAACTCCCTCACGGTACAAAAGGTACTTCACGTATAACCCTTTATTCTGTGGGGATGTGATGTGGGGGGGCCTCAGGGATCAGGCGGCTGTGACTACATCAACTGATTGCAAACCAAACACTTTAATTAAGCTGAGTCCCTACTAGATTGGGGGCTTCCCACCAGTTGGTGGGCTGCTTGCTGGTGGTTTTGAGCAAATTGGCTCGACCCCAGCCCGGTGACCGATCCCCTGTCAAAGCTAAAGGAACCACGAATGTTCAAGAGGATTTATACCCGGTGTGTAATCCGAGTAGGAATAAAAGCAGGTGGCATTCCTAGGACCCAGCAGTTGCACTGCTGGGGATTCACCCCAAAGATACCGATGCAGGGAAGCCCCGGGACACCTGCACCCGATGTTTCTAGCAGCAACGTCCACAGTAGCCGAAATGTGGAAGGAGCCTCGGTGTCCTTCGATGGATGGATAAGGAAGCTGTGGTCTCTGTATACAGCGGGATATTCCTCAGCCATTAGGAACGACGAATACCCACCATGTGCTTCAACGTGGATGGAACTGGAGGGGATGATGCTGAGTGAAGTAAGTCGATCGGAGAAGGATAAACATTCTATGGTCTCATTCATTTGGGGAATATAAAACATAGTGAAAGGGAATAAAGGGGAAAGGAGAAAAAATGAGTGGGAAATATCAGAAAGGGAGACAGAACATGAGAGACTCCTGACTCTGGGAAACGAACTAGGGGTGGTGGAGGGGGAGGTGGGCAGGGGGTGAGGGTGACTGGGTGACGGGCACTGAGGGGGGCGCTTGATGGGATGAGCACTGGGGGTTATTCTGGATGTTGGCAAATTGAACACCAATAAAAATAAATTTATAAAAAAAAAAGAAAGCAGGTGGCATTGTTAGGACTTCTCTAAGGAAGCAAAACTAGAAGCGTGAATGTTCCTGTCAGGATAGGGTCAAGGGCATCCACCACCCTGCTCCCAAGAAAAAACAGCAAAATAAGAGTTGCTTGAGAAAACTAGATGTTTGTGACCCTCTCACGTAAAAGCCCAGATGTAGACAGTGCAGGTGTAGAATCGAAGCACCATAGTGACGTCAGAAGTGCAGGTGCTTCTCCGTCCCACCAGATGGGTAAATGGCTTCAAGCGTCAAGGTCCCCCCCGCAGGCCAAGGTGCAGGTGGAGCTCCAGTGAGGACCAGAGCTCTCCCCACGGCGGGCGGCGGGGTGGGGGGGATGGAGACACACAGAGGGCTCCTCCCCAGCCGAGCCTGCCCCCGGTGCACAGTCTTCGCAGAAGTTTCCTGGAACGCTTCTGCTTACGCATCCCTGGCAAGGTCCTCTCTGCAGAGGAGGCTGGGAAAGAATCTTCTAGAGATTGCATTGCTCTCCGTGATGGAAGTCAGGACGCACTCAAGAGGAGGAGGTGGCAATGGATGCTTGGGTAAGCAACGGGCTTTCCCTGGCGCATTGGACTGTGTCAGTCTGAGTTTATAAAATAGAACATGTGATAGTGATAGAAAGCAGGTGGCTGGTTGCCCGGACGTGAGGGAACAGGGACATGAGGCATCTCCTAAGCGTGGTGAACACTTCACTACCCCCAGGGTGGCGAGGGCCTCAGGGGGCCGTGCACGGGTCCGGTCGTGTCATAGACGCACGCAACGTGCCGCGCGGTAGTCGGAATGTTTGTTTCTCCCTATAAGTTCACCCTGTGACCCTTCAGCCCCAGGGGTATTTGAGGTGGGCACTGGGGAGAGGATGCGGCCGGGAGGGTGGAGCCCTCACCAACGACATTAGCACCTTCAAGAGGAGACACACGAGAGGCCCCGGCCGCCTTGTGCCCCGTGAGGACACAGCAAGAAGGTGGCCGTCCCTGGTCCCTGGACTCTCAGCCCCGACAACGGTGAGAATGGATTGTTGTTGTTTAGAAGCCCCTGGTCCGTGATATATTTATTGCAGCGGCCCGAACAGACTCGGCCACACTCTGTGTTAACTGTACCTGTTAGTTAAAGCTGTTAAAACTGTCAAGTGGAAGCCTAAAGAGAGGGAGTGGGGATGGGGACACAACAAAGGAGAACACAGACACGCTTTCTGGGAGGCCTCGTCTCCACGCCATCCGAGGACTCCGCGTTCCCTCTTAACGGTAGAGCTGCTTTCCAAAATACCCCTCCCGGGAGACCGGGAGACTCTTCGCGTAAAGCTTGTGCACGGGGACACGATGACAGCGTATCACGGTCGGCTAGAGGGAGGACAACGGGGACGTGAGGTGACCCACTGCGCCGAGGCCTACGTGAAAGCTGACGAGTCCGACACTGCGCCGCGAGCAACACAAAATGTCCATATCCACCAATTCTTAAAAAGTCTAACTCCTCACCTGGAATAGGAACTCATTAAACCTATGATCCCTGGTTCGTAGGTTCAGCCAAGGAGGCGCAGCCATGGGTAGGAAGGATCGTTGCTTTGGGGGGGGTCGGGTGGGGGGCAGCAAGAGACCAAAATCCCAAGGCTCCCGCACCTCCCGGGAGGAGGGAAGGCCACTGTCGGGCTACCAGGGGGCCCAGCCCTGCAACAGCCACCTGTCGGCACCGGGTACCCACCACGCGCCAGGCCACAGCCCGCCCCAGAAACCCAGACCCCAGCCCCAGCCGCTTGTCCACCCCCGTCCCTGTCGCAGACCAACGGCCTGGGGGCTCAGAGACTGACCCTAAGCCCCAGGCCCTGGCATGAGCACCGGGCCCTTCTGCTCCCCTCTCCTAGGGATGGTCGCTTCTTTCTAAAGTCCCTCATCCTGAGGGACCCCGGGAACCACCGCCCCCCACACCTGCTGACCACCATCCCCCGCACCCGCCGACTGCCCCTCGCCTGGCCTTCAAGGCCCATCCCAGGCCCCTCCTCGGAGAGCCTGCCTCTGATTACCCGACCAGGCATCAGCTCCCTTCTTTCCATTTCCTCGGAACCTGGTGGCCACCCCCGGCTCGCCCGCATCACCTCTTCCCAAGGCTCCGTCTGGGGTGAGCTTGCCCCCCTGGGAAGAGGGGAGCTTTCTGGAGAGGGCCCCGGCCTCCTCCTCGGGGGCTTCGGGGATCTGCTCCGCAGGTGGGCCCGCACGTCCCTCCAAGGCCATGGCGGGAGTGAAGACATTGGCTAGAACCCACGGAGAGCACTTCAAGTCCACAAGTCGTTACTTGACTTTGGAAGAGAAAGGGGCCCTTACGAAATCATTTCGGGCCACAGGGTGGCCAGAGGTGCTGTTATCTCCAGAGGATGTGGCGGGAATTCCTGGCTCTGCATCCTGGTTGGAATTTAATTTCCACCTTCAAGCAGTCTCGCTCTCAAAGGGGGGTTTTGACAGTCCCAGGGCCACGGTGAGCAGGAAACCCCGGGAAGCCTCATCATCAGCCCCAAGACATCCAGGGACAGCCATGTGCGGAAACGGTGTGACATCGGACTCGCGGCCACGGGGCGGCCTCTAGGGGTTTGCAGCCGACGCCCCTGTGTCCCTCGAGGGCTGTCTCTGAGGGTCGTTTTGAAGAAGGGCACTTCCTGGGACCCGGAGCGGCGAGCGGAGGATGCAGGCGGCCTTGTGGGGACATCGTGCAGCAGGGAGCAGGCGTGCGGCCCGCGGCCGGGCACCCCGAGGGGCAGCCTCTAGTGCGCGGAGGCAGGGAGCCAACAAGGGCCTCTGCCGCCCAAATAGTTCACCTGCTGCTGCATTTTATTGGTGACTCAAAATAAAGGCTTCAAGTGACAAGAAGCCAGCGTCCCGCCAGACGATGGTGACCCTGCGGGGTGCGCTGCTGCCGTGCTGTGGCTCCGCGTCCTAGGTTTCGCTGCAAGGTTCTACTCACGGCGTCCTTCGCGCCGCCTGGACTCGGGGGCCCTTGGTGCCCACACGCCCTTGAGCGGTGCACCCTACCCCCCGGCTACCAGACGCCTCAGAAATCCTCAGGGAACCTCCCAACCAGGTCGCTCCAGAAGGACACGTGACATCCAAGTTCCCAGACACGTGCCGGGCTTTAAGCCCAAGATTCACCTGCTGGGAATTCCTTCTGAGAAAATCAGTAAATATGTGTGCATAAGGCCAATCATTGTGGTAATAAGTTCAAATCCCTTAAACATCTGACCAGGGTAAGTAGCTAAAAAAATAAAATAATAAAATAAAATGATGCTCTATTCGCCTAGTGAAATATTAGAGCACCTAAAACTACGTGTCCGTGATGGTGTACCAAATAGGAATAAAAGGTCACAGAGCAATATGACAGCGGGATCTCATTCTTAGGAGAAAAATAATACCGTGCTTTTTTTATTTTACCCAATCAGGTCAGCGGGTTGGTCAGTTAAAAGAAAAAAAAAAAAAATAAGTCAAAGTGGTAAAACACCGGTAATAAACATTTTGTTTTAACCCAAAACATAAATGTACACGCCTCCACCCGTCATTTGATAAAGAGCCAAGATTAATTTATTTTGGTCGCGGGTCCACTTTTTATAGCTCTGCGTCATCTGTCTTTATGTACCACACTGTCAAGTATTTTCAGTTTCAATTTCTTTAATTGGTGACAAAACATAAAGACTCTTGTGAAGCAATCTAAGTCCAAAATATTTCCATATTTCTATAATTTTTCTCCGACTTTGATGGCTGTCTTGCCTCCACCTAACGCGAGAGCAAAAATTCAGCAAGTTGCCTTTTGAAGCATCTCTCCCTTACCACTGACGTTCATTTCCATAAAAGTGATTCTCTTCTCAAAATCGCATTTCATCAGTTTGCATAATTGAGATCACACAACCAGTATAAACAAATTTGGGGGGAAAAAAATACAACTGGCTCTTGATCAGTAGACGAAACTGGTGAGAAAGCAAATGCTTTCTTGAAAGGAGCCTACTTGCCACGTCAGGCGAAAAATTTTTATGGGGGGGGGCGCCTGGGTGGCTCAGGGGTTGAGCATCCGCCTTTGGCTCAGGTCGTGACCCCGGGGTCCTGGGTTCGAGCCCCACATCGGGCTCCCTGCTCCACCGGGAGCCTGCTCTTCCTTCTTTCTGCCCCTCCCCTCCACATGTGCATAAATAAATAATATCTTTTATTTTATTTTATTTTTTAAATAACATCTTTTAAAAAAAAAGATTTTACTGAGCAAAAGAAGCATTGCTTAACCCAGCACGTAGGCCCCGTGGAGGCCAGCGCCAGGCGGAAAGGCCCTTCTCCCAGTTGTCTCGTGGCTGCCTCGACAATAACCCTCCAGCCTCAACCTGCGCCACCTCCCCAGGAAGCCTTCCATGATTACCTTGGCCTTTCCTCCTGCTCCTCATCACATCAGCCTGCATTTTCTCCATAACCATCGTCGTCGTCTCTGACTCTCATTTACTATTTGATGACTGGTCTCTTGTCTCTCTTCACCAACAGACCACCAACCTGTCCACCCACTTGCTCGTCAGGGCCTCGCACACCACCTGATAGGTCGCTGCCATCTGACATGTATTGGGAGTTTGTGTGTGCGTCCGGGTGCTTGTAGTCGAAGTGGTCCCGGGAGGAAGAAATACTGTGTCATCAGAGGACTGCAGGCCCTCATCGCCCACGGCCTAAGTCGCAAGCAAGCTAACGTTAGAGAATAATTTAAATTAGACTCGACAGCACGAGGTGGTGTGGTGTGTTATCGAGCACAGCACCCCAGGACCCTGGTAAGAACATCGCAGACCCCAGGGGCGATGACAATTCCCTGGGAACTTCTCCAACGGCACCGATCCCTGAAGCATTGGTGACACTAACGTGCAGCAGACGGTGCGACCCCAGAGGAAGCTCAGTGTCTCCTCTGATTTGGCCCCTCTCCTTGTGCAGTCGGTCAACAGCACCAACCAAGCAAACCCAGTCATTTCTAGCATCTCTCTTCTCACCACGTCGAAGGACACATTCAGGCCCTTTGAAAATCTCGAAGACGGTTTCACATGCAAAAGACGTCACTCGGCCTCCAGAGTCTGACCCGCCCTGAGTCCCTCCTTTCCAGCCAGGAATGGAGTGCAAAGGGCCCCCCACCCCGAGGGGCCAAGGTACCTGGCGGGGAGGGGACCGGTTTGCAAGGGCAGGGGTTCCGCTCCCACCCAGGACGCAGCCTGGAGGCCGGGAAAGACGCTCTGCACCTGCCGGGTAAGGAGATGACTTTACGCAGGCGGGTGCCAGGGGGAGATTTAAGGAGAAATATCTCAAAAGAAAAGGAAAGGGTCTGGGGTTTCCTGGAGGCAGGTAGACAAGGGAGTCGGGATGGAGGATGGGGTGGGTGGATCCCGGGGAAAGCCAGAGCGAGGTCCTCTGTGGGGACGAGGGCCCCTCGGCTCGGCTCGCACCGGGGACACCTGCGAGCACTCGCAGAGCAGGCCTCCTGCTGGGCCGCCCGCCCCGTGGCCCAGGCTCCCTGCCCGCAGCTCGGGGAGGCCCTGGCCCCGCTGCTCCCAACCAGTCCTACCGGGAGGTGCGGCCCACCGACCTCCTCTCCGCGCCCTGGGGCCTCCAACCGCCGAGGCCTGTCCTGTCGTGCGGGGGCCTGCAACCCTCACTCCCGCCGCATCGGGCTGGGACAGAGCCTTCCCCAGCGGTTCAACCCCACCCGGTCCCCAGTCCCCAGTGCAGCAGGACCACAGGCAGCCGCTGCAGGCCCGGGTGGCAGCGGGACGTGTCCCCCACGGCCTCCGGGTGCCGGGCCCCTGCCCACGCTGTCCGGGGACACCAGCCAGCCCGTCCCCCCAGTGGGTTGGCCCAACTGTTAAGTGCTCTCAACACTCAAAAGCCAAAGTCTAACCTCTTTGTAGCCATAAGGGAAAGCTCACTTACCCGAGGGTGTCCTTTGAGCGCCCTCTCGGGGTCAGCCTGTCCGGAAGGAGCGACAGGACAGGACGGTCAAGGTGGGGGGCGCCTGGGGGGCCCAGTCGATGAAGCATCTGCCTTGGGCTCAGCTCATGATGCCGAGTCCCGGATGGAGCCCGGCGTGAGGCTCCCGGTCGGCAGGTCCTCTGCTCCCCTCTGCTCCCCCATCTCCTCTCCCAGCTCGGGCTCTCTCGCTCACGCTTGCTCACTCCCTCTCTCGAATAAATAAATACAACCTTTAAAAAAAAAAAAAAAAAAAGATGACCGAGATAGGATAGGAGAGAAAATCAGCCCCTCCCCAATCTAGAAACTTCTCGTCCCATTAAAAAGTCAACCAACCTAAAGTACCCTTAAGACTTTAGCGCCTTGTGCAACCACGACCCCATTATAGAATCTCAATGTCGTGGCCTTTTTGTTCTCCAGGACTCGTAATGTGCCTCCTTCACTGTCACACACACGTCTGACCTCTTTTCAGACACATGTTTGACATCCTTGCAAATGCATGTGAGCAGCAGCCCCCTCACGTCTCGCCTTTTTTGAAAGGGCTTTTGGAAGTCCACTTACAAGGTGACGTGCAAGGCCGTCTCCCCACCCCCCCGCCCCCGTCCATTCCGAAGCCCCATCTCCCCAGCTGACTGCAAGGAAAAGGTTGAAGGGGAGACTGAAGAGAAGAAGCCCGTCACTGGCAGACGGAAACTGAAAGGACCCCAAAAGAGAAAAAAAAAAGTTTTGTGGGTTTTTTTTTCTTCGACCTTGCTTCTTTCCTAGCTTCTGTTCTCGCTAGGATCTGCACCCCCGCCCTGCACACGCCTGATGTGTGCCCTCCCTTAGGGACAGAGTCACGGGTACCTTAGGGTCCTCCATCCCTGAGGAATGACCACTGGGGCCCTCCCAGGCGGATCACATGGCCCCGGCCCGGCCCTGGGCCCACCAGGGACTGCTGAGGCTGCGCTGGGCCCTGCTGGGGGGACGCTGACCTCCGGGAGCTGCGGGAGGACAGGAGGGAGCACGGCAGGGCCGCGAGCTCTTCCAGCCCTAGCGCAGCGCCTGACACCCCCTCGCCGACCTGTGTCTGGGCACACCCGTTTTCTCCACGAATTCATGCAGAGTGGCCTACTTTTCCACATATTATTTATTATCTGGGCTGCTGTCTTATCGATTTTTGAGACCGTTTTGTTACAAAGGAATGGAAAAAATCTGATACAATAAAACTCTCCTCATTGACAATAATAAAGCCACGTCATGAAATGTAAATTTATATGTTTTCCCTTGTAAAAAGGTAGCATCCGTGGGCTACAGTCAGGTTGTGGGAATCAGCTGAAGGCTGTTTCCGAGGATTAATAAAAACAAAAACAAATATAAATACATTAATCTTTAGACGTAAAACCTAAGATAACATAATAGACTGCATTTCTAAATTTTAAAACTTGTTGGCTTATGATATTCTAGAGATATTTATTTCATAAAGGAGCACAATGTTAGTCTTACAAGACTATATATATTTTCTATTTATATTCCTCTTGTCCCATTTTTCATGTGCATTATATCATCTGATTTTATTATGCTTCATATTTTATTTATTCATTTACGAGGCCCTGGGATTTTATTTCTCGAAGTCTTAGCGGAATGTTTACTAAAAAACAGATAATTAAAAATAAAGCCACACAGCTCACATGCACATTTTGTTTTATGTGCAATTATAAATGTATTTTCAAGACAATTTTAATGTCCAATTTCCACGAAGCGTTTTCGTCTCCCTCTGCAGCACATACTCTAAGGAAATCTTAAAAAGAGGCTGTTTGCATAATTCTGGTAACTGCAAGCCGCACAGATCCCACCGACCCAGGAATGCCCAGGAATGATTTGCATCCCGGTAACAGAAACAACAGTTATCTTTGATGCAAGTGGGTTTCCCAGAAAAATAGAATTGCCAAGAGGTGTTGGAAGAGGGTGGTTTGGAAAGAGGTGGGGACCACCGGGATCCGGAACTGGGCCCGAGGGGGCCTTCGTAATGCTGTTCTGGTGGCCGTCTTGCTGTCCCAGCTGCCCTCCCGCTGACCCGCAGGAGCACGAGGCACACCACGATCAATGCCAGGTACCACGCGCCTACGTACGGCAGTGGTGTCACCGTGGCCAGGCTGCCCTGCCCTCCTCCTTGCACCTGCTACGAGAAGAACAGCAGCCAGCCTCCCCCGTTCGCCACTGTCTCCCCCGCGAGGCCCTTCGGAACCCTTCGGAACACACGCCTACAACGGTGCGACACCTCGCGATCGATCGCCCCCCACCTTTAGATGTTCCTGGGCCGGTAGGGAGAGGTGAAGGAAAATGCAGAAACTCCATAAAAAAGGGAAACGCTTCAATCCGTGTAACTACCGAATAAAGAGACCGGATAGGAGCTTGGATCCCACTGGCATGTACCCAGCTCCTCCCTTTCTCACCCCCTATTGAATAAATTCAAGTGATTGATGCTTGTTTTCCCATAGTCAGCTCAAGGGTCCCTGCCCCCGGGAAGCTCTCCTGGCGGGGCCTCCTCACACTCTCATGACACCTGCCGTGTCCCACCACATCAGCCTGTCATGTGACCCTGCAACACTGGTGTAGGGGCTTGACCTCTTGGTGGACTGACTTCCTTGACGGCAGCGGCAGGGGGTCGACATTCCCGTGGCCCCGGTGCTCAGCCGAGAGGCCGATACACCTAAAGGGTGCTCGGCAAATAGCAACGTATCGTCCACAAAAACAGCCTATCGCTCACGCAACGTCTAGCTCAGTTAGGGCTGCTCCTGCTCACCTTCCCAACGTCTACTCCCCCTGCCTGTAGCACAACTGGGCGAAGCACTGGACATACACGATTTAATGTGAAACTCAAGCCATCTTACAGGAAGTGCATTTTTACTCCTAAATTACAGGTAAGTAAAACACAAGACACGGTTATTTCACCGGGATCACCCAGCCAGGAATGACAGAGTTTGGACCTAATCCAAGGTATGTTTGACTTGAAAACCTGTTTTCCTTTTTTAGTGCTACTTAAAGAAAAACAGTTCCATACATGTTGCCATTAGAGAAAATAAACTTGAACCTGTGAACACGGCCTCCTCGCTACCCCCTCTCTGGCTCCCCGTCTCTCCTACAAAGCTGACGTCTTCATGCGTTTGGAAGGAAGGCGGCCGCCCTGAAAACAGTCCACATTACTGCTTGAACGAAAAATATTAACTATCCCACCAACGGTCTAGTGTTCACATAGTTTCATTTTGTCAGAAATACAGTCCGTGTGGTCATAAATTTGCTCACATATAAAGCAAACGTCACACACTCTATTGCTTTATAGGTCCCGCCTCACAACCCAGCGAGCCCCCAGCCAGTGAGAAGCCCTGACCTAAAGGGTGCGTTTCCAGTTACGGGCTTATCCACTGAAGCTCCAGTACTTACATCTACCTCTAAAAGATTCCTCCATAAAACACAAATATTTTAAGACATAAAATGGACCAAAACGATAGGATGGAGCCAGGTCCTTGGCTGAGGACCACGGTGCCTGTGTTGGGGGCGAGGCAGGGAGGGGGCCGGTCCAATCCAAACCTGTCTCTGGTTTTGTGTAGACTGTGTACCCCTAAGCTCCGCAGGAACCAACTTCAGCCTCATTTATTCAGTGAAAAAAATAATAAAAACCACTTCCTGTGTGCAAGGCCAAGTGCAAGAAGATGTAAAAATCCATGCGTAAGGCCAGTGAGAGCTGCCATGAGTAACCCCAGGAGACTTGTGGCCTTAGAGGCCGTCACTACCAGCATCGGTGGCTGGTGGCAGATTGAGGGGGGTCGGTGTTCAGGGAAGACGTCCTTCCCTCTCACGGGATCAGGTGCTCCTGAGCTGCGGCCCCAAATGGACAGAAACAAAGAAGGTCGTACGCGGTGACTGTAGATGCCACGCACTTGGCCAGATGGTCCTTCTCCACGTCTGGAGGAAAACAAGTCCCACACAGAAGAGCTGCGGGAAAGCCACGCAGCCAAGGGCCTGGGAATAAGCCGAGGCGCGTCCTTACAGGGGGACGATTAAGACAAGGAACGTGCTCTCTGTGGCAAGAGGTAAGGTCAGGTGGCAACGGCAAAAAGTGCTCGTTTCCTCACACCTCTGACTCGCCACCGCAGTCTCGGAATCTTGCAAGTAGGCACCACGACTTCTCCACGTCCCCCGCGGACGATGTGACCATCGGCAAACATCAGACGAATGAAGGAATGACTGCTCCCTTCATTCTCTCTTGGATATTTGCCTTCCTTTAAAAAAAAAAATTATGTATTTTAGAAAGACAGAGAGAGCCCGTGAGTGAAGGGAGGGGCAGAGGGAGAAAATTATTTTCTTTTATTTTTTTTTTTTTAGTTTAAATTTACTTAGCCAACATAGTTCACCATGAGTTTCAGGTGTAGAGCTCAGGGCCTCATCAGGTGTGCATCACAGCCAGTGCCCGTCACACCACGGGCAGAGGAAGAGGGTCTTCACGCAAACTCCGCACCGAGCATGGAGTCCCACGAGGGGCCAGATCCCATGACCCAGACCATCGTGCCCCGGGCTGAAACCAAGAGTCGGACACCTCCCTGGCGGAGCCACCCAGGCGCCCCGATGTTTGCCTTCTCTCTAAGGCTTCTCTTCTCCGCTTGCCGACCCCATGCCTCCGCATAAAGTCGTCTGTCTGAGCGGGACGGGAAGCCGGGGAGACAACCCGTCCGAAGCACCACCTATCACTCATCCTTGTTGCCAATTCCCAGAGCGATTGGGAGAATGTGATTATAAATGTCCAAAAATCTCTGACATATTTCAAGCATCATTCACTAATATTAGTAGCACATTTATTTAATTCCGAGCATCTCTCTGTATTTGATAGATTGTAAAGAGGAATTTATAGGAGACGAGACAGGGTGCCTCATCCCCTATTAAAACGAATATAAATAGCTTATGAGTGATGGTTCCCTATAACAATTTGCATAACCAATGCACTTCACCAGTAACTGTAGGACAGGCACCTAGTGTTCTAACTCATGAATATTTGGGGTAATTAAGTAGAGCACAGACTGTAAATACAAGGAAGGGGAGAAAATACAGAACTTCTGCAAAAGCTTATCTGTAAACAAAAGACGCGGAGCTGCGTTTGTTCTGCCTTTTAATTCTTTAGCATTTATATCTTTAAAAAAATAATGATGTAGGGCCACCTGGAGGGCTCAGCGGTTGAGCATCTGCCTTTGGCCTAGGGCGTGACCCCGGGGTCCCGGGATCGAGTCCCACGTCGGGCTCCCTGCATGGAGCCTGCTCCTCCCTCTGCCTGTGTCTCTGCCTCTCTGTGTCTCTCATGGATAAATAAATAAATTTTAAAAATCTTTTTTTAAAAAAAAAGGAAAAAAATAATGATATAAAATACCTGCGGACGATGTGGATCATCTGGAGACGGAGGTAGATACAGAGGTACGTCTGCCCGGAGTTTTAAAGCAGTCTGTAACGTAAACTACTGGGCCGCAGACCACGTCTGAACAGGTTGTTTAGTGCTCCGGTCCTACGGGGTTAAGAGCCTCCGTGCAACACGCTGATCGTGCGTGCTCCTTTCATCCCTCCAAGGAGATCCAGCAAAATGATGAACACACATATTCTTGCAAAGTACTGGAAAGACAACATTCCCACGAGACAACGTGACAGCTACGAAATGAAGTGTGTAAGCCAAAGACTCCAACAGCTACGTTCAACAAACACACCTCCAGCAAACCTCCCTGCCCCCACTCGTGCAAATGGAATAGGATCCCGTCGAAACAGCGACTCCCCTGCTCTCTACATTCAATACTAGGAAATAATGCAAATTTCTGGCTCTATTTTAGTGTCTTTTCGGGGCCTACTTTCCTTTCTTCAAGGAAAGTAGGGGATCAGGGACAACAGTCTTCCCTAGTCTACCCACTGGTCCAATCGCCAAAGAGCCATTGGTCAGATTTTGGGTAAATCTGATAGGATTGAAAAGGGCTGGCTGTGGTTTGTAATCACGTGAGAACTCACAGCGACCTTTAAGAACGTTTGTTGTGCGTCATTTCTAAATGATTAACTGATCGTTTTAACAAGTGGAATCCTTTAAATAGGCCTCATTTTAGGTGTGACCACTAATCCCCTCTCAGAGAGACAAAGTCTTCCTAAACAGGAGCAGCTGGGCCAGTGAATCTATTTTGTTTTTAGTTGGTTTTTGTACATCACTGAGACACTGGGGGCTCTCTCCTGAGTCCACTCCCTGCCTGGGCGTTGTTGCCCTGCTGGGAACCCTTCCTCCATCACCTGCAGTTCTGAGAGCAACAATCCTATTTACCATGGGAAACCAACAGCAGTTATTGGGTAGAATGTGTTCCCGGTGGGTCCACCACGGGCCCAAAGCTTCCCAGCTTCCTGGGAGAAACCGCTTCTCAAGCCTCAGCCGGTCGCACTGTAGACATGCAAGTGGGAAAAAGGCATAAGACAATGTCGGGAAAGAATGCTTCAGCGATGACGCTTGTTTTGAATTTTTTTTTTTAAGATTTTATTTATGAGAGAGAGAGAGAGAGAGAGAGGCAGAGACGGAAGCAGGCTCCATGCAGGGAGCCCGACGCAGGACTCGATCCCCGGACCCCAGGATCCTGCCCTGGCCTGAAGGTGGTGCTAAACCGCTGAGCCACCCAGGCTGCCCTTGAAATGGTTTTATAGCAAAATAAAAGGCATAATTCCCTCATTCACCTGCTTCCCGGTGGCAAGGCAGGAACGGCATGGATTCTCACATTTTTCCTTCTCTGATCACTATACACTGTCATCGGATCTTTTTAAAGCCCCTTTATGTACTGCTCCTACCTGCCTTACATCCAGAGGCTTCAAGGTTTTAAGGATATAAAAGCAGCGGCCTGGGATCCCGCAGACAGGCATTAAAGTGACATTTGCAAACATCATTGTTTCACTCCCAGTTCGCAGGCATTTTGACAAGAAGAAAATACAAACCTTCACTCATTCCAGGGCAAACATTCTGAAACCAAATGATTTACATGGTGATGGGCAAAGGTTAAATTCATGTATTTCATAGCTTCTTACCAACTTTCGTCAAACCTCTAACATGTAACTATGGAAATCCTTATATGTGGAATATCCCATATATGGAAATCCCTTATTGATGGATTATATATTATATTATATATGTATTATATATATTCCATCCCTTATATATGGAAATCCCATATCCTTTCTATATGTCCTGTGAATATATGCAAAATAAGCATTTTCATGATAACCTTTGGGGTCACGAGGTCAGGTTTCTGTATAGGAGACCCCTCACCTAAAAATGTATATATACACAGGAGAAATCCTTTTAAGTGTAAGAATTTGGAGACATGAACTACTATGCAAATAAGGCCTTGAATGTTCTTTGATATACATTTTAAAAAATACTATGATATAATATTAAAAATTATAAATATTATAATATAAAGTATATTAATATTTTAATATACATTTTTAATATAAATTACATCTCCTGCCATAGAAAACTGGGGTCACAGCAATTCAGGGGAGCACACACACACATACACACACACACCAAAACCCACCCAAATCTCAGAACGGCCAAGGGGAAAGCACACTCAACTAGCACCTTTGGGCAGGGATGCGGAATTGTGATAATGGAAACCCTATCTCCAAGAAAACTGTTAAGGTGACTTTGGGGAGAATCTAAGAAAGAGACCGAGATTACACATAAGCTAATGTTCTATTTGTCAGATCGGAATATTCTCAGAATGTTTACATTTGCCGGGGAAAGCTACTTATTGTTAGAGCTTGTAGTTCTGCTATCGTGGATATGGAAACGTCCAGGTTAGTTCAAAAGTTTCAACACGGACATTGCGACATCCCAACATCTCATCTAATCCCCCCAAGCCAAATGAATTTGAGTTCACATTTTTTTTTTTTAGACATGAAACTTTGAGGAAAGTGACCTTAGATGAAATTCATTGCTTCAAAAAGAGAAATTCTTGAGCAATCGATCCCAAGATAGATGTCGTCTGAGATCATCAATTGGTTCATTGATCCAGACACACCAAGGCCTCAGGTACAACTTCTGGGGGCGGGTCTATAAGCCTCAGCAACTTAAGGAAACTGCAATACGATAGTTTACCCCCCATTTCTATTTTTGACAGATCAAGAGCTGTAACAAGAAAAGTGCTTACCCCATGGTGCTTCCGTCGGAATATATTTACAAAATTAACTTTGAAAAAAAAATTGGAGTTGATTAGTTACATTAGACACTCTGTCAACAAATCCAGCTCGTCCTAATCAGTCATAATTAACACTGATGTCTGATGAGAGGTACAAGTAAGAGCAGGCGGTGACGGCTGAGGTGCCCCTCTAGGGGCCTGCCGAGAGCCTCTCGTTATCTTCCACTTGAAGAAGCCGCACGTTGGCTGCTTTGGTCGTTTTGGCAGAAGAGACAGACGCCCGGGCCTCTAGTGGCTGTAAGGGCCTGGCACACGGGGGCGTGTAGCGTGTAGAGACAAGTGGCTTCCAGTGTTCTCGACGAACGGAGTGTGAACATCAAACGCCAACTAACCCATGCTTTCCATTACAGCTCTCGAGCTCAAGATTGTTGGAGACCACCTCCCAGAGCAACCCTCCAGGTCACGGGGGGCCATCCGCATGCACCAGGGCCCCTACTTCCCTCTCACTCCTTTCCCGCTGCCTTTTATAGAACTCCGATTCCCCAAAGCTTTACAAACCAGAGAATTTTTTTTTTTACCACCGAATTCCTTGTAGCTCTGCTAGACACAAAGGAGAGAAACAGGACCTAGTCTCCGTGACTTCATCAGGGCTTAGGATTTTCCTTCCACCCCTTCCTGCTCCCCCTAGAATGGAGTAATCCTCTCTCACTTGGATTTTTTTTTTTTTTTGAAGATTATATGTATTTATTCACGAGAAACACAGAGAGGCAGAGACACAGGCAGGGGGAGAAGCAGGCTCCCTGCAGGGAGCCCCATGCGGGACTCGATCCCGGGACCCTGGGGTCACACCCTGGGCTAAAGGCAGACGCCCAACCACTGAGCCCCCCGGGCGCCTCGTCTCACTGGGATTTTTATCCTTCTCTTGAAACTGCCTGGTCCTCATCTGCCTGCAAACCCACAAGTCTTCTCATTCTCACTTTCCTCTGCTCCTTCGTGATCCACTCACTGGTCAACCACGAGCACCTGATCCCACGCCTCTGCCCCACTTGCTCTTCTCCTCCCCCCACCACCCCCGACCCTGATCCAAAGGCTCCTTCTCCCTTCCTGAAGCCTCCTCTGGAACACTGGGTGGAGCCCATCATCCAGGTCTCCCCGTGGTACCAGCACCACCGATTCTCTGAACTTCCCCGTCAACCTCTTAGGCTTCTTTCCTCCTCCCCTCAAAGTCCCCTTCATCCCCACTGTGTCCCCAAGGCTCCTTATCCTCCCGTGTCCGTTCTCCCACTCCCCATTCCTTCCGTTGGAATCCAGTGCTCATTCTCCCAGGCTCTCAGGTCCCTCGCAGGGCACACACAGTAATATCCGGGAGAATTTATTTTGTTTTACCATAACTAATATTAAAGCATATTCTCATATTAAAACAAACATAAATATCAATTCATACACTTAAGATTTTTCCATTTAGAGACACCCGGGTGGCTCAGCGGTTGGGTGCCTGCCTTCAGCCCAGGGCGTGATCCTGGAGACCTGAGATCGAGTCCCACGTCGGGCTCCCTGCATGGGGCCTGCTTCTCCCTCTGCCTGAGTCTCTGCCTCAATCTCTCTGTGTCTCTCATGAATAAACAAGTAAAATCTTTTTTTAAAAAAAGATCCAAAAAACCTGAATCCTCATCCCCTCCCTTCCTCGGGATCCTCTATCAGCAGCAGCACCAGTCTGGCCCAGTCTCAAACTTCAAAGTATCCGAATTCCTTCCTCTTTCCACCAGCTGCGCCCACGCGCTTGCCAAGCTGGCACATGTGTGACCACCCTTCCGTCAGTGTCCCTACCCCCGTTCCTACTCTCAGTGCCCTTCCTGGGGCTCCCAGTCCCTCGCCTCGAGCACTCCCACAGCGTGTCCTCGGTGACCTGCCTCCTTTCTGCCCCGACACGTATAACATGTGCCTCCTCCACACTGATCATTTCCACTCCCCAAAACCTCCTGAGATTCCCCACATCTGCTGAATAAAGATGGAACTCCTGAGGCCGCCATGCAAAATCCGCCCTGGTCTGATCATAGCTTATCTTGCCTTCTTCTACTTTTACCCCCAAAGGTGCTACATCCCCACAAAAACACCTCATTTGAGCTTCATGCCAACACTAGCATTTTTCCATATATGCAGGGGAAAAACCGAAGCGAGGGTGCAGCACCTCACTGCCTGAACATCTCAATAAACGAAGTTGGGCTCTTCAACGCGCCATGCCCTTTGCCCAAGGGGGGCTGTGTCAGCGGTGACATGGGTCAAGCAGGCCGCGTCGTCTGCTGCAGAAGCAGAGAAGTTCACTGTCCCTGCAGCAGCTCCCCCGTCCCCTGTAAGGCCTGCTGCCAAGTCCCCTGGGCCTCCTGCATTTCCACGTAGGTCTCTCCTTGCTTCTGTGTGATCTCAGCAGGGATAAATGAACCTAAGATATTAAAATGTAATTTGTTCAGATCTTTGCCTTTAGGGTGAGCACTAAGATGCTGCCATCAGCCAGAAAATTTGTGATCTAATTTGGAAGCAGTGAGCCATGCTGTCTTCTCTCAGACCGTCAGAAAGCTGCGCTGAGTTCCCACTTTCCTCTGGTTTGGTAAAAGCTTTGCTTTCAAGCTATAAACAATGTTGATTTTTTTTTTTCTGCACCTTACCAATTCCAGGGGAGAGTGAAGGCGGGGAGTAGGAACGGGACTCTTCAGCGGTGACCCTATGGGAACCGCAGGTTGCACGAGGAGCACCTTTCATGTCGCGGATTCTGCTCTACCCCGCCCCCCCCTCCCCCCCCACCCCACCCCACTCTTTACCTGTCCTGTCCCTGTCCCTGGCACCTGTGGGTCCCAGGGGTTAGGGACCGTGTCCTCAGGTGCCCCAGGGGGGCCTCTTATCTACCCACCACTTGGGCCAAATCTTCAATACAGTTGCTAAACCTGAATCAAGGAAAGATTTTTGGTTTTCTGCAGAAAACTGAGCTCCTCTCCCATTTTATCCCACCCAAAGACAGGTTGTTATTACTAGGTCATTGGTTTCTGCATTTTTAAAAAGGTTTTACTTATTTATTTATTTATTTATTTGAGAGAGAGAGAGAGAGCACAGCCGGGGAGGGGGCTGCGGAGAGGGGCCCCGGCACCCTGAGGTCACCTGGAGCCGGAGGCCGACGTCACCGACCGAGCCCCCAGGTGCCCCAGTTTCTGCATTTTTGAATTGGGTTTAACTCTGCCCCGCAGGTCGCATCCCGGCTCCGCGGCCCCGCCACGGCCGTCGCACTCCCCCAGGCGCCCTGTGCCCCGGGCTCCGCGGAAGGAGCCGCCGCGCCGCCGGGACGCGCTGTCTGCGAGGCCGGACCCACCCGCGGCTTCCAACGACGCGCCAAGGCCCGGCGGCCCCAGGAGATGCGGCCCCGCTCGGCGGCCCTGGCGGAGCCGAACGTGTCGGGAACTGCGCGGGCAGCAGGTGCAGCGGCGGGGCGGGGCCTGGGCGAGGGGCGGGGCCTGGGGCAGAGGGCGGGGCGGAGCCTGGGCGAGGGGCGGGGCGTGGGCGAGGGGCGGAGCCTGGGCGAGGGGCGGGGCCTGGGGCGGGGCGGGGCCAGGCGGGGGCGGGGCGGGGCGGGGCAGGCGGGGGCGGGGCGGGGGCGGGGCGGGGGCGGGGCCTGGGCGAGGGGGCGGGGCCTGGGCCAGGGGGCGGGGGCTGGGGCAGAGGGCGGGGCGGAGCCTGGGCGAGGGGCGGGGCCTGGGGTGGGGGGCGGGGCGGGGCCAGGCGGGGGCGGGGGCGGGGGCGGGGCAAGGCGGGGTGGGGGCGGGGCCTGGGCGAGGGGCGGGGCCTGGGGCAGAGGGCAGGGCGGAGCCTGGGCGAGGGGCGGGGCCTGGGGCGGGGGGCGGGGCGGGGCCAGGCGGGGGCGGGGGCGGGGCAAGGCGGGGTAGGGGCGGGGCCTGGGCGAGGGGCGGGGCCTGTGGCGGGGGCGGGGCGGGGCCAGGCGGGGGCGGGGCCAGGCGGGTGGGGGCGGGGCCTGGGCGAGGGGCGGGGCCGAGATGGGGCGGGGCTGGGCAAGGGCGATGCGGGGGCGTGGGTGGGGGGTTGAGGGACGGGGCCAGGGTCTGGTTGGGGCCGGAGAGGCTGGGGAGGGGTGAGGGCGGGGCACGACAGGGGTGGGGCGGGACTGAGTGGGGAGGGGCGGGGTGGAGGCAGGTTGGGGCGGGGCAGTCCTCCAGGATCCGCCCACCTTCCTTTTTTTCTTTTTTTTTTATAAATTAATTTTTTATTGGTGTTCTATTTGCCAACATACAGAATAACACCCAGTGCTCATCCCATCAAGTGCCCCCCTCAGTGCCCGTCACCCAGTCACCCCCACCCTCCCCCTCCCCTTCCACCACCCCTAGTTCATTTCCCAGAGTTAGGAGTCTTCATGTTCTGTCTCCCTTTCTGATATTTCCCACTCATTTCTTCTCCCTTCCCTTCTATTCCCTTTCACTATTATTTATATTCCCCAAATGAATGAGAACATACAGTGTTTGTCCTTCTCCGATTGACTTACTTCACTCAGCATAACACCCTCCAGGTCCATCCACGTTGAAGCAAATGGTGGGTATTTGCCGTTTCTAATGGCTGAGGAATATTCCACTGTGTACATAGACCACATCTTCTTTATCCATTCGTCTTTCGATGGACACCGAGGCTCCTTCCACAGTTAGTCTATTGTGGACATTGCTGCTAGAAACATCGGGGTGCAGGTGTCCCGGCATTTCCCTGCATCTGTATCTTTGGGGTAAATCCCCAAGTGCAATTGCTGGGTCGTAGGGCAGGTCTATTTTTAACTCTTTGAGGAACCTCCACACAGTTTTCCAGAGTGGCTGCACCAGTTCACATTCCCACCAACAGTGTAAGAGGGTTCCCCTTTCTCTGCATCCTCTCCCACATTTGTTGTTTCCTGCCTTGTTAATTTTCCCCATTCTCACTGGTGTGAGGTGGGATCTCATTGTGGTTTTCATTTGTATTTCCCTGATGGCAAGTGATGCAGAGCATTTCCTCATGTGCATGTTGGCCATGTCTATGTCTTCCTCTGTGAGATTTCTGTTCATGTCTTTTGCCCATTTCATGATTGGATTGTTTGTTTCTTTGGTGTTGAGTTTAATAAGTTCTTTATAGATCTTGGAAACTAGCCCTTTATCTGATACGTCATTTGCAAATATCTTCTCCCATTCTGTAGGTTGTCTTTGAGTTTTGTTGACTGTATCCTTTGCTGTGCAAAAGCTTCTTATCTTGATGAAGTCCCAATAGTTCATTTTTGCTTTTGTTTCTTTTGCTTCATGGATGTATCTTGCAAGAAGTTGCTGTGGCTGAATTCAAAAGGGTGTTGCCTGTGTTCTTCTCTAGGATTTTGATGGAATCTTGTCTCACATTTAGATCTTTCGTCCATTTTGAGTTTATCTTTGTGTCTGGTGCAAGAGAGTGGTCTAGTTTCATTCTTCTGCACATGGATGTCCAATTTTCCCAGCACCATTTATTGAGTTATTATTAATTCTTTCTTCTAGTGAATAGTCTTTCCTCCTTTATCAAATATTAGTTGACCATAAAGTTCAGGGTCCACTTCTGGGTTCTCTATTCTGTTCCACTGATCTATGTGTCTGTTTTTGTGCCAGGACCACACTGTCTTGATGGTCACAGCTTTGTAGGACAACCTGAAATCTGGCATTGTGATGGCCCCAGCTATGGGGCACCTTCCATCTAGCACTGGGTCTCTCTGCTGCCCCTGCACCAACACAGTTTAAGCCCTCCATGTAAGTTGAATTAAAAAATGACAAAGTTTGGGATGCCTGGTGGCTCCGAGGGTTGAGCATCTGCCTTCAACCCAGGGCATGACCCTGGAGTCCTGGGATTGAGTCCCACATCAGGCTCCCTGCATGGAGCCTGCTTTTCCCTCTGCCTGTGTCCCTGCCTCTCTCTCTTTGTGTCTCTCATGAATAAATAAATAAAATCTTAAAAAAAAAAAAAAAGAAAGACAAGGATCATCGTAGGGATAGGAATAGGTCTTAAAACACAACCCAAAATGTGCACATCTTTTCTTTCTAAACACAGCATAGTGTAACGTTTCCTCCCTGTAAGGAAGCAAAGATTCCGTGCAAATGACCAGGACAACTTTCAAGCTTGATGAAAAGGCATATCAATTTCTAGGCACGGGTTTTATTTTTCAATCGCACTTTCCTCTGTGAAAACCTTTATTAGAATCTCGGCTCTAAGTGCATCCTGACCATATAATTTAACAGAATGCTGCACTTCCATAAGCCTGTTTTCATCATGCAGTCGATTGTTCATCATGAATATGAATATAATCCATAGGCTCCCCCAAAATGTGCTACCCTTGCAGGACCGCCTTAAAATAAAAGTTGTGTAAATTGTCACTGAGAGTGACACAGCCACATTACCTGGGCTTCAAATTGTACTGATTAAGTCTTTCATATACTCAACCCGTTGGAGAGAGATAATTAGGGAGCCTGGGAAGCGCCGCATTATAAAATCAAAGAGCTGAAGTCTGGCTGTAACCTGTGCGCGGTCAGGCTCACGTTCACAAGGCGTGAATGCCACCTACTGCAAGCGCCAGAGACTGCAACGCGTGCCCCGGAGCCGCTGGCTTGTCTCTCCGGTCCAGCCTCCGAGCGTCGTCCCCCAGAGCCCACGGGCAGCCGTGTCTGCTCTTGTGTTTTCCTTGTGCTTTTCCAAAAGATTTTACTTCTTTGAAAGCAGTGGATTGGGGGAAGAAAAGAACAGGAGGCGGAGAGCTACGGAATAGAAATAGAAAATAAGTATCGATGCCAGCTGCTTTGCTCAGGTCTTTACAGACACGAGGTGCACGGAGCATGCCCTGTACAAGCCACCACAACAAAGGTTCGCAGATCCAGGTGTTTCCTTAGACCAGGCCGAAGCCATCAGTCTCTGATCACGGAAATTTAGGGTTAGACCTTTGGTTTTTCTGAACAGATCCCTGGGTGTGTGGCACAGTCCTTGCCTTTAACCGGGTTTGAACAGAAGAGCCACCTGGTCCCGGTAAAAGTAGATGAAGCGCTGGGGTTCATATGTCACAGGAAGTTCCTCCGTGCAAAGCAGGGACAGACGGGATGTATTTCTTATAAGAAAAACCGCCTTAATGCGGGCCCTAACGGCCTTCTCTCTATTATATTTTTCTCCAACACCTGGGTCGTACGCTCCACCGAGTCCCATTGCATTTTCTCAGGCATATGAGCATTTTTGACCACAGCTTTTCGGTGGCACATGGTCAACTTGGGGCCGGGTGTGGGGGTGGTGTTGGGGGCACAGCGAGGGTCTCCTGGGGGAGGGGCTGGCCACGCTCAGACCGGCAGGAGTAGCTGTGCCTCCCAAAGCCACGGCCCATCTCGGAGACGCACCGGGTGTTGGCTTGTTAGGTGGACGCCTTGACTCCCCGGGCGTTGACACTTCTGTAAAGGGACCGCACAAAGAGCTCTGGCTCCCGGCATCCCATTCTACACGGTGCACACATCACATCCACAGAGGTACGTGTGTTTGTGCCCTTGATTTTCTGGTCCATCCCTCCCTCCTAGAATGTGATCTCCACCAGAGCCCGCACTATTTTATTCGCTCATAATCTACGGGGCCTAGAACAGTGCCCGGTACTTGACGAGTACTCATTGCTTACGACGAATAAATGAGCAAAATGATAATGTTGTTTTAAGGCAGTGCAGCATGCTCGCTAATAGCCGAGGTTTTAAAGACAAACGCTCATAAGTTGACACTGTGGTTCCCTTTCTACCTTCTCTCTGTTGGATTTTTGTCATATTTCTGAATCTGTGAGCCTCAGTTTGCCAATCTATTAAATAGGGATGACACCAACACGGTAGTTAGAACCATTAAAGGGGCAAATGTGTATGCAGCACTTACAAAGTGTATGATCATCAAGATGATGGCATAATCACTAAATCATTTCACTCAAACGAGAGAGTTTTCAGAAATTTAATAAAGGCGTTAAGGAGTCTGATCTGCATTGTGCACGTCGAGAGCTCTTCTTTCTCCATCATCCTTGTTATCAACCCCGATCCATACCAGACCCTACAAAATTCTCCACTTCCACCAAGAGCTGGGTCCACGCTGGTGTCCATTTAGCTTTAGCGTTCAGAGTCACAGACCCTTAGGGCTGCTAGGAGTTTCCACGTGATATTTAAGAAGTCACTCTTCTGGAAACCTCTGACCATGCTCTGAACCACTTAAATAGTTCAGAACCCTCTGGAGCGTTTCCTAAGTGTTTTAATTCGTATTACAGCTGATACAGGATTTCGTTACCTGCCAGGGAACCATTTCGTACTTACAGGAAAATGTCCACCCACGAGCACTTGTGTGGGAGTGTTAGCCAAGCAACAGGACACTCGTGAAATCAGACTTCGACATTAAGGAACCCTATCGTCTCGGGTCTCGTGGGGTCCACCAGGAGGGCTGTTGCTGACTCACAGCTGGATGACATCGTGACGCGCCCGGGCTCTTCTCCTGCTGGCGCCTGCCGCCCACCCTGTTTCAAGGCTCGTTCCCTTTATGGCCCTACGATGCTGCCAGGAACCTGGGCCGCATCCCATGTTATTCACATTCAGTGGGAGAGAGAGAATGTTCCCAGAAGGATCCCAGGAGGTGGAGAAGGATTTTCCCATAAACCCCGAAAAACCATTTCTCTTGGCTCATTGGCTGAAATACGAAAACATATCCATTCTCAAACTGACTGGCTCCAAGATTAATGTGATGGGTTTAAAGTCTTAGATCCATCATGATCCTTCCCTGGAGCCAAACAGAGTCAGCTGCTTCTGAATCTCACGGGCCGCAGGAAGGGGGAAGGTGGGCTTGCACAAAAATCCAGGATTATTAGAACGGAGAAGAGAGGCGGCGCAGGCAGCTGAGAGTTGCCCCTCTAACGAGCACACGGGTGTATGGGAGCCTGGTCTGGGAACGTACACGTCAGTGTGCGGAATTGTTCCTGGTTTAAAAAAGAAGAAAAATCCTTGCAATATTTTTTTGAAGGGGACATTTTCTGGCAGTCCACGCACGAAGGATCCAACATGCTTCCACAGACGTGCTGCATGTTTAGGTTTATTATGACATAAAACTGCTGTATGCTCACAGTCCAGGCAACAGGGACACAGTTCGGTTAAAACTGAGCACAGGTGCCTGTGGCTTCTCTGGGCCTCAGTTTCCCTCCCTGCTAAATGAAAGATGGACTGGATGAGTTCAAAGGGTTTTCCCAACTTCTTCATTCTGTCTGTTTTAACCCATCTCCACTGCCATCACCCGCTGAATACACAAAACAACTTGCAGATGTTTTTATTCACGATTCAAGGAGGTGCTGACCTCTTCCTATGCAGACTCTTCGTGGTGTAGACCTGACAAGACTGCCACAGGGAGACGCAAGTTCTTGCCTTCCAGAACCCTCAGCGGGAGAAAAAGGGCGTAGAAGTAAATGTTAGAGGACAGGGCAAGAAACGGTAGCGGGCGAGCAGGGGAGCGACCTGGGCAGGAGGAGTGAGGCCACCCGAAGGGTAGGTCCGAGCCCCACCTGGGAGAACGGGGCTGATTCAGAAGATGGGACTAAATGCCCAAGTGGAAATAAGCAAACGTGGGTCAGGAGCTGGTTCCTGTGTCCGAGGAAGTAGGAGCAGAGCCGGTCATGGTGCTGCCAACGAGGGCGCCAGGGGCCAGGATGCTGTGGCCGACCCAGGGCAGCAGAGTGACTCAGTCACCCGCACAATGACCTCGCCAGGAGGGGCCACAACCCACCCTCGGCCTCAGCGGACCCTGCTCCGAGAGCAAAAACCAGGTAGGAAATCGGATCAGAACACAAGCCCAGGGCCCCTGGGCGGCTGAGCGGTGGAGCCTCTGCATTGGGCCCAGGGCATGACCCCGGGTCCTGGGTTCCAGTCCCGCATCGGGCCCCCCGCAGGGAGCCTGCTCCTCCCCCTGCCTGGGTCTCTGCCTCTCTCTCTCTCTCTCTCTCTCTCTCTGTCTGGTTAATAAACCAAATCTAAAAACAAAAAAAATCACAAGTCCCTGTAACGGCAGCGAGTGCGGTGCTTGGCCTCCGAAGCCCGGAGGCCGCCCTCCCCAGTGCCGGCTGCGCCTCCGCGTCTACACCGGGCGGGCTCGGAGCTCGGGACCGCATCCCCTGCACGCAGAGCGGGCAGCTCCCCGACCTCAGGCGGAGGGCGTCTTCAGCCGGAGGAGAGCGCCCCAAACTGAGCTCACCTCGGGACCCGGCGGGGCCGGCCGAGGGGGACGGCGGCCAGAGCGCGGAGGCCGCAGAGCGGGGACTCCCAGAACGTGGAGGCCCTGGAACCTGGAGGCCCCGGAGCGTGGAGGCCCCAGAACGCGGAGGCCTCAGAACGCGGAGGCCCCAGAGCGTGGAGGCCCCAGAGCGTGGAGGCCGCAGAGCATGGAGGCCGCGAAGCATGGAGGCCCTGGAGCATGGAGGCCCCTGAACGCAGAGGCCCTGAAATGCGGAGGCCGCGGAGCGTGGAGGCCCCAGAACCTGGAGGCCCTGAAATAGGAGGCCCCGGAGTGCGGAGGCCGCAGAGCGTGGAGGCCGTGAAGCGTGGAGGCCTTGGAGCGTGGAGGCCCCAGAACGGGAGGCCCTGAAATGCAGAGGTCCCAGAGCATGGAGGCCGCGAAGTGCGAAGGCCCCGGAACCCGGAGGCCCTGGAGCAGGAAGGCCCCAGAATGCAGAGGCCCTGAAATGTGGAGGCCGCCAAGTGGGGAGGCCTCAGAGCCCGGAGGCCCCGGAACCTAGAGGCCCTGGATTGCGGAGGCCCCAGAATGCAGAGGCTGCGCAGCGGGGAGGCCCCGGAGTGCGGAGGCCCCAGAACGCGGAGGCCCTGGAACCCGGAGGCCCTGAAAGCGGAGGCCTCGGAGGGCGGAGGCCCAGGAAGGCAGAGGCCCCAGAACGCGCAGCCCAGCAGGCTGGAGGAGCCCCACAGCGGGCGGCTGACCTCGGGGCCCACGGAGGCCCAGGCCGGGCCGGGATGCGCGCCCCCCCCCCCCCCCGCCCGCCGCACCCCAGTGATCCTCCCGGGGCTCGCGGACCGGCTGCGAGGATCCGATGCCAGGCCAAGGGCGCCCGGGGCAGGTCCTCGGAGCCTCACAATGATGCCGAGAGGGAAGGCGCTCAAGGGAGAGCAGGCCCAGTTTGGATGCCCGGTGGGCACCTCCGGGCGGGGACCCCTGCGGCCACAGCCCGGTGCCCCGGACACCTTGCACACTGGGTGCCGAGCGTCCCCTCCGTGGGGCCCTGTGGCTGCTGGGCTCTCCGGCCCGGGGAGCAGCACTGAGCTGGGCTGGCCCGTCCTGGGAGCCGATGCCGGCACTGCGTTTGCACGGGCTGTTTCTACCCGTGCCTCAGTAACACCACCACCCACCCTACTGGTCCTAGGAAAGGGGCAAGGGTCAGGTCTCTGGGTCCTGGGTCCTGCTATTCAGCGACCCACCACGTCCCCGAGAGCCATGCACACTAGGCACGCATACATCATTCCCTAACCACGATTCCTGCCCCAAACTCCTCCCTGCTCTCCTCCTGGACCTTCGGGAGCTGGAAGGACACCTTGAGGTCTACACCACACACGAGCAAGACACCTGTTCAGCGGCTCCTGTGCACCAGCCACCTTAGCGCTATCAGCCCTTCAAAGAACCTGAACAGGAGCCCTGAGGACTAAGGACGCCGAGCTCATAAAACAAGAGATGTACGAATGCAAGACAAGGTTCGGCGTGGCAGGCGCGGATACCAAAGGAAACGTGAGCTTGCTTAGTGTTTGCACACAGGCCTGCTTGGGCACCTGCATCAACTTATCAACCCTTTTTCTCCACCTACGAATGTACCACTGGGTGGGACGGCGACATCATGATGGCCTGTGTTTGCTGAGCTCGGGACCCTGCCAAGTGCTCTACACGCACTCTTTCATTGGATCACCACAACAACTCTGGGAAGAGAAGTACCATCACCGTCCCCAATTTACAGATAAGGACCCTGTTGAATGGAGGCTTCTCAGTAAGCCAAGCCCACAGCTGGGACGTGCTGGAGCAGCCTGGTGTCCAGGCCCCAAGGACCCACACAGCCTTGTGCTTCCCTAACAATTCACACTGTCATCGAGGAGAATGAGGACAATGAGGAGAATGAGAATTCCTCCTCCTCTCAGGTGGAACCGGGGAGAGATAAAGAGGTCTAAAGAGAAAGGGAGGCACTGGCAATATGAAGAAAAAGATAAGACGGTAAGAAGAAACGTTGGCCATGAGAAATCTGCAGTGGTTGGGATCCCTGGGTGGCGCAGCGGTTTGGCGCCTGCCTTTGGCCCAGGGCGCGATCCTGGAGACCCGGGATCGAATCCCACGTCGGGCTCCCGGTGCATGGAGCCTGTTTCTCCCTCTGCCTGTGTCTCTGACTCTCTCTCTCTCTCTCTCTCTCTCTGTGTGTGTGTGTGTGTGACTATCATAAATAAATAAAAATTAAAAACAAAAAAAAGAAATCTGCAGTGGTGAGGGAAGCCAAGACCTCTTTAAAGTAAAGACACCTGCTGTTCCGTTGCGACTGGTTTCTGACGCCGCGCTCTGTTCTGAACACCTGTGTCGGTGTTCCAGGGCTGCCGTAAGAAACTACCTAGGACTGGTGGCTTAAACAACAGAAGTTTACTTTCTCATAGTTTTTGAAGCTAGAAGTGTGAAATGAGGGTGTCAACAGGGTTGATTTCCCCTGAGGCCTCCTTCCTGGCTGGTAGATGGCCATCTTCCTCTCTGTGTCTTCATGTGGTCATTTGTCCCATTCAGGCCTGTATCCTAATCTCTTCTTATGAGAATATTAGTCATATTGGATTAGGGCCCACACCAGTGAGGTCATTAAAATTTAATTACTCTTCAAAAACCCTACCTTCCAATACAGTCACTTTCTAAGGTAATGGAGGTTAAAACCTCAATATATGAATGGGAAGAGGAGAACAGTTCAGCCCATAATACACACCCCCTCACACACTCTTTACCTCCAAATTTTCAGAAGTTGATTAGATAGACCATCTTGGATAAGAGAAAATTGGTAGCAAATTAAAGGCAAAATTGTCTTCTATAATTGATGAGAAAAACAGAAGGGAAGACACAGGCCCAGAAATCAGATGCAGGGCAACAAATAGGAATCTAGCCTAGCAGGAAACCAAAGGAAGACCTGCTAGGAAGTTTAGACCCCCTGCCCCTACTCCACAGAGATACGAGGATTCCCAAGTACATGTCAGATGGGCTGTGGGCATATTTGATTTGTTTGTGTTAAAGGAATGATAACTCCTGAAGGCTGGATATCTTTGGGTGTCTCGGTGATGAATGGTACAGCAATTTTTCAGTGAATTACCATCAAATCTCAACCTACTTAAATCAGATGTCAAGCAACCCCTTGTGGTAGAAATGTAATCCAAATATTTATCTCTTGATTGTATTTATCTTTTGATTATCTCTTGATTCCCAGCCCAGTTTATCATCCCTCACTTTAAAACAGAAACTAGAAAGGATGTCACGTGTAGAGGAGAGAAGAACAATGGGCATTTCCTTGGATCCAAGGCAGCACAGTAATTCAAAATCAAATGTGCAGCTGGCCAGGAGATGAATCCAAGTGACTCACAAAAGCACTTTGGCTCAGTCCTGGGTAATGGAATTTCGAGACAGAAATAACATTATTAAGTCTCATAGCTGTTCACAACCAATATTTTCAATTAAAAATCTGGGTACTCCCCACCTTAAATAAGGCGAGAAGGCTAATAGATAAGTTTAGCTAATAAATGGATTTCCCTCATACTTTCAAAACTATCCTAAGTGATTTTGAAAGGACATTTCTGCTGACAGTGCAGAGGGAGAAATCAACCCTCTCGTTCTATTTCTGGGTGGAATGGCATGCTGGTGGGGCTAACAGTGCCGCCGTGCCAGCACGGCGCCATCTGCCAGCTGGTCAGTCCAGCTGGGGAGCATATACATACTGCGTCCTGTATCAGAAGTCTCAGCTGGTCACTGACAAGGCAGCCATGCCAAAGACATAGCTGGCAATTTGGTTACACTAAAATTTGATTGTGTGTGTGTGTGTTTGTGTGTGTGTGTGTGTGAATCTATGTATGTTTGATGATACAAATTGATAGAGTCCATTGGCAATTATTTTTCAGACTGACAGTAAGCAACACAAATGCTCATATTAAGTTTCTCATCTTTTTGGAATCATGTGGAGCAAATAAAATGAAGAACAGCCAGAAAAAGAAAGGTAAATGAGACATTTTAAAATACACTAAGGTGTGAGGAGTGGCATTGCACTTATACTAAAATACACACGCACACGTGGGCACACATAGATGCACAAACACATACACACACTGGGGCTACTGGGAGTGAAGAGAAGATATTTAAATTCCAATTCATCCAATGCAAATTAAGAATTATGCAGACATAAAAATAGGAAGCTAAAATAAGGCAATAGAATTAGTGCTTGGAAACCTTAAAAAAAATCTATGTCCTAAGGGGAATCTGCAGGGAGTGCTAGGAAATACTGGAAAACACAAAATAGCAATTTTTTAAAAGCCAAGATCCATGAAGCACCTGGTCATGATCTCATGGATCAGGGTTCGAGCCCATCATTGGATTCTGTGCTCAGTGAGGAGTCTGCTTGAAGATTCTCTCCGTCTACTCCTCCTTCCACTTACTCATACACGTGCGTGCTCTCTCTCTTACAAATAAATCTTTAAAAAAAAAAACTAGATCCATAATAGCAAAATGGGAGGTTATGTGGCTAACTCATATATTTCTATGAACAAAAAAATTCCAAAGATGATAATCTTGACATAGATATCATCTTGTTGTGGAGGAAAAATAATTTTTCCTCTACCCTTCTAGATTCTTGGCTGAGACACCACTGTTATAAGAAGACAGCTTAACAGAAGAAAACCAAACAAGCTTAACAACAAGTATAATAACAAGTGTGTCTCCTATATACATGCAAGAGATAACCAGGAAAACTGAATAACTCTCTGAAATGACCCAGGCCAGCATCTTATAAAAAGTCTCCAGGTGAAAACAAAAGAAAATATTGGGGGTTAGGGAACCACTTATGGGAGGATACCCGGAGATCAGAGTAAACAAGGATATGGCTGTTACACACATTCCTCAGTGCCTTCTCCATTGCTAAGTGTTTCTAGAGACTTGGCCTACTTCCTCTTCCAGGTATAGAAGGAGACACCTTAGAAATGGAGATTTCCCTTATACATGTAAATGTGTCTTACAAAAGGGTAACTTTTACTGTGTCATTTCTTAAAAAATAATCAGCCTTGGGGGTCCCTGGGTGGCTCAGTGGTTGGGCACCTGCCTTTGACCCAGGGTGTGATCCTGGAGTCCCGGGATTAAGTCCCACATCGGGATCCCTGCATGGAGCCTGCTTCTCCCTCTGCCTGTGTCTCTGCCTCTCTCTCTCTCTCTCTCTCCCTCTGTGTCTCTCATGAATAAATAAATAAAATATATATTTTTAAATCAGCTTAAAATAATCCTGATGCCAAAGAGGCATATTTCGTATGGTATATTCTTCTCCTCTTCAATCTATAATAATTGTGATTCTTCTAGTAGTAAGGAATAAATACTAACTCAGATTAGATTTGGAGACATCTAGGAAGGAGGGAGGGGCAGAGGGAGGGAGAGAGAAAGGGAGAGAGGGAGGGAAAAAGAGAGTATTAGAAGGACACTGGAAAGATTTTGTGATGCTCCAGGGGCTTCTTTGCCAATTTCCAATAGTACATTGATTTTTAACCTTGATTACATAATAGAATCACATGGGTGAAGGGGTTCAGAACGAGTTTTCCCAGAATGTGCTACTTTGGCATGTGGACTATTTTGAGGCAATCAAGATTCAGCAGATTCAAGAAAAACTTTTACCTTTCCCTTAAACTACCTAAAAGAATTTAGAGAAGGGACCTGACCCAGGAAGAGATCTATTACCAATAGATAACTTTTTTTTCCCCCGAATAACCTATCTGTATGGCAAGAAAAACATCTAATTACTGAACATCTGCTCTTCTTATGGTCCTGTGAATTACCCACCTCACCATTGAAGCCCCAGGCCCCTGTCTCATTCCTTAGGTTGGGATGGCATATAAGCCTCAATTGCCCAGTTTATCCTTGGAGTCTCATTGTCTTTGTGGAGAATTAAATTTGTTTTTCCCTTATTAATCTGTCCAATGTTAATTTGATTATTAGACCAGCCAAATAATTAAAAAAGGTAGAATAAAAAGTTTTCTGTGGGAGGAGTTAAGATGACAGAGGAGTAGGGGGACCCTAAGCTTGTCTCATCCCTCAAACACAGCTAGATACTTATCAAATCATTCTGAACACCCAAGAAATCAATCAGAGGTCTGAGAGAACAAGAAGGGTAAGTCTAGAAGTGATCACCTTCTGGAAGATTCTTTTAACAAGTAGACCAAGACACACCCAGGATCTAGAGGGATTTTTGGTTTTTTGTTTTGTTTTGTTTTGTTTTGTTTTGTTGTTGTTACCTTTCTTTTCTTTTATGGACAAAATAATGAGACAGAGAAATTCACCCAAAAGAAAGAACAGGAAGTAGAACTCATGGCTAGGGATATAATCATTACAGATATAAATAAGATGTCTAAACTAGAATTTAAAACACTGATTATAAGTATACTAGCTGAAAGAAGCATAGAAGACCCTAACAAATCCCTTACTACAGAGCTAAAAGAACTCAAATCTAGTCAGGCCAAAATTTAAGATGCTATAACCAAGATGCAAACCCAAATGGACACAATAAAAATGAAGATGGACAAAGTAAAGGAACAAATCAGTGATAGAGAAGATATAATTATGGAAAATAATGTAGCTATTTAAGACAGGAAGAGGGGTAGATAGGTAATGGATCATGAAGGTAGACTTAGGGAACTCAGCAAATTATTAAAATGTAATAACATTCATCATATTATAGGAGTCCCAGAAGATGATGAGAGAGAAAAGGGGGCAGAGGTTTATTCAAACAAATTATAGCTGGAAACTTCCCTAATCTGAGGAAGGACAGAGGTATCAAAAATCCAAGCACAGAGAACTCCCATTAAATTCCACAAAAGCCGACCATAATCAAGGCTTATCATAGTCAAATTCACAAAACACACAGACAAGGAAAGAATCCTGAAAGTGGCAAGGGGAAAAAAGGCCTCAAACCTACAAGAGAAGACAGATCAGAATCGCAGCAGATTTGTCCACAGAAACATGACAGGCCAGGAGAGAGTGGCAGGATATATTCAACGTGCTGAATGGGAAAAATATGCAGCCAAGTAGAAGGGGAGATAATGAGCTTCCCAGAGAAACAAAAACTAAACCAGCCCTGCAAGACATTTTAAGGGGGACTTTTTGAGTGGAGAAAAAAAAGATGCAGAGCAACAAAGACTAGAAAGGACCAGAGAATATCACCATAAACACCAACTCTACAGGTAACACAATGGCACTGAATTCATATCGTTCAATAATCACTCTGAGTGTAAATGGAATAAATGCTCCAATCAAAAGACATAGGGTATCAGAATGGATAAAAAACCAAGATCCATCTATATGCTGCCTACAAGAGACTTATTCTAGACCTAAATATGCCTAAAGATAGACAGTGGGGGGATGAAGGGACTCCCAGGTGGCAGAGTCGTTAAGCATCTGACGTTGGCTCAAGTCATGATCTCAGGGTCCCGGGATGGAGCCCTGCATCAAGCCCCACACTCGGTGGGAGTCTGCTTCTCCTTCTCTTCTGCCGCTCCCCTCACTCATGCTCTCTCTCAAATAAGTAAATAAAATCTTTATAAAAAAAGAAAAGAAAAGAAAGTGAGTTATGGAGAAACATCTATCATGCTATTAAGATGACCTAACAGTTGTAAATATTTATGTCCCCAATTTGGGAGCACCCAAATATAAAAATCAGTTAATACTAAACATAAAGAAACTTATTGATAATAATACAAAAATAGTGGGGGACTTTAACACCCTACTTACAGCAATGGACAAATTATCTAAGTAGAAAATCAATAAGGAAACAATGGCTTTGAAACCTCCCAAACCAGATGGACTTAACAGATATATTCAGAACATTCCATCCTAATGCAGCAGAAAATACATTCTTCTCAAGTGCACATGGAACATTCTCCAGAATAAATCACATACTGGGTCACAAACCAGCCCTCAACAAGTATAAAAAGATCAAGATCATATCATGCATATTTTCAGACCACAACACTATGAAAGTTGAAGTAAACTGCAAGAAAAAATCTGTAAAGACCTCAAATATATGGAGGTTAAAGAACATCCTACTAAAGAATGAATGAGTTAACCAGGAAATTAAGAAATTTTAAAAAATACATGGATGAAAATGAAAATGAAACAGTCCAAAATCTTTGGGATGCAGCAAAGATGATCCTAAAAGGAAAGTATATTGCAATACAATAAGCAAGAAAAGTCTCAAATACACAACCTAGCCTGACATGTAAAGGAGCTAGAAAAGGAACAGCAAATAAAGCCTAAAGCCAGCAGAAGGGAAATAATAAAGATTAAAGCAGAAATAAATGATGTAGAAACAAACAAACAAATAAAAACCTAGAAAAACAGATCAATAAAACTAAGGGCCAATTCTTCAAAAGAATTAATAAAACCGATAAACCTCTAGCCAGAATTATCAAAAAGAAAAGAGAAAGGACCTAAATAGATAAAAATCACAAATGAAAGAGGAGCGATCACAACCAACACACAGAAATATAAACAATTACAAAGAATACTATGAAAAATTATATGCAAAAAACTGGACAATCTGAAAGAAATAGACAAATTTCTAGAAACTTACAAACTACCAAAACTGAAACAGGAATAGAAAATCTGAACAGACCCATAGCCAGCAAAGAAATTGAATCGGCACACAAAAACCTCCCAACAAACAAAAGCCCTGGCCCAGATGCTTCCCAGGGCAACTCTACCAGACATTTAGGGAAGAGTTAATACCTATTCTTCTCAAACTGTTCCAAAAAAAACAAAAACAAAAAACAAAAAAAACATGGAAATGGAAGGAAAACTTCCAAACTCAACCTACAAAGCCAGCATTACCTTGATTCCAAAACCAGACAAAAACCCCACTCAAAGGAGAATTACAGGCCAATATCCCTGATGAACATGGATGCAAAAATTCTCAACAAAATAGTGGCAAGTTGAGTTCAATGGTACGTTAAAAGAATTATTCACCAGGATCAAGTGGGATTTATTCCTGGGCTGCAGGGTTGGTTCAATATTCATAAATCAATCAACAGTGTACACCACCTCAATAAAAGAAATTATAAGGACCATATGATCCATCAATACGTGCAGAAAAAGCACTTGACAAAATACAGCATCCATTCTCGATAAAAACCCTCAACAAAGTAGGGATAGAAGGAACCTACCTCAGCATCATAAAGGCTGTGTAGGAAGGACCCACAGCTAACGTCATCATCGTGGGGAAAAGCTGAGAGCCTTTCCCCTCTGGTCAGGAACAAGACAGGGATGTCCACTCTCACCATTACTATTCAACACAGCACTGGGAAGTCTTAGTCTCAGCAATCAGACAACAACAAAAAATAAAAGCATCCAAATTGGTAAGGAAGAAAGCAAATTTTAACTATTTGCAGAGAACATGGTACTCTATGTAGAAAACCTGAAAGATGCCACAAAAAAAAAATTGCTGGAACTGACACATGAACTCGACAAAGCTGCAGGATATAAAATCAACTTACAGAATCCTGTTGCATTTCCATACACCAATAATGAAAAGAAAAGCAGAAAAGGAAATCAAGGAATCGATCCCATTTGCAATTGCACCAAAAACAAGATACCTAGGAATAAACCTAACTAAAGAGGTAGAAGATCTGTACTCTGAAAATGGTAGAAAACTTATGAAAGAAACTGAAGAGGACACAAAGAAATGGAAACGCATTCCATCCTCATGGACTGGAAGAACATTGTTAAAATGTCTACACTTCCCAAAGTAATCTATACATCTAATGTAATCTCTATTAAAATAGCACCAGCATTTGTCACAGAGCTAGAACACACAGTCCTAAAAGGTGTGTGGAACCACAAAAGACCCCAAATAGCCAAAGTAATTCGGAGAAAGAAAAACAAAACTGGAGGTTTCACAGTTCTGGACTTCAAGCTGTATCACAGGCTGCGACCATCAAGACATCAAGACAGTATGGTTCTGGCACAGAAGCAGACACAAAGATCAATGGAATGGAATAGAAAACCCAGAAATGCACCTACAAGTATATGATCCACTAATTTTGACAAAGCAGGAAAGAATATCCCATGGAAAAAAGGCAAGTCTCTTCAACAGATGGTGTTGGGAAACCTGGACAGCCACGTGCAGAAGAGTGAACCTGGACCACTTGCCTACACCATCCACAAAAGTACATTCAAAATGGATGGAAGACCTGAATGTGAGACGGGAAACCATCAAAATCCTAGAGGAGAGCACATGCAGTAACCTCTCTGCCCCCAGCCGTGGCAACTTCTTACGAGACACATCACTGGAAGCAAGAGAAACAAAAGCAAAAGTGAACTATTGGGACTTCATGAAGATAAAACTCTCCTGCACGGCCAAGGAAACAATCAGCAAAACTAACGGACAGCCTGCAGAATGGGAGAGGACATTTGCAAATAACGTATCTGGCAAAGGGCTAGTATCCAAGATCTTATCAAACTCAACGCTCATAAAGCAAAAAAAAGAGTCAATTAAAAATGGGCAGAAGACATGAATAAACACTTTTCCAAAGAAGACATTCAGATGGTCCAATAGACACATGAAAAGAGGTTCAACGTCACCCACCATCAGGGAAATACCAACCAGAACCACGATGAGATCCCACCGCGCCCCTGTCAGAATGGCTACAGTCAACACCACAAGGATCAACGGGTGCTGGGAGGGGGTGGGGAAGGGGAGCCCTCTCGCCTGTGGGTGGGGATGCAGGCGGGGGCAGCCACCGTGGAGACGCGTGGGGGACCCTCAGAAAGATGAAAATAGAGCTGCCCTTTGATCCAGACACAAACGACACAAAAAGGCAGATTCAGAGGGACACAGGCAAGTAACAGCATTACCCTCAATAGCCAAACCATGGAGAGAACCCAAATGTCCTCTGACTGATGAGCAGATAGAGGAGAGGTGCTGTATCTCTACCCTGGAATATCACTCAGCCGTCAAAGGGATGAAATGTTGCCGTTTGCGATGATGCTCGGAGCGGGCGAGTGTTATGCTACGTGAGATAAGTCAGTCGGAGAAAGTCAAAAACCACGTGGTTTCACTCATATGTGGAATTAGAAATTAAAATAAAAAAAGCGGAGCGGCAAATTAGGCACGGTGGAAAGAGCACTAGACGTTGCCCCAAGGACACCTGTGTGGGGCCAAGGTGGATAATACGCACTCCTGGGGGCGTCGGGAGAAGCAGATGCAAACAGATACGCACGTCACCCAACAAAGCAGGACGGGCTCGGTAGCTACGGTGATCAAGGGACCATTTTCAGAGCTGAGGTTCTATACACAGTCTTCGGAGTCACAGTCTCAGGTTCAGGTTCAGGTCCCGGGTCCCCTACTTCCTGACTATCGGGCCTCGGTGCAGGCTTCGAACTTCGAACTCCATTCATCTACCAGATGGGACCCACTAATACTACGTAAGTCCGGGTGTGCAGTGAATTAAAGGCCCTTAAGCACGAAGACCGTCTAAGACAACGCCCAACAAATGGGGCAAATCCAGATGTTACCTGTCGTCGTCATCACCTCCCTTATCCCCGTTGCTACATAGAAATCTGCATTAGGTCAGGCTGCATACGACATACTCTAAACAGGGGTGGTTTAACCACGGAAATGGGGTTGCCCACAGATCCGGAGACTGGAGAACCCAAGGGCTGGGCATTGGCCGATTCCGCGTCGGGTGAGCGCTGTCTCCCCCGCTCTCAGGTGGCCGCCTTCTGGCTGTGCCCTCACCTGGCAGACACAGAGACATCTGCCTCTGTCCCTCTTCTAATAAGGCCACTAACCCCATCAGGAGGCACCACCGTCCTGACCGACTCTGACCCTCACTGCGTCATAAAGGCCCCCCTCCAAGTACCGTCACCTTGGGGATGAGGGCACCAACGTGAGAAGCTGAGGGGGGGGTCGCCAACGCGCGGCCCCTGACACGGTGTGCAAAAGTCACACGAGACGTGAACGATACCGCAGGAAATGCTCCAGCACCTGGTCCCCCCTGGGCACGTTCAGGGTAGTGGACAGTGACCACGAGGGGGTGGATGAGTGACGGGCGGACGGAAGAGTCGCAGGCCATGAGTGAGACAGCGGAGTGGTTGAAGGATTTTTTTTCACTTTATGTTACCTGCTTCCAGGTGACCCCAAAGCAAACGGTCGATGTTTTCCCCTGGTACACGGCCTGGAGGTGCCGCTTGCTCGCGGGCAGCGAAGTCACACTAGCAAACAAGGCACCGGGAGAGGACAGTGTCTGTGCAACCGAAGCCAAGTCCTACTACGGCGAACCGTTTTTTTTCTTAATGTCCGCCGCTCCGCTCCAGCAAATAGGACACAGGGAACATAATTGGATGTTTGGTGATTGAAAGTCTTCCAGTGGCTTCCAGAACCTCATCGGTTCTCCTCACGCAGCCTGAAGGCGAGCCCGTGGGACAGCAGCCGCGTGGACAGACCCTTCGGCGGCCTTCAGACACTCCCGAAGCCTTCGCTTTGCCTGGGCCCTTTAAAAAAATAAATACTTGATGTCAGTTTGGTAAAGATCTCTTGAATCTCTCTCTCGGATTGGGTTTAGGGGGATTTTGTTTACTGCTCTCTGAATGAGGATATAGTCCCCCTGCCCCATCCTGTGCGGCCTCCAGCCAGCTGTATTCCAGAATTCTGGAAGCTGCCGTCTGCAGACGGACCTGTTGACGGATACCAGAAAAGAGGAGTCCTGGGGGGAAGTGTAGGGGCTTGGGGCACAGGGCACAGACGTTTCTTGTTCAGAAGACGATTCCTACGCAAGTGGAAACAACTCCCAGACTCACTGACTGGGAGGACTCAGAGCTCAGAGTCAAGGGCAATCAGTGGCCTTCATCAGAGCTTTCTCCTCCTGTGATCTTCTGGATCAGGGGGTGGATGCAGGACGGGAAGCCATAGAACGCTTTTCCGAATTGAATCCCAACCGTGTTGCAGGAATAACCGTCTAGCCGGACTCAACTATTTCTGTTTTCGCCTCAGTTTACAGCCTTGGTGCCATCTTTTTTTTTTTTTTTTTTGTGGTTATTTGTGATATTTTCATAGGAAGTGTAGAGGCTGCCTACCAGGTATGGCTTGCCAGCTACCGCAGCCATGCAGAAATCCCAGGAGAAGCCACACTACATTCCCGGATTCAGTGAGAGTCACACACGAGTCATCTCACCGTCAGCCAAAGTCACTGAGGACACAGGAAACTAGAGCCAGCTCTGCGCACTACAGTCTTGCGCTTGGCTCATGAGGAAGCCCCCAGAGGACCCGGGTGTGAACCCAACGGCCGTTCTGCTCTTCCTCCCCAAACAACCCAAGTTTTAGGTGGGCACGTTACGACCCAAAATAAAAGATTCCTTTTTCTCAGCCTTCCCTGCTGCTAAGGGTGACCCTGTAACCAAATTGTGGCCACTACACCCTAGAAACACTGGGTAGGACTTCCAGGGGTGTTCCCCGAAAGGGAGGAGGTTCGTCTTCCTCCAAGCCTGCGTCCTGCTGCCTGGAATACGGGTGGGTGACCGGAGCCGGCGACACCCTAAAATAGGAGGGTGAGGGGCGCCCGGGGCTCCGTGGGTTAAGCACGTGGCTCTTGATTTCAGCTCGGGTCAGGATCTCAGGGTGGTGGGGTCGAGCCCATGTCGGGCCCCCTGCTCACTGGGAAGCCGCTTCTCTCTCTCTCTCTCTCTTTTAAATAATAAATAAATAAATAAATAAATAAATAAATAAATAAATAAATAACCATAGGGATGAGAGTGACGTGCTGGCACCGATAGAGCCGAGCCTGCGTGACCGAGACGGGCCCCGGGTCCCCGTTCCCATCTCGCGTTTCCGAGGGACCAAGCCCCGGAGACGAGGCGGCCTAAGCGTCGGCCACTGCCTCCCGGGGCTCCCAGGGCTGTCGGGGCGCCCCAGCTGCTCCTTGAGAGACAGCTTATTAAGTCCCCGCTCTGTTTTGGGGTTAAATGAAGGAACAAAGGAGGCAGAACCACATTCTGAATTCGGGAAGAGATGCTCGAATTAAGCTCCGTGCCTACGCCGGCCTCTGTGCCCCGAGGGGCTCCCGTCCTGACCCGGGGGCCCGCAGCAGCCCCCCACAACCGCCCGCTCAGTGGGGGCCCACGGTCTGCAAAGTCACCCGCCTCCACCTCTCCACTTACGAGCTAGACCCAGCGCCGTCCTTCCCACTTAGGGACCCTCGCTGGCGGCCCCACAGCCGTCCTGGTGTCCGTGCCCGAAGGTGCTGGGAGGAGCCAACACTGCATTCAGCTTGGGGCCTCCAAAGGCGGAGTGTACTTCAGCCAACATCCTCCTCCTTCCATCAACCCCAGAGGGGAAAACACCATTTTTTTTTTTTTGAGCTATAAATCTACTTCCTCACCTGCAGTTAAGAGAAAAAAAAAAGTAAGAGCCTAATTCCTCGGCCTATCTCAGTCCTTCCCTCCCTGATTCCACGTGGGCCTGCTAGCATGAAGTCTGCACCAACACGTCAGCCTCTCATTTCCACCCGTCTGCGGGACTTCCCACACTTCATTATATTCAGAAATCGAGGGACATTTGCCTCGAAAATGGCTCGTTTGTTGCTACCCGGCACCAGGGCGCCCGTGCTCACTCTGCCCCACGCGGCTTCATCCCCGCCGCCCGGTTCTCCCTGCCAGACACGCGCGTCCTGCTCGCACCCACGTCAAAGGCCTCCGTGTCCGTGAGGCCCGGCCCGGCCGCATCCTCGACGGTATAGTCACCGTCTCTGGGCCTGGGGGCTCCGTGGGTTAGGGGCTGACGGGGGCCCAGGGCGTGATCCTGGAGTCCCGGGATCGAGTCCCGCCTCGGGCCCCCTGCATGGAGCCTGCTTCTCCCTCTGCTGTGTCTCTGCCTCTCTCTGTGTCTCTCATGGATAAATAAATAAAATCTTTAAAAAAACCAAATAACTGTCCATCTGCCCATTTACCCCTGTGGAGAGAAATTCATATAAATGAAAGTCCTTCCGGAGAAGAGGGGAAAGCTCATCCCTACCCTAGAGGGGAAGCCGATGTCCCTGCGCTGGGGAGGAATAGGGCGTGACTATGCAGGCCCTCTCCGGGCAGGCAGGTCTCTAAGCCATGCAGGCCGGCTCGGGGAGGCTGAGCAGGGGCAGGAGGGTGGCGGGAGGAGGACGCAGAGCTGGGGGAGCTGGGGGGGGGGTGCGGGGGTGCAGGGCCCGGCCCCCCGCACTGGGCCAGAGCCACGGGAAGCCCAAGTCGCATCTTCCAGCAACAGACTGAGGTCGGCAGGCCCACGAAGCCCTGCTCTCGAGTGGGAGGCTGGCGGCCTGGGCCTGCGGGGGCTTCCCACGGGCTGCGGGTGAGCCCAGCTCCGCAAGCGAGCATCCTCCACCCCCCTCCACCCCCTCCACCCCCTGCCCTCCTGCCACCCCGCACAGCGTGGCCCAGCTCTTTGGGATTTCACGCATCACTGTCGCCCACGGAGGATACAAGGAGCACCAAATTATTGTCATTGCTAAATCAATAGGAAGAGAAGCCCCTGCCCTCCCGAGGCCTCTTCTTTAACCTGCTGGCGGATACTACTAACGTGGATCCAGATCTTTAATTCTTCACCTTCTCTGTCAAACCGTAGAAAGGTCTAGATGCAGAGGCCTCAGCTTTGTGACGTGTCCGGCTGCCTTGGAAACCCCTGACCGGGGTTAAATCCGCATGGTTTTGAACGAGGGCTGTGAGCCGGCTCTGGTGGCCTCGCACCCAAGAGAAGAATGCAAGCCCTGAACCTGGAACTCAGGTGAGCATTTTAGAAACCTGGTGCCTTGGGCAGCCCCGGTGGCCCAGCGGCTTAGCGTCGCCTTCAGCCCGGGTCGTGATCCTGGAGACCCGGGATCGAGTCCCGCATCGTGCTCCCAGTGCATGGAGCCTGCTTCTCCCTCTGCCTGGGTCTCTACCTCTCTCTCTCTCTCTCTCTCTCTCTCATGAATAAATAAATAAAATCTTAAAAAAAAAGAAAGAAAGAAAGAAAGAAAGCCTGGCACCTTGATGGGCCTGCCGGGAGGAGGCCAACACGAAGCCAGAGGCTGGGGGCAGGAAGGGCTGGGGAGGAGGCAGAGGCCGGCGGCTCCGGCGCGGCTGATGGGTCTCATAGAGGAGATGTCGTCGAAGTGTTACCTTTTGCATTTTCCCCTTCACCACGAACTTAATAACTTTATTTTCACTGCAGCTCCATCAATTTTAGTTGGGATGTGCGAATGATTCACTTCCCCAGAGAGTTTGCATAATACGTATCCTGCAGGTTTCATTTCTGTAAATCACTGCTTTTCGGGGAGAAGGGGGGGTGGATGCCAGGCAGGCTCCAGCCCCCGGGTAAGTTTTGAGACGGAAAGGAGATTGCATATCCTGATTGCTAAGCTATCTCTGCTGTTCACGGAGAAATTATTTTCCCTGTAACACTCCCGTTTGTATATTCGATAAAGTTAATATCTGTGAAATCACTTGATTCTCACCGCACTCAATTATCCCGAAACAGACAGAAGATTGACTTCCTGGTATCGACAGGAGAGAACTCTCAATGTCTTTTGACTTATTATGTCTGGCAGTTGGAAAGAATCACAATAACACATAAAATCACTTCACAGGGTATGTTTAGAGAGCAAAGAAAAATTAACGGAGGGACGGACTCTTAGGGTATTTTTGCCTTTTGACGGAGGTTTCTATGTGCCTGTCAAGCACTTTCTCCGAAATGAACTGGAGGCACACAGTGTAAATTGATTTATCCGCACCTCAAGAAATACCTGAGGTTTAATTGCCTCTGCAATATTTATGCTTACATAAATAATTCAACGGCAAATTAATCCAGCTTTTGTAATTACCTCCCGCGGAGGCACATGGCTCGGGCCCAAGGACTTAATTGCGGCTTGATGAAGGTATTTAGGTCACTACAACCAATAAACCATATAGAAATTCTCGAAGCCATAAAGGAAAGAAATCCATAGCTCTCAGGCCTACGCTCTCAGGAAGAAATACAGTATTTGTGGTTGATCCGACCCGCTGCGGGCTTAGGAGGCAGAGCTCTGCTAACGAGTGTTCTAAAAACACGTTGTTTTCAGCCTCATCCGTGAGCTCCCGGCACACTGGACCCTTAAACCCGCGGCTGGGGGACGCCCCTCTCCGGTCAGCGTGTGTCCCACGTCAGCGGGTCCAGACAGCTGTGTCCTCCGCCTATTCCCTTCTTCATCTGCAGGCAGCCTGTGCCGGGCCTCATCTCTTGTGCTCACTGTCTTCTTGTCCCCAGAGCCAAAGCTCTAGCCCTGGACACAGCTTTCGGGGTGAGGGCAGGCAGGCGAACCCACTGCAGGCATCTTTTGGTGGTAACTTGCTCTTTTTCCAGAAATGCATATTTAAAAAGCCAGGAAACACACACCTCCCCCAAAATAAAGATAAAACCACGCCCCCTGCCATTTGCTAGTTGGAATGGTAACTAAAATTACCGTCGAATGTTAAGTCTTATTCACCAGTGCGGTGGCTTTATCTGCGATCGTGTCCCTCACTGAACTGGGAAGGGAGCAGAGTAAGTCGCATGGCTAAGGAAGCACAGGTCCCAAGGGGTCGCCCAGTTATCTCCATGGGAACAAACTAATGATTTACAGAGCGAAGCCCAAACGCGGATCTTCTCATCGACCGGCGTGCGCTGTGAGGGGAGGGACTTGGTTCGCTGCTCTCCGCCCAGACCTAGAACAGGGTCTGCGCACAGTAGGTTCTCAGGAAATATGTGGGCAAATGGATGGATTGTGAGTCCCGTGTGCTTCGCTCCGCACCCCGTCGTCTTCCCGGGCAATGGGATCCTTGCACGCTCTGTTATCCTCCCACACGCAGCCTGTCCTTCAGATTTAGGGGATCATCACCTACACTTCACACCAACACCGACAACTCCGTCTAAAGTCTGCCTGCGTGACTCTGCTCACATTGGATTATCTCACAAGTGAGCATCTTGTCTTGTGTTCACTTCTAGATGGAGTTGGAAGGAGGCTCACGGAGTTCTCAAAAATGCCGAGGTGTGAGGCCACCAGAGATAAGGGAGCAGGCCAGACCACCTGCCCTGGGTGTGGGCCCTGGACGTGGTCTTGTTAGGACACCTCTGGGACTGACAGAGAATAACCAGACCCCAAAGAAGAAGTGGCCAGTAAAGATGTTCCCACCAGTCCCTGACTCTCGAGCCAGGACGGCACGGGAGTCTCAAGGCCTCAAGCTTCCCAGCCAGTTCTGCCCAGAAGGCCAGCCCCACCAGCCCCTCGGCTCTCTGCATCTTAAGGAAACTCCATCCCTTCGCTCACTGCCCTGAGTCTGCAAGACTCCTTCTTCGGCTCCGTGAGACGAGCCCCTCGCTCCCCCACATCACGTCTTTCAGCCAAGCCTGCACTGCACCTGCAGGTGGAACCCATCGTACTGGAGGTGCAACAGCTAAACAGCGACCTCCTGGCGTAGGCGGCAAGCCCCGTCCCCTGACCTCTTGCTGCGACCTCGGGGAGCAGGGGGAAGGCAGCTGGCAGAGAGTGAAAGAGAGGAAGGAGACGTAAAGCCCCGGGAAGGGTTCTTCTAGGTCACGGCCCATCCTTTCCTGCTAACAGCCACGACGGCCCACGAGGCCCACGAGCCAGTGACGGAGCAAAGGGAACTCCTCGTGCGGCGACCGCCTGCGTGCTAAGGGCATAGAGGGGGGCGGCACCTGCCAGGACTGGTGCAGAAGCAAGTCTCGGCCCGGCTGGCGGCCTCCTCGGACCCGAGGGAGGGGGCCCATGAAGGCCGCCAGCACCGGCCAGGGGCTGGGCCTGTAAATTATTTTTAAATGAATTTGGGTTTGGGGGTTCTGTTTTAGCAGAGGGCTTTGATACACCCTCCCCACCCCCATGACGTAGGTAAACTCACTCTCAGCTCTCATCTGCGTTCCAGAGTCCAGAACATTTTCAGGCACATTGAACAGAGCGGCGGCCACCGTCCCGGCCGAGCCGACAGGTGAGGACGCTGCCTGATGAGACCAGCCCGTGGAGCCCTGGGCGCCGGGCGGCCCCAGCCACAACACACGAGAAAGCCTGGACTCAAGCACCTGCCTTCCTCTCTCGTCTGTGTGTCACCTGCACACTTCGTGTCCCCACCTGCAGGCGCGGGAGGCTCTGTGGGCCGCGGCCCTTACTTAAAGGGCCCTCCTGCTGCCGTCACAGTTGATTGCCCTTTCCCCGCTTGTCAACTGGTCCAACTCTGCCATATTCTCACCTCTCGAAGCCTCCAGCACCGCTGGCAGGAAACCCCACGCCTTCCGTAAGATTCACTTCCACGTTTCCATCTGCCTCGTTTCTGCATTGAAACGCGGGGTGTGGATGCGCGGGCGGCCGGCCGCAAGGACTGGGCAGGTGGGGGTGTCCAAGAGCAGGTGTTGCGTAATCGGTCAGTGAACCGGTGGATACTGTGTGCAGCTGTATTCTACGACTCTGTAACTGCTGTGACTCGGATAATAAATATTCAGATAATCAGGACCAACCCCCTCCCCCATGTCAAAATGTTAGCCACGGCGATCTCCAAGTGGTGGGATCATGGGTGATAAAAATGATCAGGGACGTTAATTGAGCGTTCACTGTGCGTGCTAAGCACCTGACAAGCATGACCTCGGTTAATATTCACAGAAACCCCCTGCGACAGCTGCTATTATTTTCCTTCTTTGCAAATGGGGAACCTGAGGTTGAGAGAGGTTAAAATACTTACCCAAGGTCGCCCCGGGAAGTGACAGGACTGGGATCTAACCCGGCTGGTGTGACTTCGGAGTCTAGACTCTTAACCTCCCGCTTATGGGTACTTTCCTCTTCATACAAAGAAAATTTATTACGAGTGACATAACGGGGGGAAAATGATTATTTCTTAAAACCACTGAGTACAACTATCACCTTGTATAGCTTTTCAAAGTCATATTCCCCATTCTGTTTATGGCCCATTTGATAAATATCATCTTTCAAAGCTTATTTCTCTGGGATTTCATTAGAAGCGGCACTTAAATTTCTTTTTAAAAAATGAACATTTCAGTCGAAGGTTGTCAACCACTAACCAATCTCTGGCTGGTAGCCGGTGGCATTTGCTGTTTGCAAAGTTCCTCTTTTGGTAAAAATACCAACTCCCCTCTTGCTCCTAAACCCAACACGAAGCCTACGTGGAGAGAGCTAAACTAAAGAGGAACGGTTAGAAACCACATGCTGTCCCTCGGGGGACAAGAAAGATTTAGAATTTGTATTTAATCATTTGTTCAGTGGATTTTAAATATCACTTGTATAGATTTCCATTCATTTTACATTTTACATGTTATTAATATTAATACTTTATTCATAATATTTATGTAGTAATGTGATTTTATTAGAGTTCTCCAGAGAAACAGAACCATTAGGATATATATGAGAGGAGATTTATTACAGGCATTGGCTCACCCAGCTATGGAGGCCGAGAAACCCACGGCCTGTGCCATCCCAGCCTGTTCGCTGGAGACGCAGGAGAGCCGAGAGAGTAATTCAGGCCAAGGCAGTAGGCCTGAGAAGCGAGGGGAGTCGGTGGTGCCGCTCTCTGTCCAGGAGAGCGTGGAGGGTAAGTCCCCGAGTCTGGAGGCTCCAGAACCGGGAGCTCCGAGTCCAAGGGTAGGAGAAGATGGGTGTCCCAACTCAAAATGAAAGAGAACTCCCCATTCCTCCACCTTTGTTCCATTTAGGCCCTCAACAGATTGAGTGATGCCTGCCAACGTCGGTGGAGGGCAACCTCTTTCACTCAATCTACTGACCTAAGTGCTAATCTCTTCCAGAACGTCCTCACAGGTACACCTAGAAATTATGTTTTCCCCGCCATGTGGGGATCTCTCAGCCCAGCAAAGTTGACCCATAAAATCAACCATCGCAGGAGCGCCTGGGAGGCTCCGTCGGTTACGCGTCCTAATCCTGATTTCGGCTCAGGTCATGATCTCAGGGTGGTGGGATCAAGCCCTCCGTGGGACTCTGCACTTAGCAGGGAGTCTGCTTGAGAGTCTCTCTCTCCCTCTCTCCCTGCCCCGCCCCCACCCCACATGAACATGCTCTCCCTTGCTCTCTCTCTCTCTCAAATAATAGATTTTTCTAAAAAAATTAAACATCACAGTGACCGTGGATAACCGTGAACAGCCCAGACCCCAGGAAAGCCACATATGTCCAGCTGTTCCAAATGTCTGTTGGGGGCCTTGAGTAGCAAAAACCGGAAAGATGGTAAGAGGAGGAATGGGGCGGGGGCAGGGGCACACTTCCCACAGCCTTTGGGAATGATAAGGAGACAATGGACAGAACATGGCCTCAGGAGGCAGGCCGGGGAGGGCTAGTGTCCCTCCTCCCCACAGTAGCGTGGCAGCAGCCCCGTGGCAGCGTGGGTGGTAGCCAGCACGGAGGAGCCTTGCCAAGCTCTGGGGCCATGGATACGGGGTCACTTGGCACATCAGATCCATACGGTAAGAAGCGAGTAGAGCATCCCCAATGCCTTGCGTGACTCCCTATAGCAACAACATCAGTCCTATTGAAGACTGGTTAGATTTTTTTGTTTTCTTTCCAAGAAGCCAATATATTGAAGACTTATCTCAGACTGAATAAACCCACGGGGGAAAGGACTCCAAAGGATGAAAGCAAGAATTTCATACTGAGATATTGGTCTTACTAGTACCCCAGGCTGGTGAAGCAGAAGTCCTAAGACACATTCACAGAGCTTATATGCTCTTTTATATGATTTTTCTACCTTAGTTTAATTGATTATTTATGAAGCAGAAACGTGAGGGGTTTTTATATTTATATAATTAAACCTATCAGCTTTGTTTATGATATTTCAACATTGCTCTCACATTAATAATAATTTATGGCCCTGGAGCACACCCTCCTGTGTGCTAAGCGTTCGGCTAAAGACTTAAATTAGATAATTTCATTCAACCCAACAACAGCTCTAACTTTGTTGCCCTTCACAACCAGGATAATAAGCCTTTTTCATATCTTATAATTTTATATTCTCTTTTGTAATTTCACACATTTTTACGTACAGTACATGGAATAAGGCACGGGTCTAAGTGTATTTATCTCCTTGCCAATAATTTGTATGCCTAAGAGCAAGAGTCTACAAATTATGGCTTGTGGGCTACATCTGGCCTGTTTTCTGTTTGTATAAATAAAGTTTTATTGGAACAGAATTATGCTCGTCTGTTTAAATATCGTCTAGAGCTGCTTTCCCACCACAAAGGCAGAGTTGAGAAGCTGCAAAGTCAAAAATATTTACTACTGGCCCTCTACCTAAAAGCACACTGATCACATAATTCTGTCTTTCTTCATTGTTTTATCTCACCTCACTTGTCATTGCTGTTATTACATATATAATAGTAATATAGTAAATATATATAATGTAAAATAATATAGAATATAATTATAAATATATTAAGCCAATCAGATTTTTCTTTACTGACTTGTACTATTTTTGATGAGTCATATCAATTACAATGTTAAAAGCTGTTCAAGTGAATAGATCTAGACAAACTGACTGTCGTTGTTTCCTACCACTATAATAGTGATGCACAATAAGCCACGACACCACCGCCATATAATAATACGCACTTCCTTAGGACATGGCTCCGTTGAGGGTTGGCTAGTCTAAGAGGAGCCCGCTGGTAATACTCTTCCATATGCATCAACCTCCTCCTAGGGCCAGCTGCCCCAGGCAGGTTTTTCTCACTGCGATGGCAAAAACCCATAGGTTTCTTAAGCCCTAGGCTCAGAACTGGCACGATGACACCTTTTGCCTCATCCTGTCGGCCAAAACAAGTCACAAGGTCAGGCTCAAGAGGCAGGACACTACCCTACAAAGTCGCGTGGCTAAAGGTAAGGCTACAGGGGCCAATGGTACAATCTATCACACAATATTGTGTGTGTGTGTCTGAACTTTAAAGCATGTTTGCATTTCTACATTACACACATTATAATATTTAATGCTGACAAAGGTCCTAGAAATTAGGCATTACCATTACTGCCTTTTAAAAATGGGAAAGCTAAGTATGAGTCTCTGACTTGCCCACTGCCCGACGGTTCTTAATGGCAGAGAAGCAGGCTTTGAATCCAAGTCTACTTTTAGAAGGCTTTGCCTCTGGGCCACGTTTGCATTATTAAATGTGTCTGCTGTGGTAGCAATGGTAGAAATGGCTATTTGCCTGCTAAAATCCGGGCCCTGTTGCCCACAGTTTAAGACTGTACCTACCCAGGCACTATACACTAAATATTTATACCCAACCCCCCAAATTACATCTAGATCTAATCCCTGTTGTGATGGTTTGGGGAGATGGGGCCTTTGGGAGTTCATTAGGCATGGGGATGGGGCCCTCATGAACGGGATTAATGCCCTGTTAAAAGAGACCCAGAGAGCACCCAGACCCTTCCACCATGTGAGGACACAGTGAGAAGATGGCCATTTACAAATCTAGAAGTGGGTTCTCACCAGACACAAAGCCTGCCAGCCCCTTAATCTTGGGCTTCTCAAGCTTCAGAACTATGAGAAATAAATTTTTTTCTTTGTTTATGCCACCCAGGGTATGGTATTTTGTCATAGCAACCCGAATGAACGAAGACACCAGGCCCTATTGCATAGAAGTTCAAAAGACTTAGTTCCACCAACGAAATGTGAGCAGAAGTGATGTGCATCCTGTCCAGGCCAGGATTGTTTTGTTTTGTTTTTAAAGATTTGTTTATTTCAGAGAGAGAGAGAGAGAGAGTACAAGCAGGAAGGGGAGAGGGAGAGAGAGACTCTCAAGCAGAGGGCAGTGTCCCTGAGCGTGGACACTGCCACAGGGCTCGATCTCATGACCTTGAGACCATGACCTGAGCCAAAATCAAGAGTCAGATGCTGGACGCCTGGGTGGAAAGTGGTGCAGTGTCTTTCCCAGGTAACAAGGAGAGCGAACTGGCTAAGACCTATTTGGAGAATCTATGGATCTTCCAACTCTCTGATCCCTGGAGGGACCCGTAGACGTTACTGTTTGGAGTAGTTCCCTTTTATCCTTTTATCTGCTTCCTACATGTGTTTATATTTCTATTTTTAATTTAACCTACTCTAACACCTCTAGTAAAGTAATTCTAATTTAAATCTATTATGGAGGGGAGCCCGGGTGGCTCAGCGGTTTAGCGCTGCCTTCAGCCCAGGGCGTGATCCTGGAGACCTGGGATCGAGTCCTGCGTCGGGCTCCCTGCATGGAGCCTGCTTCTCCCTCTGCCCGGGTCTCTGCCTCTCTCTGTCTCTCTGTGTCTCTCATGAATAAATAGATAAAATCTTTAAATAAATAAATAAATAAATAAATAAATAAATAAATAAATAAATACGTCTGTTATGGCATTCACCAAATAGAGTACTGGAAGGTTGAGATTGAAAATATATGGGAAGGAAGTGGAAAATGTAAATGTTCCCTAAATTGGTCAATCTGTTTGGCAGAAGCCAAATAGTCGCCAACACTTTGAGAATTAAAATGAGGCAAAAAAAACACAAAGAAAACAAAAACCAAATACCATTCATTCTTGGTAGTTACAGTTGATATTTCCACCGTTTCCTTCTGACCGGGTAACAAACTCCGCCTTAGCACAGACTTCATTTGCCTCTCTTGCTGCTCAATAAATCATCATTTTGAGGGAACCTGGCATAATGTACTCAGGCACAGGGCCACCTTTTAAAAGACCGATTGGTTCCCTAGAGCACTTGTATCTTTTCTTGGTATTTATTATTACCGCCCAATGCTGTCAATGGCTGTGACACTCAGCGGGTCTGCACGCTTTCAGGACAACCAACGCCACTGGAGTCGCTCCCCAACATCGCCGCCACCCGCTACCCCCAAGACCGTCAGCAAGCCCCGTGCCCTGGTCCACAGATGCACTGCCGCTAAAGTTCTAGAAAACAAGCTTTGTTTGGTTCTTCCAGTGAAGTGTCGGAAGAAAACACGGAGCATGCACCGTTGAGTGGCTGTTCGCATCTTCATTGTGAAGGCTGGAGGCGACAGCGGCCCGCGGCCCTCTTCTGCGCCGTCACGCGCAGAGATCGGTCACGGATGGGGAGAGCATCTAGACCAACACCAGGAAGCTCTGATCGCGTTTCAGCTTCCGTGTAGTTGGCAAACAGCTCCAACTACCACCGGAAAAAGTTTTGGTGTGGAACGCACAGGGGAGTGCGTCCGCACGTGGAAGGGGAGGCCGATTTTACGGCAGGCAAGCGTGCGAGCGTGACCCCCGATTCCTCCCCTCCCCTCAGGCTTGTCCAGCGCCTCCCTGCAGGGGAACCTCTTGGCACCTGCTGGCGGGGCCCATGATCAGGAGTCAGAGCGCCCCTGTGGTGGCTCCTCCTCTCACTGGCTGAGTGGCCGTGAGCAGGTCACCTCGCTGAGCCCCAGTGTCCTCTTCCACGTGCGGATCAAGTGTGCAGCATAACGTGATTGCACATCGTCAGGCGTCAGCACAGGTAGCCCGTCTCGGTGTCGGGAGGCGCCTCGGTCCTCCCCCTGCGTGGACGGTGCTGAGCGCTACACGGCACCTGAACCATTTTTAGGACCTCAGAACTCGTTCAACTGAAAACGGCCTCACAACGCAACAGAACTATAAACACACTTTAGGAAGCAGATAAGAGGGAACCGCTGCAAACGGTAACGTCCGCGGGGCCCTGCAGGGACGGGCAGAGACGGGAGGTTCGTGGGTCCCCCCAACAGGCCTCGGCCAGATGGCGCCCCTTGTTGCCTGCTCATGGTCTGGGTAATGAAGCACGTTCCCCTTCATCCTCTAAGGTAAATGGCTCTGGTCGCAGCTCGGGTGACTAACGCCGGGCCCCCTCCGCCCTCCTCTTTGTGACCGTGGACTTAGGTGATGTGAATGCTTGCCTCGTGCTCACCATGTCGCTGGTGGACACGGCTGAGGTCTGAGTGGCCTCAAGATATTCCAAGCGGTTCGAACCCAAGGCTTCGGCTCAGGAAGGACTTCGTGGCACGGAGCGCCTGCTGCCCGCAGGGGTCTGCCCAGGAGGCGGACGGAGGCGCCCGGGAAAGCTGCCCGACGGCATCTGGGCGGGCTCGCGGCTCGGCGTCCCGCAGGTCACTGCCCGCTCCCTCCCCTCGTAAGGCGCAGCGTCACAGGGTCCCGCAGACAGTGGGCATCGCAAGGGGCTGCCACACGGACAGCAGCTAAGCGTCTCTGAGCTCCGTAAAGCGCCTCTCCTGGGCGCTGCGCTGACAACACCCTGTGCTTGCCGAGCCGAGCGGCCCCAGCCAGTTCCGAGACCCTCCCCCTGACCTGTCACCACTGCTTCGAGCAAGGGACCCCGAGCGGAACACGGCTGCGGGGGGCCTGGCACACGAAGGCGCGGGCACGCACGGGGCACGCACGGTGAGTCTGTGCCCCTCGCCTGGCGGGCCCGGGAGCAGCCACGGCCACCCGCCCCAGGGCCACCCAGCAGGGGCTGGCGTCGTGGCTCAGGGCCCGGTGGCCACTGGCAGTCGCGTGCTGGATGCCGTGGAGCCGCGGAGTAGGGTGACCCCGGACGCCTGAATCACTGTCAGAGGAGAGGAGCCTGCGTCCCCGGGGAGCACCCACCCCAGCTACTGGTGAGACGTGAGCCGCCCCGGGGCAGGACCGGTTCACCGCCGACAGCACGAGCAGGAAACGAAAACCCCTCCATTGGCCCGAGCAGCCTTCCTGGCGACGGCAGCCGGCGGGGCAGGGACCGGGCTGGGGGTGCAGGACTGCGGTGCAGCAGCGCGGAGCCGGGCCACAGGCCATGGGCCACCAGGACATGGGCCACGGGCCATGGGCCACCAGGCTGGAGTGTGCTGGGCGAGAGCTCCTGGAGCTGGGCCTGGCCCGGCCGTGGCCCCACAGCACCCAGTTCCCTCAGGGACCCGATGGCCATCGAGGCCCCGCAGCCCAGCGTCACAGGCAGACAAAGAAGCATTAGCCTTTACAGGGAAGAGAGTTCTGACAGGGCTACTGCACGGGTGGACCTTGAGGACGTCACGCTAAGTGGAATAAGGACAAAAAGAACCTCACCGTGTGATGTCGGTTTTATGAGGCAGGTAAAGCAGTCGAAGTCACAACACCGGAAGGCAGAATGGCGCTTGCTCGGGGCCCCGGAAGATGGGCTGGGGACGTGCCATCTCATGGTGTTGCCCGATGGACCGAGTTCTGGAGATGGCTTGTCCGACGGCACGGTGCACTCCAGGCGACTGAGCTGCACGCTGGGGAGGCCGGAGGGCGGCTGGCTGTCACGCAATTTTACCAAAGTTCAATAGAAAAGCACAGAACAGGGATCCCCGGTGGAGTACCTGCCTTTAGCTCAGGTCGTGACCCCAGGGTCCTGGGATTGGCTCCCTGCATGGAGCCTGCTTCTCCCTCTGCCTGGGTCTCTGCCTCTCTCTCTCTCTCTCTGTCTCTCTCATGAATAAATAAAATATTTTTTTTAAAAAAAAGCACAAAACAAAACACGCAGAATGTTCCGAGTAGCATGATTTGTAACAGCCAGAAACTAGGAACTAATCAAATACCCTCCAAGACTGAAATGGGCCCACACCTTGGTGGGTTATTCACCCGACGGGGTAGCGCGCGGCAATAAGAAATGCATGATCCGTGACATGAAATGATACGAACGAATCTTGCAAACATAATGTTGGGTAGAAGCCAGACCAAAAAAATAAATAAATGAATAACCCAGTACGATCTCCTTTCTGTAAAGTACCCAAAACAGGCACAACTCTTCAACGTCATTCAAAGTCACACTGAGCCTGTGGGCAGGAGCTGAAAGTAAACCAGGAGGGGGCAGGGAGCACTTCTGTACTATAATTATATTTCAATTAAGACATCTTTATCACAGAATTGTTGAAATAAAACATTTTAAAAATGTTCTACAGTTTCTCCAAAAAAAAAAACAAAAAACAAAAATACAGACTAGAGGGTAAAGAGGAGCAGACTATGCCACCACCCCCCCCTCCAATATGCCACTTTGATATATTGATTATTTTGAATTAAGTTTACTTAAAAACAGCAGGTGCAAGAAGGGCAGCAGTGTGACCGCCCCTGACCCCCTGAAAGCAGGAAATCTGTGTCCCATGTGAAAGGCACACATCCCCCCAGCAGGAGGCCAGAAGGGATCCTAATCACCAGACAGAGGGGCGCTAAGGCCGAGAAGGCTGCAGAAGCAAGCCTCGTTACTGTGCCACCGACTTGCCGCCCGAAGCCCCTTGAAACCTGCCTGCTTCAGTCCCTTCTTTGAGTCTCCCGTAAATATGATATTAAATTTGTTTTCTCCCTTTAATCTGTTGTGTATCACTTTAATTATCAGACCAGGGGAGGAACCTAGAGGGGAGGAAGGAAAACGTTTTCCTCCCCTGCAAGGGGGAAAGTGCAGCCTTCTCGCCCTAGGGCAGTAGATCCAAAGAAGACGAGGCAAACTGATCTTAAAATTTGCACGTGAATGATCACCTCGTCAGGACAGCTTCCAGCTCCTCACTATTTATCCACCGGCCCATTGCATACAGGTTACCTACCTCCTCATCAAATTACCGTTCATCTAGGAGAATCAACAAGAAATGTGTTTGACAATTAAGATTTCTATGGTGATTTCACACTCAACAATGCCTTGTGTTCGTAATTTCAATATTAGATCTGATTGAATATGATTAAATACGGTCTGTGCCTTCCCAAACGGGCTGTACCGTGGATCTAAATGAGCTCATTAGCAGCTAACGTGGTGGAGATCTTTCTAAATGCTAATGTTTAGCTGCCTTTGGCTCATTAATTAATTTAAAGATTGTATAATTATCAAAGCTTTTGATTCAAGTACATCTACCACTTTTTATTATTGGATAATGCTTATTTGCATGCGAGCATAAGAAACTAAATTATGTCATCGGAAGACAGGAGCAAACTACCAGATGATCATATTCATTTGGAAAGGAAAAACTGAGAGTTGGACGGGGATGTTCGCTTGACCGGACGGAGACCTGTGCTACTTTGAGACCTTTTGTTACCAACACAGGAATGATGAGAGCATAAGGAAAGGCGGGTGAGGAGTCAATGCTGCGAGAATGTCCCTAAGATCCTAAACTCAGTGCACGGGACAGAAGGAGGACGAGGCTGGTTTAACGTGCAAGTAGCCCCACCCTAAAAATCCAATACTCGGGAAAATCCAAGATGACACGAGTACCGTGAATTCCAAGTCATTCTTTCGGAATCGGATCATTGGAATCTTCTTGTGAGGACTCTAGGATCGCCCGAGGTTGCTTAAAAACTAGAACATCTAGAAATATAGTGAGACATTTTGAGATATTTAATGCTTTTCTTACGCACTCAGGGCGAGAGTTAGTAAGTGACAGTCACTCACAAAAAGCGGGTGTGGGACAGACAGGTCTAGGATTTCTTCCAGGTCAGCATCAGCACAAACTCAAGAGGCCCGTCCTGTGAGCAACCTGATGTCATAGTGTCACCCTCAAGAGGGGAGGCAGGAGTAAAGCGGGGGGCACTCAGAAAAAGGGGAAGTGGAACTAGGAAGTGTTTCGGTAATTCCCAAGCCGGAAGCCCCCCTACTTCCCTGTGATTTCCATCATCAGGAAATCCCGCAAATAAGGACGCAGCAGGGAGAGGACAGGGTTATGGGGAAATATGTCTAGACCGCGACTTACCGGTCTCTCTACGAGTGACCGCCGCGCACCGGGAGTGCGGCTCCCGTGGGAAGACATTCGTGAGAGGATTTACCTGCGGAGCCAGCACACGCAGGACTGCAAGGGGCGTGTTCTCACGAATCTTCGAAGTATTTTGGAGGGCCTGGGAGTATAAGGGGGTCTCGCCTTGGTCGTTTCCATCACGCTCGCACGTTACCTAGAGGTGCAGACGGAGTCACCAGGAGCTAAGATGAGGTCCGTGCAAGAGAAAGTCAAGGTCGTGAGAGCTGCGGGGATGGGGACGGCGGCTCGGCCGGGGCCGAGTGACCGCGCCGTGAGGGCCGCGCGGGGACAAGTACCGGAGCTTCGTCCCTCCGGCGCTCTGCTGTGTCCCGACGCTCCCCGAGACGGGCTCTCAGAGTCGTGTCCAGGAGTGATCACCTGCTGCCGCGACCTACCCGGCCCCGCATCCGGACGCTGGAAGCTGAGGAGCCCCACGGAGCTCCCCGGCCCCGCGGCCGCTGAGAGGACGACGACGAGAAGGCCACAGTCCAGGGAGGCCCTCGGCACCCAGGCTGGTGGGCGCCCTGGGCTCCGACCTCGGCCCCCGCCACTGCGAGGAGCCACCCCCGCGCTAGACGCCGCCTGGCCGCCGCGTTCTGGGCCACAGCCTCAGCAGGGCGACAGCCTCGGCCTGGCCTGCGCCCACGGCCACTAGCGCCGCCGGGACAGTGCGTCCCCAGCAGTCGGCGCCCAGGGACTCGGAGCGTCGGGATCCAGGACGTTCGCTTCCTGAGCGTCGAGGCGGGAAGGCACCGGGAGGCGAGCCGGGCGGGGGAAGCGGCGGCTGAGCCGGGGTCCTCGGAAGTGCTGCTCCCCAGCCGGGAAGCCACTGTCCCGCCCGCACTCGCCCCGGGGGGAGGCCCGACGGGGCAGCTCGCCGTCCGCTAGCCTGAGGCGGTCCGAGGCCCAGGCCTGGGGGCCCCCCCGGAACCCACCGACCCCTTCCCCCAAATAGCCACGCAGACCCTCCTCTTCCCTGACACAGAAAAGAGGCCTGGCCCGTCTGCACCTGCACCTGCACCTGCACCTGCACCTGCACCTGCACCTGCACCTGCACCTGCCGGGCGCGGCGCAGTCTCCCTGCCCTGCGAGGACGCACCTCCCGCAGACGGGTCTCAGCTCGCGGACCCCCCACGCCGCCTGCCGTCCCCTCCCCGCCATCCCCACCCCGCTGTCCCCGGGGCAGGTGAGGCCTCCGACGCACCGCAGGCTCGTCTCCTCGACAGGAGCAACCCGCAGCGGCCCCCGGGCCTCAGAACGACGGGGCCTTGCCCCCCCGGTCACCACCCTGGGGGGCCACTTTCCAGGCTCCGTGTGGCTCCTGGGCTCCGGGAAGACTGTCCTCATCCACCCGTCCTGCCCGTGGGCCCGCCGGCGCTTCCTCCTGTCCACCGCCCCCGGGGTCACGTCCAGCTTTGGGCACCTGTCCGTCGTGAGCCCTCCTTGCGGGGCCCCGTCCTCTTCCTCTCCTCCTCCCGGCGCAGCCGTTGGGGCCTCAGGACCGCCTGGGGACTGGCAGCTCCCCCGGCCCCGGCCTGTCCCACAAGCGAGCGGCACAAGCCCACGATGGGCTGGACGGCACCCGGGGCCGCGGCTGCTGGCAGTCGGGCCCTCGCCCCACCTCACCCGCCGTGTCCCTCGAGCCACGTAACACGACGACCCTCACCCGGAGGATGGAGGGCCGGGGCCGCAGGGCGGGCGACAACAGCCCTGAAGGCACGTGAAATAATAAGAAACAAACAGATAAGCCAAAAGCCGGAGCTGGGCCCCTGGTGAGGAGGCAGCTGGAAGGCGGGCAGGCAGGGACAAGGCCCCGCACCCGCACCCGCACCCGCACCCGCACCCACGAGAGCCGCCCCCACTGGAGCCCACAGGAGCCCTCCAGCCCCTCCCAAGTGACGACTGGGTGACGGGGACCCCACTGGGTGACAGGCACAGGGACGCCCAGTCAACCCAAAGGCCTGCTCACAAGCCCGCCGACCCCTGGACTGGAAGGTGCCGGGCAGCCCGTGGGTCCCCCTTGGGGAGCCCGGTGCCCCACGTCCCTGTCCCCCAGGGCGCCCCGCTGCCAGCACGCGTGGGGCCTGGGACACCTGCCTGCCCGGCTCCTCCCGGCGCCGCTCGTCTTGCAGCCCTGGGGGCCGGGCTCGGGGAAGGCGGGGGCCGAGCTGGACCCAGGCCGCGGTCCTCGGCGCGGCCTCCGCGGCAGCCGGAGCATCGAGCTGCAGCACGAAAGTGACTCTGCAACCTCGGCTCCGGCAAACGAGGCCGCTCGCCGACAGGTTTGGACTGTTCCCCTCAAGGCGCCACCTTCGGAGCCCCGGAGGCCGGCTCGTCGGCAGCCACGCGGAGACCCACGCGGAGACCCACGCGGAGACGGCGCCGCCTCTACGCCCCGGGAGGGGGTCAGCCGTCCGCGGCCTCGCCTGTCGGCTGGCGCTGAGCCGGCCCGTGTCCCCGCGGGAGGCCCCTCCGCCGCCGCGCCCGCCACCGGCCTGACCACGCAGGGGCCCAGCCCCGACCGGCTCCCGGGGCCCCGACCAGGGCCTGCACGGCCCACGACGCGGGGACGAGCCGCCACAGCCCGGGGGGCGAAGCACCTGCCGCTCAGGCTGACGACAGGGTGTCGGCCAAGTCCATCCCCGCAGACGCTCCCGGAGAGGAGCCCGCCCTCCCTCGACCTGCCCCGGGCCGCGGCCTCCACCGTGGGCTCGTGGCCACATCACACCGTCCCTTCCTTCCCCGTCCAGCGCTGTCCCCTCCTTGTGGGACGTGAGTGACGGCACTTTGCACTCACCTACACGCTCCTGATAATCCCGCCCTTTCGAGACCTTCATTCCGACCCACGTGGTTGTGTCCTGGACGGCGACGTTCGGGGCAGGAGGCAGGCCGGGGCGCGCTGGGGGGCGGCGTGGGGCCTCGGCCGGTGGTCGCTCTGGAGCGGGGATTCCAAGGGAGGCCGGGGTGGCCTAGGTGTCACCCGGGCCTGCCTGGGGGTCTGGGGCCAGCCGCAAGCCATGCCGTGCCGTGTCCAGAACGCTGGTCCCAGGCCAGGGGCGCAAGGCCAACGCCGGGTTAGTGTTTTCCGTGCAAGCAGGTGCAAGCGGGTACAAGCGGGTGCAAGCGGGTATAGGCGGGTGCAAGCGGGTGCCCGACACCGCCTGCGCCCCTGAACGCAGGAGCTGAAGGAGTCCGTCCCGTGACAGCAGCTGCAGTAGGGCCTTGGGGAGGCGACGAGGCCAGGAGGCTGGGTCCTCGGGCACCAGGAGCAGCCCCTGCACCCGGGCCAAGGGCACCTTGGGCTTGCACCGCGGCCTCCACACGCCCGTTGTGCCACTGGGTGGCCGGGGTGCGGGATCGCAGGTTCCCCTGGGCTCGGGGGCCGCGGGCGGAGCACGGGCCGCTATAGGACACGTTGGTGAGCTGAGCTCAGGGCAAAAGGAACCCCACTGAGCTCCGCACGAGCTTGCCCGACAGCCTAGCTCACAGCCCGCTTTCACCAGGAAGCCTGGCGCCGCCTCGGCCCTCGGCCTGAAGCTGTCCTCGTCGTTGCCGTCGCAGGCCCTGCCAACCTGCTCCCGGTAGGGGTCGGTCCCCGGACGCCGCGGGCTGTTGTCACCGCACGACCTCAACCCGGACCGTCTTCCTGATTCTCCCAGGCGGCAGCTTGTCGTCAGGCTCCCTGGACCCGGACCCGGGGCTGGTGAGGTGCCCCCGCAGGGAGCCCGGGAGGACGGGGCCCGGGAAGCACGCGCCCCCCCTTAGGAGACCACGGGGACTTCACGGGCCGCGGTGTGGAGCGGGACAGTGACCGCAGGCTGCGTAGTCCAGGAAGGAAAGAAATCCACTCTCAGATGCGTGAGTGTTCGCTGCTGTTGATCTTGTCCTTTCTAGAAAGCACTGAAGTAATCATAGGACGGAAAACCGTGGAAACCACACTCTCTCCCCCAATACGAGTAGAAATCATTCTGCGTCCTGACCCGCGACAGGGAGCTTCTTCTTGCACAGAAAGATAAACCCGGGGATCCCTGGGGGGCTCAGCGGTTTAGCGCCACCTTCGGCCCAGGGCGTGACCCCGGGTCCCGAGTTCGAGTCCCACGCTGGGCTCCCTGCATGGAGCCTGCTTCTCCCTCTGCCTGGGTCTCTGCCTCTCTCTATGTCTCTCATGAATAAATAAATAAAATCTTAAAAAAAAAGAAAGATAACCCCACGAGGGCCTGGTCCCGGGGAGCGGCGAGGAGGGTCGCCCTTTGGGGTTGGCCGCCGACGCCCCCTTATTTCTAAGTCCCCGTGTCGGACAGACGCTCGGTCCGACGGTTGAGTCTGGGGCAGGCCACTGAGAGGCCCCGAGCGGCGTCCCCAGGGCCGGGGGGGCTGCAGTAAGGGGACTGGTAACCCCGGCCGCTGCCGGGCACAGGCTGTGCTCGTCTCCTATTTCCTAGGCCTGGTCCCTGGGCTCCGCGGCTGGGGGCAGACAGCTGTGGCCGGGACGGGCTTTGGGGACCCTAAGGGACCCCCGTCCCCCACCCTCAGTTGCCTTCTTCCTTCACCTTTCAAGAGCCAGCTGTGTACTCATTGGCCCAGGGGACGATTCTTTGTTTTCCAAAAGGCCCAGGGAAGCCCCCGGAGGGCTCCGGAGCGAAGGCGGGAAGGGAAGTCCACGCTGGAGCAACATCGAGGCAAGACGAGGACCTGCCCTCCAGGCTGGCGGGGGACTGTCCTGCGCTCCCGGGGACGAGAGACAGGGAGGCCGTCCTTCGGGCCGGGAGCACAGCGCCCGGCCTGCTCCCCGGCCCCGCCGGCAGGGAGCCAGAGGCACCGAACGTCGACGTCAAGAAGGCCCAGCCCGCCGGGGACAAGCCGGCCCTGAAGGGCTTGCACGCGGGGACACTAAGCTTCTCAAGGACAACCTGGGAGCCCCAGTATCGAGGACCACCCGGCCCGCCACCTCCTCCCGCCCACCCCTCCTCGTGACCGGGATCCCAGAACTAGCTTCGCCCTGGTGCGCAGATGGAGAAACGGTCTGGAAAGTTCCGACGTGAAACTGTTCCTCCAGCTTCGGGGAGCTGGAGCTCGACGTCCGATACGAAATTAAGTAATTGGAAATAAAGTCCTCTGCGTACCTGAGTTGGGGGTGATGATCCTTCTCCCCCCGTAATGAAGGCCAAGCGGTCATCAGGTCCAGTAGCTGATGAATCGGGACAATAAGAAAACACGGAAGGACACCCAGAGAGAGGTGTGACTTCCCTGAGAAAATGAGGTGACACGTGTCCTGAAGACCCGTCACGGCGGAAGCTGGGTGGAGACGGGCGGGGAGGTGAGTCAGGCCCAAGGCCGAGCCGAGCCCTGAGATCAGGGACGGAAATCCCGCGGCCGGGGCCCAGGGTGAGAAGGGGGGGACGCCCGGATGCCCGGACAAGCGCAGCCGTTGCAGGGACGGTGGCCCCGATTCTGTGGCTCCGGGAGCACCTGCCGGCGCGGGCTCCAGGACCCTGCCCGGACTGGGCCGCAGGTGTGAGCAACACGGCCCGGTCCCGGACCCGCTGGGCATGTGCACCCCCACCCCCGCCCCCGTCCCTGCCCCCGGGTGGGCACCTCCCTGCCCTGCACCGCAGCCTCGCTGGCACCCGGGAGGGGGTCTCCAGGCGCTCTGCCCGCGTGGCCGCCCTGCCCGCCGGTGCACCGCGCCCAGCACCGGGCCTGCCCCTGCCCCTGCCGGGCCCCACGACGGCCACCGGGTCTCAGTGTCCCCGCGGGCAGCCCAGAGGCCCCGGCGGAGGCGTGGCGGGGTCTCCGCAGCTCTCCCGGAACAGCTGCCCCACGGGCGTCCTCACGCGGGCAGGCGGGGGTGTGGAGGCGGAGGGGCACCCAGCCACGGAGCCGGCATCTCACACCCCAGACCCAGGTGCCGGCACAGAAGTGCCCTGTGGCCCGAAGCACCCTGTCCCCGGGGGCAGAGAGCCCTGAGAAGCCCTGGGCCTTAGACCCGGGCGGTCCCTGCGGCCTTGCCTGGTGGGGGGCAGTTCCCACAGCCTTCTCTAGGGACAGACGTGCCACCCACGCTGCGTGGGGCGGCTCCTCCCTGGGTGGGACCTGCTGGCATGCTGCGAGATGTCGGGCGTCCCTTGTCCCTAGACTCAGAGCATCACCCAGCCGCGGTGACGGCCCCTACCTCATCCCCTATAGCAGGATGATAGCCCCCCACCTTGAGAACCACTCAAGTGAAAAGGAGAACCTAAAATATCTTCGGTTTATTGCTCCTAAAGTATCAAGATCAGTATCTGTCTTTAAAGGAGATCTTCCTGACTGTCACGGAGTCGAGACTGACCTCCACCTTGCGGCCGCTGAAGTGTCTCCGTAAATGAATGACCGTTGTACAGGTCTCTCGAGGCGAAGCCCAGGAAGAGAAAATGCCAGCGGCGCCCAGCAGTGGGCATCTGCAGGGGGTGGGCAGAGGGACCTCAGACAGCTGGCACCGCCGCCACGGCCTCCTGAACCCATCTCGAGGCCACACGTGGAGATGCCTCACAGCGCGGATGCACCCGGCGTGAGCTGCGTGGCCCAGCGCTGGAGCCCCTGGTAAGTTCAGGGCTATTAGTGGAAAAATTACATTTTGGACTTAAGTTATTCTTTTCTACGTAATTGTGCATACACCTTGCGATCACCCAGTAGGTAACACACATTACTTATTTCCACTCTACAAAATAAAACACAGGGTCACCTGGGGGGCTCAGCGGTGGAGCATCCGCCTTCAGCCCAGGTCGTGACCCTGGGGTCCTGGGATCGAGTCCTGCATCAGGTTCCCCGCATGGAGCCTGCTCCTCCCTCTGCCTGTGTCTCTGCCTCTCTCTCTCTCTCTCATGAATAAATAAATAAAATCTTTAAAAAAATAAGAAAATAAGAAAATAAAAGACACCAGAATTTTAAAGACCACAAGATTTGCCTGACATTATTCAAGTTATGTCTTTCGGAGCCAGATTTCCACAACACGACCCCGTTTCCAGTGAATAATTATTCGGAGAAAATCTTAACGAGGACCCAGTCTCAGCGCGTGTATCTTTCCGACTGGTCCAGCTTGCGAAGTAGCCAAACGCTAGTATATGCGCCATGGGGCCATGGGGTCCAGTCCCTGCTCTCTGGAGTTCGTGTTTTGTCCTGTACAACTGCCTCGATGTTTATTAACGTGTTAAATATTCATCTACTTTCACCTGTGAAACTTCGGATCGCCTTCACTTGACCCCTTGGGCCCAGGCTTTCCAACTATTAAAAAAAAACAAAAAACAAAAGAAACAAGTAACACGCGAGCAGTTAGATTTAAAAATGGTCTCTGTGCTCTCCTGGTTCTGAAATCTTTGTCCCGGATCATTAGAACATAACCCATCATCTTAACCTGCTCATCAAAATGCTTCACGTTTCTTAACATTAACTCTTCTTAGGTTCTTTGGTTTTTTAGACTTAATTATTTACTTGAGAGAGAGAGCGAGAGCACGCACATGCGTGTGAGGACACGCGCACGCACACACATAGGCACACACACCGGGGGGAGGGGAGCAGGGGGAGGGAGGAGGAGACCCCCAAGCAGACCACCCGCTGGGCGTGGAGCTCCTCCAGGGGCTCATCTCACCACCCCGAGATCACGACCTGAGCTGAAATCAAGAGTTGGATGCTCAACCGACGGAGCCACCCAGGCGCCCCTCTTCTTAGGTCTTTAAACTCACGATTTTGATGTTTCATTTAGGTTCATAATCCCAAAATATTTATGCAAAATGTATTTTTAATGTCATCCTTAATGTATTGCCATTATTTTGTAATTTACTCCTCTCGTCGTCTTAGTGAATACACCGAGAAGCTACTAATGGACACTAGTTTGAAGTCCCATAAGCAATTAGGTTAACCTATCTTGAGATAACCATGATTCATTCTTTTCCCAGTTATTGGAGTTTTTAAGAAGTTAGCTAAATGACTTTCAAGAAGTGATACCTAAGGGTAAGAAAGGGAAACTGGTAATAGCATAGTTTGGACTTACAGGCGCACATTATTCTACAGGAACCCCAGAAAGTGAAACCCAGTAAATAAATCAGCTGATCCAAAGTAAGTAAATGTCAGTTTTAAGAACAAAACCATTAGATACTTTCATGCATTTTTTTTTTTTTTCTAAACAGGTAAGCACTGCCATAACCTCAGAGCCTTTGTCTTTCCCGGACAAATAACCATATTGAACACCCGTGGGGTGTGTCACAACCTCGTGTGATCTTGGTTCATTCCAGAGAAATCCTGCTACGTTTCACTGTGCTCCTGCCACAAAGAGGGGGCAATTTTGGAGACGTTGGATGAAATGCGTAAGACTGGGCTCCCTGACACCCAGAGGCTCCTGCTCTCTGCCACTCGGCCAGCGAGAGGTACCCCGGCGGGGGCTGGCGGCGCCCAAGGCCCCCCAGGATGGGTGTCGGCCGACCTTACTGGCTAGTCACGAGTTGCCACACTTATTTGTGTATTCGTTTATTTATTTCTTCTTTCTGTCATTCACCCTAAAGTCTGTAGGTACATCCATGCGCCAGGTCGTGTTCTGGACGTGACATGAGGTCACCCAGCCCGAGTCATTCGGGCAGCTGGTTACTTGGGCATCACCCGTTCAAGACACTTCCACGGTGGGTTCTGGGCACAGAGGCCGAAGGGCATGGTCGTCCTGGGAGGACCCCGGGTGCGGCGCGGCCCTCTCACGGCGGGGTTGGCATTTGTCATGAAGCGGCAGCACACGCTGCGTTCAGAAGCTCCGGTCTCCAAGGGCTCCTGCCTTAGCACAGAGCGACGATCACGCAGGGATTCCCTAATCGTTCCGTTCAGACGGACTGACACGTTTTCTATTTTCTTTCAGTTGGACTCGAGGATTCGGGAAATAACCTTCACTCTAAAGAACCCTAATTTCATTTTGGAACACGGCGTTGAAAACCGAAGCGACATCATTTCAGGCTATTTGTCTAAAATGCTGTCATTACCTGTCAAGAAGCAATTTTGGAAACTTCCCTTTAAAGGCACGTAAGGAATTTGTTAAAAAAACGTTATCAGGTTATGATATAGACTTTAGAGGGAAAATATTTTAAGCAGGTTGAGATTAAAATTTCACTGAATCTTTCTATCGCTGTTTACCGAAATGTGTCAAAACCAACTGATTAACAGAGTACAACTCACATTGGGACTTTTATTTCACAGTTGAAGACTTTGAAGTAAGTTTCGTCTGTCACAGGATTGCTCAGAGAGATGTACATAGGAAACAGCCCTTCCTCTTCCTCAATGCAGCTGAACAGGAAGCAGCTTACTTTGTGAAAGCAGCATGAATAGATGACTTTCGGGTAAATCATCCACAGAGCACCAGGCACTGAATGCCATTCAACAAAGTGTTAAAGAAACACAATGTTCTTTGTTTGTTCTTTAATAAAACTTAATTTCTGACTCGGAGTCACACTCTGGCCTTCCCCATTCCACAAGGTCAGAGGGAAACATACCCTCAGACTTTATGAAGTTCCCACCGCCCTTCTTCCCTGGGAAGCACTACGGTCTTAGTGCCCCCTGGTTCGCCAAAGGAAGGGACGGGCGCGCTTTTCAGATATTCCTTTATTGGTGCAAGACAGTAGCACTTTTTTTTTTTTTTTTTTTTTGTGATTTTATGGTCCCTTTAGAAATGGAGATTCTCTGCTGGGTCTCAGTTCTCCTGGAACATGGAAATCTTTTCCTTGGCTGCTCAGGTCCCACTTGCCTAAACCGAGAACTATTTCCCTCTGAATTTTGTGGAACTCATGGTGGTATCGTCTAGAAGCAGAAGATGGTCTTCTCTGCTCTTGCAACCCACCCTTCTCTCTCTCTGTCTCAGTCTCTCAGGGTCTCTATTTGTCTGTCTCTCTCTCCTTGTGCTCCCTAGCTCCTTGCCACTAATGGGGAGGGGTTAGAAAAAAAATCCCTCTCCCTTCATGGTTCTTTGTAACTTACTATGGTTGAAACCTGGACTTTATCCTAAGGACTTGAGTGTTTGAGTAACACAATTCAGAAAGACTTGGAGACTATTTCTGTTATGTGCCATATGCCTTCCCTGAGCGAATGGACACAAAGTTAGCCACCTGCTGGGTGAAAGGATGTGTGGGCATAGCTCAGTCTTTCTAAATATTATCCAGCAATAGAAACAGCTCCTTAACAGTAGGAGGAGGAGTGATCTCTAACCCTGTATTCCCCAACATCTTATTTTCTTTAAAATAGATTTTTAAGAGAGAGGGAGAGAGAGAGAGAGAGAGAGAGAGAGAGAGAGAGAGGAGTCTGATAGGCACCATAATGACACCACGAAAGATATCCTCATTCGAATCCTCAGAACCTGTGACTATGATACGCTATGTCAAAGAGAAACTCAGGTTGCAGACAGAATTAAAGTTGTTTATCAGCTGACCTTAAAATAGAGATTTCCCTGGGTTACTCAAGTAGGCCCAATGGATTCCAGTCCCACATGTAAGGAACTTGGAAGTTCCTGTTTGGCCCAACAAGTAAAAAGCTCAACAGACTAAAAAAAAAAATACAAAAAAACAAAAAAACAAAACTCTTGGATCCATCACAGAGGTGAGGATATAGGGCAAACCTCTATCTCCAAGATCAAGAAACACACGGCGTGCATAAAGGGAGTCATGCTCATGGAAGCAGAAACTCAAAAGCGTGAACAGCCACAGGATCCAGTGCCAGGGCAGGAAAACCTGCACTGTAATAGATGAATCGCTGGAGGCTCAGTGAGGAGAAGCCTGACAGTTAAAAACTCCAGGGAGATCCAGTCATACGGGGGCTCCCACACTTTTATGAATTTTATCTACCAGAGCTCAACTAGGTTCTCACAGTAAAAATCAGACAAAAATTCCCTTGTGCTTCTCAAAGAGGAAGGGGGAGAAAAAGAACCTTTTTGAAACAGAGCACCCTGTTCTTTTTAACGAGGCCTGCCCTCAGAAGAAACTAGTTAACCAGAGCCTAACCTGCTAGGGTATTATCAGAACCTAAGTGACCTGAAGGAACGGAAATACCGCACTCCGGTCAGCCCTCATCATCCTGTCCCACCCTAAGGGGTCAAGAGAAAAACTGAAAACACTTGTAAGGTCACAGGTCCAAGGCATAGGCTCATTGAAAGATCAAGACCTAATCCTAAAACCAAAAATGCTCCTCCTCCCACACTTAACCACTGCATTACTAAAGGCCTATTTCTAGCAGTGCCTTGTACCCAGTGCATCGTGTCTGACTATCAAGGAAACGTTACAAGGCATACTAACGTTACAAGAAACAATTTGAAGATAGAGTGAGCATCACAATCAGACATGACTGGGCTATTGGAACTATCAGGCTGAGACTTTAAAACAACTATTATTAATAATATGCTAAGGGCTCTAATGGATCAAGAAGGAAGCATGCAGGGATATATGGGCAATGTAAGCAGAGATGATGGAAATTCTAAAAAGGAACTAAAAAGAAATGCTGGCAATTGAAAACACTGTAATGGAAATGAAGAATGTCTTTGAGAGGCTGATTGGTAGACTGGACGTGGATTTCTGAGCTGTAGACTATCTCAGTAGAAACCACCAAAACTAAAAAGCAAAGAGAACAAAGACTGAAAATAACCAGAACAGTATATATGAGGGCAACCACAAAAAGTATAATGTATGTGTGATAGAAATATCAGAAGGAGAGGAAAGAGACAGGAACAATAAGAACTGAGATCCCCTCCAAATTAACGTGAGACAACAAACCTTCTCCAGGAAGCTCAGGGAATACCAGGAAGGATCAATGCCAAAATAAACAAATGAAAACAAAACAAAAACCCTCAAACAACGACACCAAAAAACAAAACAAATACATCAAGATATATCATTTTCAAACAGCAGAATCACAAAGGTTAAAAAAAAAATGGAAAAAGTCAGAGGGGAGATAGAGACTTTATGAACAAAGACGAAAATTACAACCAACTTCTCGAAGCCATACAAGCAAGAAGAGAGTGGAGCTAAGTATTTAAACTATTGAGAAAGAAAAAGAAAAAAAAAAAAAAACCCACCAACCTAGTATTCTGTACTTAGTAAAATAATCCTTCATAAGTGAAATTGAAATTAAAAGTTTGTCAGACAAAACTTGAGAGTCTTTGTTGCCAGTAGACCTGCTTTACATGAAACGTTAAAAGAAGATATTTAGGGTGACTCAGTGGTTGAGCATCTGTCTTCAGCTCAGGGCCTGATCCTGGGGTCCCAGGATCGAGTCCCATGTCGGGCTCCCTCTGCCTGTGTCTCTGCCTCTCTCTCTCTGTGTGTCTCTCATGAATAAATAAATAAAATATTTTTTTAAAAAAGATATTTAGACAGAAGGAAAATGATAAAAGTCAGACCTACATGAAGAAAGGAAGAACATCAGAGAAGGAATAAGTGATGGTAAAATAAAAATACATTTTTCTTATTTTAATTGATCTAATGTAAGTTTGTTCAAAATGAGAACAGCAACAACACATTCAATTTTGCGTGCTGTAATATATCCTCTGTGTGTATGTGATTGTATATGTTTATGACATGTATAAATGATCATGTGTGTCTGATTATATATAAGTGAAGTGAATGACAGCAATGATATAAAGGATAGGAGGGGGGGATTAGGATCATTTGTTTCCATAAGGTATTCATACTACCTGTGAAGCACTACAGCATTATATAGACAGTGGATCTGAATTTGTTGTCAATGTATACTGCAAGCTTTAGGGCAACCACTGAAAATGATAAAAAAGAAAAAAACTAAAAGAAAGAAGTATAACTAATATGCTAAGAAAAGGAAGAACATTTAATCATATGAAATGCTCAATTAAAACCACAAAAGGCAAGGGTGCCTGGGTGGCTCAGTCAGGTAAGCATCCAACCCTTGGTTTCAGCTCAGGCCAAGATCTTCAGGTCCTAGGATCCAGGCCCGTGTCAAGGCCCACTTCGGGCTCCCCTCTCAGCCATCTCTCTCCCTCATCCTCTGCCCTTCCCCCTACTCATGCTCTCAGTCTCTCTCTCTCTAAAATAAATACATAATTAATTAATCTCTAAAAAAAAAAAACCACAAAAGGCAGAAATGGAGAAGACAAAACAAAGAACAAAAAAAAAAAGGGGCAACAAATAGAAAATGGTAATGAGTATGGTAGATAGTAATCACTTTAAATGTTAATGATCTAAATGTACCACTTAAAAGACAGAGATTTTACATAAGGAACACATGCAAAAATGAATATTGTGGGACTACTCAAAGTAAAACGTTTTCACACAGCAGATGAAACAATAAAGAAGATGAAAATATAACCTGTGGAATGGGGGGAAATATTTGCAAATCATGAAATATTGGCATCCAAAACATATAAGAAATTCTTATAACTGGCTAGCCAGAAAAAAAAAAACAAACCCAAAAATATAAGTAAATCAATTTAAAAATGAGTAAAGGACTTAAATAGACATTTCTCCAAAGAAGATGTACAAAGGCCAATGAGTGTATGAAAAGATGTTCAACATGATGTCATCAGGGAAATGACAATCAAACTCACAATGAGGTATCACTTCGCCCCAGTTAGGGTAGATGGAGCTCTCACCAGAAAGTCAAAACACAAGCTTTGGCAAGGATATGGGGAAAAAGAACCCTTGTACATTGTTGGTGGGAATGGAAGGTGAAATAGCCATTATGGGAAACAGCATGGAGGCTCTCAAGAGATTAAAAATAGAACCACACGTGCTCTAGCGATTCCACTTTGGGCTGTACGCCCGAAGGACAATCTCAACAAGATACTTGCACTCCGCATGCTCATGGCGGCATCATCACAGTAGTAAAGGCATGGAAACAACTTAAATGTTGACAGAGAATGAATAAGGAAAACGTGATCACACACAGGACACGCACACGCTGGAATAGCATTCAGCCTTAAAAAAAGAAGTAAATTCCGTCACTTGTGACAGAAATTTGGATGAAACGGGAGGACACTATGCTAAATGAAATAAGTTAGTCACAGAAAGGCAAAGACTACACGATCTCACTTATATGTAGGATCTAAAAAAAAAAAAGAGTGTAGCTCATTGTAACATAGAGTAGAACATTGTTCACCAAGGGCTGAGGAGTGGGGGGAAGGGATATGCTGGTCAAGGGAGCAAACCTTCCGTTTTCAGGTGAATAAGCTCTGGAGGCCTAATGTACAGCCCGGCGACTATAGTGACGAGGACCCCCTTCCGCATCGGAACCGTGCCAAGAGAGTGGACGTCAAGTGTTCTCATCACACAGTCAGAAAAAGGAAACCGTGTGAGGCAGCGGGTGTAATGATTAGCTTCCCTGTGGTCACCATTTCACGAGGCACGTGTATGCCAAGACATCACGTACACCTAAAAAATACCACACCTGTTCTTTGTCACTAATATCCCGAGAAAGCTGGGGGGACGAGACGGAGGCTGTCAGAGTGGATCGAGAGATAGGACCTGACTCTACGTTGTCTGCAAGAAGTGCACCGAAAACGCACACCCGGAGGTGAAAAGTAAGCGGATGGAGGGCAGGACAGCAGGCTGGCCGCGACCGAAAGGAAGCGGGGGCCGCTCTAATCATTTCAGACAGAGCGGATTGCAAAGCAGGGAAAGGTATCAGGGATCACGAAAGGCGTCACAAAATAATCAAGGGGTCCAGTTCTCCACGAAGACGTAACGGTCCTCATCCAGTAGGTACCTCACAAGCGAGCATCAAACCTCGTGAGGCAAAACCTACTGGAGAGGCGAGGGGTGGATGAGCCCGGTGCCGTAGTCGGAGGCGTCTGCTGCCAGAGATGAGCGGACTGAGGTCACGGGCCGTAGCTGACGCCTACCGACGGCCTCATCCAACAGCAGAATCACTCTTCGCACGCTCAGTCGGGCCACTTCGAGAGACAGTTTGGCAGCTTCCTACAAAACCAGCACGTTCTTCCCGCGTACTCTCCGCTGATTGCGCCCGGTGGCATTTACCTACACGAGCCGAAAACATGTGTCCGTGCAGACACCTGCCGGGGGATCGATAGCAGCTCGTGAATGATCGCCGAGACCTGAAAGCAGCCAAGAGGGCTTCCAGGAGAAGACTGGGGAAACTGGGCCACATAAGACACTCGCAGGTCACTCAGCCCTACAGCGGGTGAGCTTCCACGCCACGGAAAGACATGCGGGAACCCTAAATACACATTCCCAAGCGAGGGAAGCCGCTGGGAGAGGCGACGTCCTGTAGGACGGCCACCATGTGACGCCCAGATGTGGCACCAAGGGATGATTGCCCAGAAGGTGGCAGATGGGGCTTTATCAAAAATTAAAGACTTCTGCTTTGGGGAGACACTGTTAAAATGTTTAAAGTATCTCATGAAAGACTCCTATCCGTGATATGGAAAACCGACAAAACTCAATTAAAAAAGACACACACATCTCAACTGGGAAATGGGCAACCCTTGAACAGACACTGCCGCAGGAGACGTATGGCGGGCGGTAGCTCGTGGAAAGACGATCCCGGGAGTCCTGGGGGGATGCGGTTGGAACCCGGGCTCCCACCACGAGTATTCGCGCCGCTCCTAAGAGGCCCGACAGTCGGGCGCCTGGTGGCTCAGCCAGCGGAGGGCTTGGTTCCCGCTCAGGTCACGGTCTGGGATTGGGCTCCCCCGCGACGCGGACTCTGCTTGGGACTCTCTCCCCCCTCCCTCTGCCCCTGCCCGACCATCTCTCGCTCTCTCTCAAATCAATCAATCAACCTTTTTTTTTTTTTTTTAAGAAGCTGACAGTAACCGGTGGATGTGGGACAAGAACTCTCATTCAGCTGCGGCCGCAACACACAAAAAATGGCACAAGCCCGTTGCAGAGCCATTTTCCTTCCCGCTCCAGCTTTTACCCAAATGAATCGAAACCTCCTGTTCACGTGGAAACCTGCACAGACGTGAGTGTAGCGGCTTTGTTCATGATGCCCCCCAGCTGAGGACAATCAAAGTGTCCCCCAACAGGCGGGGGGGTAAAAAGGCTACGGCGCACCCATATGGCTGTCAAGAGGGACGAACCACGGATTCACCGACCGAGTGGCTGCGGCGTCACTGCAGGTTGGACCTCGAAAGCCGGACGACTTCAAGGGTCACGGCAGCCACGCCCAGGAGGGGGAGTACAGAGACGGGAACCGGGGCAGGGGGTGCGCGTGTGACGGGGGTTGGATTCACGGCCGTCCCTGGAGATTCTGAAGGTGCAGGACCGTGTCTCTGGCCCCTTGGCGGCCGCTGCGGAGGACTGTGCGCCTGTCAGATGTGGACCCTTCCACGGCCAAGGGCGGGACGAAACCCGGGCTGACAAGTCCAGGGCTGCTACGCTCGTGGGCATCACATCACTCCAGGAGTCGGGGGGACTCACCCCCGCGGCCCCCGCGGCCCCTCGGCCCGAAGGGGGTTGAGCAGCTCTCCGGAGCTGCGGGGGCTGCGGGGCGGCCGTCGGGTGTCGGGTGGGCCTGGGGGCTCCCGAGGTGCAGCAGAGCCCCCCCTGCCCCCGATCCCCGGGCCGGCTCACGCAGCCCCGCCGTGGGCGCAGGCCCGGCGCTCCTCCCCGCCTGCAGCTGCTGCCCTTAGGCTCCGGCTGCCTTCAAACTGCGCGTTCCCTGGGCACCTCGGGCCCGGGTCCTGCCCCCAGGACGGGCACTCGCAGGGCGGGAAGTGGGGCCCCCCACACGGCCCCACGGGCCCCGCGCCCTCGCCCTTCTCTGCACCTGCTGTTGTGCGGGGCTGTTCCACCCGCCTGGGCTCTTCCTGGGGGGGGGGGTGGCCCATAAAGAGGGGGACGCTGCTGTAAGGAGGCCTAAGACCAAGAGCCATCACTGCCGAGCGTCCACGGAGGGGGCGTCCAGGGCTTCCCAGGGCCTCCCCGGGACTGAGAGCTCCAGACAGCACCGGGCACGGGGCCCCACTGGGCAGGAGCCGAGCGGAGGCCCCGGGCAGCCGTCACCCGCTTCCGTTTGACACGGGGACACAGGTTAGGGACCGAGTGGCCGCCTGGCACGTTTCCCGAGGGGAACAAATAGGTCAGTAAATTGAAGCTGGGCGGGGCCACCCCGGGAGACAAGTGGCAGGTAGACCCGGGCGGAGGCCGGGCCGGGCCACGTGGGATTGGGGCCCCAGCAGCGTGCACCAGGCCTCCCCAGCCATACACCCAGGTAGGGGGAGGCTGCGCGTCTGTGGGCCGACACCCCTCCCCGCGGGTGGGCGCCCCAGGCCCAGACCCTGTTTTCTAAGCACCATCCTCCAAAGGGAACAGCTCTTCGAAGACACGGCTTTCCCTACAGCTGAGCGGAGAAAATGCAGAGACCCTCGGAGAGCCTCGAAGTGTCAGCGAGCAGCAAGGTGGGGCTGCTGGTTGGTTAAGGCTAAGGCGTGCTGAAGGGCACAGCGGCGAAGCGGGGATCCCCGCGCCCTAAGGAGCGTGCGAGCCACCAGGTGACGACGCATCGGATCGTGACCTGAGGAACCCGGTGGACACCTGCAGGTTGATGCCAGGAAGGGCCGGTCTGGTCCGAAGACAGAGCTTGGCTCCAGCTCCTGGGGCGGCACCTCCGAGGCCTGAGAAAGCGCCTTGTCTCCCCGGGGGCCCGGGCACTCGTCTAGGCCGACCCTGTGGCCTGGGCAGGGGCTCGGCCGCCTGAGGGGATGGGGACCACGGTCGCCCCACGGGGGTCACCCCCAGGTTGGGCCAAGGCCCCTGCCCCGAAGTCCTCCCCGGACCCACTGCCTCCGCGGGGCCCCCGGTGCTGTGGGCCTGACCCAGGGCGACCGGCTCTGCGCCCCCCGCCCCCCGTCCTGCGGCCTGTCCCCCTCGGTGACCGGGGCGCCCAGGTGGGGCAGCGGCCCCTCTGCTTTCCGCTCGCTCGGGTCGGGCCCCAGGCCCTGGGCTGGAGCGGTGGCCGCTGCGCGCTCAGCCGGGGCGTCTGCTTGGCGCCTCCCTCCCCGCCGCTCAGCCTCCAAACAGATAAAATCTTAAAAAAAAACAAAAAAACAAAAAGCAAGTGAATGAAGTAAAATAAATGAGTGTGGGTGTGATGGCTCCGCTGACTTCTGGAGGAAGCCCTCTCCTGAGCGTAGGCCCTGCGCTTGTCCCCGCGGCTCGTCGACGGCAAAGTGGTGCCAAGGGGTCCCCAAGGGTGCACCTCGTGGTACAAAGGACGAGTCTTCAAACAGCACGACACGAGAGGAGGGACAGGCCTTCCCCGCAGAATTCCAAATAATGAATGCGAGGGGGCGAGGGGCCCGGAGAGGCACCCCGAACCCGAGAGCAGCCCCGGGGCAGGCCGGATGCGCGGGGAGGCCGCCCACGGAGAAACCGGGCGCTCACCGCTCACCAGCCTCGCGGGTCCACTCTGCCGCCGGGCTCCGGCCTCGCCCCGGGGTGCCTGGGGGTCCTCCCTCCCCGCGGGCCGCTCTTCTCCCCCGAGCACGATCCCCGGGGTTCAGCGCGTCACTTCTAGAGAGCGGAACACGACGACGGGAAGTCCCCCCAGATGATTGATGCTCGTGTCCCCTCGGATCATGCTGTGGCGCCCCCAGGACGCTGCCACTCCCAGGGGGCCAGGCCTCGCCCTGTCGCCCCCCAGGCCCGCGACGCCCTCGGTCCTGAGCAAACGGGGAGCCAACCCCGCTCGACAGGCAGCGTCTATGAACTTCCTCAGACACGGCGGGCAGCGGGGACACTGGGGACACAGGCCCAGGTCGGAGGAGGCTGTGGCCGCCCGGCGCTGAGAGAGGACGCTGCTGGGGCAGCCGGGGCATCTAACTAAGCCGCGGTTTCGCTCAGTGGGACGACGACGTTGGTCTCCTGGTTCCACTGCGGAGAGCGACTGTCCTGTCCCGGGGACGCCGGCCACAGGCCCCAGCGGCCCGCACGCTGTCCCCCAAGCTCCTGGACTCAACGACCGTCCTGGGGACTCTTCTGTAAATTTAAAATGATTCAAAAGACAATTTTTTTTTAAGACTGACCCTGCCGGGCAGGCCGGGATGTGGAGCAGGGGGACGTCGTTCCCGGGGGCGGAGGAGGTGACACGGTCGACAGCTGCCCCCCCTCCGGAGCTTTGGGAGGCTCCAGGCGAGCGACACACATGGACGAGTGCGGCCGGCGTCCGGGCCCAGGTGTCCCGGGCAGCGGGAGGCCTCGGTGGTGCGACCGTCCAGGAGCCAGGCCATCCCCCAGCTGCCGCGGGCCCACAAACAAGACCAAACACGATGAAGTGACGCCGCGCCCAGCTGAGCCAGCCCCGCCCCAGAAAGGGCCCGGCTTTATAAGGCTGTGGAGAGAGTAAACGGGGCACCAGGGGCTGGAAACAAGCCAGCGGTCGCCTGATGGTGGGGACAAGGGCCTCCGGAGCCCGCGTGACCCGGTGACCTCAGGGCCAGGACACAAGCGCCGCACAATCCTCTCTGAAGCAGACGCCCCGAGACGTGGGGAAGGGGGGTGGCGCCTGGGTCGCCCGCGAGACGTGGGGAGAGCTCGCCCGGCGGTTGGGCCCAGGCTCCCGGCCCAGGCGGCGGCAGGACTCCCGGGGGCTGCCCAGCAGGGGAGCAGGCCCCGTCGTCGCGTGGGCTCCCACCGGCCCGCGCCGGGCAGTATCCTACGGGGCTCGAAGACTGTCACGGGGGGGACAAGGACACGGGGCGAAAGGTCTGTGTCCGGAACAGGAGTGTGACCCGACACTGAAGAGCAGAGTGAGCGCGATGTCGAGCGATGTCGATGCGGGCGTCGGATGGAAGCCGGGAGCTCGAGGTGGCGGCCGGGGACGCGGGAGGCCGGGCCTCGGGAAGCCTGGCCCTTCGCACTGCGGCATTTCCTGGCGCGTTTCCGTAAGTAATAGGTCACGGCGTGGATGTTTGGCGCAGCCCGGCTTCTCAAAGTGCCTTTTCCAACTCTTGAGGACGCAAAAGAAGGGGAACGTCGCCGAGGCGGGGGGCGAGACGCGAGCAGATGCCGACCCAGCACACGAGGGAGCCGCCCTCACGCGTGGCCTCTCGCCCCCCGGGCTTCATGTGCGAAGCGGTGACCTGGGTTAGGGGGGCCTCCCCCCAACGAAATGCAATCGTAAGTGACAGTTTGTCCAGTAAACTATTTCCACGTTCACGTTCGCAAGAGCGGCGCTTCGGAAACTGGTGCAGTCACGACCGCCTTCCGTTCACCCCGATGTGGCCCCTGATGTCCCCGCGCGGCTGCAGGTCCTGGGGGGCCGGGACAGGCGGAGCCAGCACCTGCCTGCGGGCTCAGGGTGAGCGGCCCCACGCAGCCCTTCTCCCACCCCGGCGGGGCATGGAGCAGCTGGGGGTGCCCTCCCCGAGCAGGTGGGGGGCCCTGAGTAGGTGGGGGGCCCTCCCTGAGCAGATGGAAGGGCCTTGAGCAGGTGGGAGGCCCTCCCAGAGCAGGTGAGGGTCCCTAAGCAGGTGGGGGTCCCCGAGCAGGTGGGGGGCTTGTTTCCCGGAGGCGCCGGGCATGATGGGCTCACGGGAAGCGACAAGGGAAGGGGCGCTCCAGGCAGGGGCCGTGCTGCCCCGCGGGCCTGAGGGGGGGCCTGTTTCCCGCAGGGCCGCTGAGGACGCGGCGAGGTGGGGCCCAGGCTCCGGGCCCTGGAGTCCCAGCTGTCTGTGGGGTCCCTGCTGCCTGGGACGTGAGCGGTTGTGTCACGGCGGGGAGCTGCCCCCTGCCCAGAGCCCCCCCCCCAGCTGCCCCCTGTCTGGAGCCCCCACCCCCCAGCCGCCCCCAGCTGCCCCGGCCTTGGGGCCTGAGCTGCCCCGTGGGATGCCCCCAGCCGCCCGGCACACGTGTCCTGCGGGCGCCCACCGTCCCGGCTGCCCCCCACCCCGGGCGCCCGTGTCCCCTCCACCCACTGGAGCCCCTGGAAAGCTGCGCACCTGGGCTGGGCCCCGAGTGTTGCTCCACGACCTCAGCCTTCCTGACGTAAGGGGCAAGGGGAGGGCTGAGGGGCGCAGAGCTCCCGGGGTCGGGGTGGAGGGGGGCGTTGTGAGGAGCGAAGGAGCCGCGAGGGCGCAGCGTCCTGGGGGTGCAGCCGCGGGAGCCCGGCCTGGAGGCAGAACCGCGCGCCCCGGGCCCACCAGCCACGGGCGGGCCAGCCCTGGGGGAAGCCGCACCTGCGCGTCCTCCGCGCCCGGGCCCAGGACACGAGTCGGGGGAGCGTGGTGCCCCGCGGGTCCCCTGGTCGCCCTGCACGGCCGGGCCCCTCCGGAGCGGGTGCGGACACTGCTGCGTGGCCCGCGCTGCCCCCGGACCGGCCGTGCAGCCTGAGCCGGGCCGTGGCCCATCACGCGGGAGCCCCTGAGCTCCGCCCGACCCGGAGCCGTGTCCGCACCTCCCGGGGACCGTCCTCCCCGCGTCCCGGGCGCTCAGGGACCAGCAGGGTGGGGAGGGGAGGTGGCACGGACCCACCCGTTGGCCAGCTCTCCCGCGGGGTGCACCTGGGGACCCGGTCAGGCAGGGGGGCTGACGCGCCAGGCCTCTGGAACCTGCGGGGACTTCCAGCAAGTACGCAGGCGGGGCACGAACCCGCAGCCAGCATCCCGGAGACAGGGCTCTAGGAGCGGCGTGGGCACCTGCTGGGGCACCCGCGCTCCCAGGGTTGCCTACTGCCCCCCCCCCCCCAACACACGAGCTTGGGCAACGGCGAGCTCAGGCGCTTCTTGACCCACTGCCCGGCTCGGCGGGACCCGGGGCCTCTCCTTGCTCGCGCCCCTAGGCCAGTGGTGGACACGCCGCGGGACACGCCCAGATGTCCCACCCTCACCTACGCATGAAGACAGCTGAAGGGGACCCCGAGACTCGAGAGGGTGAAGTGTATAAAAACGGCATCCTAGGAAGTTCCAGAAGAGGGCGACGAGCTGGGCTGCCGCCTGCGGCCTAGGAACCCGGCTGGCAGCCGCTGGGCAGCGGACGCCCCTCCGGCGGGTCCCCGCGGTCTGTGGTTGGGCCTGTGCGTCCCCCACAGCCGGTCCTTCCTCTGCCGGGGACAGCGGCCTAGTGTTCTGGGAACGCCCCCCAGGGTCTCCTGGCCGGGGTCACTCTCGTCCTCGGGGCGCACGCCCAGTGACTCCGCGAGTGACGCTTCCCAAGGAGTCTCCCGCTCACACACTCGCTTACACACTCACAAGGGCTCCTTTTGGGGAAAGACTGGGTTAAGGCACGGGGGGTGGAGGGCGCCCGGGCCCAGGCCGTGACCGGGGTCGAGTCCCGCGGCGCGCTCCCCGCAGGGCCTGCTGCTCTGCCTGCGTCCCTGCCTCGCGCCCTGGGTCTCTAATAAATAAAATCTTGAAAAAAGAAGCAGCAGGGGATGGCAGGCCCCCGGAGTGTCAGCCGCCCGCCGCGTCCCCAGCAGCAGCTGCCCTGCAGGCCCGACCCCCACTCCACGGAGAAGGCGGCCCCACCTGCACTTCTGGGCCGCCCCCCCTCCCCCTTTTTGGAGCCGCAAACGTTTGCGAGGACAAGATACTAACAGTGGCCTCACTAAGGGACGGGCTGGGCCATGGCCACGCGGGCTCAGGGCTTTCCCACTCTTCACAAGCACGCGTCCTAGAACACTCAGCCGGTGCACAGCCCCCCCCTCGCCGGCTCCCCCCCCAGATGGCTCCCTCTTCCTCCCTCCCCAGGCCCCTTCTCCCCTCCCCAGCCGCCCCCCACCATCCCCTCGGGCACACATCCCCAGGGCTCTATCATAGAAGCTCAGAGGAGGGCCAAGGGCTCTATTTTAGTCTTAAGGGACTCGTGGATAATGCACGTCAGACGTCGACTTACCTCTAACATAGTCCGGGTTTATCGTGGACACGATCCCGCATTTGCACGACTTCCTGCTTCCTTCCACACGCTAGAATACTCCAGCCCCTTAACCGGGGACACTGGCAGCTCACGGCATCAGCTACAAGGGCAGGTCCCGGGGTCGCCTGGCTGGAGGCCCCGGCCCTCCTGGGTGTCCGCGCCAGGGGAGCTGCCCCGCACCCTCCTGGGGTCAACGGCCCCTCGGGTGCCCGCGCTGCGGAAGCCTCGTCACGGACGCCGTCAGGGAGGTACCCCAAGTGGAGTCATAAAGGCCTATGGGAAGGGGGCCGGGCAACGGGCAGATCTTCCAAAACCCCTTCATTCAAACACGAGAGATTCTGACACAGGAGGTTTTCCAACGTCTCCGACGGAGTTCAGCGTGACTGGATTTTTAATGCAAGACTTCGACTCCCTGAGGTGGCCACTCCGCGCTGGGATTCCTCTAACGTGGTCCTGCCCCGCGGCCCTATAACCTACGCTTTGAAGCAGCCCGCCCTGACACTGGACTAGTAGAACATAGTAACTTAAAAAAAAAAAAAAAAAAAAAGAAAAACGAATTCTCTTTTTCTGCGTAGATTCCATCCCACTGGTCCTACGTCTTAAAATGTGAATCGTTTGCATGAGTGATCATACGAACCCAACAACCACGAAACATTAATAATGGTCTTCTGTGCTTTACTAAAACACTTTGTGTTTAATATATTTTAAATTATAAAGAAATTACAAGGAACTCCTAAAAAATTTAATACAAAAATATTACAAGTTAGGACAAATAAGCATTGAGATATGACATTTAAGAAGAAACATGCAGAAAAAGTAGCATAGGGTTAACATTTCATTGTTGACAGAGAGCTCTGTACAGCAGAGAAAAGCACCATACATCTGTCCATAGTGTCTTTTCCTCCACTGAATTTTGCAAATGAATATACTGGGGAAATAGTAAACTTTCACCTGCTACTGTGCCTAATAGGTGAAAAATCTGGTCTACTGCCAAGTAGAAGAACTGGGAGATTAAAAAGAACCACTTCTATGACTTACTCAAACTGATTTGGTTTTACCTTAAGCTTAGATGGATCATAATCCTCAGTAGTCCCACACTTTCTGAAAGTGTAGGATGCAGACTATGATTAATCTATGCCATGCAATAAAAGTTAACCCTTGGAAAATGAAAGGTCGTCAGTTCTGGCAAATGCAAAAACTTATCACTTAATAAAACATGACAAGTCTATGCCTGTGTTAGTTTCTACTTAAGGACATGAAGGGGAAAGGCCGAAGACCTGAAGAATAGGTTTGTTTTTTTTTTTTTTTTTTTTTGAAGAAACACACACCCACACAAAACAAAACAAAACAAAATGTGCTCAACGATTCTTGTAAAAAGGCTCTAAGTAACTCTGAAGAGCTGGGATTCATTTAAACCGGAAGGTGCCTGGTATCGTTCCTCAAAGATTGTAAGGTTCGTTAGCAACACAAGCAACTGGCTAAGGAAGAAAGTTACTACATTAGAAGAGGTTTATATGAAGAAAAAAATGTCACTAGGGAAAAGTTGAGAATCCTGCCCTAAAATCTTCAGCAACATAGACACGCGGTTTTGTGCTCAACTTGCACACTAAAGCAAATGAATCTGAGGTCTCTTTTAGTTTATGTGAAGCGATGTCCTTTAAATACAGTATTATTTTCCAAAATAATTCAAAAGCGATTGTTACTTCTTAGCTGGTTAAATGCTCTATTATTCTTTAATAAAAATAGTAAATAATCCCTTCATTTAAAAAAATCTCATCTCCTGTGAGAAGTAATAAAATAGTAAAATTTGTAATTTTTATCTACGGGCTTAAAGTATCTATCTTAGAAAACAAAACACTCGGGGGGAAACAGTGGTTTGGGTTCCGATGGCAGTTGTTACGGCTGATTAGACACCAGTATGGGAGAGAATAGACATGTTGTTATGTCATGAAGGCTAACTCAGAGCAAAAAAAGTTTATTCTACAATAGAACATCGGAGGAGTAAATGCAATTAAAATGTAAACAAGAAATTGTAAACAAGAGATAGCATCCCTCTCTTTACTTGACTAGTAAATAGTCTGTACAAACTACATAGATATCAAAGGTTTCATATATGTACACAGCCAACATAATATCAAAATATATTTTATTCTGGACCTCTTTCAGATCTGATTCAAATTACAGTTGTCAAAGCAATACAATGCAAAGGGAAACTGCAACAACAACGACAACAACAAAAATGTGCCTAGAAAGGATAAAAGGGTCATTGGGGACAAATCATTGTGATGTGGAACCAAAGTACATTGTGAGTGTAATTAACATGGTCCAGGACAGCAGAGAACATCTAGATCAGTCTTCCTTACACAAGAATCATGAAAACTGAACAAGAACGTTCTTTAACAGGTACAAAAAACTGTCATGGGCTGGTTTACACTTTTACAACAGTTTTAAAGTTAGCTGGATAACTAAAGAAATGATGCAGACATTTTAATCCAGTGCTATAGGTAGGCTCACAGAATTAGACCCAAAGGATTTGCCAAAATCAAAATCAGAACATCATAGCTACAATGTCAAAGTCAGGAAAGAAGAGAATTGCTTCTGTATTTAGGGGCCACAGAGCCACAAAACGCAGCCTGTGTTTGCTTTTAATGAGATGGGTAAGTACATCAGACTTAGATACAACATGCAGAATGTTTCCTTGAACTTATGCAGAAACTCCAAAGAAAACATCGTGAAACGGCTTACTAGGAAAAAAAAAAAAAATATGTATATGCCCTAGTTATTCACCCTGCTTCAACACTGTCAACGTAAAGGCAGAAATAAAGAATGCTATTAATACTTGAGAACTACCGATATAAGACATCAAATTTCTAAATCAGTGTATTAAAAAAGTGAACACTTCCTCTTTTTTCTCTCTTCTACACTTAACTAGAATCATGTTAAAAAAAAAATGGATAGAATGTGACACTTCAGAGCTACTACCGGAAGGAGTCATTTGTAACTTCCCTACGCTCTCCTCCTTCCATCCCTGCTGATTCAGAAGGAAAAACGAAAACAAACAAACAAAAAACCAACCAGGGTCTCTTGTAGATTTGCTGCTATTCCCCAAAATGTTGGCATTTGCTGCCATGCCACAATGTTGGTCCACTGAAATAGAATTTCTGTGGAAACAGTCACCAGTGATTCACCAAATGCAAGTACCACCCTTAGCATGTGAGGATAAATGCAGGTTTTGTAGAAATGTACAATGTGCTTAAGAAGATGAAAACGGTTTTGAAAAGAGTAAACGGCACTGCATTTGAGATTTATTTTTCTGCTTATCTAGTAAAACGTAACATTTTTGCTCACATAAGGACAGTCATTTGTGATTCCTTTAAAATAGCAAAAATGCATACTCCTCTTCAGGCCTCTATGCGATAATAGTTTACATTACTCTTAACAAAATCATTCTACATAAACAGATAGCTCCTTAAAAATAGTACTCTCTCATTAAATCTAATTTGACAGAAAGAAGTTTAAGGAAAAAAGGAGTGCTTTATAAGTGAAAAAGTACAAATCTTTGGCCTTTCTCTTGACATTTCTATATGTCAAAAAGCAAAAAACCTTCATGTAATTCAATCTAATAATTACTTTTTGCACCATAATTTGTTTTTTACACCACAAAAGGAGGCACTTTCAGTATCTGTAAAAGGTGTTTAATCCTAAAACATACTTACCTAGAGAATTATTAATTAAAACAGAATTCGATATACTCTAAAATCTATTAAGAAATTAAAAGTTGCCACTTCTAAAAGTCATTTGAAAGTCAATGATGGTATCTGATCAACGACAGAAATGGGGATCGAACAAATAGAAGGAGGTACAGGGATTTCCTACATGGAGAAGAAAACAGATCTTCCTGTATGAAGTTTAAGAGTGACAGCTGCTCGCTCTTTATTCTACTTTAACCAACGAGTACTCTATGCATTCAAGTTTTCCTTTCTATTTTTCCTCATAAGTTTCTTACAGTAGCTTATACAACAACGATACACAATGAATACCGTAGGAAATCTACTGGAATCCGTTGATCTTCAGGAGTAAGTTCTTAGAAAAAAAGGAAGGAAAAATGAGCCAAGGACCTCAAATACAGAATTGTGCAGGCGTGAAACCTGGTCTCCTACAATCAAGTTACTGCTCAAATTAGAGGCAATCTTACTTTTGTCTACTGGAGCAGCATCGTGGCACATCAGCAGGCAATGATGATGTTGAGAACAGCAGCAAAAATAAACAACTGTATGCTCATAAAGAACCCAACCCTACAAAATGGATACCTTTCCGATAAAGTTTATACTTAAAAGACCCAAGACTTCAGGATAATAAAGCTCTGTATTTATAATCTTTTATATGTCCTATTGTGGCTATTATGCTTACGTAAAATAGCTAAAGAGAAAAAAAAAAAAGAAAGAAAAGGTGACAACACCATCAAAATGTAGCTGTCTACTTTGGCAGCTATACTGCAGAACTTCTTGACTATCTTTTAATCAGCTGGGGAAAAAAAAGTCAATAACTGTATGCAAATGAATAAATTGTCCATATCAAAATACAAAAGTACTATCAATAATCACCTCTGACTTTCAGATTTAAATTCAGTGCAATTGACAGATGCATCACTAAAGGAAAATGCAGCTTAAATCTACTCAAAACATTTGTGTCTATTCCTGGGAGCACATTTAAAAATTATTGCACAGATTTTTAAATTTTTATTTATTTTTTTTAAACAACAACAGAGGTCAACCATAGATGTGGACCTCTAGCAATAAAAGCAGGATTTCAAGTGCCAGATACTCAGCATATTAGGTTTCCTACATAAGTCACAGGGTAATAGTTCTAAATATCTATAATGTGATCCAAAACCCTAAAAACAGCTGGCACAAAACCATCGTGAATGACTGCCTCTCTCGATGTGAATTTTTAAAAATATTATTACAGTATCATAGTCCCCACTAACAATAACTGGGGTACATGTAACAACGTACTGTGAAATTAAGTGTATTTATTCTCTTTACCAATAGCAAATGCTATCCTACCTTAGTAAAACCAAGACTTGCTTCAATCAGTGCTGTTTTGTAGAAACAGCAAAACAACAAATGCTGAAAATCAAAGCTGCATTACTTGGGTTAAATTGGTTTCCACTTCAACTTAAAACATAGGTTAAAGTTTTAGTAGTAAAGGCCTCAAAGTAATTAGTGACGGAAATAGTGTTATAAATTTGCTAAGCTTAATAATAAGCAACTCCTTAATTAAAATCTTTGAGATATAAATTTGACAACTATTCTCTTCAAAATTGACACCTGTGGATACTTACTTACATTAATCACGACAAACCCTGTTAGTCACACATATAAACACGGCCCCGTGCTATCATTTGCGAATTCTGTGTATTTTAGCTTTTAGCTGCATGAACACAAGAAGAGGTTTGCTCTGATACCTAGATCTTTCAGAAAATACTTGATATTATAAACAGAGTAAAAGACATGATATAGTAGTGATTACTAAAAAAAAAAAAAAAAAAAAAATAGCAGCTTCAATCTATTTGTATTTGAAAAAAAAAATGTAGTCACAAGTACCACGAATGCAGAATCAGAGCAGCAGGGAGGTTAGTGCAATTATACTTTTTTTGTTTTTGAATTCTGAATCACTGCTATTTAAAAACACCTTGAAGCAAGTCTTTTGTTTTAAAGATTGTTTTTAAACTAAGGTAGCAAACATTTTGCCATGTAATGGCAGTGTTATATGCCATAATCTTGTTTTATATAAAGAAAAAAACATGAGAGATTTTTTTTAATACTGGAGTTTGGTTACATTACATATTTAAGCTTCTACACAGAATGATGGACACTTTGAGAAGCTAATCCTTATCCAGAAACATTTTAATCTCTTAAAAAACAAAGCAAAACAAACAAACAAAAAAACCCCAAACCTACTTTGCTCCTTTTCACAATAGTGCACATTTTAACCATAATTTAGTTATGGCTACAAAACATCAGAAGATTTTTTTTATGCATCTTCTCTATGGTATTAAAAAAAAATTGTGCCCTTCTAGTCTTTAATTGGCAGAAATATGTCCCCAAAAAGAAACTATTGCATTTAAGCCACATCACCAAAAAAGAACAAAACAAAACAAAAAACAAAAACTAAACAAACAAACAAAAAAAAAAAACAGAGCATAATATCCTTTTACTGTGTGTCTTACAGATTGACATGACCAAAAGTCATATATTTTCATTCAATTTCCAATTCCCCCTTCCACAACATGCACCAATTGAATATATGCTCTGGGAGCCATAAAATGTACCAAACATCTATCTCTTCAAAAGAATGCATTAAAATATTTTTAAGAATTTTTTTTGTTTAAAAGGTGAAAAAAATATAAACAAGAAACTGATTCACTCCCTTACTTCATGCATCCATAAACTAAACCAAAAACAAAGTTTAAAAGCAAGAACAAACTACTGCTGCAAGTTTTTGTAAGTCCATTTTCTCTGTACATACAAACTGCTCAACTACTGAAGGGAAAAAAGAATATAATCCATGGTGTCTTCTGATTCAAAGGGGAGAAACAAGGCTGTCATTAGTATCCAAAAACTGGTACACATATGGGCTGCTTTTATAACGCATATTTCTTTCTGTCTTCTGTTTTTCATATCCAAAACTTCTAAATGCTATTTTAGGGGCACAGCAGATTAGATTCCAGCACTTGGTGAACAGAATTCACAAGCTGTGACAAAATTCTGTCATCTTCAGGGTGCAATTTTGTTTATATACACTGTATGTATATATTTCTTTTAGATTTGGCTGTAGTGGACTGGCCATGGTTCAAGTGGGACTATAGCAGTACATGGGTCAGGGACAGTCATTTTGGCTATGTACACATTCATAGTCGGTCCATGGCTTCCAACTAGTAGCGCTATTTCCGAAGGTCTAACACACAAACCTGTAAGAAATTAAAATAATCAACCAGTGTGTTAAGAAATTCATTGTACGTTTTCAGTTTAACGTTTCTATGGTACGGTTGAAAATCTATTTTTACTTCCTAGTTCACAAAACTGGTAAAGCAACAGTAATCGTGGCACTGGGCACTTAACCAACAGAAATCAGAAAAATCATCTAAGAGATGGAGGAAGCCACCGTGGGCTAACACTACAGAGAAAGAGCCACGGCTAAAATTTTGAAGATTTACTCTCTGTTCATTAAAAAACCAGAAAAAATACACTCAAAATAAGAGCACTTCCTATGTTCTGGACCTCAATGAAAGATACTTCAGATTATATTAAGCTACAGCTTCAGAAAATAGCTAACGGCTAATACCCTCTCCATTTTTCCCTTTGCTTTCAGAGCTTTGGAAGCCAAAACTAGTATTTCTATAAAGACTTGGCCAACCTCATCCGGCAAGTCTCTCAGTATCACACATTCCTCAATGCAGGACTCAACTGCCTCTACTCCCCCTCCCCTGGGCCACCAACACTCTTCTGCAAGGGAGACAAGGTAGAAATAGGCATTACAAATTCAAATCTCTCTCAGAAAGTGGTATTCTTCTATGCTCAATTTCATTAACGAAGGTTTACACATTAAAAATAACTGAATAACTGTCTACTCCCTGGTTATGCAGATACTCTTTTGGCAAACACAGCCTATATTTTGTTTAGAGTATTTGAATGAAATAAACATAAAAGATACACAGCCCTCAGTGTAAAACAAAAAAAAAGAAAAAAAAAATCAATACCATAAAATTTATTTGGAAAAGAAGACTTTGTAGTCACGACAACAATAAACCACATTTATTTACTATGCTCACACACCCACTCCCTTGGAAATACTTTGTTATACTTACTGAACCATCTGATGCACTGGCTCCAACTTTGTCTCCTGCTGCATTCCAGCAAACTTCAAAAATTCCACCTGTTCCCCTATAGCTGTGAACTAGAGCACCTGTCTAAAAAAATGAAAAAAAAAACAAAAAACAAAAAACAAACAGATCCTTAAAAATGAGAACATACATTATATAATTCCAAATACTGAGGTAAAATATTATATGGCGTGATTTCTAACAATCAGAGAGAGAACTTAGCTTTGACTGTAAAATGAATTACAAGTTTTGAAACACCAGAAATTTGATGATCCTTCTATAAAAAGATAATAGTTGCCTGCTCTCAACAGATCTCTCTCTCACACACACATACAAACTCACACACTCAGTTTCTCCAGTATTGATAACTGTTCTTAGTGAAGGTATCTTTGGCCTCTTTGATAGTTAAAAATGGAGTAAACATTCAATGCATGACTTGAAAGAACTTTTGGTTGTTGTTGAAGGACGCATGAGTTTGGCCAATACATAGAGAGAGAAAATTAAGTCAGAATTTCTTTGATAAAACATCTTAAAGAGAAAGCAATAAACCAGTAAAGACAATTTCAGTGTAAGTCTGTTACTTTCTGTTTACAGAGTAGTCCTAAACTACAAGGGATTAAAAAAAAAAAAAAAAAAAAAAAGGAAACCAAAATTATTCAGCTACCACTGAATAATTAAAACTCAGTAAAAAATATATATATATATTGTCCTAGGAAAACTCGTCATTTAACAGGGCTAAGTTCAGAGGTTCTGCTGTGAGAAACTGGAAAATAATGAAAAATACGCTCCTGGTGGTGTGTCCTGACAAAGCAGGATCTCTCAGCTTTATGATAGATAACCCTAGAAAGGTCCAACTAGAGGTAGCAGATCTACCTAAAAACAACGTGGCAGCAAGACAGGGATCCTGTGAATGGCTCCTCAGACAGCCAATCCTATGGTAATTACTAAGCCAGAGGCCTCTCCTCCCTCACTTTCCTCTTCAAAGTCGTTCTACGAATGCTGTGGAAACCAGAGGGCACTGCTACAGCTGATCACATCAGAAAGGTTTAACTGTTTTTTTCTCCTATGTAAAGTTTCTTACGATTTAAAAGATTAATGAAAAACCATGAGTATGGTAGGTCTTGAGTATATTTCCATCGTTAATTAGGAGAAAAGAATGGTACCAACAAAATCTGAAATCTGTTGATGCACAGGAAGTAAAATCTACAGGATGGTATGCTTTGGGGTTTTAAAAAAACAACTTTCTTCCAAAAGCACTTAGCAATTTCTAAGCTCAAATTAGGCTATAACTGAACCAAAAGAGCATGATCAACAAGCTGGAGCTATACCATTAACAAAGCCCAGGGGATCATCAGCATACTTAAATCTGTGTGTGTGTGTGTGTGTGTGTGTGTGTGTGTGTGTGTGTTCAGACCTGACTTCAACAATTTACCTGTGAAATGCTTAAGTAACATCATATGGATGACAATCCAAGTGAGGAAAGGAAAAAAAAAAAAAAACCAAACAGATTTATATATGACAAAAAGACAATGACTGCACTAAAAACTCACCAGATGCAGTTTACTGTTTTCAAAGTTTAAAAAAGTATTTTCTTGATACACAACAGTGATACATCTAAGTGGTATGGATAGCTGCTCAAATGCCCCTAAGAGCCTACAGGTACCCTCCATTAGAATCCTCTACTTCTGTACCCAAATTTCACTTAAATTGGTTTTCTCACAATGGTGTAAATAAGTGACTGAAAATGTACACAACAGATTATCGACAGATTCTATCTAGAAAGTCTCTGTTATTAAATCACAACAAAAAGATTAGAGAAAAGCCAAGGGGGACGTCTAAACTTAAAAGTAATAAGAGAGCTCAGAGAGGTGGGTGGATTCAGTCTCAATATGCCGAAATTCATAATGTTCCAAACACGAGCAACTACTAGTAAGTAAAAGGAATATATTTTTAAAAAGATATCATTCCTGATTAACAATAGGATCCATAAGGCACTTCAAAATAAATTAAGAAAAAAGAAGATATTCACAAAGAAATTATAAAACTTTAAGGAAGGGGAAAAAAAGAGTGAGGGGTACCTATATAGTTATTAAAACTATGCTAATGATGAGGTATATACAAACACATCTATCGATGCAGTACAAGAGAAGCTATCAACCACAATAGTAGGAACACGGTGTATGCATATGAAAGAAGTGAAATGATCAAACAGGCAAAGAATACATAACAGCCAGTATTGAGACAACTGGCTATCCACTGGAAATACAAAATTAGATCTCTACCTCACATTAGGTATATAAAAATCAATTCCATGGGAGTTAAAAATATAAATGAAAAGAGAAACTAACAGTTACCTGTAGGGGACCAAGAAGAAAATGGGAGCCCTAAGACTTCCCAGTGCATACACTTTAGAGTTCAGGGGGGACCATCTGAATGTGTAACTTAATTAAAAATTACATGTAACAATGATGATTTATGCAAAATAGTCCAACTATGATGATCAGCTACAGAAAGAGCAAGAGCTCACAGTGCTTTGCTCTGGGTGCACAAGGACCACCTAAGAAGTGATCACCAATTGGGGGAGGGGAGGGAAGGGAGAGTCAAGTGACTGCTGTTAAAAAACAAAACAAAACAGTACATGGAGCATAAACACTAAATAGGTGAGACGATGAAATAAATTAAACCAGCTGGCTGTATTTTCCGTGTTTTAGGAAAGGATCTCTTGCTCTATATATATAGTATTGTCCCTCCAAAGGCAGCATAGTTTTAAGTTTATTTCTGATAAATCACTGTGTTCGGCCATAAAACCTTGTCCTAACTTAGTACATTTTATTAACTGCTCATTTATAGCTCTTTCAAAGACAAGGCTTTTAGAAAATAAATAAATTACATCATTTATCTAAACAGGCATCTTAAACTCTCACATTTTAGGCCAGCAAAGTGTCGGAAAACTTATAAAACAAGAATCTAAATTCACTTCCAAATTCTGGTCTACATTAGGAAAACATAACTTCAATTGGCTTCAATCTTTATTTGGCTATAAATTCAAAAACAGTACTCACTTAAAAACTAAGAACTGAACTAATGTCATAAAAGGAATGACAACCAAAGAGAAGAAAGGAATCTACACAGGCGAGTGCTTCCTTGTAACTACGAAAGTGTGCAACGATTTAAGTGACAGACCTACCTGTGTGTTCCAGATGTGCACACATTTGTCAAAAGAACCACTTGCCAGGTACCTGCCATCAGGGCTGAAAGCCACACTGTACACAGGTTCTTGGTGTTTTGTCAAAGTATGGATGCAAATTCCTCGGTCTACGTCCCATAATCTAACAGTAGAATCGAAGGATGCACTGAACAAAGGAGGAAACAAGATGACTTTACAAGTAATGAAATGTTCCCACGCCCCACACCCAATCTACAGTTTCGGCCATTTCTAGTAGCTAGCCACGAACCCCTACGAGACGCAGACTGGGCTGTTAGGAAGCAAGTGTTCTGAAAGCAAAGCCATATAGAAGAAAAGGCACCTTAAGAGCATCGCCCAGTCCCTGAACTGGAAAACAAAATGAGCTAAATTCACTGTATTCCTTTGCTCCTTAAATAATTCTTTTATATTGACTGATCCAAAGTTTCGAACAACACACGGACTATATATTTATGATTTTAGTGCTGAAGAAACGTTATTATACCCTGCCTCGATTACTTGAGTTTTAATCAATATTTGATACCATCGGTAAATGTTTGGTAACTCCAGATATAAAAATCCATTAAGGCCTGGAATAAGAATAAAACTCCATGTTTAAATGTTCCCATCAAAAAAACACCCTTTGCAGGATACACTCCATTTCATGGAATCTTTCCTAACTCTGTCATATTTATTAGAAGCTTTTTCTGTGGAAGACTCATAAAAGGAGGAGTAAAACAGAAATATTACCTTGCTAACATAAGGTTGGCATTTGGATTATTTGTCCCTGGCCCTGTTGGACTCCATTTGATAGTATAAATTTCTTTATTATGTGCTTGCAAATCATGGACACAATTGTCTTGTTTCATACTCCATATCTGAGCAAAAAAGAAAAATGTATGTAATTATATTTTCTCACACAGAGGGTACATTTAAAATACTACTGTGCCAATCTAAAATATAAGCAGTATAATCAGAACAATGATTAGAGATCTAGGGAATATCTGCAAAGAAATTAAAATGTAGAATATATTTAATATTTATCTCTCTTTTAAAAATGACAAATTAGCTTTAAGTCCTTTCCAAATGTTCACTATTCTGAGCCCTCAAGACTGAATTAGCTGTAGTTCTAAAATTAACTTTGAGAGCTTCAGATGGTATAAACTTCAACACTTAGTAAGTCCCTTGGGTAATGATCCTAAAATGTTTAAGGTAGTAGTTTTAACACTGTCCCTTAAATAAAAGATGTACATTATGAATTCCTCTTAGGGTTTAGAATAAAAAAATATGTTGTAACAGAGTAGGGCAAATAGATAAGCAACTTGCAAACAGTATATTCCTGTATGACACCAAAGCACAGGCAACAAAAACAAAACCAAAAAGGCAAAAGGGACTACATAAAATTAAAAAGCTGAGCAGCAAAGGGAACAATAAAAAGGCAATTGACAGAATGGGAGAAAACATACGCAAACCATGTATCTATAAAGGGTTAACTCTGAAAATGCAGGAGGAACTCCTACAACTCAATTGCAAAATCCCTAATAATCCATTTTAAAAGTGGGCAAACAGACCGTTCTTCCAGAAAGATATGTGAATGGCCAATAGGTATATGAAAAGACGCTCAGTGTCACTAGCCATAAGGGAAATGCAAATCAAAACTAGAATGAAATGTCATTTCACATCTATCAGAGAATTGCTATTATAAAATAAAAAAGACAATAAATGTTGTCATGGATGAGGAGAAATTAGACCCCTTGTTGGTGGGAATGTAAAATGGTATATAGCCACCATGAAAACCAATACAGAGTTTACTCAAAAAATAAAAAAAATAAAAATAAAAACAGAACTACCATATTATCCAGCAATCCCACCTGTGTGTATTTATCAAAAAGAACTGAAATCAGGATCTTAAAAATGTTTGCACTCCCTGTTGGCTGTAGCATTAGTCACAGAAGTCAAGATGCGGAAAGCATCTCAGTGTCCATCGGTGCATGAATGGATAAAGAAAATGTGGTCTATACATACCATATACAACACAGTGTTTATTATTCAGCCTTAAAAAGAAAAAAAAAAAAAAAAAAAAAAGGAAATCCTGAACTATGCCACAACATGGATGAATCTTAAGGACAAATGCTGCGTGGTTCCATTTATATGAGGTATGTGAGAGTCGAACTCACAGAAGCCAAGAAAAGAATGGCAGCTGCCAAAGGCCAAGGGAAGAGGACAGGAAGGACCAGCTAATTGACAAGTGCAAAATTTCAGCTCTCTAGTTCTACTGTACAACATGGTGCCCATAAATAACAATACTGTGCCGTACACTTAAAAATCTGTTAAAAAAGAGCTCATGTTACCATTATAAAAGTTCCGAAAATGACTCATACAGAACAAATCATAAACTAGCAAAGGAATAAAGTTAAAATGAGTAGAGACTAAGTCTTACTGGAGTTGAAAAGATCTATGTATAGACCTTTAAAATTCGTATTACTGAGCAAAAATCAAGAGAAATCTACACTGAGAGTATTTCTGGCAAAATCATTCAATAAAGACAAGGGGGTAAATCTCGCCAAACACACACACACACACACACACCCCAAAACCCAACTGCCAACAACAAAAACTCCCCACAAAAATCACGTGTGTTTCACCTGTCTGCAAGGAACCTAATAAGTGATAACAAAGCAAAACTGTAATGTGCTTGGATCCTAAACATTTATAACTCCAGGTCAATAACCCCCCAAAATACGTTTCAGACCTTTTTTCACTTGACCTTTCACTTTGACCTGCCACTGTGGACCGCCCCCATGCATCACCTCCCTTAAGAACTGAACACTTTCTTTCCATTTGGGTCATTCCTTCTCAGTTTCCTTTTGGAAGCTCGCTCCTCTTGAGCTGGCGATTGTTGGGAGTTCCTTAAGACTTTCTGTTTCTAAGGTTCCCCTCCTCTCTTACTCTGTATTTTCACCCTGCACAGTTCCATCCAAGTTTGTGGCTTTAAATGACCACCCACTCGCAGAGAATTCCGAAATGTTTATGTCCAGGGAAGAGCTCTTCTTGGAGCATCGGACCCACCTCGCACTCCCACCTGCATGGCTCAAATCACTGTTCAGGTTTTGCATGACCTACTGACTCATGTTCCTTGATCTCAGAATTTGGCCCCGAGACACAAAACAGACCCATCATCTCACTTCTGCTTTAAAGCTCTGACCTTTCATTATTGTTAGGACAAAAAGCTCTCTAATGGTTTCTACTTCAAACTTGTCTAACTGCAACTCAGTAGGCTCTCCAGCCACTGGCCTTCTTCCATGACCACATATGTGCCATACTCTGTTCCGGAAGGTTTTCATTTTATGGCTGTAATGCACGTGCATGCAAAGTAAACTCAGAGACAAAAGCATTAAGAAAAGCCTTTTCACTAGCAATGTGTGCAAGGGAGCTCAGGCTTGAGAAAACCATGTATAACTAAATACACAGCAGGCATTTAAGGAAAAAACCTCACCAGGTTACCAAGGTTACATTTAGTCTGTCCATGGGAGGAAAAGCAGTTTTCCCTCATGATTATTTCATCTGTAAGGGTCATCAAATCTGCAGCCAGTGGCATTACAAAGTCAACCATAAAATTATTTTCAGGAGAGTTACTATGTTGCAGGAAAGGGCTCAAAGCTTCACTAATATCGGACGGAGATAAATATTAGGCTGTTCTTCATCTCAAAATGCTTTTTGTTCCTAAATGTGAGGTGCACACATGCAAGGTGGTAGTTTTGTCTCTAGTCACACTGACAAGAAAAACATAAATTCATGTCGAGCTGTGGATGCAGGCATGTCAGCTAGACCCACTCAGCAACTAAGCAATGCTGTGCTACAGCCCAGCTTCCCAGCAAGGATGATATATATTCACACCACAGAATCAAATTAACACAATCCACAGAATTTCGGTAAAATCCATGAATGCGACGAAGATCTGTTACTTGTCAAATTTTCACACGTGCAAATAGAACTTGAACCGCACCAGTATATGACCTTCGAGAAGTGCAGACAGCATGTTTCTTAGTGCCACAATTCCCACCAAGCGTTCTTTTTGCTATATCTAAACACTGGGAATACTAAGCAAAACAAATAAATAACGATTGACTATTAAAAAGTAGAGTGAATCCTGATCCCGGTTAAGGCGTCGAATGGACGCTAGGACAGATGCTCTCGAGAATCTAAAAATGGCCAGAGCAGCCCTTCTTCAGGACACGGCCACTGCCACTTCAACCCCACTGTTTCAATTACCTTCAAAGTCATGTCATCAGAACAGGAGGCCAGAAGATTGCCAGTTGGGTCCCATTTGATAGCATTTACTTCATTCTAAAGAGAACAGGGCACAGTCACATTTTCACGGTACAGACTGCGTTGCTCTTTGGACATTAAACACACATCCCTGAAAGCCACCTGCTGTATCACTTAGTCATCATAACCACTTTCAAGGGCGAAAAGAAGGTTACTCACCGTGTGTCCCTGGAATGTTTTGATAGGTCTGTCTTGTCCTAATTTACAGACATGAATGCACATATCTGTACTACAAGAAGCAAAGGTGTTGTTGCTCTGCCAATCAACATCCAGTGCCGGAGCTGAAAAGGAAAAGGGCTACAGGTTTGCCTTCATTCCACAAGCACTGAAATCTAGGAGCTTTAGTTCTAAATCACGCTTGGGCATTTCAGTATGCTAATAGGAACTTAAACATCTTACTTTATGATCTTTAAAATACTAATTGAATTTTAAAAATGATGATCTAAATATCACAAACACTAATAAATTTCAGTTCGGGTGTCTCTATGTGAGCCACAGCCTAAGGAAGTAACACAGGAGGTGAGGGCTCCTGAGCGCTTGCTCCATGAGTTACCAGGACTGGATCCTTAGCGTCGCGTTCGTAAACATTTAAACGTGATGTCATACTTCCTTTTATTTCTAAAATTCCTCGAGTATTTGATGGGCACGGGGGCTTCAGTCGGCCACTCCCTAACCGCTGGACCCCAAGCGAGTCATTTAACCTTTCATGCTGGTTTCCCCATCTATAAAAAGGGGGAATAAAACCTTTAGGCTTAGTACACAAGGATATTGTGAAGATCAAGATGTGTGTGAAAAGTACTTTGTAAATTGCAAGTTAGACAGACGTTATACTGAATAATTTCCATATCCACCCAACTGATAAGTGCAATATTGTATAGGGTCGCAAATACATTTTCTTCTAAGTCATTCTTGTCAAATAACTGCTAAAATCCGTGTCATTGAATTTAAAACCCTCAGACGCCCAAAAGCTGGCAGGCTATTAATACCCATGTTAGCTCTGATATGACTGGAGATTCTTCCCGTTTCCCCAGGCTGCAAGGTGCAAAGGCGCTCTATAATTAGGAACGCAGATAGGGGAATGACGGCAAGTAAGCGGGGTAAGCCACCCCAGACCTGGAGCGGCGGGGGGCCTGTGGCCCACCAGCCCAGTCGCTGTCATGTCCGTTCGGCTGTGGATCCGAGATGACACGTGATCAAAAGGCCTAGGAGTGTGAACATCACACAAGACTCGGATTCTCGTATCCATGTCACGAGGTGTTGGGAGGCCCTGGCTGCGCTCACGGTCCCAGATGGCGGTGGCCCTGCGCTCCCGGGGGGGCCGCACCAGCCCCGGCACGTCCCGCTCGGAGCCCAGGAGGAAAGTGGGGGCGGGGGGGTGAGGGCTACGAAGCACTAGGTAAGGCGGACCCCACTGAGGCCCACGGGAGGGGCACGCCCGCCACCCCGCCGTGTGAATCCACGCGTAACGGTCACGGGCTGTCCACGCCACTCGGTGCCTGGCCGGCCCATGGGCTGCTGCGGGAGCGTTCCCTGCCATCGGGGGCCCCGCCGCCCCCAAGCCTGAGGGTGGCACCCAGCGCGCGTGGCACGGAGCCGGGTTTGGGGGAAAGAGTGAAGGTTGAGACCCGGAGTGTGGGCTGCGCGCGGAGAGCACCCGGTACCCAGCCGGCCGAAGCCCACCAGCAGCAGCCGCTGCGGGCGGGTGCGTCCCTAACAACCCCCGGCTCAAAGCTGGGCGGACCGGCGTCACCTCGGGTGCAGGCTGGTGACTGTGCGCGTGTCGCCTGCTTGCCCTCAGGGCCACCCCTCGCCACCCTGCCCTGATAGCTCCGCACACGGACTCCGCATCCCGGGCCCACGGGGCTCCAGGTGGACACAGACCGCGAGAGCCACGGTCCCGAGAAACAGAGAAGCCTGTGCGCTCATCTCCCCGGAGCCGGGGCCTCGGGCAGCGGCCGCCGCCAGGGTGCCCGCAACGCCGGGCAGGCCGCCTTCTCCGGCTCGAGCTCCCGCTGGGCAGCTGGCTCCTGCCTCCTCCAGAGGCCGGCTGTCTGCGGCTGTTCCCCTCCGACCCAGTTACCCACAGTCCTCTGGTTCGCACTCTTCCAACACCTCTGCAGCTGTTTCCTCCGATTAAATTCCCGCTTCTCGACTACCTGGTTTAGATTCTGTTTTCATGCCTGGAATCTGACTCAGTAGCTACCAGGTTCATTTTGACATTACATTACTATTACGTAAGATACCATTTCAAAAATAATTTTAACAAAATATTTACTTGATAAATAGTTGATTCTAGTGTTAAGCGCACGTGTGTGTGTGTGTGTGTGTGTGTGTGTGTAAGCCTGAAAAATCTAATAAACTCAGAGAACAAGTAAAGGTATGACAAAATGTCACAAAGAATGGCAAGTGTCTGTCATGATGTATCCGGATATTAATTTAGAGCTGTCCGCAGAATATGAGATGGGAGGCTGAGAAAAGAACGTGGCATTCAAACAAATACACCATTAGGTTCAGAATGACACAAAAATAAACTGTGTGGCCCAGTGAAGCTAACTGGGGGAAGCTGGGGAGTGCTTCAGCATGAGTTGTAGGATTTATGCTTTGTGATATCCCTGGCTCATAAAATACAATGGTTACAAGATTGGTATAATCGAAGAACACCTACCTCCTTACCTTTTGTTTACTCCTAAAATAAAATGAGTCTAGGTAATGCAAATTCATTAGGAAAGAAATACATCTCTATGGGGTGCCTGGCTGGCTCAGCTGGAAGAGCATGGGACTCTTGATCTCGGGGTTCTTAGTCTGAGCCCCCGGATGGGTGTAGAGATTACTTAATAAACTTAAAAAAAAAAAAAAGAATTTACATCTCACAACAAAATGCATTTTTTATGTAAGTGATATGTGAGAGTTGTGTTCACTATTACTGGTCTCATTTTATACAAGATAAAAGAGACTAAAAAGAGTTCATTCATTTGCCTAGGGCTACAGTCCTTTAAAATCTTGGAGCTAAGATTCAAACTTTCGTGTCCTGCAATTTTTGATATGTTTTTGTTATCCCCTCCATCCTTCATAATTTAAAAAGGTAACAAATGAATTGAACTTATGTAGTAGGGAGAAAAAGGTATTTATTACTATTTGCATTTTTTAGAAACAGCTTTATTGAGATATGAATCACATACTTTAAAATTCTTTCATTTAAAGTATACAGTTTAATGGATTTGGGTATATTTAATAACTTTTAAACACTGTGGTCATATAGAACATAAAATGCCCTTCTACTAAGTGTACGATCACTGGTATTAATTACGTTCACGAGGTTGTGCGACCATCACTATCTTTGCTGTTTCATCACCCCCAGCAGATACTCGGTGGGTATCACGCAGTAGCTGCCCCCGCCCCTGCCCCCGCTCCCCAGAGCCTCCAGCCTTTACTTCCTGTCTCTCTGAGCGGGTCTGTTCCAGGCAGGTAACACGCAGACTCATTCTTTTCGTCCCTTTGTGCCTGCTTCATTTCACTTAGCGTGCTGCGTGTCAGGTTCACTAACGGTGACACTGTGTCACGACTCCATTCCTCTTCAGGGCTGAATGACCATCTTGTGTGTGTGCAGCCGTGTTTTGTTTATCCATTTGTCTGCTGATGGACACTGGCTTGTTCCCACCTTTGGGCTACTGGGGATAATGCTGCCCTGCACACTGACAAGGATGTGTTCAAGCCCTGCTTTCAAGTCTTCTGGATGTCTATACCTAGGTGTAGGACTGCTGGATCATCACATGGTAATTCTACGTTAAGGTTTTTGAGGAACCATCATACTGTTTTCCACAGTGACTGTACCTTTTTACAAACCAACTAGCAAGGTGTAAGGGTCCTGATTTCTCCATGTGCTCATGAACATTATTACTTCTTTTCACCGTAGTAATGGGTATGAAATGGCCACTTACTGTAACTCATCTATAATCATGACTTATGCTCTATGCAAGAGTGTATATGGGAGAAAATTTAGCACAATAATTAAAATATGGTAATTTAAAAAGCATGACAGACTTCCACTTCTGGTCAAGACGGGTTAATAGGGACCAAATTTCCCACTTGCCCAAAACAACCAGAAAACTTACAAAATATATGAAATAACAATTCAAGACTGTAGATACCAGGCAATTAAAGACAGCGGTTTCTGAGAAAATGAGAACCAATCAGCAGTGTGCCCTTCTATCTGCCCAGGCTTACAATGTGGGGGGCAGGGGTGTGGAGGTGGAAAAAAGTCCATGTTTTGGCACAGGGAAGAGGAATCTTTCTAGGCAGAGATCAATGAATTTCCTGAAATGGAGAAACAAAGCTGAGATCCAGGAAGCCAAAGTGGCTGGAATTAATAGGACAGATTACTGGAAAAGAGCTATGCACACAGAGATGTCACTACATAGTAATTGGAAGTAAGTTTATAGCACTACATATCTATTTTAGACAAGCAGAAAGGTCTCGAATCAGTGACCTCAACTACTGTATCAAGCAAAAGAAAAATGAAAAGAAAAAAAAAAAGAGTAAATTAGATTGACACTGAAAGCATGATACATAAAAAAACAAATAATTTATGGAATTCATCAACATTAATAACTCCTGATCTTTGAGGAGTACTGTTAGAACAGTACAAAGATGAGCCACAGACTGCAAAAAAGCATCTGTAAGTACCTGATAAACTTGTTGTATCCAGAATACATAAAGAACTCACGACACTCAATAACAAAACAATAAATGAAAGATCCAAAGATTTGATCAGATACTTCACCAAGTAAGATCTACAGACGGTAAATAGCACATGACAAGATGCTCAACATCATTAGTCATTAGGAAATACAAATTAAACCACAATGGGATACCAATACCCACTTATTAGAGTGGCTCCAATTAATGACACTGACCGCTTATCAAGCGCTACCAAGGACATGGAGGGACTACAATATCCATTGCTAGTGAAAACTTCCTGTATTGAAAATGTAAGCTTTGGAAAAACAGCTCAGCAGTTTATTAAGTTAAACATATACCTCCCGTGTCATCTAGTTATTCTATTCTTAGGTATCTGCATGGGAGAAATGAAAGCCCAAGTCCACATATAGATTTGTGCATGAACATTGATAGCAGTTTTATTTACAATAGCCAAAAAAACACTGGAAACAACCCAAATTTGCTTCAACCTGTGAATGGATAAACAAACTGCGGCACAGCCACACGGTGGAACACTACTCATTAAGTGAAGCAGATGCAAAACAATAACACGAGTGAAAGAAGCCAGGCCAAAAAAGTCTATAATATAAACTAATCTTACATCATATAAACTAATGGAAAGACCACAGGTGGTTGTCTAGGGGTGGAGGGGAGCGATCACAAAGGGGCAGGAGGAAACTTCGGAAGCTAACAGGTGTACTGTCTGTTTGAAGTACAGTGATGGTTTCAATGGTACATACTACATATGTCAAAACGTATCAACTTGTACAATTTAAGTATATGTAGCTCATTTTATGACAATTATACCTCAATAAAGCTGTTTTTAAAAAAAAAAAAAAAAAAAAAAAACAAAGAGCATGGCAAGAAAGCCTATCATGGGTAAAAAGCTTATTTACTGCGAAAGGACTTCAATACCACCTACCCCCTCGGGCTGTCCTCAGGACTAAATGGGATCACGTGAACCAAGAGCACCATGTCTGACCAAAGGTGGTGTACGTCATACGGTAGCTAGTGACAGTACCAAATGCGTACTTCGACTTCGTTTTACTCCTAGCAGTGAGGAGAAACTTTTGGGTGGAAGAGCCAGAGGCCTAAGAATTCTATCTGTGTGAGGACTAGAAACAAAGGTGAAAAGGAAGTAAAACAGGTAATCAAAACTGATGTGTAAATGCCTATTAATGTGGTAAGCTTTAATCAAGCTGAATTGTTTAACATGATGTTTGCACAACTGCGTTATCTAGATACTACACACCAGTCATTCTGTACCTTATTTGGTTTGTTTAGTCACACTAAATAGACAAAGACAAAAAGCCAAAATGTCAGAAGCTGTTTCCATTTTAAAGGTGATGCCGAACCACTGGCTGTTTGTGAAAAGGATGTTACCAAATTTTTGAGAATAATCAGTTAATTTTAGTCAGCCTTCAAATCAAAACTCTTCCCAACTACAAGTAAATCTTTCAAGAAGCAGTTAAATCAGGTAGTGGTAAAAATGCTGTTCTAACTTAGCTGACCGCTGAGAAACACAGGGCTCAGCGGTCTGACCTGCCCCCTTCCACATGCAGTTGAAATTCCGCATATCACTTTTGACTCCCATAAAACTTAACTGCTAATAGCTTATTGTTGACTGGAAGCCTAACCATGAGCAGAAACAGTCAATTAACACATTTTTTTGTGTGTTATACAAATTTTATACTGTATTCTTATAATAAAGCTACAGAAAATATTAAGAAAATAATAAAAAAGAAATTCACAGTAGTGCAGTTGTAGTTATTGGGGAAAAAACCATGTATATCAGTGGACCTGTACAGTTCAAAACTATGCTGGTCAAGGGTCAACTGTAGTTACTAGGTATCTTGTTCCAGTTTAATAATTATCACCAGGAAACTCCCTGAGAACAGCAGGAAGAGAGGGCAGGTACTGAAATCCAGCTGTGTCTACTCACCAGGTTGTATGCCCTGGTGCATGGCTCCGTACCAAGGAGGAAGGAGCACACTACTGGGGGAGGGGGGCCAGAATTATTCTATTTAAGTATCAAATTATTTTTCAAAAGAGAAGTCCATTTAAAGCACCGAAGTTCCAACAATGCTGGGAAAGCCCATTTTTTTATTTCATGTACATAGAAGGATTGATTTAGAAACAGGAGTCCAAAATGAGAAATGACAACACCTGAATTTGTATGAGTTTATAAAGTTTATACAGTATTTCCATATATATATTAGTTTTATCCTCATAACGAACAGGGATAATTATTATCCTTCATTTATAGATAGAGAAATGAGGCTCAGAAAGGTTAAATGACTTGCTCAGTCTTAAAGCTTGTTAAGTGGGGTGGAATTGCCATTCAAGCTTAGACCTCCTGATTCAAAGATCTATGTTCTTACCATTAGATAATACCAACCTAATTGCACTAGGCTGCAAATGGTTTTTTAATGGTACATTTCACAGAAAATGTTCGATGACCCCCTGACAATTAATGATCTCACTGATATTTGATATTGCAAGACTTTAAATGAATTATATGCCTTTAAAAAGCTTAATTAGAAAAACAGAAGAAAGCACCAGTTCTCATGTAAATTGTGAAGATTTACCTGAATGAAAGGGAAACTGTTGCTTGGCTTCACCGGTATGTGCATCCCAAATAATTGTAGTCTGAGATTGAAAAGAAAAATACATTAGGAGGTTAAAAGGAGCTCATCATAGGTACATAAATGAGACGCCTAACTATGTTAAAGCAATAGGAAATGTCAGAGTGAATTTAACTTTAAACATTTGCTTTATCCCCAATGGTACAAGGAGGGTATACTCTCACTTGGTGGGGGTGGGGATGGCTATTACGAGTTGCATTTTTCCCTGGTGAATTTCCATCAGTCAAATTACTTCAAACAATTATGAGTTGTCTCCAGAACACCAGAAATTATACTACATTGCTTAAGAAACTCAATTGCGATAATGTATTTAATGTAATTTTGGTTTTTAGCTTTTTTAGCTAGTGGGAGGTAAATACTTGATTAATAAAGTCATCAACCAATCTCAATATTAAGATTTTTAAAGCTCACATTTCCACACATAAAGGCAGTTTGGATTTTGACAATACTTAAAGCAATGTTTTATATATTATATCCACGTATGATATATAAATCTGAATGGACATCTTCACAATTCCTTTAAACACCCTCCCATCACTGGGTTTTATAATTTTGGGGATGTAAGGTATTACACAGTGTCAGTGGTTATTAATAGGACTTTTCCCTCCTATTCCTGACCTCCTTTACTTTCCTTTCCCTCTCTAGTTTCATTTCTGACAATTCATTCAGTTAACTATGAGCATACACTTTCCTGGATTAAAATCATCTTAAACCTGTATTATTTTTGGGAGGTGTGGGATAAAGGGGATGACCTAAGAAAACGAAAGAGCACGGAGCCCATAGTTCCAACCTATCCATATTTTCCAGCCTAGTTAGGTGAAAAAAGCTGCGAAGAATCTGCGTTTTTTACATTTTCAATTAAGCACCAGGAGTTCGGCTAACAGACTGGCTCTAAGATTTCTCAAGGAATCACTCTGGAGCCATTTTTACAGCTGAGATAAACTAGAAACTGGGGAAGAGAAGCAGAGTACAAGAGATATGACATCCATGATTTCAGCAAAGATGAGTGGTCAAAAAGATAAAAGATAAATGACATTTTGATGAATAATTTCAGGAATGAGCTGATAAAAAAATCTGAGAGCATTTCTACTATTATCATAAATTCATACCTGAATTTCCCATTTGTGGATGTTTCATTGTTTACGTGATCAGCAGGACAAAATACTACTTTCAGTTATACTGTGTAACACACTGACCTTCAGAAAATCTAGTTTAACATTCGCTTACCTTGTCTACTCCAGCACTGAGGATGAAATTTCCTTTCTTATTCCACTTTAATGCAAATATAGGGCCTTTATGCTGCCCCAAGGTGCTAGCAAGGTTACCTATTATTCAAAAAGAAAATCTTTAAAATTATCTCAAGCTTTATAACTCAGATCAACAACAACATAGAAAAAGAAAAATGCTTCATTTACCATCTTTAGTCCATATCCTGGCAAATCCATCGTATGAACCAGTTGCTAGAAGTGTACCTTCGCTCTGTCAGAGAAACACACTTCCTTCAATTACATAATCCAGAAAGGGCATTTAATTGTTATTTGGCTATTTCATGTTTAAATCCTAGGGACAGCAGATCCTTGACTTTCTCTGCTTCAAAACTTCCCCTCTGCCTATTTGGGAACGCTACCGAAGACCTACAAAGCACCCTTCACTGCTGTGAAGCTGGAATTTAATCAGCACCTAGTCAGTGTGGCAGCCTTATATCCAAATCTCAAAAATGGCAGGAACTACTCTGGAGCAGGACCCACACCACTCTGATGCACACTAAGGTCTACAGTATCGTCATAGATGCACGTGGCTGAAAATGGGAGTAGGGCGGTACACTAGGAAAGACACCCTAATCATCACCTTATAATGATTTTATAGAGTAAAAAGCAAAACCAGCTAAAACATCCTGTTATGGTTAGAAGATTTTATATGGTCCTCCCTCTAAATCTTTTACTAAAGCCTAAATGAAGCTTGTATTGTGTGTGAGCCAAACAATATTGCCGTTTCAGATGATCAGATACTTAAATATCAGTGAATGTTTCTTTCCTTTGTTAATTTTCCCAATATGAAATCCTTACCAATTAAAAAAAAAAAAAAAAAAAAAAAGAGCCAGAAAAGAGTGTAGGCTGACTTTATAGTTAATGAAGTGAGTACAAGTGCCTGGAACTACTTTACCGCAGGGAGAAATCCATAACCAATTTCTCTACTCTTACATTCCCTTGCTGTGCCTGGCCCTGATGAATGGTACAACAGAAGGACAGATCTATGGAAGTGCAAGCTACAGCGTGCATTCAACAGACTACTGCTGGGATTAGTGAACACTACTGAAGACACAGAATGAAGTCCTGCCTTACTCAGTGCCTTGTGGATGCTTTTTGGAAAGGGAATTGAAAACAAGATCGCCTTTTTTCAGACCTCTCAAGCCAGTCAGCTGTACAGGTAAGTGAAAAACAAACAGATGCTGGTACTAGGGGATGTAGGTTCAGTCCTTCCAGAATCTGGTTCCACAGTTTCATCTGAAGAAGGAGCCATGTTGAAACCAAGAGCAAAAGCCAACTTCTAGACTCTGCACGATGGGAAGCTTCCTTAAAACTCCTGGCCCCCGGATGTCTTAGTTCATGGACCACCACAGTAGGAAAAGAATACTTTAAAGATAGCGTATCTCACAGGCTCTTGCATTAGTCATGGAAAAGAACCATTCATCAAGGATAATGTTTTCCCGTTGGTGGAAGATTCAAATTCACAGTGAATAATATGTTTGAAAAGTCCACACTTCCACAAACTATAACTTGCAGTTCAGAATCACCAAGCTCAACAAACATTTGTTAACCATCCTTTTCACGGTAACCTGTAAATTTCATTAAGTTAAAATAAATGGTTTCTGAGCCAAACAGTATATGAGGGCAATAAGGCCTTTGACTTAAGATAGAATAAGGTCCTATGTTGAGAAGATAATTCTTAGTCCTGACCCTACAGGAATTTGTTTTAGAAAAATTTCATAAGAACTGAGAACTTCTGCTGGAGAAACCGTTTTTAAAAAAAGACCTCATTCATTGGAATGAGATTTGGATTTGGAAGATCCTTTGGAAAGTCGCACAAAAGTTGTTGGACAGGGGCTGGAGGAGGAAAGGGTGTTTGTTTGCTGAAGAAAGAACCACGAACCCCATGAAATGCTCAAGAATACTAAAATTGTCTAAGATGTTTCTTAGGCTTGGGAAGACAGGTAAAAAATGGATGCAAAGTCACAAGGAAGGAAAGAAGGCAACATGGAATAAAGGAAAATATACAGGAACTTTAAAAATGCTAATTTTCCACAAATCAATCATAGTTGGAAATGGAAACAAACAGAGCTGGTTATCATGTACTTGAAACCGACGGGTGAAGCTTTGTCAACGAGGAGCTCAAACTTTCTGGTGAGTCAGAGCACTAAAGGTATCTCTGAAAGATGTGGAATGACATAGAGGATCAGCTAACTGTAAGATTCCCACAGCTACAGCAGAGCCTAGACTAATGGTCCCTAAAAGGCAGTCGGCAATGAAGTCTTCAGCAGTTCTGAGCAAAATGAGAAAAACAAGAACATGCTTTTATTTTGCAAATTTCTCTTACCCCTAGCAAAGGACTTCGCAGTTAAGGACTTAGTGTGTGCCAGTTGTTGATTTTCATCTATCACCCCATTTATGTACTACCATTACCACACCTCTACCTAACATTTGAGGAGCATGAAGTGCAGAGGGGCAACCACCAGTGTGACAAAGGTTCTGCTGCAAGATCAACTGCAGAGCTGCAAGTCGAACCTAGGTCTGACTGCTGGAGGGCCAGCCTTTGATTTAATAGCATATTTGAGAACGGGGAGTCCTAGGTTGTCGTTCTTATTAGTGAAATTCAAAAATATCTGAACAAATGGACAAACGCTGCTATTAGTCTGAGGTTCAGAGATGTTAAGTAGATTAGGAACTGTAGTCATCACGGATAATACAGTGATACTCACATTCCAATCTAGGGATGTCACATCCTTGTTGCTTGGGACATCTTGCCCTCCTTCCCGTATACAATGTCTAAGTACTAATTGTGTGGAGCCACTAGTGCTATTTTCACTAAGATTCCATATTCTTGCTGTTGAGTCTCCAGACCTAGAAAGTATGCAATATATTTTAAATTGTCATGATATTCTCAAGTATCCCAGAATCAAAGCAACATATTTACATACTATTATTAATAAGGCAAATAAAAACTAGACTCTCTGGGGTTTCCATTTCCACTATATTCCTTAGTCTCCATTTTGGGGGCCCTCAGCACTTTTGAAGAAGCTTAATTAAAACTTCTAAGATTATGGGGGCACCTGGAGGGCACAGTTGGTTGAGCAACTGACTCTTCCTTCTGGCTCAGGTCATGATCTCACAGGTCCTGAGACCCAGCCCCAAGTCGGGCTCTGTACTCAGTGTGGGGGCTGCTTGAGATTCTCTCCCTCTCCCTCTCCCTCTCCCCCTCCTGCTTGTGTGTGCGCATTCTCTCTCAAATAAGTATACCTTTTCAAAAAATAACTTAAGATTAAGTTATGAAGAAATAAAGATTTACAGAGACAAAAGGACCACAAAGAAGCAACAAAAACATGTCAGTAATGCTTTTATAAAATGTGTACTCGTTCAGTAGGATATTTAAGTCTCACATTAAGAAACATACCCCGATGCCAAGAGATCACTAACGGGGTTCCAGGCACAGATGAAAACTTCGGATTCATGGCCCCGTAACACAACTGCTTTATTAGGAGGGATTTCAACATCCCCGTCCACTTCCATCATATCAGTATGATTATCTGTGTCATGAGAATCAAGTGGAAAATTCCGGTTAGGTATTATTATAACGCCCTGAGGGGGGAAAATAATTCTTAACCAGCATTTTATACCTCCCTTGTAACATATAATGTAAAAAAACAAAAAACAAAAACCAAAAACCAAAAAACTATGTCAGGTAATGGCAAAAATAATTATACAGCACTTGTCACACGAGAAATAAATTCCTATCTTTAGTTACGTCTGACCCTACTATTTTTAAAAAGATGTGTGTGTGTGTGTGTGTGTATGTGTGTGTGTGTGTGTGTGTGTTTGGGGTGATGAGGAGGCAGTGAGAAAGACTGCAAAAAGGTTAGAGCCAAACAAGGCTAAAATGATAAAATGATCTGAATTAAATATAGTCCATGCCAACACTATTCTGAATTTCTGCCAGTAGGGGTTGCTGATATCATTCATATAACATGAGAGTTGCCTTCCTATCTCCATGTCAGAGCTTTACTGGGTTAATGACTAGTATTACAAATTTTCTTTCAAAGTCAAGAGCAAACAACAAAATTTATCTTATAGTAGAAAATGGTTTCTAAATATTTAAAGAAGAAAATAAAATCCATGAAAGTAAATCTAGCTTTTTGGAGCTTCAGGAATAAAAATCTGAATTGTGATACAAGTTAAGGGAACAAGTTGGCATAAATGAAACAGACGATGTTACTTCAGTTTAGAAGATGACACATCTACACAAAGCAAAATACTTTTCCTGCAAAGGAATTTTTAGAAATTCTTATTTCAGCTCACTTGCTATAGTATGTGCTCCGTTCTCCTCCCCATTTGCTGTGTTTTCTCCATTTTTTGCAGACCCCTGTTGGTTTGTGGCGGCTGTGGAGGTGGCGGCAGCTGCGGCCTGCTGCTGTGCGAGCTTATCCCTGTAAGCTTGCTGTCTGGTCTGCACCACATCAGGCATTACGGCGTCTATCAGCGACAGAGACTCTATTGGCCGACCATCGAACAAGGTACCATCCTGGAGATGGAGAATTTTGAGGCAGAAAACACGAAAGAGACATACTTAGGGTGAAGCAACGGCAAGGAGCTGCTGAAATTCTCCTTCCCACCTAGTTCATACTGGTGAGGATAAAGCCGAAATATTGAAAGGAATAGTGAAAAGTGGGCCCAGGTGATAAGAAGTTTATTAATTAGATCCCAAAATTCCGTCGGGGAAAAGCAATGAACAACACTAAGGAGTTCATGCAACGGGAAGAGAGGCTTGGGGCCACATTAGGATAAACACTTCTTTACAACAAAAAACTTTTAAAATAGCTTTAAGAGGACTTGGTGCATCTGGGTGGCTCAGGGGCTGAGCGTCTGCCTTTAGCTCAGGGCGTGACCCCGGGGGGGTCCCAGGATCCAGTTCCGCATTGGGCTCCTCTCGAGCAGCCTGCTTCTCCCTCTGCCTGTCTCTCTCATGAATAAATAAATAAAATCTTAATAAAAAAAAGGACTAAAAAATTTCTCGTAATTTGATTCAATATCAAAACAAGAAACAGTCGTCAGATGCTCGGCCATCTGATCGTCTCATTCTCCTAACGACGAGATGGGAGCACTAAGGTTTAGAGGCAGATGTGCGGAAGTCCCAGGGCCAGGCCAGGCGCCGGGCACTCCTAGCTGGCGCTCTTCCTCGGTGACCTGAGGACCACCAGCACGGCCACCGCACCTGTAGTCTGTTAGAAACGGACAGTCAAACCTACAGAGTCGAAATCTCTGAGGGGCTCGGGAATCCCTGCTTTCACAAGCCCTCTCGGGTAGTTCTAGCACACGAACATTCGAGAAGTACCACCCTCACTCTGAGACGGGTGCTCTTTAATTTTATGGCATTGCTGTAAGTTTACAAAGCTCCTCCCATTGATATCAGGAGGCTACAAGTTAATAAAAAGTTCTCCAGTGGCCACATGGAGACAGAACAAGTCAGAAACAGAAACTGGGACAATGCACATGTAAGGCCCAACTCACTCAGGCTGCTCAAGGTGCACTAACCCAAGACCTACCTACAGGGCAGTGAGGGGGTTGCTCTGAGCTACAACAACACCGCGCATCTTTCTGAGCTGTCAGCTGCAATGGAGTATTTGAGGAGCTGGAGAATTTAAGTAATTTATTTAATGCCAACACAGATACACCGTAGAGTACTACATTAAATCTACAAAATATGTATTTTTCAGATACCATGAGACTTTAACTCTGGCCACTGGTGGAGACTGTTTCTCACCCCCTGTGATAAAGGATAATCTGGGACAGAAAACACTAAAAGTCAATGAGGACACATTTAATTTAATATTAGTGGATTTTTCAGTTTTGGAGATGAAGAAACTCAAAAATAATGAAATCAGAATTAGAGTACTACATAATTATAATAATAAATACTGGTATAGAAACCAAGGAGGTTTATTTAAAAAAAAAAAAAACTTGCTAAAGTAAAGGGGAACATGTTAAGCTCTGAAATGAAAATAAAGAGCTCCACGTATTATAAATCTTGATCACTTATGAAAATTTTCAGCTAGACCAAGGTTTGCAAACTTTTTCTGTGAAAGGCCAAACAGTAAATATCTAAGGCTCTGCGGAGCATAAGGTCTCTGTCACAACCATTCAATACTGCCACTGTAGCACACAAGTAGCCGAGACAGTACATAAATGAAGGAGCGTGGCTGGGTTCCAATCCAGCAACGGGCAAGCAGGCAGGATTTGGCTCATGGGTCATCGCTGGCCGGCACTGGAATTGTATAGGCAAAAGCATCAAGAGTTGGCTTTAATCATAACCTGCCTTCCAAAATCAGGTATAACCAAATAACCTGAGGTTTTGGGATTTTTCAGACTGCCAATTACGGTCTCCGTGTTCCACAGCACACTGTTGTTTTAAAGAGAACGGTTTCTTATTAGTTACTTATAAAACCATAGAAAGGGAAATAAATGAGAACCAAAGGTTCGTGCAGCTGGGAGCCAGCAGGCCTTGCCTGTTCACCCTGACTGGGACACCAGGAACGCCACCCTTCAACTTTGTCAACCTAGGGAAGCTGAAGCCGGATAATGAATGAAGAGACAAGATATTAGATTTAAGGACAAATTTAAGAGTAAGACTTATTAGTATTTCAAATAAGGTTTCCTTACCTCATTAATACTAACTTCTGCCTCTACATACTGTAGACCTTTCTGGATGATAGAAATCAATGCAGCAGGTGGGACGAGGGCACCATTTATGTTAGACTGACTGATATGGCTTTCTATACCAAAGGTAAACGCTGAATGAGAAAATCCTAAAACCAAAAAAAAAAAAAAAAAAAAAAAAGATATAAGAATTTATTCTCTCCCAATGGCAACATGCTATTTAAAAGACACAAATGAAAGATCTCTGTGATCTTGCAAAATCACAATCCATCCATTTGAAATCTCAGACTGTTAGCTAAGGTTAAATATGTTTTTAAACAAAAAATATAAAAATCCAAACATACTAGCTTTTACATATTTTCCTTTTCACTTTAATTACAAAAAATATGATATAAAATTTCTAGTGCATATAAAATTTAGCTGTAATTTTCCTCAAAGAATAGCATCAAACTTTAAAACTGCGGGGAAGGGGAGAAGGAGTCTTTGGAAATCATGTGAGTCGACTGCTTCACTGAAGATAATTTAGACCAAGATAAATTAAGGTGACACTTAATATTTTTGTAGCATATTTAAATTTCTACATGCAAATTGTCAAACAATGTATAAATCCAATGTTCTGCAGGTTTTTTTAAACTTAGGAAATAAGCAAACTAAAATCAACATAAATAACAAAAATTTTTACACTTAAGTCTCATTGTACGTAGGAGTTAAATGCAAAATATTTTTACTAATTCTTTGCTACTTAGTAATAACCCATGTAAATGAAAGCTTTAGGAAATAAAAGCAAGCAAGTAAATATCCAGTTTCTAACAGCAATTCTTTAATTTTAATTTGAAACACTTAAACGCAAAACACATAATAAAAAATTCTTTATGTGGTCTTGCTTTGAAAGTCTAGTCCAAATTCAAAGGTAAAACTCTAGTAAAATGATAGATGCAAGTGCAGTTATTCTTCACTAAAACACCCATCAGAGCTTATCGTTAAATAGTAACCGTCATTAACGTATTTTAAGCAATTTAATGGCATTACATATTATGAAACATTAAGACACTTTCACACTAAGTAATCTAAATGAAAATGGGCTTGTGTCTTAAACTGATCTAACCCATGTAATAACTGTTATCCAGCCTATCCTAGTTTTCCAGGGCTGACTCTGTCTTTCCGCATCTTGTGCTTCCACCTGAGGCTTCTTGTGGCACTTATAAACAGTCTAGAATAAAATACTATGGACTCCCTAAGAAAGCACGTGGCTAGGAAGTATTTTCATTGGTCAGCAGACAAAATACACCTCAGCTACTCTTCCGCACGGATCCTTCCTTCCCTCTTTGAGACATTCCATTCCATTCCATTCCTGAAACCCAGAGTGAGAGGTAAAAAGATGTTGCTTTTAAGACGTTGACCTTGCCTCCTGGCAAGACCAATATCAAACACATTTCTGGTTTTCAGCTTAATCGGAGTTCTCAGAGATGGCTAAGAAACGGGGCAATGACTAAGAAACATGTCAAAGAAAACGCGTCATTCTGCATTGTCCCTGGAGGACACCCATGACTAGTGGCTATGAGCAGGTTCCAGCCTGCCAGGGTAGAAGGCTACAACGTCTGGGGAGGATGGAGGGACGGTAAGAGCTAAGGCAGTGAAATCCACAGCGCTGAGGCTGGAGGGTCCCTGTGTCCAATTATATTCCCTTCCCTAAATAAATTCACAGTAAATTATAAACGGGAAAAAGGCTAAACAGCCAGTGGCTTAGAGACTTAAGAAAACTTCAAGATGGACAATACCACTGATGGAGGAGGGCCTCCACAACGCACACATATATAGTTTTGTTTTTTTTTAATTTTATAATCTAAGCTAGCAGATGGGGAAACAGCCACTAACAGAATAAGGATTTAAATCCCAGTTAGTTAGCATCCAGTGTAATATTAGCTCCAGGCGTACAAGACGGTGATTCAGCACGTCCACACGCACAGCACCCGTGCCCATCACGAGAGCGCTCCTTCATCCCCATCCCTGCACCCACCTGCCCTGTGGTAACCATCAGTTTTTTCTCTAGAGTTAAGAGTCTGTTTCTTGCTTTGTCTCGCTCCCTTTTTCCCCCTGCATTCATCTGTTCTGCTTCTTAAATTCCACATGAGTGAAATCATTTGGTATTTGTGTTTCTCTGACTTATTTCTTTCCATCTACGTTGTTGCAAATGGCAAGATTTCATCTTTTTATGGCTGAGCAATATTCCATGTATATACCACATTATTTTTAAGAGGATAAGGATTTAAATTCATTCAGAGACCACGGAGGTAACCACTGCATTCTGCTGCTCTTACTGAACAATTAAGTTAAAATATGGTCAAGGATAAAGCTAAGACTGAGTGAGTTCCTGTTTCCTAACAGAAAATAAAGGATTACATCATTGTTGCCTCAACTCAGAGTGTTATAAAGTGGTGTCAGTAGTGCATGAAACATTAAGACATCTTATTAGCAATGTTTCTTAAGCGTTTTGATTTTCATAAGCCTTACAAATTTTGGCAGAGTCTATGACTTCTGTACTCTCTAATTCATGAGTATAATTTAAATAATCAAAATCATCATATTTAGAGTTCAAGCTTATGTCCAAGAATATCCTAAGAGTTGCAGGCAGATGATGTCAATTTTGGACTGGCAGGCTATATATCCTGAATTTGTTCCGTCAGAGCGCGAGAAAAGCTATCCCAGGTGCTTACATACATCTCAAGTTATCACACATATGCTTACAATGTTCTCAAATAGTAAGAAAACTACTCTGAAGGGGTTTATTAGTGCATTGTTTTGACACTTCACATTAATGTCTACCCTAAAAAAGATCCACAATTAAAAATGCTCTGCTTCAATAAATGTTGAATTCAATCGTAATTTTTTACTTCTAGTCATAGTTGGCAGCTTAAAATCATTATTTTCAAAACTTCTTTTCTTATTCCCCTCCCCAACACTTCCGTTTTCCTTAGACACCTGACCTTAACTTCATTATCCTTGAAAGTCATCCTAACGCTCACCTGGGCCCCTGGTGCGCCCCCTGGTTTCCCAACTCCTAGCTGTCTGAGCTCTCTGGTCTCTGTCAGCAGCTTTCCTTTTCTGCTAGAACCTTGAGTTTAGTTCCCATCATCCATTGCCTACAATTACTGCCCCAAGTTCCTCCTTCCCCAGCTCAGTCCCTTGGCCACACTACAGCTGGAGAATCACCTGTGCAACAAGACCAGTCACAATCCTCTTCTGGGCACTTTCAATGATCCCTTTGGTCTTCCTAATAAAGGCCGAGCTTCTAAGTATGACACACAGTTACCTTGTCACCTGACCCTACCTGCGTCTCCAGACTCATCTCCCCAATTCCATGCCCCCCACAGCTTTCTTCCCATTGCACATAAAATTCAAGTGATGGCCAATTATGTAGCACTGTGAATATGCTATACCATCTCACGCCTTGGTACCCCGTGTGTTCGTTCCTGTTCTTTTCTCTCATCTGAATGGAGGGGAAGTCCTTTTTTCACCACCTCAGAGGAGGGACCTTTCTCTGCACGCTAATCCTACAGTCTAAGTATGGTATTTACCACACTGGGTGGTTATCGCGCACGCGCGCGTGTGTGTGTTTGTGTGTGTGTACAACTACTGGACTGGGCTACCCGAAGAAGAGTTTAGGTCTCATAAATCTTTTTATTCTGGAAACCTAGAATGTGACCTAATTTAATGCTCAATAAACATTTGTGAAATCTTCCTTGAAAAAACAAAAACAAAACTCAAACCAGGTCATGCCAAAAAATATTCCCATTTATCTGTAAATATATATTCAGGAAATACTTCTCAGGACAGCTTTTGATTTACATGGTGAAAGGCAAAAAGGGGTTCACTTAAATCTGTGAGATGCTGAAGACTGACTTGACTGCTTAAGACAGTATCCCTTCTTTCCAGGAGTAGGAGCAAAACTGATAAAAATATTACCTCTGTAATCAAGTACTCTACAAATTCGGTAGGGTGATTAAGATTTGGGAGGTGAAAAAGAGATTCCAGAAAGGAATTAAGGCTAAAAACAACCATGAAGTTTAGTATACAGTAACTCAGGAATAAAGACAGGCAGTGGCGGGGGATGCATGGTAACAACTCATGAGACCGTGCATAGTTCCCACATAAGAAACAAGATCACAGAACAACTGTTTCCTACATATTGCTTATTTCAGGGAGTGCTTTGTTCCCTTGGGATGACAGGGGCTGTGTTCTCCGAGGTGTTAGGCCTCCAGAGCAAGCCAACTCTCCTTTCAAACACACTACAAGAACATGAAAATGGGCCTTGAACATCAAGGCCATGGTACAAGGTGATGAACGACAACCTCACCGCCACAAAAAGTGACACAGTCAGAAGAAACATCTAATAATCCATCCAAGATCCTATTTAAGTTTCAGGTAAAGCAAAAAACAAACAAACAAACAAACAAACAGAAAATTATATCCCTGCCCTCATTACCACAAAATTCCTTGTCCCCAAATCCATTTCCAACTGTGTCCTCTAGACTCAGATTTTTGTTTATTCTAAAAAGTTCTGTATTTAAAGATTTTAGAAAAGGCGAAAGGAGGAGCAAAAAATGCTATAGGCGATCTTGCATGTTGTTTTATAAAACAAACAAACAAAATGGACCATGTGAGAAAGGAAAAAAATTACAGTAACCCAAATTAACAACTAATATTTTTTATATTTTCTTTTTTTCTTTACACACTGTTTTCCTCCACCACAAATAACACACTGGGCTACACAATTCTGTGCTCTAATTTTGCCCTTAAAAAAATATATCTATATACCTATCTATCTATCTATCTATCCATGGACATTCTATATGGATTAAATTTTCTGAAATGACTTTATTATCATACTATTCAGCCAATAAATGTGCTCAACTAGTAAATTATTCACCCCATCGATGGATAGTTTGGACTTTCTGAATGTTTACTACTTAGGAGGAATCTTACCTCAGATATCTAACATGTATAGGCTTTTGCTGTGTATGTATTTTTTTCTCCTTAGGATGGATTCCCTCAAAAATTGAGGGGGCATGAGCATTTTAAGAGTAGTTTTCATAATTGTGCAACTGTTTTGCCCTGAAATTGTGCAAATCTATAATGCCATCAGCAATTTATGTTTCCCTACACCCTTTATTTATGCTGACTATTCCTTAAAAAAATAAACAAGAGGATTACTAGTAAGACCAAACAAGTTCTGTATTTGGTAATCAAAGAACATTTGTCTTTTAACCAGTTATGTCAGAGGTAACGTGCGAATAGGAATGTTCCTCTATCAGCAAATAATAGCCATTCAGCTTGTAAAAGAGAAAAACTGATTTGGAAGCATAAGGGTTACCAGTACTTTTGACAAGCACCTGCCACTTATTATTAGTCACGTGGACAACAGCTGTATGTGACACATCAATGTCACGGCGTATTTTATTTGATTATCAAGCAAATTTTATGTATACTTGACCTGCACTTCCGTAGTTGACCAAATGCTCATGAAAAAGAAACAAAGACTCGGGGCGGACACCCGGGATCCCGAGCGCTGCTCGCTGCGGGCCCCGGGGCCTCGTGACCCCTTGCACCGGGCGGCTGTTCGAGACTGTTCAGCAGGCACCGGCATCGGTTACCCAGAGCTCACTGAGGCAGCTGCCCCACCCTTTGCTTGCTGGAGGGCTGATACCAAATCACTAACGGGGGGAACCCAACCGGATAGGCTCTTCGGGGTTACAGACCCGAACCCTCACGTTGTCCATACATCCTGCGAGCGTGTGGGGATTGCTCGGTAAGTGCAAGACCTTACAAACAAATACTGCAACATCTGAGGGAAGCCCTGCCTCAGCAGCAGTGGTGTAGCCAAGGCCCAGGTCCAGAGCCGGTGAATGGCCCCGTCAGTCGGCAGGGGAGAGAGAGGAGGGGGTGGGACGGGCAAGCCGATCCTTCAGGAACCAAATGCTTTAAACGTACGTAGATCATCACCTTCTCATAAATGGGGACTGGATGGCAAAGTGAACCTCAGTTCTAAAAACATGAGGATTTAAAAGTGACAGCATTCAGAATCACAATCCAGAAAACAGTTCAGTAACAAGGGCGTATTGTTTTTGCACTTTCCAGTCAGTCTTCAATCATAAAACGCAACTGTTTCACAGCTGTCCAATATTACGCAAACCATTACCCAAAATGCTACTGAGCTCTTAAACATGTAACAGGAAGTTTTATCTAGAATCAAGAATGCTCTCCCAAATCAAATACACAATTTAAAGCAAAATGAATTACATCTTACACAAAGCAACAAGAAAAAAGGTGGCACAAGTTCACAAATAATTGCCGGTACAATTTCTCTAGGAAAAAAAATACACTAAACCTGTGAATAACCATAGGAGAGTCAAAGGTGATGCAAAAGGGGGGGCAGGGGAGGAAAAGGAGGGAAAGTTAAAAGGTCCAAACCAGCTTAAATCTTCTAAAATTAACACTGTATCAGGTTCTGTTCCATACAGCTTAGCTGTGCCCCTTAGTGCTTAGTCTGCATACGGTTGCTAGATGTGAGTTATTAGGGCAATCAAATTATTAATGCCCTTGGGCGAATGCTAATTAAATGGAGCATACTGAATAATCAAGTCAATCATTACTTACGGTACTACACTGTCAAATACACTCAATTTTCAAGTCATCTCGAAAAAGAAAGAAAAATTCTTCCAGAGAAAATTTTTGTTGAATATGAAAGCCTAACTCTAGGTTCATCAAAATACAAAGTGGTGATGACCAATTTAATTTGCTTAGGGCGAACTTGTTGGAGAGAGAATTGAGAAAAACAAAAAGTTACAACACTTAATAAAGACATCTCACAATAAAGACACTTTCCTCTTAATCAGTCTTAATGAGTAGGGGAGGAGGACTTACTTTAAACAGAAGTCTACAAAACATTTGAGGCTGAACATCACAATGTAATCCCTTTTCAACAAGCAACAGGTTTTACGGATGAAGAAAAAAAATCAAAAGTTATATAATTTGGGAGAGGAGATGGACTTTTAATAGACAGTATCTCCTAGTGCTGACAATAATCATAACGGAATGGTCATCACATAGTATCAACTATTTAAAACGTTTAAAGGATCTTACTTTCTCTGGAGACAGATGCCATAGCCGAGTCAACATTAAACACTGTTTACAGAGAAATATTAGAAGTTCTTACTGGAAAACATTATTTCTGAAATTATACGTTTATCAAAACTTTCATAAGGTAATTTTTGGACTTTCTGAGAGCCTTGAGATAATGAAACAGGCAAGAAAAAAAATTCTACTTTCCTTAGTGGTCGTTTTACAAACCAGTCCTGTGAAGGGCTTTACACAAATACTTCCTTTGTCATGATTACCTCTTTTCTTCCATCTCCTAATTCAAGTACTCTTTTACAGGGGAAGTAGCAATATTAGTATTCTAGTTCCTTCTGTATTGCTTAAATCTTTTAAGAGAAATGATGACTTGCAACCTATTTCTTAGATATTTAATGACTAATCCACAGTAAGTATCTCTTCTATGGTGATAAATACACCAAAATACACCAAAAATAACCCAGAAAAGGAAGTACTGGATTCCAAAATCAAATCACATGCAAAATGGCCATTTTTATGCATAATTAGAGATCAGAACCAAGAAAGAGCTTTTGGACTGAGTCACCCAGTACTGAGATGGGTTGGATTCTGAGCTCTACCTGAAATCTGGTCTGAGCTGATGGCACTATCCATTTCGCAGACTCTTTCCCATCTCCTACTTACGGAAGTAACTTCAGATATCAACATGCCTCATCGTTCCTGCAAAATCTTGCCTATAAATGCAAATACACCACTTTTTAGTGGCACCACCCTAATGTTTAGGAGATATTCTCGCACTCCAAATCTCAATGTGTACATCTTACACTTTCTACTGTACCTCCAATGGTAACTAAATATGGCTTCTTTCAAGATATTGTGACCTGTTTGTCAATTTTCTTGTCAAATTCTAATTGTCTTACAACTAATATGGACCAGTGGCTGTTAACACTTTATTATGGCTAAGAATCACCTGGGGCATTTGTAAAATGCAGATTCCTGGGCCCCACTCGCTATTCTCTAAGTGATTCTGATGCAGGTGGTCAGAGGATCCAACTTTAGAACTTTGGTATAGGCGATTCTTAAATTTATGGCAAGTTGCATTCCTAGAAAAACTGCCGTAAGTCAAAATGTCATTAGTTGAACCTGATTCTCCCCTAGAAATCATAATGTAATAGGAAGTTATGAACTTCATAAAGGGACTGCTGTTCACATTTTTAGAGACGTGGCTTCACACAGTACTTCATTATGGGTACACTGTAAAGTATGAGCCTTTCTAAATACACAAAACACAACTAAGAACATATTAAAAAACTATAAAGGATCGAATATGATAAACGGCAGTCTACCACCAAAGTTGTTTTTTTTTAAATACAATTCTTGCTTTATTTTTACTGTAACACAGAACACTTCATAACGTAGAATTTCAGAGGATTTTCTCTGAGAACATAAGCAACATCAAGACTTTTGATAGTATCTAACTGCTGGATACTCTTTCAGAAATTAATCCAGAATTATTATTTTACTGCCCCTTTTTATTGCCCCCCTTTTTTTTAAACAGCAACATGAAACATCAATTCATGAACTTCTGTTTGCAAATAAAATCTGAGTGCTCATTCACATCTCTACCTTCACCTTGCCCCATTTCACCTCCGCAGAGGCTGAGCTACAGGATGCTGCTGAGCTAGTCCAACTGTTTCTTATCTCCAGAAACAGCAGTTTCATATGATTCAACTGCAGCGGTTGCCTTTACAACACACAACAAGCCATTACATACCTCTGTCACCTACTGGCCCTTTAGCAGGTTTTCTATGTTAGTGTCTGAGGCCTCAAAGCTCTGGCTCAGATGGTGGTCAGAAGGCAGAAAAAGCTAGAGTTTGTTTTGACCCAACAATTCTTTTAATTTTGGCCAAAATTACTAACAATATCAAGGCAGGTGCACACATGTTATATATGTAATAATCACTAGGTCAGGTCACTACTTTTTTCAATAATCATTTTAATCTTGCTCAAAATATTCAACAATATTCTCTTTGGATCTGCCTTCAACAGCAGTTTGCCAGTTGAAAAAGAAAACAAAACAAGATCTATGAATTTCAAAGCTTCAGAACAAATTATCCTGCCTCGGTTACTTTTAGTGTCTTCTCTTTCTCCCTCTCTGCGCTCCTTAGACATCATTTTCTCAGCTGCTTCAGGTCAGAGAGAAGCAGTGATGGTGCCTGGGAAGAGGAAACCCCCAGCAGAGAGCAAAGCTGGGAGCAGCTCGGCAAGCAGTGGGATCTCAGATCTAAGGCCGTGTCTGCACTCCCTGCACGGCAAAGGACAATGGCTAGGCCCTAAACAAGAATCAAAATCGAGGGCTCAACTCCTCCTCCTGGCCTTTCGTCCTCCTTCACACGCGCCTGCCAAACAGTTACCGTTTACACACACACTATGCCTCACACCTTACTACCACAACATCCCAACTTTAAGTTAGATTTCTAAAATTCAACCCCTCCAGCTCATTTTCAACTACTGAATGGTACCATCTCGTGCTAACAATCTGCAGTCGCCACTGCTGTCAATCTTTCCCACGTCCTATGCCCCATCCGCCCCAAGTCTTCCCTCTTCTACTTTTAAGTTTTCTGGCTTACTCCACCCTACATTTTCCCTTGTAGTTTTCCTTCTGTTTTAGGACCTCTCTTAGTCTGTTTAAAAATGAACATGATTTAATATTTATTACAAATGACTTCCAATGATTTCATTTATTAATCACCCACCAATAAACACATTAGTAAGAATTCAAGTCAAGGATAAACTAAATCAACTGGGATAATGGTTACGAAAGCATTCTGAAAAATATGGTTAATTTAGTTATTAAAATGCTAACTGCAAATAGGATCAGTAACATTTAGCTGAGGATTCTGAATATACATTATCAAGTTGATGGTATCTGAAAATTTATATGTTCCTACTGACCATGTGCAATCTCAATTCATAATAACTTATAAAAATGGTCTTTGAACACTGAAAGCCAAACCATTTGTTAACAAATATTTGCCTGAGAGGATTCCAACATATTTGAAAGAGTCAGAGAGTTAAACCATGCAGTAACACATAGCTTTAAAATGGCAGTCCAGACATTAAGGAAACATACAAAGTTCAACAGTTTGGACTGATACAAATTTCAAATGCATAAAAGGTTATTTTGAGAATATTAAAATAATTTGAGGCCTATTTACTTTATGAAAGTACTCACCTGACTCTTGCAAGTATCTATATACCAAGAAGTTGACCTCATCACTGCTTATACTCATCTTTATTCCCACTTAAACCATGAGGTCACAACACAGGATATAACCCTAAAAATAAAACAAAGTTAATTAAGTATTTTCTCAATAAAAATATTTTTAAACAAAATGTAAACAATGTTGTAAAAACCATTTGATTTTATTAAATGATGTAAAATGAAGGTTCTATATTGCCTAATAATAAACCCTGACAAAGTTATTCCAATAGTTAGTAATAGATTATATACAACCAAAACATGGCTGGTCTGTTTTTCTGCAAGATAACATATTTGCAAAAAGATTCAGAATTTATAAAAGGGCTTTAGCGCTGTATTTTATTTATATCAAGTAGCATAAAGTTTCCTCTTTCTCCTTAACTGTAAAAAACAAAACAAAACAAAACAGTACATTTTAGGGATCAGAATATTATTTATTTAGAAAAAGAATGCTTTTAGACCACTGGGTGAGGGATGAGCCATCTGAACTAGTTTTGTCTACATAATTTGGTAGGATTTGAAGCCTCTGTTTTCTCAACATCTACTCTGCAATGTTCAAGTTTTGGAAAGATCTGGCTACGTGTAAAGCAGAGGGGTGGGAATATAGTTTTCAAAACTTAAATGATATTCTCTTAATGGGCATACTTAAATCTTGAATTCAGGGGGAAGGAAAGAAGGAAACTGAGACCTAGCTTACATATGTCCTAATTATACTTATCTGTTCTCACGTCATAGAAAATATTTAAAAAAGAAATCAGCAAACGTTTTCTGTACAGAGTCAGACAGTAAATATGTTAGGCTTTGCCATCCACGCACAGTTTCTGTTAAAGCTACTCAACTCTATGGTTTAGCACAAAAGCAGCAACAAACAAGATGTAGACAAATGAGTCTGGCCGTGTTCCAATAAAATTTTATTTATGGATGCTGAAATGTGGATTCCATCTGATAACGTTGCATTATAAAATATTTCTCTTTGGACTTCTTTTCAAGCACTTAAAAAAACAACAACAACAACAACACCCTCTTTCTTAGCTTTGTGGTCCTTATCAAATGCTAGTGGGCCAGATCTGACCACAGGCTGCGTACCTTCTTGGTCTCTTACATAAACAGGATATACTGACATCTATTCAGTATGGAGGGCATATAACACTATGTGCCCGTGCCGACCGTCCTGCTATAGAGTTCACAGTCTCTTTAGGATGCAGAGTTCACGATATAACCAACACCTGAGTAGGCTACCATGTGAGAGAACTGCTCCCGCCCTAAGTTGTGGGGAAAGTGGTGACTAAGCTCACCAAGCTTCTGGCGCAGAAAAGAACAAAGACAAATGAAGAGTAATAACAACTTTCCAAGACATACACAGAGGCAAGCCTAACTGAATTTAGTAGTCTGGGAATACATCTTGAGGCATCATTGGTGTTTAGACCTGGAAGAATGGAGGGGGAGAGTGAGAACATAAATGCTGGTGGGAGGAAGGCAGGGAAGGGAAGGCATCCAGTGAGCAGTACTAGTTAGTGGAAAGGCTGGAGGAAGAAAGAGAAACAGACCATACAAGTAAGGCTCAAAACACAAAAACCATGTCTGAGGGGCCCGGACAGCATCGCTTAGAGAAAACAGACTGCCAGGGTTTAGGCGGGTAGCAGCATGAAAGATCATCCTGGCTCTGACACGAAGAAGACACTGGAAGGGAAGCGCACTGGAATAAGAGCCGCGCGGGCAGGATGCTGCAGGGACCTAACGGATGGAAGACGCCGGGGCTGTAGCACTGAAGCCAGGGCCAAGTACAGGGGTTCCAAAGCATGACTGGCCGGACAGAGGAGAAAGGAAGGGGAGAAAGCGAGAATCAAAGGTTCTTGGAAGAAATCTGGGTTGGCAGTCCTTCCACTCACTGACCTGAGAAACCATGGGAGAAGAGTAGCAATTAATTATCTTCATATAAAGAAAAAGGTATTCTCCTACAAAATTAACACAGAGTACAATCAAGAACTTGAATGTTCTGAACGATAAAGAGAAATAGCCCTTTGATGATTTTGGCTCGGGACGCCTTATCTCAACGCTACTACGGTGCATTAGGTGATCCACGCTCTCGGGATACCCTGCACCATCTACCCTGACCCATACACTGTAACGTGTAGTAATGTGTCCGGCACACGTTGGAGACACTAAACAGTGTTGAAAGCCCATGGAACGATACGAGTTTAAAAAGATAAAGAACTGGGGTGCCTGACTCTTGATTTTTGGCTCAGCTGATCTCAGGGTGCTGAGACGGAGCCTCACGTTGGGCTCTGCACCGGGTGTGGAGACTTCTTGGGATTCTCTCTCCCCCTCTCCCTCTGCACTGTCCCCACCCTGCTCATTCTGAAAAAACAAAGCCCAACCCCACACCATCACATAATTGTAAGAAATTAAATCATAAAACCTGACCAATCATGGATATCCATAAGGGAACAATTCATCACTATTCATTAACAAGATTTCCCAAAATGAGATGTGCTAGGTGGGATCCAAGTGAAACAGACTGACAGAGAAAACAGAGCAAGCATCTTTTCCTCTACTACATCATTCAGTTCAACACTCCAATAAGCACTGGCACTGAAGTACCCAAGATGCACAGGTTTGCAGCACGGCTTGGTTCTGCCAAGCTAAGGCCACCAACGTCTCAACTTAAGGCAGTGATCGGTGATGGCTTCAGCATCACCTACTATATTCCAGGGCAAAGAAAAATACAAACCAAAATGATACAAATTATTGTCTATAAATGTTCTTAGAGTAAATATATACTGGCAGTACATTTTTAAGAATCATCACAAAAACCACCTAACAGGTAGAGCAGAAAAGTTCTTATCTGTTCAAGCTGCTATCAACGGATTTATTCCACTGATCACGGTGCTGTATCAACTTCTGGAATCAAGAATAACATTTTTTAAGGGAAAGGGGTAAACGGTTCAAATCTTAAAGGTATTATTACACCTGTAGTCCTACTTCAGCCAGCCCTTCCAACCCGAGACAGGCCCTTACTGTTCCCCAGGCGTGTTGCCAGGGCCGACCAATCTGTGTGCTGACAGAGGAACACACAGATGCCGTAAGGCTGGCCCCAGCCTTGCAGAGCTCAGTTTTTTAGTGATGACAAACATGCAAATATATCATTAAAAAAAACTTTGAAAATTTAATGCAATCTGTACTATAGGTTTCGGTCCCAGTTGCAATAAAACTACATAAAATCTACAAAGGCTTGAGTTTATCCACCTTCAAGCACACTTAACTCTAGAGTATCGTTTGGTATGAAAGTGACCCTTTTAAATTCTAACTTCAAAAAGACACCTGAAAAGAACAGGAGACCGGACAACAAAAAGAACACATTAAGACACTCCTCGCCCGAAATGCCAGTTTTCAGTTTCCAAACACCTTGACAGCGTGTGCGCCAGAGAGCGAAATCAGAGAAAACTCCAGTACCCTTCGGAGGGACCAGAGTCTGAGCACTGCATCTCCTCCGCTGTGCATCCTTCAGTACAAGTCTCAGTGGGTTCACTATGGCTTTGCACACCTGGCCCACTTCAGTGAGTCTTGCTTACACAGCTAAGGTGGGTCGTGTGTGTGTGCCGTGGTCTCAACCTGTCCCAGGTGGACACCAGACATTCCGATCCTCGACAGGACTTGCCTTCGGAGGGACCAGAGTCTGAGCACCGCATCTCCTCCGCTGTGCATCCTTCAGTATAAGTCTCTTCCAACAGCAGTGACACCCTCATCCCGTCTCTGTCCTGTACCACTGGGGCGTCAAGCCCACTGGAGGCTACTTTGTGTAAAGTAAGTCCTGCCCTCAAGGAGCTGATGGATCATCAAATAAACAAGGTATTAAATATAAACTAATACTTCCTAAAGTCACAAAGCAATTCTTTTTTTTGGGGGGGGGGGGGAGGAGAGACAGAGGAAGAAAAAGGATCTTAAGGAAAAGACTGGAGCTCCATCTCTCGACCCTGAGACCTGACTTGAGCCCAGGCCAAGAGGGAAGCTGCTTCCCTGACTGAGGCCCCGAGCCCCTAGGCCTCCCTAAGCCCCCCAGGCGATGTTTTATATTTTGCATCATCATACTTAAACAATGACTGAGTTCTAAAAACCGAAAAAATCAAATGCCTTTGTACTTTTCCATCCTAACGCTCAGAATAGCCTATAAACCCGTAACAACTTTTATTCACCTCCTATCAGTTACAGGCAGTCAGCTGCTTAATCCAAACTGATAGCTGCATAAGCCAAGACTAAATACAAAAATTAGCCTTAACTAATATTGAGCCAAGTGCTTGTATTAAGAGTACACTTGAATATTTTAAATGTTCAGTATGAAATATTTTACTTCAACACACGACAGACAATGTAATGACTACTACAAAACAAAAACAAAAACAAAAACAAAAACAAAAACAGGACTACCTAGACAATTCAGCTGAGATTCATTCAATTGAATATGTACAAGTTTCACATCACAAAACTGAGTTCAGCACATACACACTGAACAGTAACTGCCCCACGAAGGTCATCATCTCCTAGCTTCTCCTAGGAGAAAGATACGTTCTTTTCAGAGTCCATTCCTGGAACAAGCCAGCCCCTGACTATAAACCTAAATCATATCACTTTAAATTTGAAAGAATGAAAACACAGGGAAAGTTATGGATAGGAAACAAAGAAACCAGAAAGATTTTCTTAAATGTCCTGCCTGCAAGACACTCTAAAGAGATGTGGAAAACCTCTGCATGATCCAAAATCAAATGTTTCATCGAAATTACTTTATCTTACACAATGTATAGTGGCGGCATATTATCTCATAACAGACAGATTAATTTTTGAGTCGTTCAACCACTTGGAAGAGCCTAAACCTTCATTTCCCTAAGACTGCCATCAGGTTATTTATACTAAAGTTGTATTTCTCTCATTTCCTTCTCGGTAGGTATGCATTAATGGATAGTTCTCATAATCAGGAAAAGGATCTACAAGTAACTAACTGGACCAAGTGAATAAACAAATTGTTATTCTGGCTTTTTAAAATACTGAAGTGTAGCTACACATGATATCACATCAGTTTCAGAGGACAGCATGGTGGACACTGGGTACGACGGCGTCATGCTCGCCACCAAGTGGGGCCACTACGACACTGCTGGCCATACTCCTTACTGTTCACCTTTTACCTCACGACTTCATCGTTCCATACTGGGAAGCCCGCACCTCCCACTGCCCCTCACCCGTTTTGCCTGCCCTCTTACCCTCCTCCCATAGCTATTCTGATCGTCACTGAATACCCACAGGTTGGGTCCACTCAAGAGATCAAACCAATTTACGGGCCGGCTAGCTGAAAAACTATTAGGAAAATGTTCAATTTCACCAATAACATATGTGCTGCTGAAGCGAGCACTCAGGTTCACCAATAATAAACATAAAAACATTTTGGCCATAAGATGAGTGAAGATTTAAAAATACCCAATATTGGGCAGCCCGGGTGGCTCAGCGGTTTAGCGCCTGCCTTTAGCCCAGGGCCTGATCCTGGAGACCCGGGATCGAGTTCCACGTCGCGCTCCCTGCATGGAGCCTGCTTCTCCCTCTGCCTGGGTTTGCATCTCTCATGAATAAATAAAATCTTAAAAAAAAAAAAAAACAACTCAATATCATCAAGATTGTGACAAAACAGAAAATATATCTCTAAATACGTTTATAAATATCTGCCACCACTGTTTAATTCAAATGATGAAAGGAGCAATATTAAAAGCTGCTGGAAGAACTCTGATGTTAAAAATAAGAATTGTTCTGGGGCACCTGGGTAGCTCAATCGGTTAAGCATGTGATTCTTGGTTTTGGCTCAGGTCGTGATCCCGGGGTCACGAGACGAGCCCCACACTGGGCTCCACGCCCACGGGGAGTCTGCCTGGAGAGTCTCTCCTTCTGTCCCTCCCCCAACTCCTACATACGTGCACACACTCGCTCGCTCTCAGATAAATATTTGAATCTTAAAAGAAAAAAAAAAGAATAATGTTTTAATAATGGTAACTGTCAATGCCACGTTGGACATTCCAAGTTACCTTTCCAGATAATATTAATGGCCCACAGGTGCTCAAGGTTATTGTTATGTTGGGGATGGTTTGGAGCCAGGAGATGATCTAAAAGGAAGGATAACTTAGGCTTCTCTGGAACTCAGAGGATGAGGAACTGCGGAGTGACTGTTACCAGCAAGACGGAGAAAACTGCAGCCTCCACCACCACAGTCTGACAAACGACACCACTATTCCGTCTCCCACCTGGAGAACAACTCCATTTTCAGCCTTGTGGTTTAAATGAGATGGACCTCCTGGTCCAGAGGAAAGCATGGATAGTTAATTTTTAATTGAATTTTAAAATCTTCTTTTCATATTAAGTCACCCAGCGTACTTTATGTTCAGCTTAGGGCTGACACCCCACCCCCCCACACACATCACCTCCTTCGGCCCCAGCTCAGTCATTCCTGATAAATGAAACACTAGGAGACACTTGCTCGTTTCTAGGAAAGACAGCCTCCTCGTTTCAGAGAGCAGGGGGCAGAGAACAAGGACACTATGTACATCACTGAGGTTAGAGCAGAGATGGAAGAGAAAGAGAAGGATGGCAGAGAAGAGAGACAAGAGAAACTAGGTTATTAATGACATCAAGTTATCTATTAAGCAACTGGATTAAGTACTATCTGAAATTAATTTACTACTGTAATTTAGTTAAAGTCAAAAATTAATTTTATTGTCTAACTCATTTTAAGACTTGTCAGTTGCAACCAAAAGAGGACAAAAAGGGGAATTATCCAAGAGATGTTTTAAAACAAGAAAATGACTAAAATTAGTGACAGATTATATTTGGACAAATAAGAAAAAGAGGGGCAAAGTTAACATTTTTTCTAATGTTTCCAGACTACAAAGTGTGAAGAATTACCCATAAAAATGGGGTGCCTAGAGAGGAGAATTATGAGGGCATAAACCATCAGGCTGAGGGAATAGGAACAAAGGAGGTAAAATGCAAGTGACTGACAGGTTTCTGTTAGAGGCACAGTGTTGGAAGAGCATTTTCCTTTTAATTCAAATGTCTCAAGTGTCCCAAGTTATCTCTGCTCCTACGTGTGTGCCCACCTTTTCCCATTCATTTGAATGTTAAAGAAAATGCAGCAGAAGAACATTCACATTTTTTTTTTGAGAGATTCCTACATTCTGTACGGGGCAAAGCATTCTACACATTATTTAATCTCCTCTTCAATATTAACTTTCTCGTTTTAATGTCATATGAGAACAGCATTACTATATGTAGATGTATTTAGAAATGTTTTTGAAATACTAAACTTTCCTCAGCACAGAAAAAAACACACACACGGAAAATAGTATGGAACGTATAACGTAAAATAATTTAGTGACTATGAAGAATTATAACTCTTAGAAGGTCCTAGGGAGCTGTGGCGTAATATGGCCAAGACTCCACGTCCAGTGCAGGCTGCGGGTGCTCAGCTCACATGTACGATGCCGTGTCAGCCAGCCACTGCAGGCACAAATAGAGGATTACAATACCCTGCTAAATAAATAAGTTTCTAAACTCCCGCAGAATCATGTATCAAAATTACTTTCTTGGGTGTGAGCTCTCAAAATGCTGTGGAGCAAAGCAGACCATAGTTTATTTCAGCAAAGTGAAACCTTGCTGCCATATTACCCACGGAGTTATCCTAGGAAACTCGTCAGATCGTCTTGCTAAAACCAAAACACACTGCGAAAATACTACATTATCGTAACTAAAAAACAAAAACTGAAACAAAAAAAACAAAATATGTGGGGGGACGGAAATGAGACAGAGGAGAGAAATTAAATCAATTTACTCATTAGCAAAGTCACGGTGGTTTACTACCATCTTATGAGCTGAACTGTCCCCACAGAATTCGTATGTTGGACCTAACCCCTCCTGCACCTCAGAATGGGACTTCATTTGGAGATAGGGTCTTTAAAGGGGTGATTAAGTTAAACTGAGGTCATCGGGGAGGACCCTAACCCAATATGACTGGTGTCCTTTTATGAGGAGGGAGATACCAAGGGTGCATGTACAGAGAGGAAATATCACGTGAGGTCATAGTGAGGAAGAAGGTGGCTGTCGGCAAGCCAAGGAGAGAGGCCTTATAAAGTAATTGATGGCACAGACACCTTGATCTTCGACTTCAACATCCAGAATTATGAGAAAATAAATGTCTATTGTTTAAGCCACCCAATCTGTGGATTCTGCTATGGCAAAACTGATATATAACCATCACCACCAACTCTTAAAAACTCATTATTCATCTGAAGCTTTAAAATCACTCATGTTAAATTCACAATTGCTAGGATCTGCCTTTCTGAAAATTTGCCTGTATTTTCAGGAACCCATCCTGTTCAAAGACAATGATATTAACAGGATATATTAACATTTTATGATCATCTGCCCCACAACGCCCCTTCTCCTGGAACTGCCCCCTCCCTCCCACCATGAAACACATTCGGGAACAGCACTGAAAAATGCTTTACCCTTATTTTCCTGCCTCATTTAAAATAACTATAATCCTACAAATGTTAGGCAGTAACACTGTTGTTTATATAGAATATAGTTCAATGAAGGAAGATATCTTTTAAAATTTAGCTTTGAAAATAGTTGGTACTATAACTTAAAATATGTATAAAGTACATTCTTAACTTTTGCCTTGCTAAATCTTATAAGGTCACAAAATTTTATTAGACTAAATGAAATCATGTTTACCAAATTACTTTTGTTAACTATAAAGTCCAACATTAGGATTTAGAAACAGATAATAAGAAAAAAAAACACCAAGCTCTAAATGAAATATTGCAGCTTATCTTAATATAATACTAACTAAACTAAAAACAAAACCCAGTACAACAAAAACAAATTATCTGGCTGATTTCTTTAAGCATCAATGGCAAACAACAGCATATTTACCTGTTTATGTATTAACCCTGAACTACAACTACAGTTTAATTGTCCAACACTTTAAGGATGTCTTTTTTTTTTTTTTTTTAATTTATGATAGTCACACAGAGAGAGAAAGAGAGAGGCAGAGACACAACACAGGCAGAAGGAGAAGCAGGCTCCATGCACTGGGAGCCCGACATGGGACTTGATCCCGGGTCTCCAGGATCGCGCCCTGGGCCAAAGGCAGGCACTAAACCGCTGCGCCACCCAGGGATCCCTAAGGATGTCTTTTTAAAGCTGCCCATGAAAGTCCAAAGATAGGCAAAGAAGTATGTTTCCATAAAACAGACAAAAATTCTATCTCTCTTCACATTAGGATTAAGTTTAAACTATATTTTTAAAGACCCAATCTCATGAGATAATTTTTATTCAACTATTAAAAAGGAGAAAATATCCTTTTACACACTTAAGTACAAATTAACATACAGAGTTATATTAGTGTCAGGTGTACAATATTGTCCAACACTTCGGAACATTACTTAGGGCTCATCCCCATCACCTACTTTACCCATCCCCCCACCACCCACCTCACCTCTTATAACCACCACTTTGTTCTCTGTATTTAAGAATCCCTTTGTTTGGGGCACCTGGGTGGCTCAGTACCTTAAGCATCTGACTCTTGATTTTGGCTCAGGTCATGGTCTCAGGGTCATGAGATGGAGACCATGTGGGGCTCCAGCTCAGCAGGGAGTCTGCTTGGGATTCTATTTTCTCTCTCCCCCTGCCCCTCCCCCTGCGTGCTTGCACTCACACTCTCTAAAATAAATAAGTAAATAAATCTTAAAAAAAAAAAAAAAAGAACCTGTTTGTCTTTGCTTGCTCATCTGTTTTGTTCTTAAATTCTACATATGAATGGAATCAGATGCTGTCTTTCTCTGACCTATTTCACTTAGCATTATACCCTCTCTGTCCACCCATGTGGTTGCAAACAGCAAGGTCTCTTTTTTTAATGGCTAAGTAATACTTTATCACTTCTTCTTTATCCATCCATCTGTCAACGTGCTGGTTCCATACCTTGGCTGTTGTAAATAATGCTGGAATAAACGTAGGAGGTGGGCATATATCTTTTCAAATTGGCGTTTTTGTTTTCTTTGAGCAAAACGTCCATACTGGAATTACTGGATCATATGGTATTCCTATTTTTTTATTTATTTTTGAGGAAACTTCACACTGTTTTCCACAGTAGCTGCGCCAATTTGCATTCTCACCAAAAAGGAGAAAACAACCTTTTAAAATAAGCTCTATATTTCACTTGTTTTATGTAAGCTTTTTTTTTTTTTTTTTTTTTTTTGGAGGGGAGGGTTTCTTTACTAATTTGAATAAAAAGTGCCAGTAAAAAGTCTATAGCATCCTCAAGAGAAACAAATGCAGCTTAAAATTTTTAAAAAGGTGAACAAGATGGTTTGTGAAGGGAAATTAGCAGGTGATGGCATTTTACTTTCTAATTTTGACACATAAGCATCTTCCAGTAATTTTTCTAAGAGTGTAAAGGCTAATTTCTTCTTCTTTTAATAGTTATAGGCAATTTTTGTGCTATGAACATTTTTTTCTTCTGGTTCTTCTTGCTTTCATTTTGTTATCAGATTAATGGTCACTGAAGTTTCCAAAGTTGATGAGCCTTAAAGTATGGTGATAATAACTTAGAAGGGATAAACTCCTAAATTACCTTTCTTTTTTCTTGGTTTCACTGGAATCCTGAACTCTCAGATAAAAATTCAAGATAACATGACACAGAAATAAGATCTCAGATAACCTATATAATTTTAGATAAAAGATTTGAATCTTCTAGGCCTGTTTCCTCATCTATAAAATGAGGAAACATTAGATGGTCTCTTTTACTTCTAAATTTCAATGACTAGAGTCAGTACAAGTATGTAGGATATTATGCAAGGATCTTACAGACCAGCAGTTATCAGATTACGCAGTGATTTTTAATAAAGCATTTTTAATAGATTTTTAAAGACTGTCGGATCTTAGATGGACCTATCCAGGCATTTGGGAAAAAGAAAACTCATTAAGAAAAATTTGAGTATTATTGCATGATTCTTATTAGGACCATCTATCTTCTATAACACTGACATATAAAAGACATAGGTAAATGGTATACACCAAACCAATTATTCGTTAGTAATTGAGACTTCTAATGCCAATCATTTATTTCAGCTACTATCTACACCAGGGTCTGAAAACTACTGCCTGTGTGTCGAATCCAGCCCATCACCATTTTTGTACAACCCACAACATCTTGTGGGTTGTACAAAACATAGGGTGGTTTTTATAGAACATTCTTTTTAATAGAACATTTGCCATTGATTTGACAATAGGGAACACTAATTTTGAATCCTAATTAAGCAATATTAAGAATAAGCAAAGCTCTCTAGGCAGAGAACAGTAAACTAGCATCCACTGTGTGATGAGTCAACCCTGATTTAAGTTAAACTGACATTAACCACAGGCCCATTTCTTTTTATACCCAAAAGGACTCTGATGAACTGCCTCATAGTTCATCGGTGCGGACTTAAACTTGCCACACACATAAAAGAGAAGTGGCTTGTACAGATGTCTTCTAACATCCCTTTAAAATATGAAACTACCTGACTGAAGGAGGGACTCAATAAATACATGAATGATTAAAAAAATTATAGCCATGGTATACTGACAGAGAAATGAAGAGGACAAGAAATTTAAACAGTAAGGGAACAGAAAAGAAAAGGCCATTTTTAAGCAGATGTTTAAGTAATCTGTACACCCACAATGTAGGGTTTGAACATACAACCCTGATATCCAGTCTCACACCCTACTGACTGATCTAAGCCAGGCACCCCAACAGGCCATATTTTTGATACATCTCTTTCAATTTTTGAGCAGTAATCAGTCATAGGACTTAAGGCAAATCACTGTCAGTCTGAGAAAGAAAAGCCTAGAAATGAAAGTCAGGTATGAAAATGAAAATCAGGAAGATAGTCCTCTCCCACTTGCAAGAAAAGCTCTGAGTTTTTTTGAATGGTAAAGAGTATAAAAAGGGTATCAAAATTTTTTGATTAAAACTTACTATTCTAGCTTTGGAACAGATACGCAATAAGGACATGAAAGACTGGAATATAGCTAAACTTTAAAAGGACAATCACATGAACGGATGGAAATTTTGCTTAAAACTGAGATATTAATGGCAAATAAAGAGAAGAAGGTACTAGGTATAATGCATTCAGAATTATAAATAAATACTATGTATAATATTTATGAAACAGTTTATTGGACAAGAACTAAGCTATTCTTTGGTTCTTAAAAGGTGGGGGGAGGACTAAGTAGACAAACCAAGACTACTGAGTCCTAAGTGAATCAAAACAAGTGTCCATGGACTGGCTATATTTGGTAAATTATCTGGAAGAACAAAAATAAAAATGTGCAGAAGATTATTCTCTTAGCAAAAATGTATTTAGATTAATAGCACATGTTCAAGTATGGGGGGGGGGCGGAAATGAGACCAATATTCATCCCAATAGGCAGTAAATGCTTATTCAAGTGAAGACAACTTAAACCAAGTTTAATACTCAGGTAACAGACTGTACACACCTGTCGTGTACAAACACACACACCCCAGAAGCCACCTACCAGTAAACCTGGGAAGACAAAAGGCAAAAGGAAATGGGAATAGAAATTGACGACAGACATGAATTGAGGTAGGCTTTGAAGTTTTCCTGAAAACTGGGGGAAATCCACCATGAAAGTGTCTGAGGTCAATTCACAGGGTGAAAGAAAACAGCTGGCAGTACTGTCCTGTAAGATCTTTTCTTTTTTTTTTTTTTTTTAAACCAACCAACCAAACAAACAAACAAAAAAACCCACATAGGAACGAATCAAGTACCTCACTCCATAACCACAGTGAGGCCGGGCAGTGTCCACCCTTTGTAGGTACTTGACCCAGTCAGGCTACAGACTAACTGCAGAGACAGAGTTTTAGTACCATCTTATTAAAAAATATTTCTTTCCATTTCATTATAAATGTACTTCAATGCTAATGCTGTTCAAAGTGCTCTAAACTAAAAATCAGATTTGTTTTCTTTGTCCTGACCATAACAAAGTTTGAAGTTTGATTGGCTTTTTATTTAGTAATACAAATTAAATTTCAAAGTGAGGTTCCCAGGGTTCCCAGGACTTAAGGGGTCCACAGGCCAAAATGATTTTTAAAGTACTAACACATTACTTGCCTTTTTCACAGAACTGACTTACACACTGATGTTACAAAGCAATAATGGATAAAACTGCTCACACCCTAATGCAAATCAAGACAGTTACATCTTACTTTATTAGTGGTCTTTATATTCTTCACTATCATGCACTCAAGAAAAAAAAAAATCCACAAAAATCCTTCACTGAAGAATTTCCATGAAAGCAGCAAAATGCTTAATTTTATTAAAATTTTAACTCTCAAATGCACATGTTTAATATCCTGTATAGCAAAATTAAATACACATAAAGCACTTCTGCTGCATACGAAAACGATGGTTGTCTCAAAGAAAAGCGCTGTGCAATTATTTGAATTGCAAGCTGAACTAGCTACTTTTTTCATGGAACACCATTTTTACTTCAAAGAACAACTCACAAAGTATGGCTTTTCAGACCGAGAATTTGGCAGACATTTTCTTGCAAATAAACAAAGTGAAACTGTCACTTTAAAGAAAACAACTAGCAATATTTGTTGGCAAGAATAAAACCTAAGCTTTTAAGAGAAAATTAGAATTTGGAAAATTTATCAGCCACCATGAGCTTAAGAGCTTCCCAATATTCAAAACTTTGATGAAATCAGGGGTGATGTTAACAACTGTGACTATTTATACTGCATAATGAACATATGGAAGGTCTACACAACTCAGTAAACAAATATCTTCACAAAGACCAGCACAAAATCACGCATGAGGAAACAATCTCTTCTAAGTTCAAGAGAGACCAGTGGATTTTAATGTAATAATACAAAAAATCTGTGAATACAATTTCAGATCTTGCACTGCAACTAATCATTAAACTATGCACTTGAGATTTGGTAGTATCAAAGAAAATATTCAAATTCATTTGAAAAATAAAATTTCATTTTGATTTGAAAATGTATATAGCAATTACACATCACTGTAAGGTCAGATTTTTTTTTTTTTCCCTAGATTTCAACTATAACAACATATCCCAACATGTGACTGCAGAAGCAAGTATGTAAGCCAGGGATTAACGGAAACTTGCAAAAACGTAGATGAATGTCATTCTTCTCATAAAAAGTTTTTGGAAATTCTTGGAAAATACTTATTTTTCATAAAACATGTTGTTTGTGTTAACATGTTATAAGTGGGTTTGTTAGGTTAAAATGCATTAGTAACATAAAATTTCATAGTTTTAACTTCTAGTGCAGCAAACACTGACAGCTGTAACACATAAACAAAAGTTCTTTGGAGTCATTAATACAACTAAACTTAAATGAAGAATGTATACCTGCTAGTATAAAAATGGATCCTTTTTTGGCAATATTAGTGGTAATCTTTTTTGGAAAAAAGACCTTTTAAGCCATGAATATTGTTCAGACTGTAACATGACGTAAACCTTCTTTGATGTTGGAATACACATAGGTATCCAGCAAATCTACACCTAATGAACAAAAAAGGTACTTAAGAAGCCATAAACGCCCTCATGCAAAAGTTCTACCTTTGCTAAAACATATGGAATCTACTAAATAAAATATGGAGGAGTAAAACGTACACATTTTCTGAGACTACACTTCTGTAATGAAACTGGTCTGTTTTATAGCCTTTATTTCCCAAAAGAAATACATTCAAGACTGTAGTAATGGCAGCCTCCATATACATGGAAACAAATCATGTAAAACTTTGGCACTTACAGAACCCTTCCAATCATATACTTAATCTGTTAGCAACACAAGAAATAAAGAGGTGGCTAGCTGAGCAAAAATGTGAAATTCCTTACGGCCAGATTTCCAGGTTATACCTGGTACAATTTCCACACACCTGTTCCTCTGCATTCTGAGTACACACACAAAAAAAAAACAAAAACAAAACAGGAAATGTAGGGAAGAGAGGAAATCTAGGGAGCAGAGACACATCTATGTTTGATAATGGCAAATAAGGAGTCCACACTCTGTTACTCTGAACTGTATCAATAATTACTGTGAATACATTGAAAGAAATTCAAAGCCTAAGATCATAGAGCTTCCCTTCTTTTTGAAGTCTTTGTAACACATGCCACAGTTACCCTTTTGCCAGGTGGAGAAACCCAGACCTAGGCAGGTTAGGTAAAACAGCTCACTCTGAAATCTCCTCTCATCTCTTTGTCCTAGACTGGTCCCTCTGCTGAGCACACCAATACTTACCACTACTCGACCAACGACTCTCTCTGCTGGACAACTTCTTCCGCCTTCCCCTGAGCCCCACCTCTGACCCCTACACTCTAAAACCAACTGAGCCATTGCCCTCCTCAAACAGTATGTACTCTAGGTTTTCTATGTTAATTCTTCAACCCTCACCACCAACAAATACATTTTATCACTTGAAGCCAGGTAGATGACAAGCTTTACAATCTGACATAACAAAATGTTAATGAATAATAATGGCTTAATGCTCTGCTTTCCAAGGACTTATATACAGCAAAAGCATAAATATGTCTCCTTAATTCAAGTTTCTCAAATTTGAATAATATATATCAAGTGACTTCGAAAAGAAAAAAAAATGTACTTATCAATTCCATGGTGTTTGATGTCTAATGTCAACTACAGTTTTACGAAGTGGCCAATTCAGATGATGTACAATGTGCTGTTTAAGTCCCCCCCTTACCCAAGGGGGATGCATTCTAAGACCCCTCGTGGATGCCTGAAACAGCAAAGAACCCTATAGAGACTCTGCTTTCCCCATGCCTACATACTTATGATCGAGTCTAACTAAATCAAGCACAGTAAAGAATGAACTAATAATAAAATAGAACAATTCTAACCATATGCTATACTAAGAGCTACGTCAATGCAGTCTCTCTCTCCCCCCGCTCCCCCACAAATACCTTACTGCAGCATTCTCCCCCTTTCTTCTAGCCATGATGTGAGATGATCAAATGTCTATGCGATGAGATGAAGTTAAGCGAGTGACACATTGTGACACAGTGTGAGGCTACCATAGACCTTCTGACAACACTCAGAAGGACCATGTGGCTTCTGGACCACGGATGACCACAGGTAACTGAAACCATGGAAACAGAAACTAAAGAAATACAGAAATAAAGAGGAGACTACTATATTATTTTTAGGCTAGTACATGGCCAAACAAAAGACAAAAAACCTTGGTAATTGAAAATTTCCCACAAAGAAATTACTAACCTACAATACATCCACAGATGTTCAATCTTATTTACTTTGACTGAACAGTGTGAAATAAGTGATATAAAGTGGGAGACACAAAAACAAAAAAGCAGTGTTTGAGAAGGAGGATGATTTCATGTCCTTCAATTTATCATTCCTAATACAATCTTGTAGAAGAATGGTCAATAATTATTTGGATACTTCATGAAATCCAAGTCTATCTGCATACAAATAAGTAGTTTTTCATTTATCTGCAACTTGTGTAATACTAATATAGTTCAACTTTCAAATACAGACGTGCAGGACTTAGAAATTCCTAAAATTTGGTTTTAATACAAGTAGATATAGCAACTTTACAAATACTCTTTTATATATAAAGATGAATATAATCACATGTCTAGCCAGGCTGGCAAGAACAAAGAATAAAATATACCCATTTAAAAATAATCATAATAGACCAAGGCACAAATGCGTTTAGCAGGGGATGGGGGGGTGAAGGGGAGCAAATCACCTTCAGGCTAATAAAAGCTAAATGAACACAAAACTGTATGTGTAGGGAGGGCTGGGGGAACGTCTGAGCTACAAGGTTCCCTGCTGTTCTTCAAACTGCTGTACATTAAGCTATATGGGGAGCTTTGAACAATCCTGACACCCATGTCACATTAACACTAATGATACCAGAATTTCTAGAGGGGGGAGCCAGATACTAGTTTTGTTTGTTTGTTTGTTTTTTGTTTTTTTAAAGATTCTCAGGTAAATACAATGCATAGCAAAGTCTGGGAACCTCCTACTGACCCAACGGAAAGCATTCTGATAATCTGACAACTGTGGTAACTTAAGAGAAAGAGCTCTCTAAATCACAAAGTTCTTTTCAAAATCCTTACGTCCTCTGTACTAGTTTCCTAGAGCTGCCATCACAAAGTACCACAAACTAGATGCCTTAAAACAGGAAAGTGTCTCATCTCTGGAGGCTGAAGTCTGAAGTGCAGCTGATGGCAGGGCTAGGCTCCCACCAAAGCCTTTGGGAGGGGGACTCGTCTTTGCCTCCTCCAGCTTCTGGGACCCCTAAGAGTTCCTTGGTTTGTGGCAACATATCCCCAGACTCTGCCTCCGTCTCCACAGGGCTCTCTTCCCTCTGTCTCTGTGTCTTCATGTGGCATTTTTCACTGTGTCCAAACCTCCTCCTTAGACAGACGCCAGTCACGCTGGAATAGGACCCTCCCCAACGGCTTGGGCTCAATTACATCTGCAAAGACCTTGTTTCCATATAAGGTCACAGCCACACGTACCAGGTTGTGTTACAAATTCTGCATATCTTTTGGGGAACATAATTCAATCCATCACACCTAACTTTTAAAACCCTAACGCATCAACTACAAAACTTACTGCTCTCCGGCTAAATGCAGAACTCCAGCTCCGAGACCACAAACTCCAGCATGCTGCACCTTTTCAGGACTTGAAGGCACAACAGATGTGAAGGTCCTCTACACACAGGACTCATCTCCTTGTATCCCCTTGGCAGCTAGACGACTCCATAATTAAACAGTAAAGATTAAAAAAATAAACTACCCTCAAGCTAGTTTCTTCTTACCCTGGCTGCCAAACTTCTATTTCAAGACACTCTTTCAAGCGAAGTCCAAAATGCTTTCGTCTGGCAATACAGTCCTGTCCAGCACAACAACCTACAGTTTTAGCTCATATTCCTTCCCACACTCTTACAGTCAGGCCTCACTGCACTGTCAACTGTCACTGTATTAGCTTTCGATATTGGAATCTACACGAAAAGCATACATACATTCTGGTCATTCAGATGACCAAATGTTATTTCTACATATTTGGCCTTTGTTTCAGGTTCCTGACTCACAGCTCCCCGAATCCTTGGAACTTCACAAGTGTGGAGAGTGACAAAGGTGTTTCGTTATGTTGATGAGGTGACTTTGGGACCACACCTAAGGTGGGGGCTGGCTGCCAGGAGAACCACCCTTGTGATTAGAGGGTTGGGACTTCTCAGTTCCACACCTCCCCAGTTCTGGGGAAGGGAGGGGGCCTGGAACTTGAATCAGTCACCAATGATTTGATTGTGTCCGTGCCATGAGGCTTTCTTCATAAGAACCCAACGGGACAGAGATCCGAGAACTTCCAGGCGGGTGAACACACGGAGGCTGGGGGAGCAGGGCACGCGCAGAGAGGCCACAGAAGCTCCCACGTGCTGCCCCGTGTGTTTCTCCACGTGGCCATCCCTAAGTTATAACCTTTCATACTAACCAGTGATCGAGTATGTAAAACGTTTTGAGTTCTACGTGCTGCTCTAGCAAATTAATGCAACCCAAAGAAGACGCCAAAGAAACCCCTGATCTACTAAAGCCTGTTGGGCAGGAGCACAGGTGACGTCCTGAGGGAGCAGGGGCAAATCTTTCAGGACTGAACCCTTAACCTGCGGTATGCCCTACTGGTGACTGAGGATCATTTGTTGGTGAAGAGGGAAACACCACCCCGCATTAAAAACTGAGTCTCAGGACATCAACAAAAGAGCCTTCCATTAACAAAGCACCACAAACTAGGCGACTTACAACAAAAATGTATTGCCTCATAGTTCTGGAACCCAGAGGTGCAAAACCAGGGCGTTGGCAGGACAATGCCCCTGAAGGTGCGAAGGAAGGGTGTGTTCCTGGCCTTCCTCTGAGCTTCCTTGGCTTACGGATGCATCGCCCCAGCCACCCACCATGTCTCCCTATGACTCTTCACACTGGTTTCCCTCTGTGTCTGTGTTCAAATGTCATTTATAAGGACACCAGTCATACTGGAGTTTGGACCTCAGCGTGAATTTTGGATGACACAATTCAAGCCCTAACAGTCATTAAGCTAAGAAAGCCCAGAACTAGTAAACACAGATGGCATCATTTCACCCCTCCAGAAGTGTAGATGGCAGGTGCAGGGAAGGGAAAGGTCAATGAAAGCTTTTCTCCCTGACCTTCAGGTATCAGTTATCTCCTTAGCATGCCCGTCATAGATGATTCCTTTAAAACAGAATTCAAAACAATGCTAATTATGGTGACTAGGATGGCATCAACACACAGGGACCAATTTAAGTGATGCTTTGTGGGTGACTGTATTACTGTTCGAGGTCAAATCCCTCTTCTCTTTTCCTACAATTGAGTTATTCATCCCACCCCAACAACTTGGAAGGTGGCCACGTGACGTGCTTTGGCCAGTGGAAGCTGAGCAGATGTGGTCCGTGCCCCTCCCAGGCACAGCTTCAAAGGAATCGGCCAGCCTCTGGCTCTTTTCTCTCGCCGGAGGGAGCGCGCCCTATACACTGGGCCTGCTCCAAGAGCCTGATCCCCAGGTGAGAAGAAACACAACGAAGGCATGGCCAACATGATCTACATTTAAGATACACAGAAATTAAATATGTTTAAAACTAATGAAGTCATTTGTAGTCATATAGAAAACTAATATACTTTAAAGCAATATTTTGACGGCATATATCCCTAAGGGGCGAAAGAACCCTAAGGGGCAAAAGAACTGCAAAGAAGCTTTAACTGCTTTCAGTAGTCTTTAAACCAAAATTTTCAGAAAGGAAAAAATATATACAAATATAGAAGCAGTAAAAATTGCTTTGTCTCCTCTTCATGATACAGTACTGTACAAGCTGGCTACATGTGGAGGACGGACGGCAATATGCCAGGGAGTTTACGAAGTGAGAAGCTGAATGTGTCACATTATTCTAGAGAACAATTTTTCTTGATGGCAAATAAGTTTGATCATTTTACTTTTATTACAAAACTCCTATTTGTTGGAACTGAATACAAAAAACTACAATGATTCTAATGTTTATAATACACTGATATTTTTTCAGTAAATTCACACTATACAAATCCAGCTTTAAAACCCTATAATTTTACATATGAATTAAAATATAACTAGGAACTCATGATTTGTTTTTCTTACTAAAAATATACATTTCCCAGTCCTAAAAAGGCCTACAAGCAGTTAACAGCAACCTTGTTTTTTTAAAAAAACGATTTTATTTACTTATTCATGATAGACATAAGGGGAGGGGGGCAGGGACACAGGCAGAGGGAGATGCAGGCTCCATGCCGGGAGCCCAAATCAGGACTCGATCCCGGGACCCCAGTATCACAACCTGGGCCGAAGGCAGGCGCTAAACCGCTGAGCCACCCAGGGATCTCCTAACAGCAACCTTGTGGTTGGCCAACTTCTGGGCTACAGCAGGAAGCCTGAAACATCTCGTCGGGCAAAAAAAGCAACGAGACTACCAAAGACCACTCATGTCTAGGGAGACAGAAACACAGTGAATTAAATCATCTCAAAAAGAGATTATAAAAATTAAAAATAAAATCCACATCACTGGTCACCTTGACATATTACAAGAGTACCACCAATTCATTACTCTAAAAATTGACAACTATAACATTCAGGCACATACCCTCCCTTTCCCACGCAAGTTGTATTTCAGAATATCACAATACTGGATTAGGATCAGTCATTTACAGAATTCCAGCCAATCAATGCAAAAACAATGGTATAATTAGAAAATAATCATTTCCTATCCCTAAGAAAATAATGAATCTAAGCAACAATCATGAATGGTGCCAAGTCCACCAGGGAAAACTCTGTGCAACGGTGTCATGGGTAGATTGGGCTAACAACTGAACCAACTACTCAATATCAACATCACTAGAAGTGAGATAACCAGGGTGTGATGCAAATGGAAGAAAAAAAGAAGACTTCATGATCAAAATATTAAAGGTGAATTTAATCAGGTCTCTAACTACCACTTTATGGAAATACAGGGCAACGGTGAAATATGTTAGCAATACCACAAGGATGCACAGCCAAATTCAGAATATAGGAAATTCAACAAACGAATCACTTTCTTACACCGAAAAGTGTTAGAGACCTAAATTTAGCCAACGAACAGCAGTATGTCGACCTTATTTGGATTCTGATTAAAACTAACCATCTGAAAAGGTCATTTGGGAGACAAAAAATTTAATTCCCTTCCAGTTTCTCGTAAGGCTTGTATCTTTTGTGGACCACTGTAATACATGAAGCCTAACCTTTTCTCTATATTAACGGGAAAGGTAGGGACAACTGTAACGACGACGGCAGCGTACAGAGACAATATGATGACTGTCATTTCATACCCAACCTGTAGCCTAGTAGTCTTCTAATCCTTACTTTGTTTAAAGATTAAGATCCTCATTTGAAATCTAAAGTCCTGGGCTAGACTCTGTTCTGGAAGTAGCTCCAGAGAAGATGAGCTTGCGTTCATGTAGACATAATGCAAGGTAGATGCAAACCTTCTTCCTTCAACATGACGCAAACATATACTAGGTGCTCAAGTAAGTAGTTTTAAAGAAACAAAACTCTAAGGCCGAGCAACGCGAGTGAGTGTTTTTCTTCTTTGCTCGCAATATCACCTCTTTTTTAGAGAGGAAAAGCATTTAGAGAGAAAAGAGGAACCTCTTTACACTCATGGACATCAACTTCAAAATCAGTTCGATTTACTCCAAAATATCAAGAAATTAGTAGTAAAGCTTTCTTATTAGAACAGCAAAATCCCTTGATTACCACATGGTAATTAAGCTTTGTTTTTAATCTCAATTATGTAACTAATCCTCCATTTTTTCCCCCTACAGAATTTTCTTGCACAGTTCTCTAAAACAAATGAAAGGAGAAAGAAATACTCTTCTGGGCGGCTGGGTGGCTCAGTCAGTTAAGCGACGGCCTCAGCTCAAGCCCAGGGTGGCGCCCAGGGCCGGGTGCCCTGCTCAGCGGGGAGTCAGCTTCTCCCTCTGCCCCCCACACCCAGGGGTGCGCTCTCCTGCATGCCCACACGTGAGCTTGTCACTCGCACTTCTCTCTCCTCTCAAATACATTTAAAAAGAAAAAAAAAAAAAAAGCAAAGACATATTCTTTAAAAAATATATGAAGTTCTGCTTGGGCCATGGACCTCAAGAACTTCTGACCTCAATTAAAATACCTAATGTTATATAATAAGAGTCACTGTTATAGTAAGAATGTTACATATAAAATATTATAGTGAAATGAATATACATTAAATTAGAAACAGTAAGCATCTGAATCACTGCTGTACAAGGAAAGTAATGTAACACTGTGTGCCAACTATACAATTAAAAAAAAAAAGAAAGCATTTCAATGGAGTTATATGCATTTTTAAGACTAAAACTGTTCCCCAAGTTACACCTATTTTCACTCTACTACAAGGTGTCTCAGCCTTTTATAGATGCTCTACATACCTAAAAGCTCAAAATATAAATTACAATAAGTATAATACAAATCAGAAGGGTAGTATTTTTGGGGGCGGGGGGGTCTGCTGATATAAAATTAACTGCTGATAGAACCTATCAGAATCACAGAATTTAGAGAAGGGAATGAGAGAATTTTTTCCTTGCTCTTACAGGCTGCCCAAATTAAAATCTCAAAAGAATTACTTGTAAATAATCATTGTCTTCTTTAAAAACACAAAAACAAAAACAAAACCCTGATTTAAAGAACTGAAAGGGATGGCTAGGGCACTAGGTATGAACATAATAGAAACCTGAATCCACTGAAATAGTGCCTATGCAAAATAGAGATTAATACAAAGCATCTGCTATCATTTCCAAACCTTCTATGGAGATTTGGGTTAGGTGAAGTCAAGAAGATGAAACAAAGGAAGACCTCCACTCATCTATTCTGTGTCTCCTTACCTGATCAGATTCAATGGATTATCTTATAAAAATCTACTCATGGCCAGCAGGTAGGAGTATGAAATTATTTCCCTTTCATCTGGTTCTACATTTAAAAAGCATACTGTGCTGAAACTCAAGACTGTTAAAAACTGGGCAGCCTGGGGGGTGCGGTTTAGCGCCGCCTTCGGCCAAGGGCCTGATCCTGGGGACCCGGGATCGAGTCCCATTTCGGGCTCCCTGGATGGAGCCTGCTTCTCCCTCTGCCTGTGTCTCTGACTCTCTCTCTCTCTCTCTCTCTGTATCTCATGAATAAGTAAATAAAATCTTAAAAAAAAAAAGACTGTTAGAAACTAAAAGAATGTTCCCTCTTTCCCATTATGTAGTGGAAATGGGTTCACCCTTTTTTTGGGGGGTCCCTGCTTATATTATTAGTGATAAAGGCCTTTCAGGGCAATGCTTAAAAACAAAAGTAGTCAGAAATAACAGCAATAAATGAAAGCATTCGTTTCAAAATTAATTTATTTTGTTTATATAGATCACTACTCTAAAGAAAAAATACACACCAGATCATCCAATGTGTGGTAGAGGTGACATTTTTTAAACACTGGTGACTCAACAAATAGTCCATGAATGCCAACTTAACGCTCATTTAAAAAAAAAAAAAAATTTCAAGCTACATGACAGCAGATACTTGATCCTTGTTATTCACTACTATACTTGTGCCTGGAATAGAGCCTGATTCACAAAAGGCACTCAATTATTACTTGTTGCAAACAGTGAATAAAGCTTTCTTTCTACTAGTCAGTAGTATTTTAAAAGACGAGAAAGATAATCTTCAATGACAACCATTCAATGTTTCTTCTCATCCATTCCCAATTTGGTCTCCCTTACCTGCACAATTTCGATAACTTGTATCTCCATTTCTTTTTGGCCAAACACTGAATATGAAAAAGGAAAAAGGCCCTCCACACTCATCTCTAGCCCACAGTGGTCCTTGCTTACTATGGTTTATCAAATTCACCCATGGCAACTTTTTCAAAGTAATGTCATAAACATCACGATAACCCTGAAAAGTCTTAAGTTTCAGCAAGTCAGAGGTACAGCTCAGGCATGTATATTTTAACAAGTTTCTCAGGTCATGCAAACCATGACTTGTGCATCAAGCCACAAAATTAAAAAACTTCACTATCTTTATCTCAAACCTGTCACACACTTTTACTGTAAACTCCTTAAATCTTTGATCTACTCAGTTTCTAACTGAACAGGTTTTCCATGGTCATCTCAAATTACTCATACTTCTCAGTATCCTAATCTATCATCATACCTCCTGGACCATATCTATTCTCCTTCCATTTTGGTGCAAATCTACTGATCTGACACTTCACAAGTGCTATAATCCTGACATTGAGCTCAAATAGTCTTGCCAATTCCCACTCAAGCCCTGTCACTTATGTAAACCCCAATCCATAATGGTAGCTAACAACATTTTGCCTCTCTGAGCCACTTGGCAATCATTTTACTGTATCTTGAACTTCCTTATCAAATTTTCTATCAGGGATTATAAAAGAATTTTAACTTCCCTCAAAGAGCCCATCTCACCAAACGCCCCTCAATCTCAGGTGACTCATTTCTTTGGTAAAAGTTACCAGTACTTCCTTGACTTTCTGTTTACACCAAAATCTTTATCTTTATTCATCCTATTACTTTATGCTAATTTTCTGAAGAAGCAGTAAAACAAGATACAAGAGAGAAAAACTGTATCCTGGAATCTGTTGGGTCTCGTATGACATACTACCATATACGACCATATCATTAGCAAAATTACTAGCCTTTCCTTAGGGAATTTAATGCAGAGGCGAACAAAAACAATAGCTTTTTTCTGCTCCAATAATAAGCACCTATAAATACAGACAAGAAAATAGATATTCCATTTACAAAAGCAAAAAGACTACTAAATATTTACCAAATTTACACAACTAAACATAGTATTCTATTGAAAGACACAAAGATCTTGTGAGCAAAGGAAAAGGATGAATCATTATATACTGATGTTGCAACAAGTGACTGCCCAACTGAAAGGAAATAAAGTAGGCACATGTGTTTTACCATAGAAAAAATAAATACCAGCTAGATTTAGTAACCGGATATTTTTAAAGAAATGTGTGTATGCATGTACATATACACACATATTTCACATACGTATCTTAACAAAATACTGAGGCTACACGTCCAATCCAGAAAGGAGAAAAAAATCTTCTTAACCAAGACTAGAAACTCAAAAACTATACAAGAAAAGACAGCTATACCTGAGTCCATAAAGATTTACTAGCTTACCAAGGAAACACACATCAATGTGACAAGGAGGAGTGAAATCACACTCACTAAAATGGGTAAATATTTAAAAGATCTAGAAGGCCTATTTCAGACAGAAAAGTGGGGAAAAGTTATTTCCCTATATTTCAAGTAGAGATGTGAAGAAATCTTTTGAAAAACAATCTGTCAACCTCTATTGCAAGTAAAAATATTAGACTGAGTAAGAAGAATGACTTTGTTATTAAAATGGTCAGTCAACAAATACAAGTCCCCTACAACTTAGAAATAAAACATGAAGTTGCTAGGGACATGTATTTTAAGAACATTGCTTTTTAGTGGCATAAATAAATAAATAAATAAAGTGAATGTCCATTAAAAGAGGAGCACCAAAATAAGATTGTGGTATATTCATAATACCATATAATATACAATCATTAAAAATAATAAACTATTGGGGGAGGGAAAAACTGTGATTATTTACCTTTATACTCTTGTGTAAAAAGGTAAATAATCACATTTACACATGTAAGTATAATGTATAAAACAAAAGAAATTTTGTTAGAGTTCTACTTTTGACCTTTTTTTTTTTTTTTTTTTTTTTTTTTTTTTTTTTTTACTTTTGACCTTTTGAACTTAAAACCCTTTTATTACTAATCACCACGGAATCCAATGGGTCTTCATACTCCCTGATTTCCACTCCCGGCCATTTTTCAACACTTAACAAGAGAATCAGAACAGTCTTTGACCTTCTAACCGTTGGCTTTCCGACTGGGCCGTCTCCCCCGCTTTCACTAGTTGCTCTTCCTGCCCTAACGTGTGTGCGTACAGGCAACCTCTCTTCAGCCCTCTGACCCTGTCTGCTCTCCCACTGAGGACCTCAGCCTCTCGGAAGGATCAGGGGACCACCATCGCCCCCGCCGTGTGCCACCCCACACAGCCCGGTCCTTCCCACTCTAGGAGAGGAATCCAATTCCAGCTGACCAATGCTCGCATCTATTGATAAGCCTTTTCGGAATCTCATCATTCAGTATCATCTGAGGTGATTTATGTCCTACCTATACTCTCCAATCTGTTTCTCCTTTTGCCCAGAAGTATCACTGATTCTACCGCTCACCACACTTGAAACCTGGCCGTAACCTCCTCTCACCCTCACCCGCAACCTTACAGTCTATCCCCTCCCAGCGCACAGCTCCACCCTCAGCCAGGCCCTTCTTTCTGCGACACCTGCCATCTCCATTACTACAACAGCCCAGGGTCTCCTAGGCTCTTCCTATTATCTTCTGACACCGAGGCATAAAATGTAACTGATTATATTGTACACATTAGTGTATATATTCACAGCCCCTTCGTAACAGATTAGCCAGGCACTTAGGTTTCCCATTCTAGGATCTTGAGGCATCTAGCCATCCACTATCCCTTGAATGTACTCTACTCCAGGTGCCTACAATCAGGTGCATCATTCTAAAACCCCTGCGTTTTATTTAGCTCTTTGTCCCAACTACAAGTGCTGAAATCCTTCTGTTCTTCAAATGTCATCTCCTTAAGCCTATTCAGATACCAACGTCACAAGTGTTTTGTTGTTGTTTTCTTACTCTTCTGAAAACTGCAGTAGCAAAAGATTATTAGACTAGAAATCAGAATGTTGATGTCTGCTTTCAAATGCTACTGCTTTTGAAGTTTGGACATTAAATCAAGCTCCTGAGCCCAGTTTCTTGTTCTGTAAAATAGGAATAAAATTAATCCACACACCTCACAGGTAGGTAGGAATGTATGAAAAACCAATTATAATTTAAGTGCTAATGCTGTCATCGTATCACCTCTTACTACTCCTATTTGTTTTTCCAACTACAAATTGAAAATATTTAAAAGATAGTCTATATACATCTAACACCCAACACAGAGTGGCCATTCAAATGCATTTTTTTTAAAAAAACTTCGTGTCATAAAATATGGCACTCAAATCCTAGCATGAAAAATATAATCCACTCACACTTACTTATGTGTTGATAAAAAAATATCCACAACCCTTCTTCCCACAGATATGTTTTCAGGAAAACTATTGTCACAAGACATTTCTGGACCTCTGAATCAGTCCACCTGAAACCCAATTATCTGGCAGGTGGTTGGGTAGGGACCATTTAAAATGGCTGATAAATAGTTAAATAGTCAAGGAATTCCAAAAACTTTACAATATATAATATGGAAGTGATGTAAAGTATCTGTGTGAGGTGAATGTGATGATGGTGCTATGCTGTCCAATCCAAAAAATTTATCCAGCATTCATAGTTGAGCATTAGTGTTTTAGTTTACCTTAAAACTGTAAATGTTGACATCATGGTTGTTTTGGTGACGCAAGACAACAGATTTAAAAAGTGAATATACAAGAGAAATATGTTAATTTTCATTAAGCTAAAAGACTGTTTTTTTCGACTCTTGCACAAAAGCAAAAGTAATGATGGACAGTGTTCATAAAAATCCAAAATAAAACGGAAAGGGAAGTGGAAAGGATACTTTGTTCCTATAGAAACCTGTAAATCATAAACTATGAGAACCTGAAAGTCCTTGAGTTACCCTTGAAAACCATGTTATAGGGGCCCCTGAGTGGCTCAGTGGTCGAGGGTCTGCATTCGGCTCAGGGCGTGATCCTGAACTTCCAGGATCCAGTCCCACATCAGGCTCCCTGCAGGGAGCCTGCTTCTCCCTCTGCCTGTGTCTCTGTCTCTCTCATGAATAAATAAAATCTTTAAAAAGAAAGAAAGAAAGAAAAAGAAAACCATGTTATATCTTAAACCATGTAGTGTGCCTTACACCAGAGAACAAGAAAGCTACCTAAAATTAGCAGAGTCTTGTCTAAAGTACATAAATGCCAACTTGAACAGATAACTCAATAGGCAAAAAATGGGAGAATCTGAACATCAATACAAAAAATAACTCAAAAATCTAAAATGCATATATGCTTATTTAAATCCATGAGCTCACAGGATAAGCCACTGTTACCACAATTATGTCACACTATTAGCTAATATTTCTTGGCATTTTATTATTTCACAAAAAACTGCTCTCCTAACTAGTATCACATGTGCTCTTAGATGTCATATCCACACTCTTGTACATACTTCTAATTCATTCTTTTAAATCTAAATTTAAAACTCTACAAAATCATCTTGCCATAAATTTTAACCAACTACTGCTATAGTGCCTGGTAAAGCTACAGTGGCTTTCTTACTACTGTAAGAAGCCCTACTAAGAGTTTAACCCTTATAAATAATGGTTTGGATGCCAAGTACAAATAGCAACAAAATACAGTTATACAAGTAACTAGGCTGTATTATGGATTGAGAGAGGTGTGCATAAAAACGGAAAGAATGAGTGACACAGGAATGATGAACAGCAGTTGGTGAGAGTAGCAAATCACTTTGTGTTCTTATTTAAAAAAAAAAGAAAAAAAAAGCTCACCCTGTAGGTGCTGTTGCTGAGTTCCATAAACAAACATCAAGCAGCATGACGTAATATAGAGTCCTGGACTGGGTGTGAGGGGACCTCTGTTTCTAGTCCAGGGCCTCAGTTCCTCATCTGTAAAATGAGGATGCTGAGTTAGATATCTGAGAGGGCTCCTCTAGTTTTCATACTGAGGAAGTCTATGGACAAATTCCAGAAGAAGCAATAAAATGCAGGATTTTTGTCAACAGTGAAGTTTAACTGTTAGCATTAGAAACAAAAGGTGGGAATGGAGATAAAAATGATATTCATGAAATTTTGAATTCAAAAAGCAATTACTTTATAATTTTTAACTGCTAGAAAAGTTTTTATAATATACCATATTTAGCAGCATTATCATCTAAATGAGATTAGTAACGAGTGACCAGATTATGACCTGAAAAACCCTGTTCACCTCTGGCTGGCCAGGCTGCCCAAGTAAATCTAGAAAACGGCACAGAAACACCTTTGGGCTAATGATGACATGAAGTGATAAAGGGTCTCATAAGTTTCCCTAATTAAGTAACGGAACAAAAAGTAAAATGACAAGAAAAATGATTAGAGTCCCTTAAACAATTATTTAATTTTAATATGCAATAAAATAATCATGCTTGTGATATCCTTATTTGTTAATCAGTATATTTTTCCTATGCATATAAGTTTTTTTTTTTTTTCCTGGTTAGTTCTCAAAATAGAACCTCGCTTATCCTCTTGGCAAAGCTAACTGAAATAATCAATTCTTTTCCCAATGACACTTAGAAACATTCAAAAAGTGTCTAAGTTCTCTACACTGAAAGAAATCCAGCAGAAGCTGGATAGAACAGAAGAAAGGCGCTGGTGTTTCCAAAAAAAATGGTGGTTTTGTAACCCCAATTACCTAAATGACATTAATTGCCTGGTCCAAGTAATAGAAAGGACCTAATAAACCAAATTCTACATTTTAAGTTCGTGTATCAGCTGACATTCTACTATTTCTTCCTTTCTTTCTTTCTTTCTTTCTTTCTTGCTTATGCTGATGCTACAGTTCTTACCCTGGCAGTCTTAAAACTTCTGGGATATGGAACCAACAAACATCTCTACAATCAAGAATCTGTCAAAAATCTATTCTCTTAAAGAATGTAATCTGTATATTTTAAAGGACGTAAAGATACAATGAAACATTCAGTGAAAAAAAAAAACTTGTTTTTTAAAGCTTGTTTTATGCAAATTACCTAAAATGATTATAAAATCATTTGGCATACAAGCAATTCCATTAATTATTCATTTGAGTATTTCACCTTGGCAATATATTGCCTAGTAAGTTATTCAGAATCGTTAATAAAATTTCTCTCTGGTTGGTAGAAACAAAGGCAAAAATAAAGAAGTCTTGATGGTAATGAAATTTGTTCTTGGCTAGTCTCAAAACGGTTGTGATATCCATGTGTCTTTGAGATTAAAAAAATCTGTGAAACAAAATTTTCCTTTACAATGAATTTACTTTCCATTTTAATTTAGGTATTTTGATTTACAATCCTAATGAGCTGATTAAAATAACCTTACACTTAATGGCAAACAACAGAAATCAGCATGGAGATGCAAAGCATACTTTAGGGCTCTATTTTGAGCATGAGCTGTTTTCAGCAATTTTTTCCATCTACCTTTCCACCCCCAAGACTTTCTGAGAGAGACTTAAACATTAAGTTTCTTTACTGACAAGAATACTATTAATGATGAAATACTATCAGCCGTACTGTTTTTAGCCAGTATCGGACAGATGTAGACCAGCTCCTGCCCAACTTGGGACTGAGCTACGGTCTCGGGTAACATAGTCTCCTCCAAGAAAGGTTGGCACCAAGATCAGCAGCTCAAGGAGAATTTGAAATTTAAATAACTAGTTGGTATGTTGCATGAAGCCCACTGGATTGTTCCTAACTAAATTTCTATTTGTAGAACATAAACACATTTGTAATTCTTTCCACCACTTATATAAGTCAGCACACAGTATAATTTGTTCAAAGACCAAAATACCTCATTTAGATATCAGTAATATAGAATTCTTGAAACAGTTTAAATGGCTATAGCTGGGCACAACACAGCAAAGTGCTCTGAAAAAGTTATATTACCTAGAAATGGTAATCCTTTCTATTACTGCAATACAATTGGAGATTAAAAAGACAAAAGGCCAAAAATAAGCACAACTCTGACTATTTTGGTTAGCAAGAAAATATGAAGCCCTTGTAACATCATACAATCTCATACATACTTTTTACTTTCTGAAATATATTTAATAACTGCTTAGTTTTGTTGGAAATTCTCGTTTCAGGACTGGGGAAGGAAAAACTGACAAGAAAAAAGGCCCTGAGTTGATCAAATTAATGGCTAAAAATCTCACATCTCATAATTACAATTTTTATTTATTTTTATTTTTTAAAGATTTTTAAATTTTTATTTATTTGAGAAAGAGAGAGAGTGCGCACAAGAACGAGAGCAGGGAGCCCGATGCGGGGCTCGAGCCCAGGACCCTGAGATCATGACCGAGCAAAAGGCAGACACTTAACTGACTGAGCCACCCGGATGCCCCTACAATTATTTTAATGCTAGTGCCTTTTCTCTCATCTTCACCTACTTAAAATCTATTCTGATATATACTTTTTAAAACTCTAGCCTATAAGAAGAGATTTCCTAAGAGTAAATAAACTGAGGATAAGGAATTAATATTTTATAATGCTGTACTTAATACTGGATATTATATTGTAATGGCACTACACTTGTTAACAATTTCAGTATAAAAATTATGCAGCATTCCTCTTTTGATAAATGAATACAACACACTTTAAAAAAATGTATCCTAAGCCAAAATTCATAAATGATACCGAGGTCAATTTAAAAAATAGGGAATCAAGGGGATCCCTGGGTGGCTCAGCGGTTTGGCGCCTGCCTTCAGCCCAGGGCGTGATTCTGAGTCCTGGGATCGCATCCTGCATCAGGCTCCCTGCATGGAGCCTGCTTCTCCCCCTGCCTGTGTCTCTGCCTCTCATTTTTTTTGTCTCTCTCTCTCTCTCCCCCCGCCCCCCGTGTCTCTCATGAATAAACAAAATCCTTAAAAAAAAATAGGGAATCTAATAATTGCCTCTAATAGTATTTTCAAAAACTTGTTCAAAATAAGCAACCCGAGGGATTCCATTTCCCATTAATCATACTTGACTCCAAGCATACTCTAATTATGTATCCATCCCCTCAGAATATATGTATTATAAATGATCTTAATGAGCCTTCGCTATATCACTTTGAAGTAATCAAATTATTTGTGTGGGTAGGTTTTGTCTTCTTGTATTGTTCATTTTTATTTCTGTGTCTTTCTGCATTCTATAAAGTTCAGAGCTCAGTGCACAGGCACAAACTTCCAATTTAAAGAAATATCCATTTTGATGAAAGTTACTAACAACAACCTATTAACCAACAGGAAACTGGTTTAGAAAAACACTACTTACTAGTATTTTTATAACACTTTATTGTGAAAATTTTCATACGTACAGAAAACATTTAACAAACTGTACAGAGTATTCACAGAGCTACCATCAAGATTTAGAATTAACATTTCCATCTATTTGTCTTACTATTCTTTCAATTGATCTTAATTTCTGAAGCATTTCATATCAAGCTGCAGATGCGTATACTTTCCCCATATATACTTCAGCTTCTCTATCACTGATTACAGTTCGGTATTTAACACAGTGTTTCTTTCAAAGGAAAAATTTACACAAAATACAATGGGTAGATACTAGGCTTACCATTCAATGATAAACTCAAGCAACCCAAATCCCTAACAGGACCCAGGGTATTGCCATCACCCTAGATAGTTCTCATGTGCCCGTTCCTACTTAATCCCTGTCCCCAACACCCATGCATCCACTTTTCTAAGCCCTGCCAAACAGTTTTTTTTTTTCAACATTAATTTTTGTCTGTTCCAACCCAACACACAATAGTCAAAATTGCCTGTTTTTAGGGCTTCATAGAAAGGGAATCATCATTATGCTGTGGTTTTTGTAAGGCTACGTTCACTTGGCGTTGTGCTTCAGAAATGAATCCAAGTTGCGGCAGGTATCAAGACTGCCCCTTCCTGCTGCTTAGCAGTATTGTGTTGTACGCACACAGCAGTTTAACTATTTTCTTGTTGACAGTCATCTGAACTGCTTCCAGTTTAGGGGTCAGCCACATATTTGGCAGAGTTTACACACACAATCTGGCATTCCACCACTGTGGTTCTTTCTCTTCTGGGATCTCCTCCCTCTTTCTCCTGCTGGACTCCCATACTCTACTGCTGCTGCGGTTATTTCCGAATTTGATCTGATTCCTCCTCAAGCCAGTAAGACTGCAGACAAGCCAAGAGGAGCCTGCCTGAAGACCACCACCAGTGAGATGAGAAACTCACCCAAGGGCCATCTTTTTTTTTATTTTTTAAGAAACCACCTCAAGTCCACTTCTACTTGTTTTTGTTTGCTCTACGGTGTCCACATGTTTTTTCACATATTGTCCAGAGGCTGTAGTCAAAATCTGTGGGAGGATTTGTCCAGGAGAAGCCACGACTTCATTTTTAGAATTTTAACTATTTTTCCACTTCAAGAAAAACTGTAATTAACAAATTTCTGTGGGTTTTTTTTTTCCTCCACAAGAGCTTGACTGATCTAGTCCCTTTCGATCCAAAGAGTCAAACTAAACCAAGAAAAGGCTTCTAGGAGCTGAAGATGATGAGAGATGGAGGAGGGAATACTGTAATTCTGTACATGAATCAATGCAAGTCCCAAAGGCATCCCAAGACATGTTTGCAGAACATACCCAAAGAAGCTAAGATTTTGAGACCTTCTGACAAAAGCCACTATTCAGGTTCCACACGAACTCTGAGAGGTGCATGCAAGAAGTAGGCCCAAAGCAGCACAGCAAAGCCTTTGAAAACTGAACTGGCGCTGGAAACGGTGACCGTGCCCATGCAACAGTGAGAACTTGCAGTCTGAACCTAACCACACTGATCACCCGTTATTTAAACAAACAAACAAAACCCATAACATTAGTCTGATAAGATACAATCCAAAATTATTTAATACACAGAATCAGGAAAATCTGACCAATTCTCAAAGAAAAAGACCAGAAGACATAACAATCTCGAGATTATCCAGATGTCAGAATTATCAAAACAAAAATGTTAAGACAGCTATTTTAATCCATCCTACAAAGTAAAGGCCTATATTTGAAATTACAGGAAAGTGAGAAGTTCTCAGAAGTGCAAAATATAAAAAGAACTAAATGGAAACTTTACAGCTGGGAAAAATCTAGGGGGAAAAATGATTTGACAAGATAACAGGTACAGACAAAGGAAAGCAAACACTGAATAGCTGATTTGCCAAAAAAAAAAAAAAAAGAAAAATAACACAAATAGATAAGAAAGGTATCTAAGAAAAATTTCCTAACATTTTGCATCTTTAGCACTAAACAGTAAACAAAACACAAAACCTAGCAATCTCTAACTAAAATGCTTTAGTTTTTATTATTCCATCTCTTCCTGAGCAAGCTCTCATGATTCATCTCTGAAAAATATTCTGATTCTACATAATGTGTATTACACAGAATTTTGAGGAATGCTGGATTACACGAGGACATCGGTTCAAGTCTCGCTCTGTAACTATGACGAAGCATGTGAGATGCCATCACTTCTCTGAGCTTTAATTCCTTCCCGGTAATGACCGAGGACAACTTACTTGGCTTTAAAACGCTGCCCCATTGTTAAGCGTGGGCAGTCAGCTAGGTTCTAACAGGACTCCCGGAGGCCGGGGGCGCCAAGTCACGGCCAACCATGGGGAAGGTCAGAGGCCTGCCCTGGCAGCCCTCCCCGTGAAGCCTCAGCACACTGGTCAGGCCCAAGACAGTGGATGCCATGACCGGAACGACGGGCCAAATCAGGAAGGAGCAGCTCAAGCCCTGGATCCCCGTCCCAGGTAATGAATACTCTCCCCCCTAGTTGACAGCCTTCAATAAAAGATGGAAACCCAACCCCAGGCCAAGGCCTCTCTCCCTGCGGCGTGCAGCCCACGTGCTCCAGTTTCCTCCCGGCCCAGCTCTCACATCTCCAGAGTATGTACTTTCACTTAGTAAACTCTGTTTGTGTCATTCATCCCCTGTGATGTGTGTCTGCCCTTGAATTCTTTCCTGTGACACGACCAAGAATCTCTGGTAATGCCTTTGGAACGGGCTGGGTCTCTCCTCTAGTTCACTTGGCAATACCATGATCTAATTTTAGGAATGCTCTGAGGGTCACTCCTGTTTCCCCAGGTCTTAGCATTAGCCAGATTCTTCACGGCTCTGATTACTTCTGGGAGGTAAGGAGAACCTACAGGTCAGAGAGCTACGACTAGCAAGGTCCAGGGCAACACTGGCAGCAAGCCACAGTGGAAACCACATTATGTAATTCGAAATTTTCTAGCAGTCTCATGAAAATTTTAAAGAGAAACAGGGGGCAATTATTCTACTAAGATTTATGTAACCCAATATATAACCCAATAAAGTATAAAGGATATATGTTTAACCCAAATGTGATCATTTCTTGCAATCAATATTTCAAAATCAAGAATTTACCTTGTCTTCAAAATCTAATGTGCATTTTCCATTTATAGCACATCTTAACTATGACGTGTCATATTTCATGTGCTCAGTATGACATGTCACTAGTGCCTACACCACACACGGCAGGTCTAGCTGTGGAGGTTGAAGGGCAAGGGGAGTGGGACACGATGGCAAACCAGAGCCAAGGTGTCTCAATGAGTCCTATCACACACAAACTACACACTGGGGGTGATAAAAAGGTCAGCCCTACATGGCAGGTAGATCAGAGAAAGTTTGTCTTGAAAACAAATTTCCATCTCTCCTATGAGTAGAGCCTACTATGGGGGGGGGGGGGGGAGGAGGAGGCAGATAAATGACTTACATATCATTTCAAAATATCTGAATTTAAAGTATTTCTTTTTATGAAAGCCACTGCTTACTTCACGCTACCCACAGTTGTGGGGAGGAAATATCTTGTAGGGAATATATTAAAAGGCATTATAAAACAAAATACATTTCTCAATTAAATGGTTTTAAAGGTTAGGGAAGGAAACACAAAATACACTTCAAAAGTACACAATAATCAAATCAAATGCTTTACTGTGAATTAGCTTCTGAAATTTCACCCAAAATATCAAATCTCCCCCCCTTAAATGAAAATAACAAAATCTTTAAATGTACAAATACTGAAATCACTATATTTTTAAGACAGAATTTCTTCTGTTTTGAAAGACAGTATAACAATTTTATTCCTTAACTGTATCTTATGCAAAATAAAGGACAAGTGCTCTTTGCGAGAACCTAGGATCCCACCCCACTTTCACCTTGCCACAGTTCCAGTCTTCTCAGAAGTGCAGACATTCTCAGGAAAGGACAGAACTGTGGAAACAAGACCTGGTTCAGAGCAGACTCTACAGTTTAATGTCTACATGATTATAATAAGCAGGAATAATGGATTTCCTATCTATAAAACAGAGGTATTAACAACCTCACAAGGTTAGAGAGATATTTAAGTAAGATAGATACTTACTCTCTACCCCAGAACACTCACTACTCCTTCCATTTCTGGTCTGATTTTTTTAATCAAAATGCCTTTCAGTGTCTCCTATACATTTAACGTATTTCTATGTAATCTGTTCTAAATTTGTAAACCCTTACGTTCTAAGTCATTTTTTAAATGTATCAGATTACAGGGGCGCCTGGGTGGCTCCGTGGGTTAAGCGCCCAACTCTGGGTGGCGGCTCAGGTCATGATCTCAGGGTCGTCAGTTCAAGACCTGCACGGGGCCCCACAGGGCGTGGAACCTGCTCAAGCGTGTCTCTCTCTCTCTCTCTCCTGGAGTCTCCTTCCGCCCCTCCCCCGCTCACTGGCTCGCTCTTCAAATAAAAAGTATCAGATTTATAATGAACTCAAAATGATCCCATTAAACATCTGACTGGAAATAAACATCAAATCAGACTGTCCTTTACATAAGACAGTGACATAAGAACTGTAATGTCTTTTTTTTTTTGTTTTTTTTAAAGATCCTCCTTATAGGAGGAAACCAGTAATTACAGAGAAGGAGAGAAAACAGTCATCGTGAAGGATCTCTGTTCCAATGAACCAGGGAAAAACAATCAAAAGCTATGAAAGTAACTGGCTTTCAAAAGGCAAAATGTGGAGAAGAGAACAAGCAGCACCTATTTAAACCGGAAATTCTAGTCTTCTACATACCAAACTTTACTAAGCTTATTTCTTTTGGGAGCAAAAACTTAAAACTTAAGTAAGAAAAAAATGTATCACTATCCACTAGAAAGATGCATGGATTGATGAAAGGAAGGAAGGATGGAAAAAAAACAGACTCCTAATGGCTTCAATACACACAAGAAACTTGCAACGGCCTGCAGTTTCAAGGGTTATGGCTAGGTTGCTAATATGAAAGCATGTGGCCCAACTCTGAATGTGCTAGAATCTAGAAGACTGAATTCAACATAGTCTGGACAGCTTGAAAAGTTGAGATACTTAAAAGTAAGGTCAGAAAACAATCAGGGATAGGACACTCTTGCTTTTAACCTCATTCCATCCGCCACCCATCCTTCTACCTCGATGTGGGTTTTAAATTTTTGCTCTCACTCTATTCTGGGTTCCTTGACATAGGAAGAGAGCTAGATTTTGTTTCTGGTTGCATGATGCCTATGTTAAGAACCTATGGAACAGATACCAGAATCACGTGAAGCATGAAGATAAATTTCCAAACAAGAGCAAACCACCATAACAAGTTCTACCATTACATTTAATGTAATGGCTTACATCCATGTAAGAATCCAAGCTTTCTTTCTTTGACTTTCAGATGATAGATAACCACAATCTCTCAGGTCCCATTTTAGTTATAAAAGCCTCACATCAATAACCATCCTCCAATGGTAAAGATATGGGGTATCCACTGAATATAACTCCAACGCATATATGCTCTGCTTTTCTGAGTTTATCTTTTTAAGTTTGTAATAAAAGATAAACCATACATTTTCAAAGAGACAAGTGCTCAGACATATACAAAGGCCTAAGTCCTTCTGAAAGAAACTGAGCCTTTTGCAGCTTCATCCATTACGGGTTGGGGTGGGGGTGGGGGTATCCGTGAAGATTAAGTTTTTCAATGTAACCATTTTACTACTGATTGGAAAATGAGTTCTCCAGAGGTATAAATTCTCAACCAAAAGAAAATAAATACTTCACACGATGCCATCTATATGGCAATGCCATTCATTCTTCCCATTTAGTAACACCATTTCAAAATTACAGGACAGCGAAAGATGTAATAAATAATGACAATGAATTTTCCTGCAATGAAAGGAACAAATTCGTTTAGAGATGAGATAATCAAAAAGTAGGTACTAAAAGGGAACAGATCACTGGCTCCTCAATATGCACTACGCTGCTTCTTGCGAGATCCTTCTTGGGAGGGTCACAACTCCGGCGCCTTATCTTCAATCTAGCAAGCCATAACTTACTTTTACCAGCTCTCTTAAGACAATCAAGTTCTGGGAGGATAGATGCTAACCAAACACACTTGACCAGTTTATGAATGAGAAGAATGATTTACTAACACAGAGAAATGTGACTGCAGCCCGGAACAGTCACTGGTGCAACAGGTGCAACAGCACCAGGTCCCCATTTCCTCAGCACTCAACCTTCCGGAGGAACCAAGCAGCTTCTTTCCACAAACACAGGCTCGCTGAGGGAGGAGCTGCTGAGGAGCCGGTGCCCTCCGCACCTCAGAGCAGGACTCTACCAGGGCGGACAGGGAGCCGGGAGACCAATTACTCCAGCGTCCTTGCCCCTGGAGCGGAACGACTCAGAGGCATATTCTATTCTGTCTCCCAGAGGGAGCCGCAGCATCTGAGCCCCAACCACCCACAACAAGGACCTACTTTGTAAGGCCTCTGTCTGTACTGGCCTCTTTATCTGACAGCCCGGCCCGCCCCTACAGGAACTCTCCGGGGTCACTTTTCAAGTGAAATAGAGTTGTCTCAAGGGTATGATTCCATGAAAATCAAATCTAAGACAACTGGTCAGTGTGGTTCTTTTCTGGGTAGGAAAATCTTGTTGTTAAACCAAACGATTTTTAAGAAGTTGTGTGATGACTACAGAATCAGAACAAGAGAAAATAGGAGGTCTGAAGGACTGGTCAAAAGATTTGATAGATAATCTTGTTTTCAAGAAAACCTATCTTTTAAACAGTTCAAAGAAAAAGATAAACAATACTAAAACATACAAAAAGATGCAAATTTGAAGTACAGTGAGATACCATTTCTGATCTAACAGATTAAAAATATGCACACACCCCTATGTATTTATACTCAAAAAGTTCTGCCCATCCACTGTTTACAATGAGTAAACAGGCACCCTAATCCATTGCTGGAAGGAATATAAGATGTCATAAAACCTAAGGGAATTTGGCAAATTGCCTAAAACAAAAACAAAAACAAAAACAAATCCCTATTTATGATCATACCTAAAACTCCCACTCTTCAAACAGATATGATACATCCATGTACTGGACTACCAGACAGCCATCAAAAGGAATGAGGACGGACTCTATATAGTGCTAGAAGGTGATCGCCAGGGGCTCCTGGGGCTCAGCTGGTTAAGCGTCTGCCGGCGGCTCAGCTCATGATCTCGGGGTCCTGGGATCGAGCCCCACATCAGACTCCTGGCTCAGCAGAGTCTGCTTCTCCTTCTGCCCTTCACCCTATTCCTGCTTTCTTTCTCTTTCTCGCTTTCAAATAAATACATAAAATATTTTTTAAAAAGATGATCTCCAATATAAATACATGCATGAGTTTTCTTATATATTTTTTAAATTAACAATATAGATAAAACTGATTACCTAGAAGGGGAGTAAGAAAATACAAAGGTACCTTATTTCGAAGTAACATAAATGTTTTATATATAATCAAAACAAAACTAAACCAAAATATTCAAATTCTAAATACTAAAAATTAAATGAAACAAATGGACCTGACTATATATAACAAGATGGCAGAAAAATGAAGCAGATTTAGTTCAAGTACTATAGAACATAATACTCTGTAAACCCTGGCAGGACACAGGCCAAAAAAGCTGTTTTTAGGAACCATATTAGTGGTACTGGTTTAAATATATAAATATATATTAAGATAAAAACCATATAATAGTTCTATATGCATTTTATATATTTACATATTTCTATCTTACAGGTTTCATTTATATAGTCTATATTATTTTAATATATTCATATTACACTTATACTTAATAAAACATAATATTATAAATATATTTTACAAAGGTTTTTATAAAAGCCAACTTAAAAAGGCTCCTTTGGCCAAGACCATCTGAACATCATAATAAGAGTAAAAACTGCAATGTAGTCAACATATGAAATAAAATATTTAAATCCATAAGATCAATGGCACTTTAAAAAAATCCTCATTGGTCTACTTTTCCAAGACTCTAGGAAACAACCAGTAACTTTGAAAACTGGTAAATAAAGGAGTGAATCAAGTATTCAGTATGCCTTTCCTATGCAAACTGTGTAACCAAGTATCAGAATAACCAAGTATCTTATGAGGGAAGTTTCTCTCCACAGATCCTAAATAAAGCCCTGACATATTTGGGATAGCAACATCTTGAATGTTCTCACGGAAATAAGAGATCTAGGCAATGGGCAGCAGTCACCTAATATCACAACAAGAGACAATTAAAAAGGGTACTTCTTCATGGAGTACTTAAGCACCTCCTTATGAAATATTCTGTTACCCTCACACCAAAAATAAAGTAGGAAAAACCTGAATTAGATCAAGCTCTCAGATATAACTACTGATCTGCAAGAAAGAGAGGCTCTTTACTGTAGGGATGCAATTAACACAACAGACTGAGGAAACCTCACATGGCAAATAAACTAACTGGGAAAAAACGAAGTAAGTAAAGAGGTAGAAGAGTAAGATGTACATACCAACCAAATGTATGGATTTTGTTTCGATTTTGCAGAAACGTTATTTATGAGCAAATGAGGAAAACTTAAACTAAATGACTATTTAGTGCTAGTAAGAAATTATCATCATAATCTCATATCCATTAAAATGTTCACTACCCTCCCCCAAGAAAAAGAAAAAAAAAGGACAAAGAACATCACAGAAAATAAGAAAGTATTGGAAAGAATGTGGAGAAAGATAAATCAGAACCCCTGTGCACTTTGGTGGGAATGGAAAATAGTGCAACCACTCTGGAAAACTGTGTGCAGGTTCCCCTATGATCCAGCAGTCTCATTTCTGGGTTTATACCCAAAAGAAGTGAAAGCAAAATTCTGAAGAAATATTTGTACACGCAAGTGCACTGCAGCATTATTCACAACAGCCAAAGATGGAAGCAACGGGAATTTCACTGACAAATCAATAAAGAAAATACAGTATATGCATATAATGGAATACTCAACCTTTAGAAAGAAAGAAATGGTGTCACATGCTGCATGTCACAAAACTGATGAACCCAGAAGACATTACGTGAATAAGCCAGTGACAAGACAAAGACTGTAGGAGTCCACTTACACTGTGTAAAGTCGCTAACACAATCAAACTCATAAAACCAAAACTAAAATAAAATGGTTGGTTGTTGCCAGTTGCTGTTAAAAGGGGGAAATGGAGGTTTTTGTTCAAAGGGTATTAGTTTTATAAGATGAAAAAGTGTACATCTAAAAATGTTTAAGGTAACACATTTTATGGTTTTTACTATAATTCTTCAGAACTATATTTAAATCGCTTTTTAAATTAAAAAATGCCAATTTTAAAGTGTGATAATGGTATTGTGGTATATATATTTTTAAATAGTCTGTATCTTGCATAGACACACATACTTACATAGATCATGAATGAAATCATATGCTACATGTACTAGCTCTAAAATAACTGGGGGGAAAGGGTGGAGGGAAACAGGAGAACCAGGTGGTTAAAAATGAAACAAAATTGGTGGCTACTGCAGCTGGGACAGAGCTGGGTCAGAGTTCATGATGCTAGTCTGTCTTCTTCAGTGTATGTTTGAAAACGTGCACAACATAAAAAGCTCAAATAATAACATACATTTGTTGGCCAATGCGTTTTATGAATACCATGAGGTATTTACAGAAAACAGTACACAACATTTATTTAGGAAAGTAGCTGTAAATCATAATGACGTAAGGTGCAATTGGAGTTAAAATAACTTGTATCTAGGCAAGTAAAGAGTAAGTAAAAAAAGACTATTACAAATCCCTCATCCTTATTTATATCACAAAGTTGAGAGTAGGGACATTCCCCAGGGCTAGGTATACATTCCCACAAAGCATTCCTTTATGGCATTTTCAGGGGAAAAAACACAAGATACTACATAGCACAGGTTTAACTAAAAACTGGGCATTTGTCAGGTTCATGAGAAAACTCCCACTGTGAACCAACACCTACAAATGTACTAGCACATCAGGCAAATGTGTACAAATGGCTGTGGTGTCCTCAGCTGCTATATTCTTGGCCTTCTTCATCTCTAACACTGACACTTATTTAGAACTAACATATATGAACATAAATCTCTGCGATCATGACATAAAAATGATTTCAGGACTTGTCAACAAAACTGGCAAATGTGTTGGAAATCATCTGACGTGAAATACCGGTAGTCTATGAGCTGTTCCAAAAACAACACAATGTGTAGTCTCTGCGAGGGGGACCCTGAAAAATTTACTTGAAGATAAGCACCTCCGGGAGGGAGCCAGCTGCGCTGCACCTGCACCTCAGGTACCCACTGGCCTGCACCATGGATTCTCATGGGTGACCTGCCACCAACAGTTAAGGCTCCAACCGTCAAGAGAACCAACAGGTTTCAAATGTGAACTTTAAACACAAAGCCGGGAGCAGGTAACCCCAAGGATGGAGCTGATTTACCAGCAGAGCTGTTTCTTGCATAAGAAACGGTAACGCTCCAGAGGAAACAGCAGATTCAGCAACGGTTAGAGTCGCCCAAGCGCCCTGAAGAGGCCAGCGAGGGCTCCTAAGTTAATGAAGAGCCTCGGCATCCTGCCTGCTGGCTAGGGCCGCACCAAAAATTCTTAATTTCCTTAACATTTTCCATTAACTGCTGAGAAAGAACGGGAAAGGGGAGAGGAAACCTTCTTACCAACATACTGAAAAGTCCATCTCCAAAATGAATCATTTCCTAGGAATATGTTCAGAGAGAACTCATCTCACCCACTTATCCTGGTTCTAGTTAGTTTTTAGTAGCTTTAGTTTCAGACTGATTTCCCACCAAGTTATGTGAGCCTTCATCGGTTTCTACAGCTACCTGATTTAATGTGGAAAACAAAAATGTGATTAAGTAAAGATAACTTAAAAACCTAATAATGCACTGTAGAAAATACTTTGAAATAAATTATTGTTAAGCAACTAATTGTAAAAAACCCAAAAAGTAAAAATTCATTTGTCTACTATTTATTTATTGAACTCGACAATACATACCAAGAGCATTAGGTAAGGAATTACTTTTTGTGTGGGAGAATCATGGTGATTTTAGTCAACGGCAGTGAGCTCGCTTAGGCTACGGGAGAATAAACCTGAGAAACGGAGTCCGATTCTGTCATCTAATTTTACAGGAGTCCTTGCCAAAGTCACCCAGGGCACCTGCAGAGGGAAGGGCGGCCTCAGCTCCCGCACGGACTCTTACTCCACGGGGAAGGCGGCTAAGGTGGGCGTTCCAAGAGTGACAACGGTTCTCCTGAAAATCGTTCCTTCGCTGAAAGCAGAATTTTAGCCATTTAACTGCCCATTAGCTATAAACGTTAAGATAAATACGATATGCAAAAAGGCTGTTTTGGTGAGATGACTGACAAGCACAAGAGCTGCTACTGATGCTACAGCCTGAGTCTAACAAGAAGGTTCTAGTCGCAAACCGGAGCCGGCTGGTTCAAGCCTGGGGTCGAGCCCCGGGGCGGCGGGCCGGGGGCCTAAGCCGCGGGTGACGGGGTCTCCAAGGGAAGGGGCCCCCTTTTCCTTTTCTAACTAAACAGTCAAAAATTACCTTCGGGACCTTACACGGCACATGCTGCAAAACACTCTCCCTACTCTGGGCGCACAGACGCATTTCGCCAAACCGGGAGAAACTACAAGTCCTTCCCAGGTGCTCACAGCAAGACGAGAAAGCGACCGGAGACGAGCGCCGTTCGGGTGGGCAGCTTACCATTGGCCGGGCATTGAGGTGGGGACGCGGCTGGGGTCCGGGCCGCCGGTCACAGCTGCTGACGCTGAGGAAAAGGAAAGTAAGCTATTCAGTGCGCCCTCCAGCAAGCGGCCGCGCCCGAGCTCACGGGCAGCTTCCGGGCCGAGCCGACCCGCCGCCGCTGCTCACCCGGTCCCCGGGCCTTACCGGGCCGGCGGCGGGGGCACGACGCGCACTGCCAGTGCCACGCCGGCGCCACGGGGCCCGGGGCCGGGCTCGCTGCCCGCAGGGACCGCGGGAGCTCACGGCCCGGCAGCCAGGAGCCGCCGCCGAGGCCCCGAGCTCCGGTGCACAGGCCTCGCCCGCCGTCCCAAGCCTGAGTCCCAGGCCGACCCCGGGACCCGAGGGGGCCGTGGCGGCCGAGGCGGTCGTGGGGGCCGTGGTGGCTGAGGTGGCCATGGTAGCCGAGGGGGCCGAAGGGGCTGAGGTGGCCGTGGGGGCCGAGGCGGTCGTGGGGGCCGTGGCGGCCGTGGGGGCCGAGGCGGCTGAGGTGGCCGTGGTAGCCGAGGGGGCCGAAGGGGCTGAGGTGGCCGTGGGGGCCGAGGCGGTCGTGGGGGCCGTGGCGGCCGTGGGGGCCGAGGGGGCCGTGGTGGCCGAGGGGGCCGAGGGGTCCGAGGTGGCCGTGGGGGCCGTGGCGGCCGTGGCCCCGAGAAGGGGCAGCGGGGCTTCACCTGCTACCCCGATCCAGTGAATTCAGGGAGCAGACCCGAGAGCGAGCGCTAAGCACAGGCGGAATCGCGGGGCTGCGCTCCCGTCGCACGCTCACGGCCGGCTCAGGGCCAGGCCCCGCCGGAGCACCGAGCACCGAGCACCGAGCACCGCCGCAGGGCCCCCGGGCATCGGCTCCTCCTCCGGGACGGGAGCCCAAGGCCTGGGAACCACAGCGGCGCTCAGGGAGCAGGGCGCCCGCCGAGCCGACCGGCCGCGGGGCGCCGGGACACCGCAGCGCACAGCCCTTCTCGTACCTACTGCAGACCCGCTCCGGGGACATCACGACGGAGGCCGAACAACAACCAGGGCGCCGCCAGGCTCTGCTTACCTCCGGGCCATCTGTCACAGACATCGATTGTTCTAGCATACAGATTTCATGAATCTCTGAGCTATAAGCTATCCAGGGCCACTTGTTATCCAAAAATCGGCGGAGTGCCCGTGTATCAGAGACAAGTTCTGGCACACGCATCCATTCTATTTATTTATGAATGATTAGCATGTGCTCCTGAATTACATACATTTTGCAACACAGAAAACACAAGTAAAAAACAAAGATGTGTGCCTTTATGTCAAGTACGCTTCTTGATAATCTCTTATATTCTTAACCATCTTCTAAAATGATTCGATTGTGGCAGGTGAAAACCTCATTTTACTAACTTGAGTATCCATCCGCTCTACCATTATCTTGTTTCCTATTCTTATTTATATTCTTATATTCAGGGTTTTTTTTTTTTTTTTTTAGGAATCTTTAAATTATTAGTCTGTTTTGTGGGGTCTGCTTGAAACTAGATCATATAAGCCATAAATCTACATAATCAAACACAAGTAAACTTATAAAACTAAGCTCAGACACATGGCAGTTGCCAGAAACGGAGCAAAGGACTTGGAGTGCTCCTACTACTTTGTGGAGCTCCCACTCCTCCAAATCCCTTTATGTGCCCCTGAGACACGACTTCCTGATATCAGGGCTGAATAAGGGTGCAAATTTGAACCCCTATGTTAAATATCAGTAACATTTAATTTTTAAAAATATAAAATGATCCTAAACAGACTAAGAGCTCTGTACCCCAATGGATACTTGTTTTCAACTACCAGGATGTACACACAAACCTCAACACAGAAACTCACACAAATCTTACTGCCTTTGGAAGATTCTAAATTAGATCATCGCAGTGGCTGGTCTTTCTTGTTCCTCCCCTGCTTGGTTCTCTTCTCTTACTTTTCTGTGATTACCGAATCTTTCTTTCATCACACTCCTAGAGGTTTCTAATCTCAGTTTTCTCTGGTTAGCCTTTCTCTAGTTTTGTTTTCTTCATTGATTCGTTTGGCTTTTCTTTTTAGATTATACCTCCTTAAGGGAAAGGGTCGTAATAGTAATTTAATAAACATTTAAGTAGTTAAAAAAATATCTGATCCTAGGAATCAAAGGGTGAATAAATCGGTGGAAAATAGCATGTCAACAGGTATGTCATTTGCACATACAATATAATCTGAAAAACTGAGGCATTCCTTTCAAAAAATTTTATTTCTTTATTCCAGAGAAAGAGAGAGAGAGAGAGAGAGAGAGCGCGAGAGCGCGCACGAGCCTGCCTGTGAGCATGAGTGGGGAGAGGGGACGTGGGAGAGAATCGCAAGCAGACTCCCCACTGAGCAGGAGCTCGACGTGGGGCTCCATCTCACCACCCTGCGACCATGACCTGAGCCAAAACCAAGAGTCGGACGACGCTTAACCAACTGGGCCACCCAGGAACTCCTAAATGGAGGAGTTTCTAATATACACATATATAATATTGTAAAATATAATTATAAATAAATATATATATATGTTTAATAAATAAATAAATGCTGGGCCATATTTTGGATTCTACATTAGCTGCTTTCCTAAGCAACTCCTTTAGCCATACCCTGGCCATTGTGGAGTGTGTTTATAAAGCATACCACACAACTCTTCAGCTTATAAAATGAATTATCTGAATTTTAAAAGATAGAATTATATATTCTACAAAAGAATTACAGAAATCTAAAGTGTATTTAAGATAATCTCATAGAACGTATATTAAAACTACTTGTACTAAAGTAATTCAAGTTGTCCTAAAGAATCAAAATGTGTATCCTTTACACTTGCCTTTACAATCTCACTTGCCAAACATCTCCCACTCTTGCCATGGCCTGTCACCAGTCCCCCTGTTCTCTGCACACGCTGGCTGCCATGACATACCCCATCATCAACCAGGAATTTCCTCCTACTATCGTTCTGGCCACAAACCTATCCCATCTCTTTCAAGGTTCAGCCCAAATGAGCTTCTGCCCTTGAGACGAAATGAGCCTCCTTTATTCCTCCTCCTGTAGTGCCTTATTCTCTTATCATGTCTCCCCTACCAGACTTCCAGAGACCAGGGACTTGTTTGTTCACCTTGCTCGTCCACAGGAGAACTAAGAGAACGAAGAATAGTGCACAGAATGTACACAGTTCTTAAGATCCATAAGTATTGTAATATTCATAATATAATGCGGGAATAGGTACGTACATATTTGAAAATAAAACACAAGAGACTATTACAGCATAAATAAATCAAACTGGTAAGGGTGAACTTAACGGTGGATTTTCATTTTAAAAATGTTTAGGAGAGCCAAGCTATAAACCAGTATTTTTAGTACCACTTCCAGGAAGTGGCAAATAAAGACTGATATTTTGACATTAAAAGAAAACTCAAGAGCATGTGATCAATTATATTATAAAATTAGTGTGAAAGGATCACCCACTTTGTATACTACTACATCAACTAAACCCATCTGCATTACTTTTTGTGATGCAATCAAGGTTTGCGGGCTTTGGTTTTGTATCCAAATAAAAAGCTTTGCTTTTACAATCTATATTTCAGAACATTTTACCTGAAGTAGATGAAGTATTAATTTTAGAATAGGATTTCAGCATAGAAATAGACACTGCTAACTCAGCAGACATCTTCTAAAATCTACCACCTACACATAATTAGGAGAATTTATTTTTTAAGATGCAAAAATCCTTTAAAATTCAAAATTACTAACCTGCAGTCTCTAGAAGTAAATTTACTTGATTTATAGATTTCTTGAAAAGCTAATGGATTGTGGGTTCTTTCCCTAGGGAAAGGTGCAAGCAAAACAAAAATGGACTTATAATCTTAAAGTAGCAACATAACCTAATCTAGAACCTAGCTGCCAGAAACAAATCCAAGAAATTGTACCTGGTATCCTTAAAAAATAGAAATTGCAAATGAATTTAAATTTAAAGAATTGGGGAAAATCATCCCAAGAATTAAGAGAAAAATGTAATGATCCCAACATAATTAATCAGCTCAGAAAGATATTAAATGAACTTCTTGGCAAAAGAAAAGTCACAGATAAAGAGCAAATTAAAGTGCTTAGCACATGAGTGAAAACACAACAAATAGTGATTACTTGCAAGTGGAACAATAAAAGAAGAAAAATATTTGTAAAACAAAAGAGTTTTGACTGAATCATCTCAATTCCATTGATCCGTTTCACAAAAGACTTTATTAGCTGTCTTCTTCCACATGGCAATTTCTAATAACATACCAAGCATTCATCAAGGCCTAAATTAGCATCTAGATGTCTGTACTCTCCTCTCCCCATTTTGCTTCCCACCCAATCACATACACAGATAATATTCTAGGAATGCAGATGATGCAGCTCGCGGAAAGGGGGAAAGAGCTTAACAGAGGAAGTATCCTAAGGAGACCAACTCTGAGATCAGATTGAAAAGCAGCTCAAACAGCTCCGCCATCAATGGCTATAATTTTCCACTTCCCTTTATTATTTAGGTAACTCAGGATAAATGGATTCAAAAGCTGTATATTATGATCCCAATTTCCTAAAAATCAGATACATTCAATACCATAAAACCACATCAAAAACAATTTAAACACGCACTGGTGTCTAATCCTCCTCCTCCTCCTTACTTCAGTTGAGTTAGTTTCATTGGTAGCATTATGTGCGGCTGAATTCTGTATTAAATTTATACCAAAAAAAAATTGTCTAAAAATAAGACAAATAAGCTATCAAGTACCCTGAAATTTGCCTGTCAGAGACTAAGCGATGCAATTAAAGACAATAAAAAATACAAATTCTCTTATGTAAGCCACAGAGCTTTTAAAATTAAAGTTTGGTTTGGGCAGTTTCAAGTGTTACTGAAAGTCAAATTTATTTTTTAGGCACTACCTCTACCCATCAAAAGTTTCCAGTTCACTAACTTTCAAAATGTTGAGAATCTGAAGATGTGAAAGGCTTAGACTCAAACTTGAGTTGTGATACTAGAAAGGTGATATAAAAACATATGGATCAATATACACTATTGTCAGTTGCTTTAAAGACAAAAGTGGTATCAACAAAGTATAATTTCCTTTTTCAAAAAAAAAAACATACTAAATTAATGGTGCAACTTAGAATCTGTGATGCCTTAGAAATGATAGATCTGACACTGTTTTCTTCTTAACACAAAGCTGATAATAGCTCATCTTTTTACTTTTTAAGTAGTTTGGGAGAAAGAAACAAGCAGAGGGGTGGGTGACAGAAGGCAACGGGAATAGCATCGGGACCGAAGAAGTAACAGGATGCAAGGAAAAATCAAACTTTGCCTACACCAAATCGGCCTATGACCACATAGGCAGGTAGGTACCTTAGCACTTAACAAGTCAGAAGAAAAAGCTGATATAATTCCTACATTGTATTAGGTTTCTCACTCTTCCCAAGGGTTGAATATTTGATCAAGACACTAAGAATTTGAACAGCTAATTAGTATAACACAGAAATCATTCTGCTGAACAATATATTCCCAGCAGAAATGAAACAGTTCTGCTAGGGATGTTGGGTCTTTGATTAACTGTCCTACAGAAATACCTTTCCAGACTCCAGATTCTAACCTGATTGTGACACAGTGGGTCCCTCACTCAGATTTAATTGGTCTAGAGTAGAATCTGCACATCAGTTGCATGAAAAGCTCCCCCAGGTAATTCTAGTGGGTGTTAAAAATCACCGGAAAGGGCAGGATGGGGAGTTTTACTACTCAGATTCCAATAAATAATCTATTGGGGAGGGCATGAAGGGATCATTTCTTTCAAATATTAGCATTGCAAAGTGACTAGTTCTCAGAACTAGAGTGGGAACTGTACTGTATCAAGTAAATTAAAAGTCTTATTAATTTGATTTTAAGGTTAATGGTAAGAAACAAAAAAATAAACTCAACCTCTCTCAACCATCCAAAAATGATTTGGAAAAGGACGGACAGTAGTGAGGACATCTCAGAAAGAGACCCAGAAAAAGACTACAAACAGAGGAGGGATCATTAAAAAGCACGAAAGGAGCAAAGCTGCTACCTACATGTGGATAAAGAGTCTCCCAAGTCAGACTCTACTACATGTGACAAATTGTACGTAGTAGGTACATGTTATAGAAAGGTGCTTTTTTCCTGCTCAATATGATGGAAAAGTGTCACACGAATCAACTGAAATGTTCGAACAAAGCCCGGATCTACCACTCAGCAAGGAAGTCACTGCAGTCGCACATCATAAAGGGTCGCACCTGCGCCCTGTTAAGTCCTTCCAACTCGGCATTCCAGCGTATCAGCTGCCGCCAGCAGCCTCTGTGGCTCCTCTGTGCCACTCAGACTCCAGGAAGACAAAATGGGGGGGGGGGGGGGGGGGGGGGGATGCTATGGTACAGGGGAAGGAACCTGTACCCTGGGAACCACACCGACTGCACTGGACCCCAAGGCTCCGAAAGTGGCTGAGCTAGCCCATCAAAGACACAGGACTTTAACTCCTGGTGCCTCTGTTTTGACGTATGGAAAATACACTGTTTTAAGAGTTAAATAACTTAATTTTTATAAAGTGCTAAACAGTGCCTGGCATAAGATTCACAGGCAATCATTTTAAAACAATATATGTGAGTAAAAGGAGCCCTTCTCCTGGGAAATGACACAGTCCCATACCAGAGAAACGGCTTGGCCAACAGGGGTGGCCTGGATGTCACGTTTCTAAAAATGAAGAACATGCCAGCAGAGTATTATTTAAATGAAGATTGTCATTCTGAGTTGCCTGGGTGGCTCAGTTAAGTGTCTGACTCTTGATTTTGGCTCAAGTCATGATCTCAGGACCTGGGAATCTACCCCCCCACCCCCCCGTGGGCTCCTGCTGGCCCTGGAGCCTGCTTGAGATGCTCTCTCCCTCTCTGTCTTCCCCTCCCCCCTTCTTCTCAAAAAAAAAAAAAAAAGTCATTCTGAAGTCTTTTGAACACGGAGGAAAAAAATGTATGTACATTAAATTAAATTAGGTTCAGAATTTTAAAGTGTTATATTTCTATATCCTGCTGAAGGAGGAAAAAGTCACTCCTGTGAGTTTCTACTGAATATTTCTTTACAGATTTTCACATGAAAAACCGAAACTTACAGACTGGTTGCTTTGAGTTCTTATTCAATCCAGGCAGTACCAATAAATGCTTTGACTTCAGTAAATCAAAATCATCATGTAACTACCATGTTTCTATCAAAAACCTGTCAGAAATACTGTCCTTTAAGAAATCAGGGCTATCCTGTCTTTTAACATAATTCATTCTAAACATAGGATAAAATAAGTGATATATTTGTAATTCTAAAAAATGTCAAAATTCTTATCTGACGTTAGCTTGCCAAATCGGTTTCCATTTAACTTTTTCACCAAATTTAAAATGAAACCTTTAAACAAGCAAATATAAGCTGTGCCGTCCACGTGAACCACTGAGGGCACGCAAATACAGGGTAAGGACAGGGACACACAGACAGACATACGTGTGTTCTCATTCTCTCTCTCTCCTTGGTCAGGAAAGGAAAGAAGATCCCCTTTCTTAAGTAATTCCATTTATTTACTTCAATACAGAGCACCCCTCTCCTCCCCCTGCCTCGACAGCAACTGTGTGAATCCTGCAAGTGCCTCATCTTTAGCCCTCACAGCGGGGCGATAGGCCGCACACTGGGCCAGCAGCTTCTAGGTACTGCAAGCCACGTGGTCTCTGTCACAACTACTCAACTCCGGTATTATAATGCAAAGCGGCCACAGACAATACATGAAGGGTATGTATTACTTTTTCCAATGAAACTATTTATACATACACACACACACACACAAACAGGGCAGCAAGCAAAGCACTGTGTTACCTACTGAAATAATTCCCCAAAACACCCAAAATTCTACCGAGCCAGGATGGAGCATTAATTTAGATGAGCTAATGATATATTAAAAAAGAAAAAAAAAAATCAAACTAAGAAAAACATCATTCAAACATTCTTTGCTAAAACTATATAACCATTCTATGGGAAACAAATTTCCTAAGGCATTCAAATACTTTTTTTTTTTTTTTTTTTAGATTTTATTTCTTTATTCATGAGGGAGACAGAGAGGCAGAGACACAGGCGGAAGGCGAAGCAGGCTCCATGCAGGGAGCCCGATGCAGGACTCGATCCTGGGACCCCGGGGTCATGACCTGGGCCCAAGGCAGATGCTCAACCGTTGAGCCACCCAGGTGTCCCCAAATATTGTCTTATGTGACACCATACAGAACAATGAAGTCGTTGTGTATGGTGTCAATATTTTTAAAAGTATTAAAATTTCAGTAGTTCACTGTGATCTTCAGACATTGAAAGGACAGTGGAGTAGAATGGAAAGAACAACACGGTTTAAAAGTTCAGTTCTTTCACATTAGATTCGTACAACCACAAGCATGTCCTCATCTGTAAAAGGAGGCTATCATATAACACCATACTCTGCAGAGATAGTGGATTCGATAGCCTGGTAGGTATGGACACAGACGCCAGTTCATTGTAAAAAAACACCACCACCGACCAGAAACTATGATTTAAAAACAAGACAGCACCAACCCTATAAAAGTCCCTAAAGATGCTTTCACATCTTTATTAATATAATAAAGTAATTAGTATAATTAGAATTATACTTATAAATAGTGATAATTATAAAATATATATATATAGTTTAAAAGGACACAGAGGATTAAGAATAGTACAGTATTAAAAGATTTTAAGAATTAGGTTCTAAGTAAAGAAAAAAAACTGTTTATGACTTACCATGAGATTATAAAAATAGCAATGGGAAGTATTAAAAAAAAAAAAAACAAATAACAAAGAGACAGAACAATGAAGGCACAGAGTCACAGACTAGACCTGGAAATGAACCCTCTTCACCAGAGCAAATGGAAGCAAGAAAACACGTTGGCCGTAAGTTTTGCCAAACCTAATGTTCAGCAAGTCGTGGGTGAGAAGAAATGAGAGTTATTATGAATATTTTAAATTAAGAGAAAATGAGCTTGTATTTTAGCTTTCTATCACAGTTGAATGACAGACACCAAAAATCACTTCTATAATGTGAACTAAAGCGTACAGCAAAAGACTTTTTTTACATGTTTTAACAACTCTAAGTCATAATTAACAGGTAAATATGGGAAAAAAACAAGTAAAACAAAATGTTGATTCTCTTGTCTTTTCCCGTTCTCTAATACCGAAGCAACCAAAGATTCCATCGACAACAAAGGACCTACATTCTAGAAATAAACTGTCTCCATTAGTGAGGCTTCAGTTAATCAAGAAAACAGAAACCAAAAAGCCGATTCTCCTTCAGGAGATTAGGAAGCAACATAATTTAAAGCCTCTGCTTTATCTCTCAGCCAAGTCTGATGGCAGGACTGTGACTGTCGCCGTTGTTCCTACTGACTCTAGGAGTTGTCCTGCTACACAGACAACAGACCTGGGGACGAAAGGGGAAGAAAAGTTTTATTAACCTTTCGACTACACTTTGTTAATTTTTAAAGTTAACCCTTTCCTAATAACACTGGAACAAAACTTAGTAAAATGTATCACTAAATAATGATCTTTGCACCCGGGCAGAGTCACTTCCGGCACAATGGACACTACGTGTTACACAGAAGGTGATAAGCTCGGAGGAAAGAAAAAGTCCATGTAGGATGAGGGGCTCAGGAGTCTTCTATGAGGAGGCGGCGGTGCCTCCAGGTTGCAGGAATTAAGGATGGTCAGAACCAGTTTGTACATCAAACGAGAGCTGCAAGACGTGCAAGAGCTACCGGATGTTCTATGCTCTGTACGCAGCAGTCACGTATGAAGATGAGCCTGCCTTACGGTCATGTCCATGGTTTTTGGAAGCCATTACTGGAAAATCCGCATTTACCAAAGAGGTCATTTGTGTTTCAATTTTTCAACACAATTCAATTTGCGTTTCTAATTTTTTCTCTAAACTATCTGTTCTTGCCTACACCTCCTGTATGTATTATGAAGCTGTAATTCTAGGATAAATATTAGGCATGATAAATGACAGGTTTATCTAAACATTTAGCATGACAGGGGCACCTGGCTGGCTCAGTCAGTAGACCATGAGACTCCTGATCTCGGGATCATGGATCTGAGCCCCATGTAGGGCAGAGATTACTTGAAACAACAATTTTAAACTATAAAGTTTAAAAAATAAATATTTAGCACGACAGTATTATGGACATCATCATAAATGTTAATTTTATAACTATTGCCCAGAGTCTGTTTAGTCAACTATTTTTCATACAAGCATTCTTGCACAGTAACATTGAAAAGCTTTGAACTTTTTGAAGACACAGGATACACAAACAGAAAACCCCCAAAAAACAAATACAGAAAAAATGCCAGTAAAATGGAATGTCTGGTCACTTAAGTTCTACTACAGTTTAGATACAGGCTCAATTTTTAAACATCCAGCAAATGCTTACATTGTGCAAGGTAACTGCATATATTTACCTGCCATCATTACCTTAAAATACTGACCTAGGTAAAAATAACAACAGTGTGGATACAGACCAAGACTTCCTCAAATGCTTAAGAACCATTGGTCTCCCCCCACCCCGACTTGTTTAATATTCTTGAATAAAACAGAAATAGACAGTGAGACTAGTTTATGAATAAATGCACAAAGCCAGAACTATAAAGATTAGCTGAATTTGTTTCAATATCTTCCACTATAAATTCCTGGAAAAAATTATCTCTGTAACCATGCCTACTGCCATACCTAAAACGTAATTCCGGATTGCAAGGAGTATTGAATGAGAAGGGGGTGGTGATGATCCGCAGAGAAGGGGGAAGGGCAACAAAATCTTAACCTCTTCTTCTTAAGAAGGAATATAAGCCAGAAATTGTTTCAAGAACACTAACAGGAAAATATCTATCTTTCCTACAAAAAGGATCAAAATCGGTTGTGTGTTGACTATTCACTGGCCTCTTGATCTCAAGTCAGGGCTCATCAATCAGATAAAAAGAACTCTGATGACTCAGCCTGGATTAGACGAGCTCACAAATCCTAAGGCCACGGAGTTTACCCAGAGCTGGAGGGCTCTCCAGGGATCCCGCAGGGGGGAAGGCTATGGGTAGCGCGGCGGGCAGGCGCGTGGGCCCACCAGGCCGTCCAGGAGCTCCTGCCCCCGCCCCTCTGCCTGCCACCACCGCGTCACTGCTCGGCCACGCGGGGCAGGGATTCACCACAGGCTGTGGAAGCCACCTTGGCTTAAAGACTCCAAGCTCCACAGAGGGACCAACGTCAGTTTATGAGTTTCCTGGGCGCAGCTTCCCGGGGACCCAGCCGTCGAGGGGCGGGCTCGCTTCTAAGAACATGCCACCCCTTCCCTCTGTACGGACGCCCAGGCCCGACGCAGTCCACGCATCAGGGGCCACTCGGCCTCACGCCCCTGCCGGCCGGGAATCCTGCTGGACACGCCACTTCTGTGTTTTAGGTGAAACAGCCAGAAACCGAACGACGGTTACTTACCTACAGAAGGAGAAATGGTCTGTGAACCCCTTCCTCACGAACAGCTGGGTCCTCATCCCTACTCTGCCTCTAGGATGTCACGGGTCCTGTCTTGGTTGGGCCTTAGAGCTTCCATGAGACCAATTCACCTCCTTTAGGTAATGACTAGGTTTGACCGAACTGAAGTGAGAAGTAGGGCAACACGGACAGAAAACCAAACTAACATACGACAAAGTATCTTACAAATAGCACAGAAAATCTCTTGCGATGACATGAAGGCTAATGAAGCTAAAGCCAAGACGTCTAGTTCAAAAGGAAATTGAGGCCCAGAGGTTCGATATTCTTACCAGAAACAACAAAATATGAAACTCTGCACCGCTCGCACCCTTAGGAGCATTTGAATCTAGTGACAAGCTGCCTAGTATTGTTGTGTGTGTTTCACACACTAGTTAACGCCCAGAGCAGCTCCCAGGCCGGGACCAACCTCAGGAAGCCTCTAGAAAGAGCTCTAGTAAGCGGCCATCGCATGCGGGGCTAGAGTCCCAACCATGCTCCTCCTCCAGGCCTCCGCAGTCTGTTTTCAAAGCTTCTCTGTTTCCAAAAAGTTTCCTTTATTGCAACGACACAGATTTTTTTTTTAAGATTTTATTTATTTATTCATGAGAGACACAGAGAGAGAGGCAGAGACCCAGGCTGAGGGAGAAGCGGGCTCCCTGCGGGGACCCTCGATCCGGGTCTCCAGGACCACGTCCTGGGCGGAAGGCGGAAGGCGGCGGTGAACCCCTTGAGCTCTAGGTCCGCCCTCTCTTACTGCCACGGGGAGGGAAGTCAGTCCAGCCACCACCATCCGGCACCCGCCAGAAGACGGTGTGAGTCCACCAACCAATAAATACTACTGTTCTGCCACCCATCCCTCCCCGGCGCTCACATACGGTGGACCTCCAGTATCTCACACAACTAGCTCCTGAAACACCATGTCGATCCAGGTGTTTAAAAACAGACACACACAGAAATCAGTAACTTCATCGGATGGGAGGTTACATTTTTTTAGATGATGTATCAGTACCCATAAGAAAACATGGAATTTTAAAAAGCATACTCCTCCTCTTTTGGAAGTTTAGCAAAAAGTCCTGGAAGGCACAGAAGCACCACAGCCATTTCTGCTTTTGGCTTAATCTTCATCACCCAAATCAAACGCCTAGAAGTCATCCCTGACTCTTCCCTCTCATCTCCTCTGTCAGCTGGATAATCATTAAACTTGGCCAATTCTTTTTCCCAAATATCTCTACAAAGCCTACCGGTTCCTTGAATCTCACCACCCACACTCCTCAGTCTCCTCCCCTACAACTTTGATGAAATCTAAGGCCCAAATTATTTTTAACAGGCCTGCATCCCAAAAGCTGTAATGCAGCAGCACCTGAGTGTCTGAAAATTCAGTTGTCTTTTAAATTTTGAAGTGAAAGAAGCAATAGTAGGTTTCTTTGTCGGGTCACTATTTAATTAGCTCTTTATTCACATTAAAACTATTTAGTTGCCTTCAGCCTCTCTGCTGAGGTACCAGCAATTCTGTTCAAAGCAACAACAGGTCCACCTAAACTTCCACCTTCTCAGCCTTTCTCGTGGCTAGAGGCAGCCTCGGGGCAGCCGGGTGGGGGGGGGGAGCCACGGAGGAACCACAGGGGAGCCACGGGGAGCCGCGTCAAACAGTCTAGCTGATAAGCTCTAACCAGAAAGGGGCCGGGCAGGAGCTCCCAGCCACCCCAGCCTGAGAGGCTGCAAGGGAAGCTTTTGTTTTCCTGACGACAGGCAGCAGATGCAGCACTTGGTCCTGTCTGAAGCTGAGGCCTCCTGAAGCAGCGGCCACTGTTCAACCGAGGCGATGGACGCGAGGCCTGATGGAAGTCCTCCCACTAAGGACAAGGGAATAAAAAATAGCAACTTCCTGAGTCTGGATTTGTTTAAAATAATGTTTTCAGCTACTTGAAGCCAACCGGACATCATTCTCCCCAGGGCTGTCTACAAAGCATCTCAAACTTAGTGTGTACACAGCGGATTCACCTCCCGTCTCACACTTGTTCCTCTCCCTAAAGTCTCCAGTGCGGGTGGGGCTCCATCCTCCCTGCCGCCTGCACTGGAAACAAGGCTCTTTCTCCTCTTGTCCCGTCCCATCCTTCCCACAGCTAATCCGTCACCAGACATCATGACCTCCTCCCTGGGGCCTACCTCACAAGTACACTTTAGTTCCTACACCTCCACGACTGGATCGGCTACATCCTTCAGCCGAATCTGAGATCACCTACAGCCCGTCTGAGGCCTAGCGCCACCGCAGGGCACCCGCCTGCATGTCTATGTCCCTTCTCGAGCAGGCTCCGACCTCGAAGGCCGCCCCATTCGGCCTCACGACTCCAGATGCCTCGGCCAAAGCACACGGACACGGCGTGAATGCACCCCTCTCCCCGCGGGGCCAGCGGCTGAAATGAAGACCTCTCCTGCGCAGGACTACAGGAACCAAGGACAATAAAATCGTTGGATTGTTTTCGCTCCCTCACAAAACTTCGGAAGAACAAAGACAGACGTTGGTTTGATGCAAGCCATGTCTAAAATTCAGAATACTGGAAGGATCATTTTTGTTCCAAGGATAAAGAATAAAAACTATGGCCAATTATGTAACAAGCACTTAGCTCTGAAATATTTCATAACCTAAATACGTTATTGTAATGATCACATCTTTGGTGAAACATTTTAATGCTGTGCCATTTAAAGCGCACATTCAAATTTAAAAATGTAACCGCTGCTCTTGAAGGGCATCGGTTTTGCCTTGTTAGGGCACACAGTTTGATTTTGATCCCACTGATTACGTTAGGCCAGAGGAGAAGAACCGCGAAGGCAAGGCGGGAGGCAACGAGGAGGAGAAGAATCGGCAGCGGACGTTCGCCGAGGAAGGTTTAAGGTTTGCTATTTTCCCTTCATTGTTCTATAGACAAAAGCTGGACTACTTCAAGAAAGCAGACCGGTGACAGCTGGCAGGGAGGATGCCTTTCACCATCAGTGTCTGACCCCAAGGTCCTGGGAGGAAAGACAAAAAAGACAGGCAAATCTGCTCTCCTGGCTCTCTAACCCTGGGGCAAGGACCTCACTAGATGTGGCTACAACGGGGGTCTTCTGCACTTCCAGGTCTCTAGGCTTAGGGGTGGCTACTGTGAAATTACATCCCTGTCTCAGGCCTCCTATCACTTTTACTTTCCGCTAACCCCCATCCCCAACAACCTGCAGATTTCACACCCTTGCTCTCCTCTAACCACACCACATCTTCTGCTCTTTTCCATGTGCATTTAACAATCCTATGCCAGGACATTCATTTGCAAACTTCAGAAAATGCAAGGGTCACACACAAATGTCTAGAACTTTACAATTAATTATATTAGTGCATTCACTTATTCAGTAAATATTTACATTGTTTTCCATTCCACAGCTTCATCCATTATTTACCAAATTCTAGGAATTAAGAAACTACACATAGAACTAGAGGACAACCAACTGCAAGAGTGCTGTGACTTCACCGTGACCTCCTGAGCATGAGACATGAGGCTCTTAACTAATCTCTCAGCTGTAAAAGGGGGATTTTAACACTATCTACTCACAGAGGGGTACTGTTATGATAACTAAACGAGATAATGCACATCAAGCATGTAACCCTACCTGAAATATAAAAAGCACTTCATTAATGGCAGTCATTATTTTACCAGATTTTGATATGATGGGACATACTGAACTGTCCTTTAATAGAACCACAGACTTGATTAAATAAACTATCAATCAGTACACCTAATCTAAATGTCTAGAGTGCTTGCTTCACTTTGTGTTTTCATGAATGTTAATGAACAGTTTATTTCATAAAACAAAAATGTGACTTTCTTTTAAACAGACTGCTACTAGCAGTATGATGTATCATGTCTGGATTAAGCAGTAAATATAAAATAAGAAAAAAAGGATTACTGGACACAAAAGCAGGAGTGGGTCAAGATTTTGCCTCTAAGAAATAATATTCATTTTTAATTAATACCAAAACCAATCTTCTATACTGGGTACTCGATTAATCAAATGTCTGTGTTTTAAAGAAATACCAGTCTAATATTATTATTCCTGTACCCTGTCTTCCAAGTAGTAGCTGAGAAGCTACAAAAACTACTGCCTCAACAGCAACACTGAATTCCTGGGAAGGATACTTTTAGTGATAGCAAATAATGTGTAAATTAATAAGGTTTTCATTAAGCCTTCCCCATAATTACACTGCATTTAAAAATGGTACCTTTATTTTGGTTTTGAATGTCATAAAATTACTGAATATCTGTGTAGCCTGAAATTATTTTCCTTCTAGATTTTAAAGCATTAATAGGAAATAACTTGCAGGTTCCCATCCCAGGAAATTCCTCATAAGGCAATGGACACTCTCAGTTCTCCCTGATGTTTGCTTCCTTGGACAATTTAATCTGCTCTATAAACTCTATTAATATGCATCTTGTCTAGTGTAGTAATAAAGATGTTAATAATTTGAGTCAGTCTAACTTCTAATTCCACTAGTACAGTGACTAATTTTCTAATTTGAAAGAAGTCAGCAAGTTCCCCTTGGAGCTTCAATAAATTCCACTTTATTTCCATGTTATTGATTGCGAGAAACATACAGTAAAACTAGCTATTTCATTCAAAGGGCAGAGAACCAGTACTGAAGAGCAGAATCGGTTCAGCATAAGGGGAACTATCAACCAAGACCACTGAACATTTTGACCCCATCAATCTGCTGTTTTTCACACTGTGCAAAGTATTAAGCAGTCAGAAACCAGAAGCCTAAGGCCAATGGCCTTTTATATATTTCTTACTATACAGTATGTGAATTTTTAGCTTTCTCCCCCTCCCTTATTTTATCCATGTTCTCAGGCAGAAATTCAGGACATATTGTAGAATGTTTAAGCGAGGACTACCGTTAAGCCACATTCTATGAAGCTGGTTCCATTCCAGGCCAATATAGAAAGCCTGTTCTTCCAAAAACCATTCAATCTTTTCACTCTCAATGTTCTCAAACATCTAATTCAGAATCTATTTAAGGATCAAAGACTTTACACTATAAAGTGGAAAAGATAATGTAGTTATAACCATACTACACATGCAAAAACAAACTTCTAGAATTGCTTCAAACTCCTAAGTCCCCAAAGAATTCTCTGAATGGAGGAGACCCCTGGGAGGCTCAGCGGTTTGGCGCCTGCCTTCGGCCCAGGGCGTGACCCTGGAGTCCCAGGATCGAGTCCCACATGGGGCTCCCTGCAGGGAGCCTGCTTCCCCCTCTACCTGTGTCTCTGCCTCTCTCTCTCTCTCTCTGTCTCTCTCATGAATAAATAAATAAAATCTTAAAAAAAAAAAAAAAAGGAATTCTCTGAATGGAGAATGAATGCCTTGGCAGAGGCTAAATCTCCTTGAAGTCCAACTCTAATTAGAGATATATTCCTAGACTAAGTTTACAAGGAAGACACAGAAATACTAGATTTTTGCTCTAAGTAGATTTAGAATACTACCTTGATCCATTTGTTGCTGTAAAATAGTAGGGGGATATAGAGAGAGATCCTAAAGCTCCTAATTTCCTAATAAGAGCATTATGGATACCTTTGGTTCTAGTATTTGGTCTTTGATCCTGGCTTCTGGCATAGAGCTCCTAAATGCCTTAGAATTTGCTGGGTGTTAAGAATGCCTTTTGTTCCAATGAGGCAACTCTTGGTGGGAGCCTGGATAACTTCAGGATGAGGGCTGGTCACCAAGAAGACAAAGCCATGATTTAAACTTGGGAACTTTCAGCCCCACCTGCCATCCTTCAGGAAGGGGAGGACTGGGGACTGAGTTCATGACCGATCATGTCCCATATAAAACTCAAAAGTATGCAATTCAGAGCTTCCAGACTGCTGACCATATGGAGGTTCTGTGAGGGCAGCACACGCAGCCAGAGCAAGGGAGCACTGTGCCTCCTCCCCCCACCTCACCTTGCCCCACCCATCTCCTCCACCTGAATGTTCATTCATCATATTATTTTACTATAAATTGGTAAATATAAGTAGTTCCCTGAGTTCTCGCAAATTATCAAACCCAAGGGGGGGTCATGGGAACTCCCAACTCATAGTCAGTCACTCAGAAGCAACAACTGGGACTTGCAACTGGCATCTGAAGTAGAGAGTCCTGTGGGATGGAACCCTCAACCCTGTGGGATCGGAGGCTAACTCCATGTAGACAGAGTCACAACTGAGTTAACTTACAGAACACCCAGCTGGTGCCCTAGAGAACTGCTCGGTGTGGGGAAAAAAAAATCACACACATGCAGTGATCAGAAGTGTCAGAAGTATTATGTGTGTGAGTAAAGGAAAACACAGGAAGGTGTTTCCTGATGGTTCCCAATAGTTCTCCTGCCCAAAAAGCCTCTTATTGCACTCTCCTGTTTTATGCCAATCTGAACAATTTTCTCTCCTCAGGCATTATTTAAAGAACACATATTTCACTAAGACATTATCAGGGACACCTCATTTAAAAGTTAAAGAGAAATAGGGACCCTGGGTGGCGCAGCGGTTTGGCGCCTGCCTTTGGCCCAGGGCACGATCCTGGAGACCCGGGATCGAATCTCACGTCGGGCTCCCGGTGCACGGAGCCTGCTTCTCCCTCTGCCTGTGTCTCTGCCTCTCTCTCTCTGTCTCTGTGACTGTCATAAATAAATAAAAATTAAAAAAAAAAAAAGTTAAAGAGAAATAATAAATTGTGTCTAAAGCTAATAGATCAAGAAAGACATAAACACATAATGTTAACCACCAAAAGACCAAAACACAGGTTTTTAAAAGCACTGTTGTCTCCTGAAAGTAGGGCTGGCAAAGAAGTCTCTCTCTCTCTCTCTCTCTCTCTCTTTTTTTCATTTTATAATATGTAGTCATTACTTCCTTAGTATTAAACAAAAAAAGGTATTGAATTTTCTTATTTTCTAGGTCACCCAGGGCCAGGAAATGAACTTCCTTTCTGTAGGTAACAAATTCCGCCTTTTGCACACTCCCACCACTGGGTGTATCTTTGACAAGTTAGTAAAATTTAATATAACTTTTAGGTAGAAATTCTTTAAGTATGGGATTTTACCAATAAGATTTAAATTTTGAATAATCACTACTATAAAATAAAGTTTAAAGCTGTTGACTTTATACTGATAAAGGATGTTAAGTGTCCTTTTCAACTAAGGCTAAATATCTGGCCATGGAATTGTCATCCACGAGCATGACTAAGAATCCTAGACAAAATTAAAGGGTAGCTCATCATATTCACCCTTTCACTGATTGAGGCAAAGCCCAGAAACAAAGGGGGAAAGAGAAAGGGCATAAGAATAAAAACTTTAATACAATTTTAAAGGAATTCATTTGTAAATTCTTTTACTTATTAGTCTTACTTTCATGTTACGCTTTGAAATACCACACTCTTCATTCAATTTGATTACTGTTCGTTGGGTGCCTACCATAGAGGCCAGGCATTATTTCAGATGCTAAGGACAGAACAGGAAGGAAACTCCCTGAAGTTCATAATCCAGGGGGGAGAGGACAGATAAACAAAGTGAGCACGTTATAATAAATAGGAACTGTCTTATGTCAATTTCTTAGCTGCTCTAAAACCAAGAGATCCCAGTGTTTTAACACTAAAAACAGGATTTTTTAAAAGAAAACCTTGGACTGCCAGGTTTTTAAATCTTCAAGGAATAGCTGGATTCACATATAATTAGGCCTTGCACGGATTTTATTTCTAGACAGGATATGGACATGGATACAGATATGGGCCACTGCCAGCAGAAAGGCCATGAATGCTGGGGTAGAGCGACGTGCAGAGAACAGCCATCCAAACAGCGTCTTTACTGCCACACGACAGGATGAAATTTAACCTGAACAGACAACAGCCATCCACCGCATTGTGACACTCTGCCGGCCTAGATCCTGGTCCAGTCAGCAGCACTGGCTACCAATTTTTCAAACTGTTTTAGTTTATACCTGACTTTGCTCCAAGACCAACCGCCATACTTGAGTGGCTGGGTCTGCAGAAGCTCCAGGATCAACCAGCATGCAGGAACGTTCCAGACACTCTTCAGGCATATATGCTAGTTCACTGGCCTACAGGTCAACCTCACTCATGTTCTTCAAGGTCATTTTATTGCAGGACTATAGCTGCCCTTTCTTTCCACTAAGTTTTGGTATTAGTACATTCTATTTCTGTGAGAAGAGAGTTTGAAGTATCTTCCTCTCCAACAGAAAGCCCTTAGGCTCCCTACACAAACTATGCAAAAACCATCATCCACCCCCGCCCCCAATGTCACATCAAGTGAATCTAGTTATATTCCAAATGAGTCTCATCAACCTTTATTTAAATAACTAAGGGGATCATTTTTCTACTCCAACTCTAAATGCCACACATTAATTATAAAGACCCTCCTTCTTGAGTTCAGAATTGGTAACTTTAATTTCTATGCATCACTCCTTAACCTATGATAGAACAGGTTTATTTGCAATAGTGCCTTCTTTAATTTAGCATGTTGTCGAATGCCCTTCCCTTTCCTTCTCCTCCTTCTCTTGAAAGCCTACCCATGTTTTAAGACCCATCTCAACTCCTTCCTGCCGAAAGCCTTTCCTTACTGCTCCGACCTATCAGTGATGTCTCTCCTCTCTGAAAATCGCTGGTAATAATGCCAAACACAGTCCAGACAGATGAAACAACCAAGGCTGGACTATCATCCAGAACTTCAAACTCCAAAGTTTTTGTTTCTCCAATCTCCTCACTCTAACATTATTTCCTTTACTAATCTGACCATATCCCCTCGCACTCCAGAACTTCCAATGGATTCTTCACACCTACATGGTTTATCTAAAAATCAATCCATCCTTCTAATCACAGGTGAAGTGCAATCTTCTCCACCCACTTTTTTTTTTTTTGACAGTTCTAAGTCATACTGATTTTCCTCTTTTCCAAATTCACTGTATTTTACTAAATAACACATACTGTTGCATCCTCTTACTCTGCATTACTCTCTACATGGTCTCTCATTTACTTCCCCAAACAACTTGAAAGGAAATGTATTACCCATATTTTACAAATGACTCTAAGATGTTAAGTAATTTCCTCACCTTTATACAATTACTCACAATACAGCTGAGATTTAAAACTATGTCACCACTTCAAAGTCCACGTTGTGCTTTTTTTTTTTTTTTTTTTAAGATTTTATTTATTGGAGACAGAGAACACACGAATGGGAGGAGGGAGAGAAGAGGGGGGATTTCAAGGGCTAAGTGCTCAGAGTCTGTTGTGGAGCTAGATCCAAGACCCTGAGATGGCGACCTAAGCAAAATAAAGAGTCAGCTGCATAACCAACTCAGCCACCCAGGTGCCCCAGTCCATGCTCTTGGAATACAGCATACTGTACTTTTTTTTTTTCTTCTTTTCCTTAATACACACAATAGAAACTATGTGGAAATAATGGACAAGCAATTATTTTCCTGTAATTAGTATTCAGGCCTCACTCTTAATGCTTGCACCAGAATTATTTCAATTATTTCAATTCTAACCTAAGCTTTTTCTTGTTATGTGATTCCATACTTTGCAATCCTTTAAAAACAGAGTTAACATAATCTGACTCTGTTCCAGCAAACAAATAAACTCAAACTAAGGAACATTCTTTAAAACTGTCAATGTAAAACTAATAAAACACAAAGAAAGGCTGAGGAACTAGGCCAAATTAAAGATTATTCAATGTGTGAACTTGGACTGGATCTTGGATTAGGGCAAAACAACTACTAACAAGATCAACAGGACAACTGGCAAAATTTGAAATATGGACTATACTAAATAATATATTGTACCAATGCCATATCAATGTTAAATTGTTCCCCAAATCTGATCGCTGCACTGTTATGTAAGAATATCCTTATTCTTAAGGGATACACACAAGTATTTAGAAGTCAATGATCATAATGTGTACAACTTATTCTGAAATGGCCTCAACCAAATTATGAGATAAATAAAAATGATGACATGATTAATAACATTATAAAGCAAATGTGCAAAAATATCAAAAACAGGTAATCTACGTGAAAGGTATGTGAGACTTCAAATTTACAGAAAAGGTGAAAAAAATATTTTGTGAGAGGAATGGGTAGCCATATAGATCAGGGACTGGCAAACAATTTCTGTAAAGGGCCAAGAGATAAGTATATTAAGCTTTGGGGGCCATACAGTCTCTGTCTCATCTACTCAATGCTGCCATTGTAGCACAAACACAGCCGATAGACAGTAATTTAACAAATGGGCTTGGTATGCTCCAAAACACTTTATTTACCAAAATCAAGCCTTAGTTTGCCAACCTTTGAGATAGATGAAAAAGACTGATGAGACTGACCATGAGCTGATAAAAATAAAACTCTGAGAAATCTTCCTATATGCCAATCTCTTTCTTCCCTTCTACAGCCTATCTCCTCCCAGAAAAAAGTCCCATTTTGACTTCACACATTTTTGACTTCACACATCTCTCTTAACCATCATCCTTTACTTCCAAGCAATGTGCAATTTTTTTCAACCAGCTTAAACTCGTGTAGATTGCAGGCCACAGGCATTCACTTTCTCTTTAAATTCTTAACTCCCTGAGAGAGGGGTCTTATCTGGTGATAATATAAATTTGGTGGCCTAGGAGCATTATGCACCAACTTTCATCACTGGCTCTGAATTCAAGTCTCTGGCATTTGGCACAGGGGAAATGTACGAAACACCTACAACCCCACTGAGCCTATTTCTTGTGAGATGTCAGGAAGGCAAGTCTGTTTCTGGTAAAACTGCCATCACATCAGATTCACCTTTAGATTTTACAAGATTTTTTCGAAACTAAACAAGTAAAATCCATGGAAGGTGCAAGTAATGAAGAGTCCTAGATTACTGGAAACCTAGAATGAGACTGGGCTTGAAGGAATTAGAAAAACAACCTCAGCCCCAATCCTACAAATGAAGAAATGAGGGTAATCCCAGTTAATCAATTCCAATTAATCAATGTAAATGAAGTCAAAATTGTGCAGTATGCTGGAAACTAAAGCAAGATTAATATAGTAAGTTGTATTCTATTAATAGAAGATATACTTAAATTAGAATACATCTGTGTTGACAAATTTGCCAAAACTCTTCTTATGGGCACAAATGTCAAATTTATTCATTCCATAATACTGCGCCTACTAAGTGAAGTACATTCTATTAGGTGCTACAAGGTACAACATTTCAAATATCTCCTTCTCCTCTAAAATAAGACATAAAAAGACATGTAAGTGCTATACAAGACTGATGGGCTGAACACTGTAAGACTGGTGGTCACATATCCATCTTTTCAGGCTCTTTCACAAATACCAAATAATTAGCACCAATAATATCTTCATCTTCTAAATTCGATAATATTTTTTAAGTTACAATATAGATCTTACTAGTTGAATATGGGGCACTCTTTTTTTTTTTAAACAAAATTAATTCCTTTCTAAATTTAAATAATAAAGCTATTAAACATTATAAGCAAAAGTTAGCCATAGAAAAATACCATATTATGCAGTATTTTCCCCCACATTCTATCCAGTACTGCAATATACACATCTTATATCTACTAATTGAGAAGAGAAGTTCTTTACTAACTTCTGATAGGGTCATGGAAAGAGACCTATTAACATTAGCAGTCTTTAGGTGGTACACTTAAAAACAGGCAAAGGAAAATAATATTTTTTTTAAGGATTTTTATTTATTTGCGAGAGAGAGAGTACAAGCAGGGAGGAGGGGCAGGGGGAGAAACAGACTCCCCACTGAGCAGGGAACCTGAACCTGATGTGGGACTTCATTCCAGGACCCTGGGATCATGACCTGAGCAGAAGGTAGATGCTTAACAGACTGAGCCACCTAGGCATCCAAAAGAAAATCTCTATAGTATGCTTTAATTTTTTTAATGTATAGTAACTTCAGGGGAAATTCATATTCAAAACAGTATTTTTACATTATTAAGCATTAAAAAATATACACAATAACAAACATTTTAAAATTTTTAAGCCTTAAAAAGCCACAGTCTTAGGAAGACATTACATTTTAATCAAATTGTACCAACTGCTCATTAAGGCATACCTATACCAACATCACAGAAAGAAAAAAAAGCTTTGGTTTGAAGCTAACTAAGCATTCTCAACCAAGATTCCAGGGTATGCTCAAAGTGAGATTTTGAAATAATCTTTAAAATAATGGGGTGCTTGGATGCTTCAGTCAGTAGAGTATGTGACTCTTAATCTTAGGGTTGTAAATTCAAGCCCCATGTTGGGGATAGAGCTCACTTTAAAAAAAGAGAGAGAGAGAGACAAGAAAAGACAAGAAAAGACAAGAAAAGACAAGAAAAGACAAGAAAAGACAAGAAAAGACAAGAAAAGACAAGAAAAGAAAAGAAAAGAAAAGAGAAAAAAAAAGGGAAGGTAGAACCTCTAAAACTGGGCAAACAAGATGAATGTTAAAAACATACAACAGGGAAAAAAAAAAAATACAACAGGCTAAGCTTGGAAGTTTTTCTCTAAAGCTCATTCCAAAATCTCACTTCAAAGAAATAAAGGTATCTGATTTTTTCATGTTCCAAATTCTATTTTGAGCATAATGTGTGAATCTTATCACTAAAAGGTCCTTAAATTATTTTGTCTAAAGGCCAGGTATTTAAATTCATTTGCCTCAATCAGCTTATATAATGATCAGGTTTCTTTCAAACCATAAGATATAGGATTTAAATATACTTATCAAAGAAGTATAGATACGCAATAGCACACTTCCTCCTTTTAACCATATATACTCTTCAAAGAGATCATTTACAAAGAGCATAATTCCTTGAATCAGGAAGGATAACTTATAGATTTTTCTGAAAAGAAAATGATATCCCATTTGTACTAACACAATTTACATTTCCTGCATTTATGCAAGCTTTCTTCATTCCATAATCTACAAATCACAACCATGCCTAAATTTAATGTTAGACGAATACTTTTTTTAGTTCTCATCCCCGCTCTCACTCTGCTACAGTGCCTCATCCCCACTGTTGTGTTTTCCAACAAGGTTAGAGATGTGCACACACACATACACAAAAACATACCCTAACTCATGTGATAAGACTCATTTTCAGAATAATGCAGGACAATGTTAGCTAATTAAAAATTAGGAGTATCATTTCATCATTTAATCCCTCAAGACAATAACCTATTTTCACTCACCCTCATTCTCCTACGTGACAGGAGTCTGGAAAAGGATGAACTCTGAAGGGAAAACCCTTCACAATTGAGAAAGGAAACTACAATAGGAAAAAAGAAAACCTTCCAACAAATTTTGTTCTATGCAGAAATCCTTTCTGTAATTTTAATGACAAAATGATCCTTTATTTAGCCTCTGCTTGAGCTCCTCCAATGTTGAGTGCTTCTGTGTAAGGGTGCTGCTATTTTGCTAAATTATTACATAGCTCTAATTGTTTCAAGGTTCTTCTCTAGGATTCAAATGTATTTACCTGAATTCCTACTCAGAGCTTCTGGAACTATATACCAAACAAGCCTAACTCTACTTTAAATGAAAATCTTTTCGCTACTGCAAGGACTTTCTCCTCGTCTCTCACTCCCAAGTGTTCTATTTCCCATTTTAAAAAATTTGTGACATAACAATTACAAAAACCTGCTCCAGTTTGTGTCCTTCTAAAAATATGACGCCTAAAACAGAACACACTGCTTTATTCACAGTTAGTAGTTAGTAAATTTATTCCCTTTTGGACAATGGGGTGGGAGTAGTCAGTAAAACTCAGAATCTCTAAGTGCAAAAAAGATCTAGAAAGTATAGATAAAAATTCACAAAAATCTGTCACTATAAGAAATGGGTGCTGGGACAACTGGATATCCAATTGGATATGCAGAAGAATACAACTAGAATCCTACTTCATACCACATAAAAAAATTAAATCAAAATGGATCAAATACCTAAGTGACTCTGGATTAAGCAATGGTTAGACAGGATACCTAAAGCACAAGCGACAAAATTTAAAACCTTTTCCCTTCAAAGGATACCACCAAGAAAGTGAAAGCCCACAGAAGAAAATTTTTGCAGAACATGATAAGGGACTTGTGTCTATAATATATAAAGAAAGAGTACAATTCAAGAAGAAGAAGGCAAACAACCTAATTTTAAAATAGGCCAAGTATCTGAATAGCTAGCTATTCCACCACAGACAATCTACAAATGGCCAGTAAACATATGAAAATACTTTCAACATCACTAGACATCAGGGAAATGCCAATCAAAATCACTAGGAAGGCTACCAAAACCAAGGACAGTAATGATGGTAGTTGAGGGGCACCTCGATGGCTCATGGTTAAGCATCTGACTCTTGACTTTAGCTCAGGTCACAATCTCAGGGCTGTGGGATCCGGCCCCTGGATGGGCTTCACACTCAGTGTGGAGTCTGACTCTCTCTCTTCCTCTGCTCCTCCTCTCCCTCTCTAAAATAAATAAATTTTTAAAAATAATAATAATGGTGGTTGAGGATGTGGACAAATTGAAACCCTCAAATACTACTGGTCAAAATGTAAAATACAGCTGTTTTGGAAAAGTCTGGCAATTTCTCAATTATTAGATTAAATCAATTATTAGATTTTAATTAGAAATAATGAATTATTACAATTTCAAAACAAATTACTATAAAACTAACAGGTGTCGTTAAAAGATTTCATAAAAATAAAAAACTGTATCAGGACATGTGTCCTTCCTATGTATCCAATGACCATAATACCTCATTCTTATAAATTTTTTTTTTTTTTTACAATTTTATGTATTTATTCATGAGAGACACAGAGAGCGCGCGAGAGAGGCAGACACAGGCAGAGGGAGAAGCAGGCTTCATGCAGGGAGCCTGACATGGGACTTGATCCTGGATCTCCAGGATCACGCCCTGGGCTGAAGGCGGCGCTAAACCTCTAAGCCCCTGGGGCTGCCCTCAATCTTATATTCTAGGTGACAATAAAACAGCAAGTACACTTGATGTGCCAAGGAGCTAGCCTAGCAATTTTCTTTATAATTACCACTGACAATTAAAATAGCTCCCTAAATAAATTCCAGATTTTCAAATAAAAAAAATTACCCTTCAAACTAATAAAAAAAATTTATAATCAAATAAAGTAAAATAAGTTGGAGAGCAAGGACTTTTAATCAAAGTTACCAAGTGCGTGATTAATCATTAATAGCTTCTAGAGAAGGATCATATATAAAAAGAAAGTAAACTCTATCAAATAAAGCTGATGTGTATTTGTTTCAAAAGGTAACAATGGACTATTCGTGCCTGGTCCTCTCAAATCAAGGTAAGGCTTTTAAAGCAGATCGCTGGGTCCTACCCCTATTCTTTCAGTGCCAACTGCTAGGAGTGGGGTGGAACCAAGGATCTGTGTCTAACAGGTACAAGATGTTGATGCTACCTGAGATCACACTTTGGGACCTACTATACTACACAAACCTGAAACATAAAGCAACATTCTTTTAAGAACAAAAACTGATAATATTAATAATCCAACAATCAACTATCAAAAATCATTAATCAAAACAGGATATGTAATAAAATTAAGACACATCAAAAAGCTTTCTTATCTTCAGGACTTAATCAGCATTGTCTGCTCCAATTGATAATGCTTCTGTTAACATGCCCATAAGCTATCTTTGAAGCCCTTGATGAGCTACAGTGCACCCATGAAGCCTGCTCTCATTCTCCTAGCTGGAAATAACTGCTTACTCCTTAGAGGAACTTAAGTTCAAAGGAGTATCACCCAAAAGATGATTGTTTAACTGTATCATTTGTTCAGCTCTGTGTATTCTGTATTCAAGACTTATCTTACCTATTAAAGTTTCATGGTAGCCAACAACCATTTTTATATCCTTTAGAGCTCTTAGCACAGGCTCTCCAAAAATACTGAATAAAAATGTGTTCAGTAAGTATTTAGAACCAGTAACTTTCATTTCATCCCCAAAGAAAATGAAGATGCAGAAACCAAGCTTTTACAGAGAAATGAAGTCAAAATCAAATCCTTTCTAAATAACTATACATAATGTTAAGTTATAATATTTAACAATTTAGGTTCAGGTTTTTTAGGCATAAAAGCACTGGATTGGGAGGTTCAAAACCTAGCTCCAATAATAACTTACAAGTCCTGAGTTGATTAACTTACTCTGCTCATAAAACACGTTCACAATCCAAAAATTGGCTACTTGTTTTAAACATTAATCTGCCACAGACAGATTACAATCAGTATGGGACCTGCTGCCCAAGTACAATTATTTCTGTAACATATTACTTCCATTAAAGTATCTGTTTCATGACATGTATTAGACATGCTGCCACCTGACCCATATAAAAATGCTCAATTTGCACAAATTCCCACCAATTTCCTTGAAAACAAGGTGGTATTGCTATTACCACAGAATACAGCAAAGAATTCAGCAACACTGTAAAAAATGTCTTAAATTTTTCAGTACCATGAACTTTAATTCTTCTATATTTCTACACAACTCCATTATATTAGCTTTAATCTATCTGCACATCCTTTACACAGTACCTAGCATATAATAAATAGGTTCCGAAGAAATACACAAAATCATTGTTGTCCCTCATGACCTTCTAGAGTCCTCTTCATAAAGCTCATGAGACTATTAAGATACACATTTGGCAACTTAGGGAAGAAATGAGATCCAGAGCAGCTCCAAGAACTCAAGTCCTAAGTACATGAAGAACATACCCCTTTTTACAATTCTATTTAATCAATGATGGACTCCAAGGTCAGAACAGACAATAAAGAGATCATTTTTCAAAACTTACCAGTCAACTTAAGGAGCTAGGGGGTGGCTGTCTGTTTAAACATATACTGGCAGTCCTCATTTGGTATGCTAGTGTGGTCACAGAAATGATCGGATGAGATGAAACCAAGCAAAGTGACCTCAATCAGTGGGACCTGTTCTGTGACCTTTAAAATGATCAAAACAGGGGTGCCTGGGTGGCTCAGCTGGTTAAACAGCTGCCTGTGGCTCACTCAGGTCATGATCTCGGGGTCCTGGGATGGAGCACTGAGTAGGGCTTTCTGCTCAGCAGGGAGCCTGCTTCTCCCTCTCCCTCTGCCCCTCCCCCCTGCTGGTGCTCTAGCTCACTGGCTCTCAAATGAATAAAAACTCTAAAAAGAAACAAAAACAAAAACGTTATGGGATCCCTGGGTGGCGCAGTGGTTTGGCGCCTGCCTTTGGCCCAGGGCGTGATCCTGGAGACCCGGGGTCGAATCCCACATCAGGCTCCCGGTGCATGGAGCCTGCTTCTCCCTCTGCCTATGTCTCTGCCTCTCTCTCTCTCTCTGTGACTATCATAAATAAATAAAAAAAATTAAAATAAAATAAAGATACCCAAAAAGAAAAAAGTTAAAAACTGTTACATAAAAAATAAAGATACAGTAAAACTATAAAATATATGTTTTTACATTATATAAAATTATATATTATATAATTATATTATATAAAATTATATTTTAAAAATTAGTATACTGTAATTTTTCAAATGAGAACCACTGTGAGTTAAAGTGCTTTATCTCTTTGTAAATAACTTATCAAGTTGTTTGACCACATTTGTCTTTTCTCATGGTATAACTTCTAATACAGCACCATCTTTCCTATTTTATACACATTGAGGAACTGTCATACTCCTTTCTGAGTTGGGACCAGCTTCTAATATTTATTTTAGCCCTTGCATTTTTGAAGGTCATAAACGTCTCCGAGAGTCCCCTTAGTGTGAAGTTTTTTTGCCAGCATCACTTCCTTTGGAACATCATCCTTTTCATCACAACCACTTTTCTCATTTGCCTGTAGCTTTGTTAAGTTCCTCTGACTACGTATCTAGAGTCTCTTGAACAGTGACAATATTTTCTTCTTATACCCATTTATATTGGACTCAAATTTCACTGTCAGCAATTATCATTTTTCATTTCTTCGTTACACTTGCATCTTCATGGACATTAAAGTGGATTTAACCAAAGTTATTGGATGGTCAGAAAACAGTAGGCCTATTGAGGAAAACAATGGGAGAAAAAAATGTAATGGCCATCAAAAAATTATGTAATTTTAAAAAATCTTCATGTAACCATCATATACCAAGTCAAAAGCCGTGGCAAACTTTAGAAGACAGGTACAAACTCCACCGCCACATAATGGATTAACTTCCTTTACACAAGGAGACCCATAAGAAAATGATCACCCACCCATAGATACGGAAAATAGCTTACAAAAAATAAGAATTTTAAAGCCTGAAACATGAAAAGGTACTCATAAAAATTTAAAGCTTGAAACATGAAAAGATTTTCCCCTCATAAGAGAAGTGCAAATTAAGATCTCACTAGGAACTTCCGATAATAACTTTGATGAATCTTAAGATACGATGGTGAGCAAAGAAGCCATAAATAAGGACGTATGCTGTACGATTTCCAGGAAGCATGAGAATAATCTGTGCTCTAAGTCAGGATAATGGTCATCTCTCCGGGGGCTGGGGATGAAGTAATGACTGGGGCAGTGGTTACACGGGTCTGTTTAATCTGCAAAATTCATCAAGCTATATTTTGTGCCTCTGTATGTATTATAGCTATTATATGACAAGGAAAAGCAAATCTTTAAAAAGAAAGAAAGACAGCGTTTTTCATCTGCCGGCTTGGTAAAGATAAAAGTGCCAAAAATCAAGCAAACAAACAAGTGCTACCGCACCTGGTGGCGTCACGCTGGACGCTGCTGCTGCAAGGAGCCTCCCCGCAGCCTCCGTGGACACAACGTGGCAGCAGAGTGTCAGAGCAGAGCCTTTGATCCTAAGACCCCACTGCAGGTATTTATTACTCAAAACATGCTTGCTGACATGCGGAGGATCTACACAGAGTAACTAACCTACAAAGTCACTCTTGCAGAATAAATGCAGTTCCGCCCATCAACAGAAGCCTCTTATAGCGAAGCATTATTCACTCTGGAAAGAGCAGGAGCAAACTCCTGGGGTCACCACGGTCACCGCAGCACACTGTTAGGCTGCAGGGAGAAGGGGGGGGGGGGGAGTACAAATGTGCTCGCATGTAACAGCCTCATGTCTGGAAGGATACATAACAGAGGGGACAACAAGCTCCCAGGAGAAGAAGAACCAAGGGGTAAGGGGCAGATGTGAGAAGGGGTTTTCAGTGTATATAAACTTTGGTAACATTTTAAACTTTGAGGCCTGTAAGATATTCAAATGTGCAAAAGTATGAATCAAAAAATGGTTACCTGAATGGGAAGCAAAATTAGAGACCCATGACCAGAACCTAGATGCACAAAAATACTTCCCATCTCTCAGAGGAAGACAATCTAGAAATATTTTAAAAGGCTAAAATATGTGGGATTTAGATAGACTGTAAAAGGAGCTGAATTACTGAGGCTTACTGTGAGGTCAGTAGCACAGGAGCAACAGAAAACTATGTTTCAGAGAATATAAAACACAACTTATGCGGCCTATCAGGAGCATCCATTTCAAGATAACCATCTGACTACTTGACATGAATCCAGCAAAGGAGAAAAGAGAGTTCTAAATAGCTAAGTACAAAAGGAAACAGAGAAATAAGACAAAGCACCAGAAGTTATGGTTAACATGGACTCACCAAGCTATTAGGGGCAGAGCCTGGACTTTTTTTTCAACTCTATTGTGACCGTACGTTGCAAAGTCATCTCCTAGCATTGACGGTAAGGGTCTTGCCACCATGTTTCTGCTACAGGGTAAGAGGTGAGTTCTGCTTTGGGAGCTCTAATGACCTAGGCGCACAACTACCCATTCCAAATGATTACTAAGAACAGCCCTGAGCGTGTAAAGCCCTGAGGCTTAACTTCTGAGCCTCACATTATATTTCTTTAAAATAAGGACATTACTGTCCCCCTCATGGTGTCCTCCTAAGGACCACATATAAGGTATATAAAAAACAACAACGTAGGGAAATCTGGGTGGCTCAGTGTGTAAGTATCTGACTCTTAATTTCAGCTCAGGTCATGATCTCAGGGTCACGAGACTGACCCCACATCAGGCTCCGCACTGGGCACGGAGCCCTCAGCCCCTGCACCCCCCAAAAGTGCATGCGTGCTCTCGCTCTCAAAAAACAAGAAAAACTTACAAATGTTTGCTGAATAAAAGGTACTCCTAAAAGGTAGCTATGACTGCCTTACCTCCTTATAAAAATACCTTAATTTTTTTTTATAGGAGACAGTTCAGAGAGAATTTTTTGTATATCCAAGCCTTTCCCAAAGACATATGGCAAAATAGAAAAAAAGGGAAACTACCTTAGTTGCCTAATCATAAAGACCCTTACAAGGGAGTCAAGGAAAGATAAGGGAGTACAAGAAGGGGAACATCACTGCATCCTGACCTCAACACTGCATAAAGTGCCTCGTCCTTTCAAGCCTAAAAGTTGAAAGAAAAAAAAAAAAAAAAGACCCTAAATGGAAAAGATACTTTTGGTCATTCTGAATATCCACTGTTAAATATTACACACATTAAAAAATTCACTGTTATCTTCCCACACAGACAAGATTCCTCCTCTGCTGGCATTTGCATTCTAAAGGCAGAGAAAGAAACAAACACATAAGCAAAAAGCACTCTGGGAGTAAATTCCAACAGGCCTGCAACTGGCCTGAGTAAACTGCTGAAATAAAAGAGGCACCTCCACGACATGGACGCCTAGGAGATGCATAAAACGTGCCGATTAATAATGATGCCTTGAAACCCTGGGTCCAACGAGTTTTGGGCTGCCTGACCGGCTTGTCAGCACCACTCACAGTTAACAGGGAGACAGGCACCAGGTTTTGCTGAGACCCCAGAAGACTCTGCCAGAAGCCTAGGTGGCCGGCAGGGGAGACTCCACTGTGGGCTCCCTGGTTTCATGGTGTTTCTTGCACACATCAGGGATCCCGGTCTGAGAAAGACAGCCTGTCCAAGACGATCCTACAGGGGGAAGACAACCTGGAAGCCACACTTAACCTCTCCAGGTCCACTGCTAAGAGGCAACCTTTGGTTGTGAACGTGTAACCTTACTTCAAGGCACTTGCAGTACTGTCTCCTTTTTCAGCAATAAATTAGACCGATCAGCACTGTGTTCTGGGGTCCTGTGAGTCTCCACTAGCAACCAAACCATAACTCCCTGCCACTGTTTGTGGAACAAGTTAGAAAAAAAAAAAAAAAATGTAACTGCTATAGAGAAAATAAAACAGAATAATCTGACAGTGAAAAAATACACATGCAAGGGATTAGAAAAGCTAACCAGGAAAGGAGGAAGGGACATTATGAGCTGAGGTACAAATGAGAAGAATCCAAGCAAGTGCCAACCAAAGATAAGAGTATTCCAAGCAAGCATACGGGCTCTGAGGCACGAACTAGTTTGACTGGATCAAAAGATAAGTATGGCTAGAGAGAGGAAAGCAAGGGACAAAGAGCAGAAAATTAAATCCAAGAGGTACATGGGAAGATCAGAGAGGGCCTTAAAAATCTGGATTTCAACTAATTCAACAGCTTTCCTACCAGCCTTGCTGCCTCTATCTGCTCACAGAGCCATCTGTCCCAACTCCAACCTTTATAAAGCCTCTAAACGTTCTGAAACATAAATATGGTCATATAATTTCACAGCTTAAATGAATCTGAGATCCCCAGGATGGCACTATCCTTATTATCTCCCTCTTCTCCTATCACATAATTTCAAAATACTGTAAGCCGTAAGCCCTGGTCACATACTGGTCCAAAGTTCTGCTCGCTTCTTAAACCAGACGTGTGTCCACTGACACACTCTACGCAGGATAATGATGAAGGACCAGACACACTCTTTCTGGAGTTGGAATAAAATGCGTACAGCCCCCCACAAACTCCACACCCAGTGAGCTGCACTGTCCTGGGCGTCTGTTGGTTTGGTGCCGGGACCCGGCTCCCTTCTGGAGCAGACCTCTAACTGGGCCTTAGAGGAGCCACACAGCTTCCACCACAGGCTGGGCTGGAACGTACAGCACAACGTCCTCTCCTCCCCTGGCCACAGGATGGAAACCTAGCTCAAGCTAGGCAAATCACACTCCCTCCTTCCCAGGTATCTGAATGTAAAGAGAAGAACCATAAAGGAAAATAATTTGAACTGATTACTAACCACTTCCAAGTCAGCTCACCGATTCCTATGTCCTAGATCTCTTGTTCATTTTTTCTTCGCTTCAGTAAACCACCACGCCTCTCCTTTTTTTTTAGTTTCAGTATCTAGAGTCTACTGATGCTTACAACCAAAACTCCAGGAGTCAAGAAACCCACGAGTTCGACAGAGGTCAGCAGACTCTCCAGCAGAAATCAAAGAGCAGACTCTGACCTGGTGAGAGAGGGAACGGAGTTATAATGACGAACACCGGCCTTGACTTGGAGACCTAGTCCTGCCACTACTGGAGGAAACACAAGAGAATTCTATTATATTCTAGAAGATGTGCCAATTATCCATGAAGTCAGAAAACGAAAACAATTCGTTATGATCAAAACGGTACTGCCCTTCTCTGAAACACCTATCTCTGCAGCTTTAAATCTTGTTTTTTCTTATGTCCCTTATGTATCCTTAATGTAAAACTCCATTTAGCTAGAGGTAATTTGAGGGACCCTGTTCCTTGAAACTTTAAAAATAAAAGCATACCTGTACTTGCCCAACTCCAATTTCCTCCATTAGGTCACTATGCCTCTGATGTACTCTACTAACATCCTTCTCACCAGTGAAGCAGTTATGTTTACGTGTCTCTTTATTGATAAAATGTTAACCTACCTCCCTACGTTTGAATCCCAGTGCCTACAACATGGCAGGTGGCATATATAGTAAAAATAACGAAAATGATCCAAAAAAAATCTTTTGATTTTTAAATATCTACATTATCCCTACCAGGGCTAGGCACTTTGCATTTATTTTTAAACTAAAATTAACCGAACTAACTAGATAGTATTATTCCCATTTTACACTTGCAAAAACAGACTCCAAGAAGGAAATTACCCAAAACTATAAACTTAGATCTATCCAGGCCTCCTCAATCCAAATCCCTCCATTTTCCCACTATTCTAACAGATGAGGACCTAAATTGGGGGTTTTCAAACCATAGGTCACAACCTATTAGTGGATCATGAAATAAAGTTAGCAGAGCATACCCTTTGTGCTACTGAAATAGATAAAATCAGTATACCACATGAAAGGCAAATACTGTTCCATGAAACTCTCATTTCAGTGTCACACACACGCACGTACAAGGCAGCAATGTAGGTGCATGTCTAACTGTGGACCAGAGACCAAGAAAGTCTGAGAGCCACACACATAAGCACTGTCTCCATTACACTTGTATGCACTCACCTACCTTCTTGATTTTTCATCAAAGGCTTAATGTTTAAAAGCATTTAGGCAGTAAAACCCTTCACCTAATATCCTCAAGATGTTACAAAAACAAAACAAAAAACCATCAAGGTTTACGAGTCGGTAAGTGAAAAGGTATCTGGGACATAGGTACCATGTTTCTTCCCCTCCGGCAAAGTTTATGCTAAAAACTGAACTACGCATCCATATAAGATGATAAGAACAAAATTGAGTTAGCTGTTCTTTCCCTCTCTTCCCCCAGGCTTTTACTAAATCATTTTCAAAAATGTTTCTCTGCTTTGCTGTTTCACTAGAGGTAACAACCCAATTTTATCAGTTTTCTGACCATTTTCATGAGTGATTGAATAAATATTATCCAATATATGTTGTCTCTTTAAAAAAGATGGCTTCAGTCACACATACAACCTTATATTTATAAAAAAAAAAAAAAAAAAAAAAAAAAAGCAAACAAAAACCAACATTCAGAAGGTGATGACCAGCGATGTCGCTATGGTTGAGCGTGCCTTCTTCTACACGAAGCCCCAGGCCCAGCCCAGGAAACAGCAGTGAGCTGTAAGCATGGACTGGAGAGTAAAATGTTCTTGGTTACTGGGGGCGGGGGGGGGGGGGGGGGGGGGGGGGGGAGACGAGTTAATATTCCTGCTAAGGCACAAGAAAGATGTATTTGAGTATTTATCCACCTTTTAAAATCACTCACAAATTAGTCATTTATAGCTCAAGGTAGCAGACTAAATAAATTTCTCTCTCTCTCCTCCTTCCCAAGGTCCCCATGAAATGGCAGGAAAAAGACTGAAATTAAAATGAAATGATAGCACCGTGGCAAAACAAGAAAACATGTCGCTGAACAATCATAAATTTTTAAGAAATCTAGGCAGATAGAACGTAGTAGGAAAGACTGGATTAACAGAGGGGAAAAAGCAGAGGAAATCACATACAGAACACACCTCAATCTTTTCAAGGACATGCCAGAGAAGTTCCAAGTTCTAATCAAACTGGTCACGACCACAGGGAGGAGGAAACCACGGGGGTGCTTCGTCAGGGTGCTGAGGGTGCCACCTGACCCAGGACAGCGCCCCCTCCTCCTCTGACTCGCCATCAGGGACATGGTGGTGGCAGCTCTTGCCTTTAGGATCAAGCAAAGGCCTGCTCTCTAGAAGGGAGGCCCTTCTTCCTGGGCTAGTCCGGTGGCGAGCGCAGCCAGGCACACAGTGGGCCCACCGCGCCTCTAACACCCAGAAGGAAATAAGAGGGGGAGCGGGGGGGGGGGGGGGGGGGGGAACGGGATTAACTTCCTAACAGCAGCCAAGTGAAATAGATGAGAGTGCTCCCCGCTCCCCACCTGCGGGGACACCTCGCACCCCCTGCCTGGAAGGGGGCCCAGGCGGCTGGTCCACCCACACCGAATCTAACTTCACAGAACCTACCACACCAAAACCACCATTTCAAGATAGAGGCCCGGTGGAGATGAGTGATACTGCAGCAGACACCCTGCAACTGCGAACGCCAACCAGGATCCACTAAACACGGGGAGAAACCGGACAGTATGAAAGAGGAACAAGATAAACAGAAATCCAGGAGCAGAACAGAAGCATGATTAAACACCACGTTGTTTGTAACATAAGGTTGAAGGGAGCTGCCTTCTTCCAAGGCAAAGCAAATCAAAAATGGAAAAACAAAACCCCTACAAACAAACAGTTAAAAGCTGTAAGAAAAAAAATTAGATATGAGTATCTAGAAGGAGGTCCAAGATCCACTTACACAAAACATCCAAAAGTAGAGAACAGAGGTGGAAGGAAATTAATTTTCAAAAGGGAGTGTGGGTTGAGGGGAACATAGTAAACTCTCCAAGAGATAAAGATTCAGTAAAGAAAGTGAAAAGATTCAACAAAACAAAAACAATGAAATAATAAATGGAAAAGACTCATGACTAAACAGACTCATGCTAGTAAAATTCCAGAATACCAAGAAAGGTGCCAAAGGGAAACAAGAAACTAACATTCATCTTCTCATCAGAAATACTGGATGCTAAAGACAGCAGAGCCGTGTCCTCCAAGTTCCAGGAAACGAGATTCCTGTAATGACCCAGAGCTTCCCCCCACGTATCCTACAAATAAGCGGGTCACCAGAGACCCTGCTATGAGCAGCTTCACCCCTCAAATAGTATCAATTTCTATGTACCTATCACGACATAAAAGGTTGCAAAGCACTGCTCTTAACTGGTCAGATTTGCCATTAGGAGTCAAAATAAAGACTTTTTAGACCCTCAGAAATTTAAATTTTCCTTACACAAGAAATGAGGATACTCATCACTGACGGTGGGAGTTTCTCCAGGAATAGAAGTTTAATAACAGCACTATATTCCATTCTCATAAACATTATGCAGTAAATAATCATAAAAATTACTAATTCTTTTTCAGTTTCTAGAACATCCTAAAGCAAAAAAGGAGACAGAAAACTAAGGAGCTGCAAAATCTACTCTGTACTCTGTAGTGATATTTAAAAAGCTGGAAAGAGGAAGTATAAGGAAGAGTAAATGCACTAATTCCCTCGAAACCTTCATATTAGATGTGCCTCTTGGTTAATATATCAAGAAATAAGCATCTTTAGCATAATTCATTATTTAAAGCTACCACAGCAAACAACACCTGCCTCCTGGAAGGAAGACTAAGAGCGAATAAAGGAAAATAAAGGAAGAAAAGATATTCTTAGTTTTCTTCACACCATTCTGTACTGTTTGGAGTTTTTTCTAACACACGTATGCATTACTTTTAAATTTAAAACCTGATTTCTAAAAAATATGGTACAAAAGAAATTAGAATACTAGATAGTACTTAAGATACAGATATATTTATGTGAAATATCCACAATATACAGAACGGTATGCATATGACCCCAACTACTACTAAACTCTACTGAACTGTAAATGCACAGGAGTCATATTAAATATTTTTACATATGTTACACATACACTTGAACTGTGTACATAGGAGAGAATACATACCAAACTACAAATAATGCTGTCTCTGGTGAATGGGATGAGGTCAAACTGACTTCTTTTTTTTTTTTTTTTTTTTTTTTTTTGAGACGGAGGGACAGTGAGTGCAGGGGAGGCAGAAAGGAAGAGGGAGCATCTCAAGCTCCACACTCAGCCTGAGTCTGGCCCAGGCTCGTCTCACAACCCTGACCTCATGAGCTGAGCGGATATCGAGAGCTGGGTGCTTAACCAACTGAGTCACCCAGGCACCCAAACTGACAACTTTTACTTGTTTGCTTTTCTACTTACTTAGCACATTTGTTTTTGCAATATATATACATATATAACACACATATGAATAACATAGAAAAGATAAACCACTGTTGGAAAAAAAAAAAAAAAAGACAGGGTCTCAGAGGGGTATTTATGTTCACAGCAGCATTATTCACAATAGCCCAATGGTGGAAGCAACCCAAGCGTCCAAAGGATACCTGGATAAACAAAATGGGGTCTACGCATAAAATGGAGTATTATTCAGCCTTAAAGAGGAAAGTGACACGTGCTCCAACACAGATAAACCCTGTGTATAATGCGAAGTCAATGAAGCCAGTCACACAAATCCTATAATGCCCCTTCTATGAGGTATCTAGTGCACTCAGGTTCACAGGAAGTAGAGAGTAGCTGCCAGGAAATGGAGGGAGGGAAGCAAACTGTTTAATGAGTACAAACATAAAGAGTTCTGGAGAATACTTGTACAACCACATACATACGACTAAACTCTTAGGTTATGCGTATTTTAATACAACTCAAAACTAACCTTAAAAGGTGAAAAAATTAAAATATAAATAAAAGATAAAATGAAAACTTGTGGCATCTGGGAAGATAGTGTCAATCCTCATTATTCATGGATTTCATATTTGTGAAATCTGCCTACTTGCTAAAATTTATATGTAACCGCAAAGCTAATACTTATGGTGCCTATGCAATCTTCAGACTTGTACAGAACAGCAAAAAAACTGGAGTTGCTTATTGTGCACATACCCAGCAAATAACACGGCATTCTGCTTTCTGGTTTCAGTCCTCATTCTATAAACAAATGTCCTTTGTGTGGTACATTTAGTGCCAAACTTCTGTATTTTGTGCTTTTTGCTGGTGATTTTACTACTTACTGTTTTTTCAGGACCAAGCATAGTGCTGAAGTTTTGTCTAGCGTTGCTGGCTGTGACATGCCTTATGGAGAAAATGCGTAATACATGAGCTCTGCTCATGGAGGAGTTATAATGCTGTTGGCCATGAAGGCAACGTTAATGAATCAACAACATATATAAAATAAGAGGTCTTTAAGCAAAAGCACACAAAACAAGGTTATTATTGATCAGCTGATGAAAATGTGACCAGAGGCTCACAGGAACCTAATCTTGCATTTCCCCTAAGAGCAACGGTTCATTACATGCTAATTCAGTGTTCACAACTTCATAAACATAACTACTGCAAATAACAAATTTATCTACAAATTTTTTAAGGAGGAGAAATATTATAAACAAAACTATTAATTTGTCACTCATTCCAATTTAATTTTAATGTGATTTTTAAAATTTTAATGGCCAATGAAGTTTTTTGGTTTTTCTTTAGTAATACCTGAAGTGTGGGGGGGAAGCGTTATTTATTTTTAAATGAAAAAATAAATGTCAGCTAATCTTTTGCAAACACTATACTAAGCACTTAAGTGTGACAAGTGCTTACCTCAGTGCATGCACACAGTAAGAGTTGAATAAAAATATTGACTAATATTATGTATATCATTAAATTCTGAAATTACTGAGGTGATGAGCAAATCTTTAAGGTAATGGGAATCTGAGAATGTTATCTAGTTGAGTTTGGTTACAAGAAGGAAACAATTACATAAGAGGGGCCTCTGACAGCTTATTCAGACTATGGCAAAATTACATTACCAACTGCAGTCATATGTAATAAAGTGCCTTTAAAACAAGGCATCGGGGACCAAGTGGAGACCTTCCAGCAGTGGAAAGCTATGAAACACATGAGGTGGATACACAAGGACAGGGGAGGAGGACTTGCTTCTAACTGGAGAGTTCAAACCCAGAAAGCGACATATTCACAGTGTAAATTGTCGAGTCAAGGCCCTGACAGAGAACAAGGCAGTTACTGAGTGTGAAACAAAAGAATTTTTCTCCAACCTTAGAGCAGGGATCAGCAAATGTTTTTTCTATAAAGGGCCAGATAGGACATTATTTTAAGGCCACAGGTCTGTGTCAACTACCCTACTCTGTCCCTGTGAAGTGAGCGCAGCCATAAATTATATGTAAACAAGCTGGTGCGGCTGTGCTCCAAGATAGGAAAATTTGAATTTCATATAATTTTCACTTACAGGATATTATTACCCTATTTTTTTCCAATCAAAAATGTGAAACATTTTTAGCTTGTGGATCAACAAAAACAAGTGCAGGCCATCTCTAGCCTGTAGGCTATCGCTTGCCAACCCTTGCTCCAGAGCTATCATGACCAAAATGCATAGTCCAATAGTTGTTCACTGCTTAATTATATATAACAAGTGGTACCAAAGAAGATTAGAGAAACAGGAACCTAGTGGTTATCAAACTGGTTTGTCTGCAAGAATTGTGGAAAGTCCCTAAAATCATAACATTAGGACATCCCATCATAATCCTGTAAGATCTGTACTAGCAGTAGACAAATTACAACCTGCAGTCTAAATATAACCCAGTGTGTATTTTAAAATAGAGTTTTATGGAAACACAGACATGCCCATTTATGTATGTATTATCTACAGCTGCTTTAGCACTACAATGGCTGGGCTGGGCAGTTTTTTCAGAGACTATAGCACACAAACCCTAAAACATTTCACATGTGGGCACCCACTAAACAAGTCTGCTGATCCCCAACCGGCACAAATAAACAAGTCTAGGTTTGGCACACTGGGGCTGACAGAAGGGACAGGACATGAGCCACGAAACAGAAAACCACAGCCTCTCCAAGTTATTAGACCCAGAACCTCTAGAATGAAGGTAAGGCAAAGTACCCTCCAAACACAAATACTCTTCTTTTCCTCTTGGCTTTCCACAAAAGAAAACAGTCACTTATCAGGGTAACTAACCATGCACTTGGGAAAGGGAAATACCCTGACCTTTTTGAGACTATAAAATCTAACTCTTAGAACTAACCCCTTAAGGATCTCTTAGCATCACTGTGATGATGCATGCGTCAGAATAAGGGATTACAGTTTATCAAAGATTATCAAGTTTTGGCCTAAGCCCACTTACGGAGAGTGGATCAATCCCCTCATCTTAGGTCATTTCTTCCAGGTGCTGACTGTATAACTGAAAAGGACAGTCCCAGCCGGCTACCAACTGACAAAAACCCACAGTGATGCCATGACAGAAACGTGGGGTTCATATATGAACCCCTGGAGCACTCCCTCCAAAGTACTGCACTCCTGGGGGAATGATCAAAGAATCAAAGGATGCAAGAGTTCCAACCTCTGGCAGATATGCAGGTAATACAACTGTTTGGCTAATGCCAAACACACAATAATTGTATTCTAAACTTAATGACTACAAGCACAGCTGGTAATCCAAATGTGATCTCTAGCACTGTACCTGAAATGCAGCGATAGTTCTGACAAATGGTTTCTCTATTTCTACAGACAGAACCTCAGAAGCAATTTGCTTTCATTTGGGTGGGACAGCAGTACATATTCACTCTACTGCCTCAAGCTCGTCAGGTCTCTAGCTCTCTACGAGCTTACTTCACCACATCACTGCACATCACACTGGTCCACTACACTGATAACATCAAGTCAGTAAGACCTTGTGAGGAGGAAACAGCAGTCCTCTAGATGCCTTAATAAGACACATATGCCAAAAGACCAATAAAAAGGTCCAGGTCCCAAGAAAAAACAGGGTCCTGCCATCACTACTTAGTTCTAGGAACCAATGGAGTGCGGCAAGTCCAGTGTGACTTGCCCTCCAAAATGAAAACCCTGTATTTTCTTCAACAAAGAAAGAAGCAGAAAATTCTGTGGGCCTCTTTGGAAACAACATATACCAATATACATGCACATCTATTTACCGAGTGACCGAAAATCCAGCAGTTTGAAGTATGGCCCAGAGGAAAAGAGAAGCTCTCCAGCCAATCTAGGATACGGGTACAAGTTGCTAAGCCATGTGACCAAAATGAACTCTGATTGCAATGGTGCTCAAAGTTCAACCGATCAGCGCCAAGAGGAGCCATCAGCAAATCTCTTTAGGAAAATCGGAGCAGAAACCTCTAAGAGTTTCTAGGGCAAAACTATACCTTCTGCATCAAACCAAGATTGTCTTTTGAAAATAATCCTTGTACTTTTTATACTGGTAGAGAATGATCAGCTAACCACAAGGAACTATGGAACCTGAGCTGCCACCGATAATTATCATCATCTGATCCACAAAGTCAAAGCTGACGTGACAGAGATACTCCATCACCCAGTGGCTGTAGTACGTACAGAACAAGACCTGGGATGCTTGGGAAGCACGAGCAGATGGCTCACAGCCTCAGGGTGCCTACTCCTCATGCACTGCTATTTCTTCCTCAAACAAGGCCTATCCCCTACATAGGAGATTCTCTATGATTAGCTGATTGAGAGAGAAAAAAACGATGGGCCTGCATGACACAGGACTCTGCATTACATGCTGGCCATCACCCAGAAATGGACTCTTTCAGACATAACCCTGCCGCATCTGAAGGAGGTCTTAAGTTAAAAAAAAGAAATCCTCCCACTGGGTAAGGGATAGTCTACATTATCGAGAAAGGGAAATACAGTGAGATTCATACCAATTCCTAAATGGAGAGTACGGACTTGGCTAGCTTCCCAGGTCAGGTCTTTACCTGAAACAGGTATGCAGAATAATTTAAGGAAGAGAAATATGCATGGATGGCCTGACCAAGTGTGAAAATATTTGTCCCAAGTGAAGGCTCACCAAAAGTCCCAGTTGTAAGAGACTTCCCTTATCATGTAGGATCATGCAAAACAGGATAATCTATTTTTTGGGAGTCAGTCACAATCTTTCCCCAGCAACCTTGATGCCTAATCAAATGACCTCACAAAAAAAAAAAAAATCATAACAAAACAGAGTCAACAAATTGTACCAACCTGTATTTCCCAAAGGGACGGACTCAGCTTACTGTCAATGTGCTATCCCCTTCTCTAGGTTAAGATGTAACAAACAATCCCTAAAGATCTTAATCCTTTTACAACAGTAGTTCTTAAACCTCTTGGCTTAGAATCCCTTTAAACTCTTAAAAATTGAGGATCTCAAAAAAACTTTGGTTTATATGAATAATAGGTACATATACTAGAGTAGAAATTGAAATGAAGAATTGTTAAAATGTGTATGTTTATTAATTCATTTTTAAAATAATAAACCAATTACATCTTAATGTACCTTTTTTTATTTTAAAATTAACTTCATTTTCCAAAAGAACAAAGTAATAAAATTCTAAGTACAAGTTTTACAAATCTCTTTAAGTTCTGCCTTAACAGAAGATACTGGATCATCCTACCTGGGTTGGTTCTGCATTTAATCAGCTATAATGTGTCATTCTGACTGAATTATTATGAAGAAAATCCAACTTCACTCTCACACAGAAATGCAGTCGAGAAAGGAAAGAACATTTCATGGCTTTTTCAAATAGTTAGGAAAATTATTTGATTCTATACCAAAACTCAACAAGTGACAGGGTCTTGAAAATTCACTAAAGTGTTGAATATTAAACCCTATCAATGAACTTTTCATATTTGTTACATTAAAATCCAGTGGTTTGGCTTTATGAATGGATTTTTTACTCATGCGTTAATTCTGTAACATCATTCATCAATCATAAACATTGGTCCACTGAGTTGGGCAGATCTCCCAAATGCTGGCATTTCAGTTTACAGTCCCAAAAACTTTTTAAAATTACATTCACTACTATCATTACCAAGCTCATCAGAAAAAGCCTAAATACCTGGGAGCTGTCAAGCTTACATTACCTGATAATTTTCTAAAATTCTAATTTTCACTTGAAATTTCAGATTTTATCACTGGCAACAAATACTGCTGGTTCTTTCCCTCAATGTAAAAGGCTTACTTGTTCACGTGAAAAAACATCTGTCAAATGCTCATGTTAGAATAATATTAGTGAATCACTTTTTCAAGTGAAAATGATACTCCATTAGAGGTTAGTTCAGTCCATAACTCAAATAATTGCACAAGTACTTTTCTCGTGACAACCATCATACTTCAGCACACAGAAGTGCTTCTTGTACATTTCCTGTTTCATCACAAAGACTTGTAAAAAAAAAAAAAAAGAAAAAATACTAACTCAGGATCCAGAATTTTTTTTTTTTTTTTTTTTTGGTAACTTTTGCCACTTCATCAAAGACAGTAAAACTCTTTTGTTTACTATAAAAATGTGGTGGTAAAGAATACAGTTTGAAGCAACTGTGCTGATTTATCTAAGGCACCTGCAGTTTCCCCCCACTGTCACTTAACCATAATTCATGGTCAACACAGAAGAAAAGGCACCTAAGTATTATTATTAAAAGTTTTAACCCTTAACAGGTCTTGGGTTCAATAGCACTTTGAGAACTACTGTTCTACTTTGGCTTTGGGTTGGCTACAGATACCTTCTTCATTCTGGGATCCTGGCAAAAGAAAGAGCATTTATCTGGCACCTGTTTTTCTTGCAGAGGAAAATAAACAAAAACCAACTCACAAAGTGGCCCCTAAAGCTCTGCTTAGACATAACGTATATCACTTCTCATCTTCCATTAACCAAAGCGGGTCCCATGGCTAAGCCTTCTCCCCTCACAGGTGGGAACTCTGCAGAGACAAGCCCATTAAAGAAGGGAAGCAAGTATTTTTGAAAAGTACAATCTATTATAAGCAGTAACTCGGGGTCCCTCTCACCTCCACACCAAGGAGTACTTTATTTCACAGTGGACAAACAGCCACCTGGTAGCAGCAAGCAGATAACCCTCAGGATCTTTCCATCATGAAGGAACTTATGTCCCCATGAAATAGACACTGGCTTTTGTAAACAACCTTATATTGGCTACACTGGAAATAAGTCCATTATTTATAATCTTCTTGTTTTGAGGGGAAGAAGAGGTTTTAGGCTCTAAATAAACAACTCGCACACCAACTTAGAAAACAAGCCCTTCATAAATTATAGTTTTTAGGAATAAGCTTGCTACAGTTGCTTAAGTACAAATGGAAGTGTATGTGCTAATGGGGGACAGTTAAGTGCCCACCGTCATGGACATCCGTCAGATTCATCACTAGTAAAAGTTTAAACAGACTTTTAATTTGTGGATATTTCTACGTTTTAGGATCTACCACCTAATGAGTTAGTTTCTAATTTACTAATACCATTTCTTTTTTTTTAATTTTATTTATTTATTCATGAGAGAGAGTGAGAGAGAGAGAGAGAGAGAGAGAGAGGCAGAGGGAGAAGCAGGCTCCATGCAGAGAGCCTGATGTGGGACTTGATCCCGGGTCTCCAGAATCACGCCCTGAGCGGAAGGCAGGAGCTAAACCGCTGAGCCACCCAGGGATCCCACTAATACCATTTCTAATGTAAAAATTAGAATTTGAAATTCCCAAAGAGACCTAGTATATTATTCTATTTCTAAATTCCAAACTTTCAAGAAACTCTGACTTGGAAGTAAGCAACGAGTAGAACTTCCTTTTTTGTTCAGGACCAAAGCAGCAGACACATTTGGTTTTTGATGGTGGCAGCAGCAAACCAACCATTTCTGATTGGTTACAAAATAAGGGCTCTTATCACTGAAAAAGCCCCAGAGCCAATAGTAATAGCATCTGTAATCAAAGTGAGTATCTAGCATTTACTGCTCAGCATCAATGACTTTCTCAACTCTAGTTCTGCTGTATGGCTTTAGAAATGTTCCCAGAAGCTCGGACTCAAGTCTGTATCGCTAGCACTCCCCAATGACTCTGGGAGCTACCTAATATTCTTTAATAATTCCCTATTCTACTTACAATAGCCAGAGTGCATTGTTGTTTGTAGTAAAGAGCTGTAACTTTATAATACTAACATTATTCCTATTTTATATATAAGAAAACTAAGGCTTAAGATGGGTAGATAATTTGCTGATAACAGGCTTCTTAGATCTGAAAGCTAATTTCATACGATACAAATTCTACAATTAATTCCTTAAATAGTAGAGGACAACAACTGAAACAAACTTATCATCATTCTACTAAAAATGATGTCCCAATAGGCCAAATCCAACCTGCATTTTGTACAACCCACAAGCTAAGAATAGTTTTTATATTTTTAATTGTTGGGGAGGGAGAAGAATGTAAAAATCATACGAACTTCAAATTTCAGTGTCTAGCGTAAGTAAAATGATATTGTCCATTCATTTGTCTATGGCAGAGCAAACAAGCAGACTTGAGTAGTCACCTAAAATATTTATTATCTGGCTCTTGACAGAAATACTATGCCAACTTCTGCTCTAAAATTATTCTAAATTACTGAGGAAATCCCATGCAGGCAAATCTTAAGTAGGTATATATGTACCTCTATCATCTCTGATCACCTACTTTGAGAACATGAGAGACGTAGCACTGCACAATTTACATCCCATAATTACAGTTAAACCAGAAAGTCTAATTTTTTTTCCTCTCACCTACTCTACTATTACAAGGGCATATACATCAGACTAGAAGTTAGCGTCACAAAGGCCACATTCAGGACAGTCAGAATGCAGGTAACCAGAAGCCAAATGTACTCTACTAATGTACTCGCACACCAACTTAGAAAACAAGCCCTTCATAAATTACAGTTTTTAGGAAAAAGCTTGCTACAGTTGTTTAAGTACAAATGGAGGGGGGGGGGGCTGCAGCAAGGGAGATTTTTTTTTTTCTTTTAACTGAGTTTTCTTTTTAACGGGAGTTGAGAGAACAGGATTCAAGAATTCAAAAGAGGAAAAAAATAAGTGTAGTGTCAAAGGGGTTGACATTTTAAGCAGGGTATAGTCCTCAGTTCCTTAAAACTAGGCAAAAGGAGTCAGAAGAAGAAAAAAACCTCACAGATGACTGGAAAATGCAGCTGTTAAAAAATGTTCAGAGCAGGGTGCCCTCTCTGCAAACCAAAATCCAGAGCTCAAAGTCACTAGGTCACTAAATTGAAAACTGACCGGTCCCTGAGTCTTTCTTCCTTTTTCATTAGGAAAAAAATAATTTGACCCTTCGAAGTACCCATACCTTCTTCATTCTGGGATCCTGGCAAAAGAAAGAGCATTTATCTGGCACCTGTTTTCTGACACTAATAGCTTTCTGACACTCTTTCTCCCTCCTGTATAGTTTAACAATGTCTTAGGAAAAAATTTCCCATTTCCTGGTAGTATTCCCAGCTCTGTCCAATACCCGGACCCTCCCAAGGACTAGCTCTGTGTGGAAAACGACAGGCCACGTAGAAGGGTCCGTTCAGGCGCCACGAGGAACGCAACAGGACTGCCTAAGGATCCTTCGACACAATCCTGGCTACAGCAGGCTGACACTAGAGTAGAGAAAGGTATTAACTAATAAGGAGAAACAGCCAAAGTTTTACATTACCTTCATTTAAAAATTAAGACACAATATTGAAGGAATTTGTAGAATCTCAATTTGATCTCGCCAAATAATGCAAGTTCACCAGTGATGACTCACATCAGTGAGTCGGTTGTACGGAACTTAAAACTCACTCTCTCCTAGAAATAAGGTTACAAATAATGTATTTGTTTCTAAGGTAGCTTAAAAAACCAATAATAATAATAAAACAAAACGGCATCACAGAATCAGATGTGACACTGCTTTATTTTACAGATAATGCAGCTCTAGTGAGAAGAGAAAATTGGGTCACTTGCCCAGCATTACTGTGGTATTTAAAATCAAAGCAGTCGGGCACCTGGGTGGCTCAGTCTGTTAAGCATCTGACTCTTGATCTCAGCGTGGGTCTTGATCTTAGAGTCATGAGTTCAAGTCCGATGTTGAGCTCCAATGCTGGGCGTGGAGCCTACTTAAAAAAAAAAAAAAAATAGGGGTGCCTGGGTGGCTCAGGTGGTTAAGCATCTGCCTTTGGCTGAAGTCATGATCCCAAGTCCTGGGATCCAGCGCCATAGCTTCCTGCTCAACCAGCAGCCGACTTCTCCCTCTCCCATTGCCTGCTGCTCACTCACACGCTCTCTGATAAACAAAATGTTTATTACATAAATAAATAATAAAAATAAAAATAAAACCAAAGAAGAGAGCCAGAGAGCCTTTGACTCTTAAGACCATATATTTTCAGTTTACACCACTCCACTTATGAAATATTTTTTAAGTATTTATGTCTCAATGTAACTTAATTTTATCAGTTTGTCTCAAAAACAATATTTAAAAAGTTGCATTATGTTCTCTTGGTTGGTGATGATTTACATAAAGTAGTAAATAGGCTGGGTGTGAAACCCAGCTATACATACTCCAGAACACCTGCGGTATATTCCCTGTCTCGGGTATGGTGAAATCTCAGAATAATTTTTCACCACCTAAGAGAATAGGAATTTTCCCATTAGATACAGTACTTTTTTGTCCTAAATACTGCTAAATATAATTTGTTCCAAGTTGATTCAAATAGATAGTTCAAGTTATTCAAGTAGGTAGCATGAGGAAATTTCAGGAATAACAATACAATTAAAGAAAGTTAAAAGTTTATTTAGATTACTCAATTCAAAATTGCAAAATTTCTTCCAAAGATGCTCCCACTGTATTTTTCAGTCCATGAGACTTCTAAAACTTGCTATATTCGCTCTGGATGATAGACTTACTTCTCACTCTAGACTACTATCCCTTCTCTCTGGTTTCTCTAGAGCCAAATGATTGACTACTTTGAGTCTCATTCTATCTACTCTAAGCTTTTGCAAAAAACTTTGAAAACGTATCCATATTTAATTTCCCTCACATACTCAGGCAATGCTGACCCTGGTTCTACTATTTCTCTATTTTCTAGATAAATCTCTGTAGCCATCATTTATAAAGCTTCTTCTGAGTCTGATATTCCATCCCATTTACTTTGCTCTTGATTAGCCCTAAAAGAACTATTATTGCTCCCAATAGTTCTTTTTGTTTAGTCCGCACTGTTCTTTTTGTTTTCCACACATCTTTCCTAAAGGTCTCCTCAGCTCTTGCTCTTTACAATTCCCTGTCACATTCCTTGATTCAGCTGATGTTACCTGCAGAACCACAGTGCTAGAAGACTTGGTTTGTAATCAAGACATGTATCTTTATTGTCTTCTATGGACCCACAAAAAGTAAAATGACCCAGTACTGAGGCCCAGTACCTCATATTTGATTAATGTCAAGATCAAAATCTAATACAGTATAAATGGAAACAGGTACAAAAACACTTGTTCAAACCTCAAGCTTTCCCAAAAAAGATATGCTAGTGGCCAAGAAGTACTTGAAAAGATGTTCATCATCATTAGATCATTAAATCAAAAGCACGGTGATGTACCACCTCACAACTGTTAGAATGGCTATTATCAAATAAAAACAAAAACAAAACAAAACAAAAAAACCTGTGTATCAAATTACGCAATCAACAGCACGAAAAGGCAACATAGGGAATGGAAAAAAATATTTGCAACTCCTATCTGGTAAGAGACTAATATCCAAAATAAAGAACTCTTACAATTCAACAACAAAAACCATAAACAATCCAATTTTTAGATGGAAAAGGACTTGAACAGACTTTTCTCCTAAGATAAGCAAATGACCAAAAACCATATGGAAAGATGTTAAATATCATTAATCATTAGGAATCACAAAACCACATTATCATCTCACATCCATTAGGATAGCTATTATCATATAATAATAATGATAATGTCTTGGCAAAGAGGTGGAGAAAATGGAACCCCTGTGCACTGACTATGTAAAATGGTGCAGTCTCTATGGAAAACAGTATGGTGGTTCCACAAAAAATTTAGAATAAAATTACTGTATGATCAGCAATACCATTTTGGGGTGTGAAAGAACTAAAAGCAGGGACTTGAAGACATCTGTCCACTCATGTTCATGGCAGCATTATTCATAGTAGCCAAAAGGTAGAAGCAACCCTAAGTGTCCATCAAACGATGAATGGCTCAACAAAATATACTCTACACATACATACTATTCAGCCTTAAAAATGAAGGAAATTCTGATACATACTACAACAAAGGTGAACCTTTAAGAACATTATACTAAATGAAAGAAGCCAGTCACAAAAAAGAAATATACCATATAATGCCACTTATGAGGTATCCAGAGTACTCAAATTCATAGAAACAGAAACTAGAGGAGTGGTTACCAGGAACTAGGAGGGGGAAATAGGGAATTATTATTTAATGGATATAGTTTTAATTCTACAGATGAAAAGAGTTCTGAGGACTGGCTGTACAACCATGTAAATTTACTTATTAACATGACTAAAAGGTACACTTAAAAAGTACACGTGATGAATTTTACATTGTATTTTACCGTAACAAAAATAATTTTAAGTTAAAAAAAAAAAAACAGAAAATAACAAGTGTTGGTGAGGATGTGTATAAAGTGGAACCCTTGCACAATGAGAATGTAAAATGGTGTATCTTTATTGATGAAAAGAAATAAAGAGAAACATACAGCACTGTGACAAACATACAGCATGGCTGTTCCTCAAAATATTAAACACTGAATCTTTATGTCAATTATATATCAATTAAGCTAAGGGCAAATTTTATACTTATATACTTTATACTTAGTACAATATAAACATTATACTAAGTAAAATAAGCCAGACACAAAAAGAGAAATATTAGGATTCCATCTAAGTAAAAGTACCTAGAATAGACAATTCTTAGATATGGAAAAGATAATAAAAGTTTACCTGGGACAAAGGGGATTGAGGAATTATTCTTCAATGTGTACAGAGTATCTGTTTAGGATGATGAAAAAGTTCTGGAAATGGGTGACAGTGATGATTCACAACACTGTGAATATACTGAATGCCACTGAGTTGTACACTTAAAACTAGTTAAAATGATAAATTTTATATTACATTTTACCACAAACACCAGTTTTCTAGCAGAAGAACCTAAATATGCTAAATGACTTAAAAAGTCACAGCCACAATAAGACAACTGCACCTCAATTCCTGTTCCTAAAACCATAAATATGGTTTACACAGTTCTATGTAATAAACATTACATATTTCTATGTAACAAACATGTAAACACTTCTATCATAAGTCCTTACGGAAAAGACATTGGCATATGATGAACAGGATCTTCAATAATATAAAACCTGTATATTACAGGTCCTTAACACACATGAGTAGCAGATCTGAAGACCTTCATTTAATTTCTGACTACAGATATAGGCTCCCAGTTCCCAATTAGGCCACTGAAGCACCCCAGAGTGCCAGAGTAAACTCACAAGGACAATACAAAATATTTTAAATTTGAGGAGAAACCCCAGCATCTATCAAAAGCCACAATTCTGTAAGACTTAAATTGACTTTTAAAGGAAACTAAATGTCTAATTCAAAGGGAGAAAAAAGCCATAATGATCTGTGTGAATAAATAACAAACAGGCAAACATACCTGTACTTGGGAGTTGCAGAAGATGAAAGAGAAAAAAAAAAAAAAAATCTTAAAAGTTTTTTGAAATTCTGTTAAAATATAAATCCAGATATCTAAGAAACTCAAATAAACTCAAGCAAAATAAAAAGAAAGCCACATAATCATACACAGAAAGCTAAACGCACTACTATCTAATTGTTGAAAATCAGTGCTGAAAAGAAAAATCATAAAAGCAGTCAGGAAAAAAAACAAAGAAAAAAAGGAACAAAACACTGTAGACTTCTCATCAGAAACTATGAAAAGAAAAACATAATGGAAAGATTATTTCAAACTACTCAAGTAAAAAGATGACAACACATTATTTCTATATTCAATGAAAATATTTTTCAAAAATTTAAACGAAAAACCAGCAAATTAAAGCTGACAAAATTCCTTGCCCACAGACCTGACTAGCACAAATCCTGGAAAAAGTTCTTAAGCAGAAGGGAAACAACACAGACAGGTAAACATTTTGATCTACCCAAAAGAATGAAGAATGCTGGAACTGGTAAATACGCATCCAAATATAAAGAACTTTTCATCTTTAAGTTTCCTCTAAAATGTTCAAGGCATGGGCAGCCCCAATGGCGCAGCGGTTTACCGCCGCATGCAGCCCAGGGCATGATCCTGGAGACCCTGGATGGAGTCCCATGTCAAGCTCTCTGCATGGAGCCTGCTTTCTCCCTCTGCCTGTGTCTCTGCCTCTCTCTCTCTGCATCTCTATGAATAAATAAATAAAATCTTTAAAAACAATAATAATAATAAAATAAAATAAAATGTTTAAGGCAAAAAATATATATCCTGGAGTTTGTAACATCTTTGGAAATAAAATGTAGAGCATATAAGAAAGGGAGAAAAACAGACTACCATAACCTTATACATAAAGTGGCATAATTTTAGTTGAAAACACACTATGAAAGTATGCAAGCAAAACTGCATACTGTAGGGTAACCACTAAAAATAAAGAAACAATGAGGTTTGACTTATAAGTCAATAATGGAAATAAAATGAAATGTTAAAAATTAGTAAATCAACAATAACAAGGTAATATACTTAAATTTGATCACATTAGTAATTACATTAAATGTAAATGACCTAAAATCTAAATCCAATTCAAATTATCAACCTAGTTTTTAAAAATAAGACCCACTTACATGCTGTTTAAAAGAAACCCATTATAAAAATATACAGATTAAAGGAAAAAGGATGGAAAATACATACCATGCAAAAATTACGTATAAGGAAGCTGTAGTGGTTACAGTAATATCAAACAAAGTACTTTCATGAAAAGGACTAAGGAATGTTTCGAATGAGAAAGTGGTTAATCCATCAGAAAGACATAAAAATCTTAAATGTGCACACCTAGCAAAAACATAACTTGGAAATACAAGATATGAAGGCTGAGAGAACTTAAAGGAGAAATAAACTGCATTTGGATTTGTATATTAACACTTTTTACTCCATAACTAATAAAAATAAACATAAAAATCATAAGAATATAGAAGATCTGAATGCCTAACCAATAGGACTTTAAATGTCAGTTATAAAAAACACCACACAACAGAAACAGAATATAGTAAGTGCAAACAGAACATTACCAAAATAGACCAAATGCAGAGCAGAGCTACAAAACAAATACAAACCTAAAAGATTTAAATCACATTGAGTATTTTCACTTACCACAAAGAAAAACTCATGTACAAAGTTCTCAAATATTTAGAAATCAGGAAACACATGTCTAAAATAACTAGTGAGTCAAAGAAAAAAAAATCACAAAGAAAATTAGAAATCATCATTAAGTAAATGAAAATGAAAGCAGTGTATTGAAAATTGTGGGATGCAGCTAAAGCAGCACTTAAAGGAAAATTTATAGCACTAAATATTAAAAAAGGAACTGGCATTTGATATCACAGATCTAAGCTTAAGAAGTTAAAAAAAGATAAACTCAGTAAATGGAAGGAAATAAAGCAGATATCAGAGCAAAAGAAAATAGACACCGTACAGACACAGTACAGAGAAAAAAGCAGTGAAACAAGTCTTTGAATTAATCAATGAAATGTCTATACCTTTCCCTAAACTGATCAGGAGAAAGACATACTGCCAACTATGAGCAACGAAAAAGGTAATTTAACTAGATTCCATACTCATTAAAATATGGATATTAAGCTAATAAATTTCTGCAATTAAAAGAAAAACTCTTGAAAAGACACAAATTACCAAAATGACTCAAGAACAGAGAGAAAATCTACACTGCTCTGTATCTATAAGAAGAAATTTGATGTATTAAAACCCATCCACAAAGAAAACTCCAGGCCCAGACGACTTTTCTGGCAAATTGTATCAAACATTTTAAGGATATCAAATCTATATAAATTCTGAAAAAATACAGAAGGCAAATGTTTCTAATTTCCTGAAATTAGCATTACTCCAATACCAAAACCAGACAAAGCAGTAGTAAACAAAAACTGTAAGTCAATCCATCATGAACACAGATGAACAAATCCTTAATAAAGGATTGTTATTAGGAAACCAAATTAACAATATATAAAAAGGATAGTACACCATGACTCTGGAATGCAAAGATGGCTTCAAATGTTAGAGCAATATAATCCATAATATCAACAAGACAAAGGAGAAAACACATACATGATCATATCAATAGATGCAACAAAAACCTGAAAAAAATGAATATGCATGCACAATAAAAATACTCAGCTAAGTCGGAACAGAAGAAAACATCCTCAACGTGATAAAGAGTTATTATCTATGAAAAACCTGCAGCTAACATCATAATTGATGGTGAAAGACTGCTTTGCCCCTAAAATTGAGAACAAGGCACCAATGTCCTATATCACCAACACCCATGCAACACTGTACTGAAGGCACCACTCAGTTGAAATAAAACAAGAAGTGAAGGCATACAGATAAAAACAAGAATAAATTTCTTTATTCAGACAATATGATCACATCCATGGAAGATCATTAAAAAATCTACATATATCCTCACCATAAACAAAAACAAAACAGATTTTTGACAAAGGTGTTAAGATCATTCATGGTGAAAGGACAGTCATTTTTTTCAGCAAGTAATACCAAAACAACTGGGTATTCACGTGGAAAAAGAAATGAATTTATCTCATCCCATACACAAAAGTTGAATCAAAGTGATTTAATGTTTGATCACGGACCTAAAAGTAAAAGCTAAAATCCCAGAACTTCTTAAAGACACATAGGATAAACTTCCTTAGAACACAAAAAGCACAAATCATGAAAGAAGAAAATATATAATCTAGACTTGATCAAATTTAAAACTTCTACTCTACAAAAAAAGCAGGAAGAAAAAGTAAGCCATACACTTGAAAAAAATATTCTATGTAGTTCTGACAAAGGATTTGTATCCAGAATATATCAGGAAAGCTACCACAGTAATATGAAGACATATCAACCCAAATAAATAATGAGCAACATATTTAAACCATTCACAGAAGATACATGAATGTCATCAATGAGATGAAGTAACACATCAATTAGAATGGCTAAGATTAAAAAGGCTAGAACTCCAAGGTGGGAAAACTATTGGTGGAAATGTAAACTGGTACTTGGAAAACAGTTGGGCAGTTTCTTATAAAACTCAACATACATTTAGCACTTGATCTAGCAATCACACTCCAGGTAAAAAAGAAGTGAAAATACCATGTCCATACAGAGACCTGAATACAAATAATCACAAGTAGTTTCACTTCTAATACCTCAAACCTGGAAACAATCCAAATGTCCATCAACAGGCGAGTAAATAAAAAAAGTATAAGGGATCCCTGGGTGGTGCAGCGGTTTGGTGCCTGCCTTTGGCCCAGGGCGTGATCCTGGAGACCCGGGATCGAATCCCACGTCGGGCTCCCGGCATGGAGCCTGCTTCTCCCTCTGCCTGTGTCTGTGCCTCTCTCTCTCTCTCTCTCTCTGTGTGTGTGTGACTATCATAAATAAATAAAAAAATTTTAAAAAAGTATGATAAATCCTATGATGAGACTGTACTAATAAAAAAACGAACTAATTACTAATATAGGCAACAGCATGATGAAATTAAAAAAAAAAAAAAAGCCAAGAATATTACTTTATTGTTGCTGCAACAAATTACCACAACCGTAGCAGCTTAAAAACACAAATTTATTATCCCAAATTCTGACACAGGTTTCAATGGACGAAAATGGGCGAGAGCAGAACCACATTGCTCTTCAGAGGCTTTCGAAGGACAGTGCCTTGACCCTTCCAGCTAACAGAGGCATCTTCCTTCCTCCATCTTCTAAGCCTGCTTTTTTTGCTAAACTGGATCTCTTGGACTGCTCTGTAGTTGTCACCTCCCAGACTATGGTTTTTAAGGACTGGACAGGTTAGGTTAGACCCACCTGGATAATCTCCCCACCTCAAGGCCCTTAACTTAATCACATCTGCAAAATCCCTTTTGCCATGTAAAGTAAAATATTCACAGGTTCTGGGGATTCAAGTGTGGACATCTTAGAAAAGCTTTCATTCTGCCTACCATAAAATGGAATGCAATCCCATTGATAGAAAATGTTTAAAGCAGCACAACTAATCTGTAGTGTTAGGAAGCACATCAGTGGGTGCCTGGGATGGGAGTGAACAGTGTAATGACCGCAGCTGGGGACAAGGAAATGTTTTCTGCAACGAACATGTGCCTCGGTTTGAACTGTGGAGGTTGCACAAATATATATATATATAGAACACATATATATCTATATATCTCAAAACCCAGTGAATTAGCCATTTCAACTGAGTATATTTTATTATATGTAAAGTGCACTTCCACATAGTTTATTTTTAAAGTCATAAATAATATCTTTACTATTTTATTCTGGTTACATCTTCCCCCAAAAAGCCTTATTAACAGGTTTGCCCATAACCTCAACTCTCCACCTTTTCTCACATACCTTAAGTTCCCACCCACGGCACTGTTCAGTAAAACACTCTATATGACTAGGGAAGAAATGACATTTACTCCTGGACAACTAACCACTTCTTATGCATTATTTTTAAAGAAAAACCTTTTGCAAATCCCAGTTCAAATATGGGAATTTACAACAAAGCCGCTACTCTGGCAGTGATACTTCCTAAATTACATATTATACATTAATGCCTGAGACTCTGTGTGTTGCCATGGTGTTGCTTCCAGGAGACGGTTCAGAAGCAACAACTAAGAGGAGCTAAGAAGCTGACTAACCTGTGTGTGGATGTGATTAGGAAATCTGTCGCACTTTAACCACTTTGGATGAATACCACTAGCTAGCCTCAAGACAACTGACAACCACTGGCAACCTTCAGATTATTTCAACCCGGGCAGCCCGGGGGCTCAGTGGTTGAGCACCTGCCTTCAGCTCAGGGCGTGATCCTGGGGGTCCCGGGATCGAGTCCCGCATCAGGCTCCCTGCGTGGGGCCTGCTTCTCCCTCTGCCTGTGTCTCAACTTCTCTCTGTGTGTCTCTCGTGAATAAATAAGTAAAATCTTTATTAAAAAAAAAAAAAAGATTACTTCAACCCCCCAGATTAACCTAACTTCTTGCAATAATACTAAATCAGTATCGTTCTTCTACATACAGCTCAGTATAAATCAAGAGCAGGGACACCAATCCTATGGGCCACACTTAAACTACTGAGACCACTAAAAGGACCTGTCTCCCCACCTCCAAAACTAGAAAAGCTATAAAAATACAATATGTTCTCTAAAATTATTAACATTCAAAAAAGCCTCAATGTAGAAATATCCTATTAGAACTTGAGATTTTTCTGCCATCAGAAAGGATGAATGCCCACCATTTGCTTCGACGTGGCTGGAACTGAAGGGTATGATGCTGAGTGAAGTAAGTCAATCGGAGGACAATCATCATATGGTCTCACTTATACAGGAAATATAAGAAATAGTGAAAGGGACTACCGGGGAAAGGAGGGGAACTGAGTGGGAAAAATTAGAGGGAAGACAAAGCATGGGAGACTCTGAACTCTGGGAAACAAAGGGTTGTGGAAGGGGAGGGTTTGGGGGGTGGGGGTGACTGGGTGACAGGCACTGAGGGGGGCACTTGATAGGATGAGCACTGGGTGTTACACTATATGTTGGCAAGTTGAAGTTAAAATATAAAAAAAAAAAACAAATGCTGGAATAACAAAATAAAAAAAAAAAAAAAAGAACTTCAGATCTTCTGACTTAAATGTAAAGAGAACAGGAAAAATTCTTTTCTAATTCCTATAGTGACAAGGATTTTTTTTTTTACCATTCATGTGACACTCAGTCGGATTTTCTCAAAGGGAAAAAAAAGAAAAAGCAGTCTCTATCCGGGTTTAAAATGCTAGGCCTGATTTCTCCTACTGAGGCAAGTAAACAGCTCACTTCCAAAACTGAATGAACAAGCTTCTTGAAATTATATCAATTCTCTAATGCTAAAAAGATTCCCTCTAAAATGGTAAGTAATTTACCACTCACAGTACAATTTAGAGCACCAATTTATGAAAATAAGGACCCTCTATTTTAAAATAGAGCACGTTCAATGCTGTTATGAGAAGTGCATGATTTATTAAGAAAAACTATATAAAGCCAATATATATAATTTACACACATATAAATGACAAGTCTGATCAAAATAACTACTTGAAAACACAAAGACATAAAACTCTCATATTTTAGCAGCATGAATTCTTATATCTATTCTCTCTTTTCTTAAAATAAGCATTTATAACACCCCTTCCAAGCACAAAGGTACCTCAGTCCTTAACATTCTAGTGGGAAAGGGAGGAAATGTAAATGTAGAATTATATGTAATTGTAGAATTATATGTAAATGTAGAATTATAAACAGTGGTACACATTAAGAAAAAGTACGAGCTCCTATGACACCAAGAGAGCCCTCTCTAAGCAGGTAACAGCCCGTCCGGCCTTGGTGTAGAGGGCTGGCTAACCCTGATGGTGGCCCTTCATGCTTTTATGACAAGCTGTGCTGGCCCCAAACTCGACTGGCCATGCCGCTGAGTTACAGATACACTAGTTATACATCTTCATAAAGACTCAATATTTTGCTTCAGTAAAATTTAGCATGTTTATCTGTTTAAATTTCCGAAAAGCTGTATCAATAGGTCAAGGTCATTGATACTACCCCCGGGTTCACGTATCTAACCTCATAGTTTAGATCTCCTCTGACTTATATTTAGTAGCTTCTAAGAGCTGGCTACACAGCCATATTTGCATGTGATGCTGAGTACATTACTTAATCTAAGAGAAAGAAAAATAAGAGAATGGGAAGAACAAAAGAATGCTTTTCTCTAGGAGCTTAGGCAAATAACATATAAATTAAAGAGCTGCTTGAAGCCTTGTTTTGTGGATTTGTGGGCCATGTAAGAAGTATGTGGTCCGCATGCAGAGAAAGGAGAATGAAATAATGTCCAGCACAGACTCCACTGTGTCCCTAGTTCCCATGGTGTTTCCAATTCCAGGCTATATCCCTGTACCAAATTTCATGAGATACTTTCATATAAATTCTTCTTTTCCATCAACCTCTCAATTGCTGGGTTTTATTTAAAACTCAAGAGTCCTAAATCAAACAAGTCTAAATTCTAGAATCCTAACAACATTCTAGAATCCTTAATAAAATTATAAATGTATGACTAAGTACTAAACAATCAAAGCCAGTTAAAAAATCATCTTATATACACAAATATGCCTACGGATTTTTTTAATGTGATAAAAGCCTATTCAACACCTTAATTTTCCATTTGTTATATTCTGAGTTGTTTTTGCTGTTTTTCTGTTCTGTCTTCCTATTATCTCAATAACCCCACCAGTTCTTGCCTTTCTCACTTTTCATGTGGTTATTTTAGTTAGTCTATGTGGCCTTTAAGTTTTCTTTTCCCCAAAACTCTTACTAGAGATTTCTACAAGCAGTAGGCAAACATTATTTCCTGCATCTACTTCACATTTTTATGTAGCTATGGAACCCGTTAATTCTATTTTCAATTAATAAAATGCAAGTCAAAGACTTTGAATTTAGTAGTAAGCACGTATAATCCTACATAGATTACTGTACGACGACTACCAGACTAACCAAGGCTGTGAGTATCCAGAGGCAGTAAACAGTTCAGCCACACAGTTTATTTTCCCCTCTGAACTTCTATATATACATGTATATACAGACACACACACACAAACTACAGTTCTAACTGCACAAATATTTTCACTTATTTATTAAATTAGGGCTATAATTCAAACAGACCTAGAAAAAATGCATTTCTTTGATTTTATACTGCACTCTTTACCTGAAGAACACAGTGTAAAATCATGATTTATCTTACAATTAGCGTGGGCCAGCTAGCATCATGTCATATCTGTCCTTGCTTATAAGTACTGCAATCAGCATCAACATTTGTAGAATGGCAGTCAGCCACTGAGAAGAAAAACCCTGAAATAATAGTGCCACTTTTAAACCTTATATACCAAACCCAGCAACTTTGTAGAAAAAAACCTTGAATACATAGTTGGGTCACTCTTTTAAGCCCTAAGCTAGAAAAAAACAAACTAGGTCAACCCAATTGCAAAGTCAGCTTAATAGCACAGCTTTTAGATCTTCTCTGGATTCTTTTAAAAAATGCGCACACACACCAATCAAATGCAAACTGGTGCAGCCACTAAGGAGAACAGTCTGGAGGTTCCTAAAAAAATTAAAAATAGAACCACCCTACAATCCAGCAATTGCATTACTGGGTATTTACCCAAAGAATACAGAAATAGTAATTCAAAAGGATACATGCACTCTAATGTTTAGAGTAGCATTATTTACAATAACCAAAGTATGGAAATAGCCCAAGTGTCCATTGATTGATGAATGCATAAAAAAGATACACACATAATGGAATATTACTTGGCCATTAAAAAAATTAAATCCTGCCATTTGCAACGACATGGAAAGAGCCGGAGTACTAGGCAAAGCAAAATAAATTAATTGGTCAAAGAAAAACAGATACCATATGATTTCATTCATATGTGGAATTTAGTAAACAAAGCAAATGAGCAAAGGAAAAAAAGAAAAAAGAGAGAGGCAAACCAAGAAACAGATTCTTACCTATAGAGAACAAACTGAGGGTTACCAGAGGAGAGGTGGGTGGGGAGATGGGTGAGATAGGTGATGGGTATTAAGAAGTGTACTTGTAAAAAAAAAAAAAAAAGTGCACTTGTGATGAGCATTGGTTTATGTATGGAAATTACTGAATCACTACACTGAAACTAATATCACACTATATATTAACCAAATGGAATTTAAATAAAAACAGACAAAAAAAAAAAATCCAAATGCCCCCCCTCCCTCCCCTGCCAACATTCTTGAGGCACATGAGACAATACAGAAACACACTAACAAGTCAAAGAGACTCGGAAGTCCTAGTCCAATAAATATGAAAAATTAAGGGGAATACGTTAACCAATTTATTTAATCTATATTTCCTGTCTCTCATTTATCTAGAAAAATAGTATACAATAGAAAAAAACTAAAGCTGTAAGTATAAAGATTCTAAATGGTAAAAAAAAAAAAAAAAAATGGTGTCAGCTAAACAATATTTCCTATTTTATGGGAGTACACAAAGTAACATAATGTCTTATATTTGACGGCACATTAGGTTCATGAAGATAAGATAACCTCAGAATGAACAAGGCCTTTCAAAGTATACCACAGAATTTGAAAGCACTTTGGAAACAAAAAAATTTCTGATCAAAACTTTTTCTTTAAAGTCTGTTCGTGGTTATTTTTGCCAGAAATCAAAAGACAAAGACATATTGCAAACCAGTAAAAAATAAATTTGCAAACTCAAATAGACACAGCACATTTAAAAAGGAAAACAAAAAACAAACAAAAAAAACCTCCGAGATGGGTCATCACCCCGTTAAAGAACACATATCAACAATAAACTCATAAAAAGGCACTCAACGTGTATCTTCCAAAAGATGCATCTTCCAAAACACACACGCACACAGGAATATTAACTGCAGTTTTAATTCAAAATAGCCCAAAGGTGAAAAAGCCAAATGTGTGTCCTTTCACACAAAGATAATGGTGCTATATCCATATATACAGCAATGGAAAAGAAAACAAGTATTGCCCGACACAACAGAGATGATGACTCACAGCTTTACTAATCTCTGTTCCACAGTGGGTGCAGGCCAGGAGCGCGGTCACCCTCGGGGGGAGAGCCTGGGACAGAGTACAAAGGCGCCTGCCCGATGGCAGGAAATGTTCTGGAGCCTGATCTTGCTGGTAGTTCTATGTAGACTACAATAAAAATTCATGGGCATAACTAATTTACGGTAAGACAAATAAGGAATGTGATTACCTGACGTAGGAAGAGGGAAAAACTGAATGAAAGGCGGGCCTGAAATCACTTCTTTCTGGGTGACGGAAATGCTCTAAATATTAACTGGGATCAATTACATGGTCATGTAAAGCTGTCAAACCTTACCAAAACCGTACACTTGAAATCTGTTATTTTTACCGGGAGTAAATTATACCTCAACTAAAGTTTACAAAGTTATACATTTAAAATGTATGTACTTTATCTTACATAATTTATGCCACAATAGAAAATGGTAGAAGAGTCCAAAAAACAATAGTCCACTAAAGGAAATGACTCAACTATATAAAAGACACTCAACCTCACTTAAAATAAAAAGCAAGAGGCGCCTGGCTGGCTCAGTCCGTAGAGCATGGGACTCTTAATCTTGGGGTTGTAAATTCTAGCCCCATGCTGGGCACGCAATATACTTTAAAAAAAAAAATTGGGGGCAGTCCCGGTGGCTCAGCGGTTTAGCGCCGCCTTCAGCCCAGGGCCTGATCCTGGAGCTCGGGATCGAGTCCCACGTCGGGCTCCCTGCATGGAGCCTGCTTCTCCCTCTGCCTGTGTCTCCGCCTCTCTCTCTCTCTCTGTGCCTCATGAATAAATAAATAAAATCTTAAAAAAAAATAAAAATAAAAAATAAAAAAAATAAATAAAACAAAACAAAACAAAATAAAATAAAATAGGGGGCACCCGAGTGGCTCAGTGGGTGAGCATCTGCCTCCAGCTCAGGGCGTGACCCCGGGGTCCTGAGATCGAGTTCCCCATCGGGCTCCCTGAAGGGAGCCTGCTTCTCCCTCCGCCTGTGTCTCTGCCTCTCTTTCTCATGAATAAATTAAAATCTTAAAAAAAAATTAGACACTAACTACCATCTTCACTATCAAATTAAGGAAGAGCAAAACTTCTGGCAACACTACACTATGTTGGCAAGAGTGTGGGGAAAGTATTGGGAGCAGGAAGCCTCTGAGAAGTCCGTCTGGCAGCAGTTATCTACTTACAAATGTATACATCCTTTGATCCAGCACTTCCAATTCCAGTAATTTATCATCAGACCTCCTTGCACGCACGACGACACCTGTACCCAGGCTATTCGCTGCAACACTGTAAGAGCAACAGACTAAAGCAACCTAAATACCCATCGACTAGGGAAACCTGCTGAATTATGGTACATCCATACAATAAAACCCCTTACCCACAACTATAAGAGGGGGCGGGGAGGGAAGACTCTTGATGTGTTGATTTGAAATCCAAAATATGGATTTGGATGAAATCCAAATTAGTGAAGAAAGGAAGTTAGAGCAATGACTAGGATCCTACCATTTGTGTTTACAACAATATCAAGGAGAGACTGTAAAGTATATGCTTCACTGGCTTTTTTTTTTATATAGCATATAGTTATTTCTCTGGAAAAATACAGAGAAAACTGATAATAATGAAGATACAGAGGAAACTGATAATAATGGCTGATTCCAGGAAAGGAACTGAATGGTTCAGAGTCTAGGGGAATAAGAGAAGAAAAAATACTTTTGCCTAGGTACTACATTCACATTATTAAAAAGTCAAATCATTTTTGAAGCCATTAGTGGCTTCACCTCCTACGTATCACTTGCTACACACACAGGGATACTCGTATAAATGTGCAAAATGTATAATGATCATAGACTGTCCCACAAAAAAGTAATTTAATCTGGATTAAAGTTATTTTGTTGTGATATTTTAATCCTTAAAAACTATCAAGTCTGAAATTAAGTTATTGCAATTGAATAGTAAATATCCAGTACTTTGTCCAAGCCTGAAAAAGGCCTATACCTCTAAAAACCTATACCCAACTATCCCCATAACCATCATCTTAAACTAAGCAATTTGCTTTTTATCACTGTCTTCTAACCTTCCACAAAATTTATTTTCCCTTACCATTTTAGTATTCTTGAATCCTTAAAACGTGAATGTATGCTTACATGTATACAAATTATAAAAAATATGTCCCTTTAAAAAATGAGAACTCCACTTCAGTTGTTAACACGGTGATGGGTGTTTTCATTTTCTTTTATTTTTAATTTTTTTGAGAGAGTGCGCACACAAGTTCGTGGGGGGGGGAGGGGGAGTGAGACAGAGGGAGAGAGAGAGAACCTCAAGAAGGCTCCACACTCAGCACAGAGCCCGACACGGGGCTCCACCTCAGGACCCTGAGATCAGGAGCTGAGCTGAAATCAAGAGTCGGACACTTAACTGACTGAGCCACCCAAGCGCCCTACATTTTATAATTTTCTTGGAGAACACTGATCATTAGTCAATGGAGGGAAAAAAATTGGGGATTTATCACTTCAGTATGTTCAAATCTCATTAAGGACTGAATCTCATGGATACGAGTTTTTTACAGACTTTAAATCTAGAGTTCTATGTCCTACAATGATCGGCCTAAAGAAAAAAATTATTATAACTATCGTGCCACGAAAATAAAAAGCTGTATCTCCAAATCTTACTATTCACACTTTAAAAAAAAAACTATTTTGACATGTTCAGATTAATAGTTTAAAAAAAAAATCAAATTCACCTTTCAGTCACATTTCTCCATAAAACATCACTCGAGTCAAAGCTAAAGAGACATGCCATGTACGCAGAATAAGAAACTATCCAAAATAACTCTACCACATTAAAACCTTCTGGAGACTGTGCGCTGCACGTACTAGGCAGTGCCCTGTAAAACCAGCTGCTACTGTAATTGAACCTCAACAGAGAAGTAACGGACTTCTAGCCACGGGGTGACCACACAACTTTTCAGTTGATAATGACAGAACACACTGCACATATATCCACATAAATGTTTTCAAAAACTAATCCCCGCCCTTTCCTCACTAGTCAAAAAAGCCAGCAGCACTAAAGGAAATCAAGGCTACATGTGAGCAGTGAACCAAAAGGTCAGGAAGTGTGAATACCCAGTGGCACCTCCGCCAATCCCTCCACCTATTCCCTGCTCTTCATTCTCTTTATCACAGCCCAGTGAAGACCAAGTGTGGTCCCCAAACCGGCAGGATCAGCATCAACGGTAGCACCTGGGAATCTACCAGGAAAGTACAATCTCAGACTCCAACCCAGATCTAAGTGAATCAGAAATTCTGGGAGTAGAACTGAGCAGTATTAAAATCCGTGTTTTGGGGTCTGCGGTGGTCCCTAGCACAGTCCGAGAACCCCTTCACAGTGGTTAGCTAGGACTTTCTCTTTCCACCTCCATCCTAACAACAGCCTCTTAGAAATCAACAGACCCTCCAAGGTGCTGTCACGGTTTGATTACACGACCTTCCAACTCAAATTCCCTTGGAAGCCCCTCAACTTTCCAAGCCTTCGTTTTACCTTCAAGACTCTCATGATATGGATCCGCCACCACTTCCTCCCGTTCCCTCCACCACCACCCCACACAGCCAGGGGCTTACCTCTAAATCTAATTGATAAATTATTAACTGAGTAGTCTTTCCACGGCTACCCCTCTGCGTGGAACGGCTTCCCTTCGTCCTACCTTTCCTCTACCTCCCCACTCAATCCCACAGTCATTTTCCAAAACTTGCTCCATACTCTACCTAGACAGAGAGTGGGTAAGAACTCCTCCCACATGCTCCTAAAAGCAACCTGTGCTTCTTGACTTATTATTTCCTTGACTTGTAGCACAGGACTTGGCTTATCATAAGCGTGCAATAAAGTATACTGGGAGGGAGAGGAAATGTGTCTTTCTTTTACCTAGAGACTCCTAGATCAATGATCATCACGTCTTACGTGTCTAAGAATGCTGGTACACACACACCTTTAAAAGTTTGCTAAGTGGGGGCAGCCCAGGTGGCTCAGCAGTCTAGCGCCACCTTCAGCCCAGGGCGTGATCCTGGAGACTCGGGATCAAGTACCACGTCGGGCTCCCTGCATGGAGCCTGCTTCTCCCTCTGCCTGGGTCTCTGCCTCTCTCTCTCTCTCTCTCTCTGCTTCTCGAATAAATAAATAAAATCTTTAAAAAAAATTGTCCCACACTTTCAAAAAATAAAAAAATAAATAAAAGTTTTCTAAGTGAGCAAATGGGGTCAGAAGCCTTAAGAAATATTTGTTGAAGGGATCCCTGGGTGGCGCAGCGGTTTGGCGCCTGCCTTTGGCCCAGGGCGCGATCCTGGAGACCGGGATCGAATCCCACGTCAGGCTCCCGGTGCATGGAGCCTGCTTCTCCCTCTGCCTATGTCTCTGCCTCTCTCTTTCTCTCTCTGTGACTATCATAAATAAATAAAAAAAATTAAAAAAAAAAAAAAAGAAATATTTGTTGAAGACTCACAAGCCAATAAGGACACTTTGTAAAATCCATATAAAGACTTACTTCCCCTATTAGAAAAAAGTTTTGTTGTGATTGTAATAAAAGGAAACCAGGCTTCTTGGAGAAGTGGCTTATCCAGCGCTAAGAAACGGAAAATACAAGAGGAGTCTGAAGCATCTTATATGTCAGAAAGAACATAGTTAAAAATACACAGGACAGGTCATGCTGAAAGGGCACAGGAGCCTGAATGAGCTCTCAGCGGCCAAAGCTGGAACAGTGTGAGCAACAAAACAGTGAGAATATTAAATCATAACCCAAAGAACAAAATAAAATCCATAGATCCACAATGACATTAATTGAAAAAATAAGCCAGGGAAAAGGAACCAATCTGTGTTACGAAAAGAAGTTCCATTAATAAATGCAGAAGGCGTGAAGGAACTAGAAAATTCCCATTACACCACCAGTAATCATCGCTGCAAACAAGATCCCACCAACGAATGCTTGAATCGCTGGGATAAAACCGTAAAGAAAAAAAGGCTACCGACACAGCCTTAGAGTATTTCCCCAAAATATTTTGTCATTACTGCGGTAACCTCAACCTACATCCAGAGTCTTTGATGCATTTCTGTCTGGGAGGTGGAACCTACTGTCCCCGCACCTTGCATGAGGGTCGAAATTACTCATTTCTGATGAACAGAGTATGGAAAATGGGAATACGATTAATTTTGCAACAAAGGAATCCACTCAACTTGACCTTGACCGAGTGACGAAGGCGAGCACCACCCGCAGCAGCTGACAGCGCTCCTGCCCGTAAACATTGGATTGTCCCCGATGCCCCGCGACAGGCACGCACATCAGCTCTGCGGCATCGTTGTGACAAGTATCTGTAACTTCAGTCCATCGTTAAAAATCTACACACCAGCGTTCCTCAAGGTCGTGAAAAACAAGAAGGACTGAGGAACCGTCACAGATCAGAGGCGAGTAAGGACCCAGTAACTAAATGCAGTGTGGGATCCTCGACCGGGCCCTGGACGCCAACAAAGAAAGAAAAAAAAAAAAAAAAACTGGGAAAAATTGGGATTAGCCAAATGAAGTCTGTAGTTTAGTTTAACGTCAATGTTAACTTCTTAGGTTTGCCAGAGGTGCCACAGTTAGGTGAGATTTCAACTCCGGGCAAGCTGGGTAAAGGATACATAGGAGTTTTGCCCTCTTTGCACCTTCTCTATTTAGCACAAAATTATTTCACAATAGTTAAGTTTTAAGGAGGCTCCACACCTAAGGCAGGGCTGGAACTCACCACCCTATGACCAAGGGCGGATGCTCTACCAGCTGAGCCAGCCAGGAGCCCAAAATAGGTCTTTAAAAAGCAGTATTTATGTCATTTTAATTAAACTACTTAATTCAGATCCACTTCCGAAAGTCATCAAACCGAGATTCTAATGACCTTTTGTATAACTGTAAAACCTTTAGAAAAGTTTTGAAAATACAGTGATTAACCTAGAACTCCACAAAAATTACACCCACTAGAAACATCATGAACTAGTCAGTCTACACCAACCTATTTTTATGACTATTCTCAAGTAAGCACCGACTTTAATTCTCTCTTGGTTAAGGTATCACGATGATGGGAATTCTGCTCCGAGGTGGCGTTACCTCGGGCCCTGTCCATCAGCTATCCATCCCACAGACCCCACCCCATTCTGCACCCCACTCTCCACAAGCAGAGAGGCCAGCCAGAGAGAAGGAAATGCGCGGGCCTACCTCTTCAGTGCCCCCTTACCTCCCCCCAACTGCCCGAGGCCTTCCTGCAGACGTGCAGCCGGGCACATCTGGCTGCGACCCTCCCAGGGCTCCGACTGGCCTCCGCACCCGCCACGCTACCAGCGCCACTCTCGCCCCGCGCTCAGAGAAGCCCTTCCCCTCCAGCTCATCCTTCACGAGCTACCAAAACATAATCCTGCTGCCCCACTTAAAGCCCTTCGGAGTTTCCTGCAACAGAAGAACGTCCAAACCCTTAAGGCAGCAAAGAAGTCACCTCACGAGGACCCCTGCTTACCCTTTCCTGTTGGTTCTCATCGCTCTACAATTCACAAAGCATGTGCTGCACATAAACTTTTCCAGAAAAGACCAACCTGTTGGGCATCTTTATGCTCTCCTGTTAAGACCACCCACAAATCTGTTTTTCATTGTAAATTCTTTTAACAAGCACAGAATTTTAAATTAGTCACTAATGTGTGCAACATGACCTGTATTTTAGTTCAAAAAACGACTCATGCAAACAGGACTTTCTCATTGTTAAGTACAATGAGACATATTTTTAGTGCAATTTCTAAAATGTGATGCACACAGAGAAAGATCAAACCTAAAGTGCTAAAAAAATTACTGGCCATGACAGTCGGCAAGCATACAATTAAAAATAAGGGCATTAAAGAAAAAAATTGTCATAAATATGTTTGATGCCATTTCTTTTAGTTTTCTCTATGGTGAAATGGGAGGTAACTATGTATCTGAACTCAGAGATCAATGGATAAAACAGAAGACACTTCATATATCTAAAAAATATTTTCTGAGAATAATCTGTTCAAAAGTGAGAAGGTGTCAGAGAAATATAAATGTTTTCTTTAGGAAAAAACAGTTCAGGTAATAATTAACCTGAAATCAGCACTGTATATTTCCCATTTAATTTGGCTAACCACTGACATATGTACAATCACAGGGTCAAAGAGCATTAGATCCAGAAAAGACCTCAGCAACCCAGTTCAATATTTCAAAGATGAAGCAACTGAAGCCCACAAAAACTAATACCTCTTGGGTGACAAAAGCCTTCTGCTACAAGGCCATTTTGTTTTAGTGAACTGATGAAGTATTCTTCAAAATAACTGTCCAGAATATACCACATTAATTTGCTATATGCTAGGCAGTTACTTCCTCAAGGTAGTTATCGTCCTCAAGGCTTAAAAATATCCCCTAAATACGTATAATTAACCTGTTGATAATTTTCTAGCAGCTGCCCTCAAATTTAGGTTTCCATTAGCTATTAAAGTAGCAGAGTAATGTTAAAAACAAAGCCAAAATAAATAGCATCAATAATTTTTTTTACTATGTAACTCACTGAGAAGACAAATTCATCTGAACACCCAGCATCAGCTGTAGACAGTGTACACAAGATTACAATTACTATCACACGAGGAACTTCAACTTTTCATTTTAAAAAATGGTACGCATTTGAAAAAGTTTACAAAGTATGTGTCAGTTCCAGTTAAAAGAGAAACGTAAGCGACAGTCTATCATGGATTAATGGCACAACCTTCCCAAGCGTAAGTGGATGCACGTGTTGGTGCGGCGGCTGCCCAGCAGCTCCCCGGGGTTCCTTGACTGTCGTTCCAACAGCTCTACTCCCATCCCCACTGGGGACCTGGAAACACCCAGTTTCTATGATGGCCTCTGGCCATGGTGGGCACCCTCCCAAACCAAACTGATCAGTACTTCAAGAATTTTCCAAATGAGATAAAGTAGCAGTCCCTCCTCTACAGCACGGGAAAACAATGATAAAAACTGGCGCTGACAAGTTACATTTTCCACCATGTGAAAAAAGTCAAAGTCCAGGAGAGAATGAAGCTAACGTAGCAACACATACACACACACACACACACACACACACACACACACACAGATCCCGTCAGCGGAGAGTTCCGGGAGCACTCAAATGGCTCTGGTTGCTGCTGCGCCTCAAGCCTTGCACAGCCTCAGAGCTCTTCCCATAGCTGAGCTATTCCATCTATTTTGGGACTCCATGTGCCAATGAATCCCCCTTTTTGGCTTAAGCTAACTTGAACTGAGTGTCTATTGTACAACGAAGAGTTCTGACTCATATACCAACTGGGTGAAGTTGGCCAAGATTAATCACAACAGAATATCACAGGTAAATGTAACTAAACACAAAATCTCCCTAACCATATGTATAAAACACAAATAGGGGTATCTAGCTGTCAGCATATAACCTGAATGAAATCTGTGTTTTAACTTAAAAATAAAGTGTTAACTTCTTAAAAATCTAACGCTTATTATAACAGAAGCACATTTTTAAATTGGTTCATCAATTATCCATTTACTTGTTTTTTCCAGATTCATTCAAATACCATCTGTAAGTGGTTCCTCCAAGAAAAGCATACAGCACTCACATATGTCCCTGGGCTTCCAAATGGTAAACCCTGACCTGGTAAAGCCTCTTCCCACCCCCCCCACCCCCCACCCCCGGAGGCTGGCCTCTCCCGGGTTACTCAGGGCTCTACTGTCAGCATAAAGCAGGTTAAAGCCACCGGCTCGTTCCAACAGCATTTCTGAGATCACTGGCTCCAACATTTCCTGAAGCCCGACGAGCTCCTGTTTTCTGCGCAGAGCACCAAGGCAGGGCCATCCTCGCTCTCGGGCGCGAGGGCCAGCGGCGAGCGGCCACGCACGGATCGCGGCCGGTGGGGCGAGAGGGGGGAGTGCTGTGAGCAGGACGTGGCCGGGGCATGCGGCTACGTCGTGGGACCTCCCAGGTAGGAGCACTAGAGCCCAAAGCTCAACGACGGAGAAGCAGGAGCCACGGGACAATATCGGGGCAAAGCCATGAAGGCGCGGAGACAGGAACGGGCTTGTTCGGCGGGCGGGGAGCTGGGATGGCTGGGGGGGGGGGGGGGGGGGTCCCTCCTCACTGGCCCAGGAAGGACTTTCAGATTTTACCGAGTGTCGTGCAAAACCCATCAGGTACGGAATAGGGAAGAAAGCAGACATTTACTGAACACATTGTGCTGTGCCACGCCCAAGAGCACGTGAGTGTGTCCACCGTGGGTTCAATACAATACACACACTGGTGTAAAGTGTACCGCGTGACTTTATCGTACGAATCAAAGCTCATTAGTATGCTGTTACACACAACTGGAAAAAGAAGTCACTTTTCCTGTTACTACCAGTTCTCACTTGTAGGAAGTCATCTCTACACTGATTTGTCAGATCAAATGAACCAACCAATGTTATCTGCTACCCGAACACACAGGAGTCATCGAGAAGAAAATGCAGGAAGGGCCAGCGAGACTAGATGAACCAAGGCAACCAGGTATTCGTGAAAGCGTATGACCCAAAAAGGGGAACAGACCAGGTAGAGGAGCACTGAATTAGGAAACACAACCCCATTCAAGAAGCATGGGGTCTAAGGATACAAAAGATTAAGTTTCTGCTTAAACAAAAAGTACTTTCCTGCAGACAAACGTTAACACAAAACCTTGTAAGATAAATTCTCTGTTCTTTTCATTTCATAATACCTTGTCTGTTTTGAGGACATTATTAATCTTTTAAATGCACCATCCTTTGTAACTTTTTACACCTATTGCTGAGGGGTCCCCACGAGGCTCAGTCTGTTAGGCATAGGACTTGAGATGTGGGCCCAGGTCACTCAGGCTTGTGAGATCAAGCCCCAGGTCAGGTTCCGCACTGGGCGTGGAAGCTGCTTGAGATCCCCCCCCCTCAGCCCTTCCCTCACCCAGCACACGCACACTCTGTCTCTAAATAAATAAATAAACAAACAAACATGGGCAGCCCCGGGGGCTCAGCGGTTTAGGACTGCCTTCAGCCCAGGATGTGATCCTGGAGACCTGGGATCGAGTCCCACGTGGGGCTCCTTGCATGGAGCCTGCTCCTCCCTCTCTCTCTGTCTCTGATGAATAAATAAAATATCTAAAAATAAATAAATAAAAAATAACAAAATAAAAAAAAACCCACTGTTGATGAATTTTAACTTTTATTTATAACTACAAATATTAAAAATATCACCGAAAGACTACGCCAAGCATTATACCAGATGCTAAGGACAAAGATGGGTGCAACATGACTGTCCTCGAAGAGGGCCCTGCCTAGTGAGACAGGAGCCAACATAGAACTCACTCAGGGAGACATCTGTGCTAGACACAGAGGACTGGCGGTCCCAGGCCAGGATGTCCACGTCAGACCATCACAGAAAGCAGCTCCGTCTTCAATCAGACGGTATAACCTCGTTCAGCCAACACGCTGTGGTGCGTCAGCTTTAAAGGGTGTGAAACTACCCAAACTTCTCCTTTAATGAAATCTAAGAAACTGAGCAGGACAGTTACCCTTCTGTTAATAACTACTGTTCTTTATCTTATGAACTGAGAGCGAGAACACACCCACGAGAGAGAGAAAAAGAGCAAGCGAGCGAGCACCACGAGCACCACGCAGGAAGAGGGGGAGGGGAGAAGCAGACTCCCCTCCGGGCCAGGAGCCCAACACAGGCCTGGATCCCAGGGCCCTGCCTCACGACCTGAATTGAAGTCAGACACTTAACTGACTGAGCCACCCAGGCGCCCCAATTACTGTTCCTAATGAGAAGCATTCAGAGTTCTTAATCCACAACTGTTTGCAGATTAGCCCTCAAAAAAAAGAAAAAGAAAAAGAAAAAAACCTTATATCCCTTTATTAGCAATCAAATTTCTTTATCCTTTGTATCTTACTTTGAATGCATGCTTTACAAAACCAGAGAATTGGAACTTCAGAATCCTAATAGAGCCTCAGAATACTACCCAAAGAAATTAGCACCGATAAATGTGCTATGTTCTATCACTCAAAATGAAAATTTGTTTCTAATTTTGATGACTGATTCTGGATCCAAAAAGCTTACAGAATTATAATTTGACACTACTTTAAACCAGTATTTTCTAAACTCAGTAAGTGAAATCTATCACTTCTGAAATAATAATCAAATCAGAGGTTTATAAAAGCATGTTTTTAAATGAAAGATTACGCAAAATGATCATGTACCAGCTCTTAAAAGCAATTTACTTCAGTATTTTTGCACACACACATATCCTGTTACGTCATACATATGAAAGTCCAAGTCAAAGTTGGTATGGAATCACGTGTGATATGTGTATTTGAAATGACTGTTCCACACAAAGAGCATCCACTGGAGAGCCAGAGAGCAGGTTTGATTTCCAGGAGGAGGACTGGAGAGTCCCAGAAAGCAAAAAGACTTGATTTTTTTAAGAAAGGTAACATTTTTTTTCTTGGAATACCAAGATATGACCAAAATCGATATAAAATACTACTTTACTGTAAAATGACACATGCATTAGAGGCAGAACAGAGGTACACAGTACACACTCTTATTTTAAGTATTATTTTTAGTTAAGCAATCTCTACACCCAACACGGGCCTCAAGCTCACGGCCCTGAGATGGAGTCACACCTTCCTCCAACTGAGCCAGCCAGGTGCCCCCATATTCTCATTTTAGAGAACTAGAGCAACCAAAGCTCAGGCACCAAATGCAGCAGGAGCCCTCTGGATTGGGAATTCAGGCCATCCAGGGCTCTGCGGTTGCCACAGGAAGCCAAGACAGGTTTCCAGAAGGAGGGACACTTTTCTGCCTCTGTCTACAGCTGTTGCTGCTGCAGCTAACAAGGCTACCAGACAGTAGTGAGCATTTACGGAGTACTTCCTATGTGCCAGGCCCTAGGAGAACAGCTTTACATGCATTCACATTTTAATCCTCGCTACTGCTCCATAAGGCAACTATTAACTACTCTTTATTTCCATTGTTCAGAGTAAAAAACCAACTGGAATGGTTACATAATTTTCCAAAGCCATACAACCCCTCTGAGTAGAAGTAGGAATGCCAGACTCCAGAGACGGAGCTGCTCGGCACAGGAACATGCCGCGGCAAGGGTCAGAGCCGCACATCAGACACACAGCCCACCTGGACAGAGGGCGATGCGCCCAGGGAGGCAGGTCACCCTGAAGCAGAACTAAATGTACAAAAACAGGTACCACCTTTCTTTGAGATGTTCCAGCTTAAGCTGAAAATGATGAGCACAACTAGAAGACAAGACCATTTACAGTAAACTGAATTCTCACCCTTTTTCCAAACCCTTGAAATCGGACAATACCTGTATACTTCTGTACAATCCCTATTTCCTTCTAATATTTGCAATGAATTAATTTCTAATTATCAACCTCAGACGGGACTTGAAAATCACATCACTATCACTAATACTTCAACTGGCCTCATGACAAAATCATAAAACAGCACAGCTTTTAATCACCCAGTGGCTCTAATTGTCCAACAAATCTGAGAAATAAAAATAAATGTTTACAGAAATACAATCCCAGCTCTTTAAGAACTGTCTGAAAAGCACAGGAAAAATTAAGTTTACTCTCTTCTTTTGACTGTCCAAATTGAAGTAGATTAAGTAAATTCTTAACTGGATGCCTTGATTTTTCACAATCAATACTTCTTAAAAAAAAAAAAAAAAAAAGAAGGTAATACTAACATAGAAAGATTCAAACGGTCCAAATCAAATGGCCATACATGAAAATAAGTTTCTCCCACATCTGACCTCATGATCACCCAATCCCAATCCCACCCCCTAAAATTACTGTTTGGTACCAGTCTGCTGTGCATCTTTCTGGAGTCATCCTAAGCACATGAAACACAGACACGTAAAAGTCACATTCTCCCGCCACCCCTTCCACTCTTCTCCCCTTTTGTAAGCTCAAAGGGCAGCAGGCTACAGCATCCTCTGCCTCCTTTTACTCAAACATCTTTGAGAAGATCCTACAGACAGACACTAACAAAGTCCTACACATGAGCTCTAAACCAATCTGTAAAGGAATAATTCACACAAAACATCTCTCACCAGATGTTGAAACCGGTGACCCCTGCTAGCAGGCCGTAAGAATGCCCAAGGTCAAAGAAGTAACCCCGCCCCCCATGAGGGCATGTCAGATTTTACACAGAAGAGGAAGACTATTTTCCTGACACAGTAACAGACTGCCCTCCTAACCCCAGTCCGTGATCTCACAAATGCACATTTTTTACTAAGGAAGACAGAGAAAGGTGATTTAAAAGAAAACTCACCCCTTTAGTGGGAGAAAATTTAAGTACATAGTATATTACATTTTCATATAAAAAAGGTACCGGGGAACACTACTACAGCGACAAACAGCATCTAAAAATTCACTCATGTATGATAAATTCTATCCCATAAAAGAACAATTATACAGAAAAAGAAAAAACATTAAGGAAATTCATTCATTATCTATTTCCATTACCTTATTTCAGAAACCCAAAGTAGATGACCCAATTGCCTTATACTGTGAGTTAATGACATCTGATAGCCGAAAAATAGAAATGGAACAAAATTAGTATACACTCTACCCAATTAGCCTGTTCAAATTAAGGGGAAAGCATAAAACACCTCTCGCTAACCCATAAACTTATTCTATTAGCAGCTGAAGGTAACTAGCAAAATATACTATTACTCTAACTCCTCTGGAGGTGTTTGCTTATGCTAATGCCAAATGCTTTCGGACTATTACTCTACGTAAGGCTATAAATTTTTAGCCTTTAAGTACTCTAAGCAAATTTTCCAGGTAGATCTCCCTCAAAAAAAAAAAAAAAAAAAATTTACATAAAATTAAATGACAGAGGGGCACCTTGGTGGCGAGTGGGTTAAGCATCTGCCTTTGGCTCAGGTCATGACCCCAGGGCCCTGGGATCCAGCCCCTTATCTGGCTTCCCGCTCAACGGGGAGCCTGTTTCTCAGTCTCCCACTCCCTCTCCTTGTGCTCTATCAAATAAATAAAATCTTTATAAAAAATAATATAATGACAGATCCTCAGAATTTTCATATGGGAATTGACTATATATGTACTGTTTGAACAAATAAGCTACCTTTACATAACACTTTATATGACCCTTCTTTTTTTTTTTAATTTTTATTTATTTATGATAGTCACAGAGAGAGAAAGAGAGAGAGACAGAGACACAGGCAGAAGGAGAAGCAGGCTCCATGCACCGGGAGCCCGACGTGGGATTCGATCCCGGGTCTCCAGGATCGCGCCCTGGGTCAAAGGCAGGCGCCAAACCGCTGCGCCACCCAGGGATCCCATGACCCTTCTTAATATGCGGTTCTAGAAACTAAATGATTTACTCATGTCACTGTGGCTTTGCAAAAAATGATAAAAATTCATTTGCTTAATACTGAATCCATGTTAAGATGCTACCTACCATTCAAGTAGGTGCACAGTAACAACAAAAAAAGCAAACATCCACTTAACTATCTCATTACAATGTCCTATCATACCCTGCGCTGAAAAGGATACAATGAAAAAAAATCAAAGAAAAGCACTGATACCACCACCTTTAACCTCAGACAAAATGAAAAAGATATCAAGAAGTACATTGATATCTAGTTCCTAAAAAGAAAAAATTCTTCACTGCTTTTGTTTTAAGGTAATTAAAAATTTTAGACATCTCTAGGGAAAAAAAAAAAAAAGGCTTGAGACTCCAATTTCATATAAAGAAGAATTATTCTAGTAAGATACCGGAATGACCATCTGACCCGCACTCTCCATGCTCTCCTCTGTTCCACCTCCTGAAAAAGTTACCATCGCTTAAGAGGAAAAAAGGCAGCAAACTCCCCAGTTTTAAACCCCCAATACCTATTCCTCCTCATTCACTCTTCAAATTATTCATTTCACATAAATCTTTTCCTTAATCTGGATACTCTTCTATGTTTACTGAAATTTGATTGTTGATCTTTCAACATGACCTTTATAGTTTGATTGTATTAATTCTACGTTAAGAATCTAAGCTCTCAGAAAGCAAGGTAACAACCAACTCATTTTGTCTGATGCAAATAAAATCATGCTGAAAAGCTCATAATTTAAAATTCTAAATATTAAAATTTCCAAAAGGATGCAATGCCAAATTAGTGGCTTTAGAATAAATTACCCAGGTTGTGTAGAACTAATATGGCACAGCCTTACTATAAAAACCTGCTGAAGAGAGATGGTTATGATGACTTTCTTCTGGTAGATTAAACCCACTTACACTATATAACAGATACAGTTTATCCTGCATGTTAATACCTTCATAATAATGACTCGAATGAGACTCCAATGTGGTCAGAATGCCATCAAAAAGAGCTAAAAACACCGTCTTATACTTAGGCCCACTACAGCCAGAGAGATTAAAATAAAATCTTAAATTTTGTTATAACAAACAGAACCAAATAAGGCCAACTTTGGGTGACAGGATTCCCACCGAGACAAGGTTCTTCCCCAATATCATGGCTACAAGTCCAAGAATAAGAGGACAAAACTACGGATCTTCACTGCATCCTAGATTTTGACAAGGTTTTTTTCTCCTCCCTTGTCAACCCTGGCAGTATTAAAATTCAAACAGGGAAGTGCTCCTGGAGCACACCTGAACCTCCACGGCCTGAATCAGAAAGACGCTCGCTCAGCCACGTCAGCAAGGCAGCCCCGCTCCTCCGGCTCCTCCGGCTCCTCCGGGCTTCCCGCAACCCGGGCCTTGTGGAGACGATCCGCGTGACCCCAGGGCGGCGAGGGCCAGGAGAAGCGAAACTCTGCTAATACCCTAAGGAAAAGGTCCTTTCCTCCAAGAACCCTACCGTGCGGTCGGGGCTACGGATGGGACACGAACCCACTCAACGACGGGTGGTCATGGGCCTGGGATACTCGCTCGATGGAACGCCACCTCCGCCGAGGGCCACCGGGCTGCAGACGGCCAGGAAGGGCTTCGGCGAAGCCGGGCTCGAACCAGGAGCACGGGAGGAGGCAGGAGCCAGGGCGGGGGTCACAGACCCGGCGCTGGGGCCTGGGGGCCGCCCCAAGGGCCGAGGCTGGCCCAGGGAGGCCGTTCTGGGTTGTCCAGCAGGGACCCGACGTGATGAAACCGGGGTTTTAAATACACGACGTGGCCAACAAGTTACAGAAGGCGGGATGGGGGAGAAAGGCAGCTCGGAGCAGCCTACCAGAGACCAAGCCCAGTAGCTCAGGCCTCAAACCTCTCATCGGTCTCTCATCTCTCACACACAGGGAGGCCAGCAAGCTGCTAGACGAGAACACGGACCTAAACATCAGACACATGGGGCCTAAGTCCCCCTGCACACCCCCTACTACCTGAGCCTTGGTTTCTTGGCCCCTAATATCCAGGTTATCAGCCGCTCGGACTCTCAAAGTCATCGTCAAACCAGCTGTGTAGGCCCAACACAGAAACCATATTAGTAGTTAACACTACTGCTGAATTAAAAATGGTAAAAAATGGGAAGTGAAAGCAAGACAAGGGTTACAGAGACTTCAGAGCAACAGAACTTCCAAAGAGAACGGACTTGACAGCAACTGAAAATCTAGAACAAGAACACAGATGAAGGGTCAGGCCTGGAGAAAACAATAACCTACTTAAAGTCATCGCTCCAACCTAAACAGGAGATCCTAGATACGGATGGGTACAGCCCTGAAAAACAAAATCCCTTCATTTAAAAAGAGCCAGAAAAGGTCTCAAATAGCGCAAGATTTAAGAAGTCCAAGCCCAAGTGACAAAAGAACAGCCCTAAGAGTCATGCAAAGGCCCCAGCACTGTACCTACACGATGGAACTCGATACGGGTCCTACTTAGTGTTAAACCCAATCGGTTTCTCCAGGGTAAGCCTTCAATCACCACTTCAGGGGTAAACACATTAAGCTAAGTTTATTTCAGATATTTAGCCCGGGGAACTAAAACCGCCAAGTGTTTCCTATGACGTGTTCCCACTGAAATAAATAACAAACACATAAAATGTAACACAAAGAAGCAAACTTGAGCTCCCGACCATCCTCCTCATCCTCAGCCCACAGGCCTCCCGGGAGGCTCCTATGCCAAGTACCATCCTCTAAAACCTGGGGCAATTCTCTCAATCTTCTTCACCGTGCGAAGCTCACTGTCCCCATGACACAGAAGGGGAAACAGAGATGAAACGGGAGTTACTCCCCAAACATTGCAGAGCCAGTAAGGGATGGGGCCTGGGCCTGCCCCAGGACCCCCTGACGCACCACCGCGCTCGCTCTGCGGAAAGACGGGACGAGGTTCTCATGCAAGTATTCAGAATACGTACTTGGGAAGGTAGTTAGGCATACTCCTAATTTGCTTTTCCTGGTTAGTTGTAGGCATAGAACCAATTTTGTTCTTTCTGCAGGCAGTACTTGGAGAGGCTACCTCACTGCTGTCTTAAGATAGGAAATAGAGTAGTTTGCAAAAAGACTGCACCTTATTAAATGGTTCCAGAGAGTTAAACACAACATTGTTTGGGCCCTACGAATTCCATTTATCCATGCAATTACTTGACCCAGTTAGTAGAAAAGCCCGACTACAGAATCATAAACTTGATTATGAACACTAATTTTTTGCAAGGACGTTGAGTGACAGACAAAACTGACAACAGCAGGAAAAATCTGGCATAGCTACAGTCATCTAGAAAGAGCAGAGAACAGGGTTCAAGACAGCCCCAGGTTTGAACCCTCACACCTCACTTGACCGTTCTGTGGCTTGGACAAGTGGATCAACTCTGCACCTCTGTTTCATAATCTGCAGAATCCAGCACTCCCTACTCCGCAGGATTAGCCTGAGGTATAGATGACACAGCAAGCGCCTCACACCTTTCCAGAGCATAAGTAAGCAAGGCCCCTTCCTCTAGCTCTTGCCGACACCGTGCCTGACTGTACTCTTCCGGAGTCTAATCCCATAGCTGGTGTAGCCAGTAAACCTCTCCAACATTAGTTCTCTCACAGCCTTTTTTTTTTTTTTTTTTTTTTTTTTTTAAAGTTTCTGTTGGTGTTTAAACAGGAGAGGTCACCGTGGTGGCCTCCAAAATGGACCAGTTACACTCACTCATTCTCTACTACACAGCCCCGGGTCCTAACCCTTCTCTACTGTGGGGATGTATCCGTGTCTCATGGTTACTTATTTCGGGCTTTATTTTTTGCATTTCAGTGACTTGCACTGTAAGTTATTTATGAAAGGAGTCAAATTCACATGTACTAGAGAAATACAGTCCCGGATGGTGCCAGTATTTCTGGCATCTGCCCCCTGACTTACTGTTTATCACGTTCCTCTCAACTTTTATATAAGAAACACAGGAACTGAATAAACCCAACAAATTACTTCTACTAACTTCATCCAAATGTGTCAAGTCAAAAATTCTTTGTAGTAATTCTGTTGGAATAACTTGTACAAGTAGAATGCCTGTGTCAGCTACTCATCTGACAAGGCTGTACTATCTCACTGCCATGTACGAGCAGATACGTCTTCAACAGGTTGTTGTTCCAAAGGTCCATCAGCCACATCTCTCTTTATCAGTAACCCCTATATTTATATCAAGCTTTTGCCCTTTCTGCTTATTAGCTTGAAAGGCTCCCAGGAAGTGGTTCCTTCTTATTCCCCTGGAAGGGGAATCATGACAACCCTTCACTGGATGTTGAGAGTACAAGTAACAAAAACAAAAACAAAAAAATTCCTGGACACACGTAAAAAGTCATTAAAATGTTGATCGCTTCTTTGAGGCAACCAGTGCAAGAACTCAAGCTCCACGAGGGGCCACATCATTTACCACGTGTGTCTCCTGTGTTAATAACCAACTTTGGTACACCAGGCTACAAGAAAAGCATCTTATAAACTGGAAGCTTTGCAACAATTTTCAAGCCATTAACAAGTCCATTAATTAAGTTCCAGAACAGTAAGAAAAACTTTTTCCAAGTACAAACGGTCTTCGGACTCCATACAGTGTAGTGTTTTGCCCTATAGGTCTGAATCTAACTACTCAAATTGCAAACAAAACAAACAAAAAAAAAAAATAGCCGTTGTTTGTAGATGTAACAGTTGTGGTTACATACATCACACAATGCATTACAGCAAAACTGGAAGGGAAAAAAAAATCATATTCCAAACAGGCAGGAAAGCACAAATTCAGAGCAAAAGTATAAACACACATGACATGCCTAACCACCCTGAGGCATATTTTGTTTCAGCCACCCCTTCTTCCACAGGTAAACGGTAACTGTTTCTGGAACCCTCAGTGATCATCTCGAAGCCTGCCTGCCATCAACTCCCATGATACGACCCAACACACACAGGTTTCATGGAGACAAAGCTGCCCTATTTCCCTAGACTATAAACTTATTAAAATGGTGAGAACACAGAGTCCCAGGAAATAAGGATTCACTAAAACACGCCAGGGTAGCACAGGTCTTATTTAGCAGAAAATGAAAATGAACCACACTGGGGGAGCCAAAAAGTCACTTGCTGTACCTTCAGTGTGTTAACCAGGATGTTTTTTATAATTTGCTTTAGTAGGAAGAGGAAAACACCACCAGGGCCTTGTATTATCCAATCTGATAAAGGAGTCTTTAGGAGAAAAAAAAAAAAAAAAAAAAAAAAAGGAGGAGAAAAATGATTACTTAATTACATGGGGGGGAGGGGGCAGGCAATTCAGACTAAAAATAACCCCGTCGTTCTCAGCCACCACGTTTTATTAACAGGCCCGTGGAGAACAGCACAGGGCTCCGGCGTGAGCGCCCGCGGCGAACTTCCCCCAAGTGGGCTGCGAATGACACTAGGTCCTAAACCACCGCTCACCTGGGTGCCTGCGCAGTGCAAGGTTTTAAGTATTAAGTAAACTCCAGACATCGGGGTGGGGGGAGGGGGGAGACGGAAAAAAATCATCTCGTTCTTAAGTAGGTCCCAACCTCGGTCCACTCACAATCACCAAGGGGTCTCTTGAGGGCGCGTTACCCGGGAGCCTGGCGCAAGAGACCTCGGAGCAGGGTACCGGGAGCCCGGCCACCCCTCGAGGCCGCACGAAGCCCCCCACGCGCGCCCCGAGCCCTGCGGAGACGCCCCTTCGCACCGCACGACCCAAGGGCGAGCCGCCGCGGCCGCTGGGGGGGCAGGCCTCGTGCCGGAGCCGGACCTGTCAACACGCGCACGGGCTCCCGAGCCGCCCGGGGACCGCGATGCCGCGTCAGTCACAAAGTCCGCCGGGGCCCGAACGCCAGGAAGGAAGGAAACGCGCGGGCCGCGAGGAGGAAGTTCCCCAGCGCGTCCCGAGGACCCGCCGCCCGACGCTCACCGGGGCCGCCGCAACTTCGCCGGGGCCGCGCTCCCAGCCCAACTTCCCGGCCCGGCCCGGCCCGGCCCGGCCTCGCCTCCTCGCGCCAGCCCCGGCGCCCGCTGCACGCACGCGGCCCCGCGCCCGCCCCCGCCCCCGCCCCCGCCCTCCCCCCGCGCCCCGGGCGCGCCCTCCCGCCCCTCCCCCGCCCCCGCCCCCCGCGCCCTCCCCCCGCGCCCGCGGCCGCCGGCACAGCGCCCCTGCGAACCGAGGAACGTGCACCCGAGAGCTCCCTCCTCGGCTAAAAATAGGCTCCCGGGAGTCGGCCTCATGATGGCTCCCGCACCGGCTCTGCCGCACAGGCTCCCCGAAGGCCTCCCCCGCCGCCCCGCGCCCGCGCCCGCCCCGCACACACACTCACACACGCGCACACACGCGCACACACGCGCACACGCGCAGGAGGGGCCCGTGCGCGGGGGAGGGGCGCGGGCGGCCGGGGACCCCCAGGCCGGCGGGGGCGGGCGCGGGGCGGGGCGCGGGCCCCGGGGTCGCTCCGGCCGGCGGGGGAGGGGGCTCCCGGGCCGCGCGCGCCCCTCCCCGCCCCTCCCCGCCCCCTCCCCTCCCCGCGCCCCCCCGCCCGCCCGCCCGCCCCCGCGCTTACCTGGGACGCCGGCCTCCGACGCCGCTCCCCCTCCCGGGAACCGAGGCGCACGGAAAGTCCCCTCCTGGCCGCCGCCGCCGCCGCCAGCCGCCCCCAAAATAACCCCTCGGGGTGCGCGGCGCTGCGAGCCCCGGCGGGCGCGGGCGGGCGGGGGCGCGGGGCCGGGGGGGCGGGGCGGGGGCTCCCGCCGCGGGGGAGGGGCGGGGCGCGGGGCGCGGGCGCGGGCGGGGGCGCGGGGAGCCGGGCGAGGGTGGGCGCCGTCACCGAGGGAGAGAGCCCAACGGCTCGGAGCAGCCCACGGCCCGGCGCTCGGCCCCGCGGAGCGGGCGGGGACCAGCCAGGCACAAATGAGCTCGCGAGGCCCCGGCGGCGGCGGCCGCTCAGCAAAACAAACCCGAGCGGCCTGCGCCGGGCGGGCGCGCGGGGGAGGGGCCGGCGGGGCCGGGAGCGGAGGGGGAGGGGCGCCGCGGACGGGGGAGGGGAGGGGAGGGCGACGGGGAGGGGGCGGCCCGCCGCGCCGCGCTCGCTCGCGCCCGCCCGCCCCGCCCGCCCCTCCGCCGACGCTGGGGGCTGGGGCTGGGGCTGGGGCTGGGGCTGGGGCTGGGGCTGGGGGCGCGCCGCCGAGTCCTGCACGAATAAAGACCCGCAGGCGCCGCGAGGCTCCCCCGGCCTGGCCCGCCCCGCCCCCGCCGCCGCGGCCCGCTGCGGGGCCGATGGGTGCGGGCCGGCTGCGGGGCGGAGGGGGAGGGGATGCAGGCCGGTTACGGAGCCGATGGGTGAGGGCCGGGGGTGCGGGGCCAATGGGGGGGGAGGGTGCGGGCCGGCTGCGGGGCCAATGGGTGCGGGGCGGGGGGGGGGGGCGGAGGGGGAGGGAGGATACAGGCCAGTTGTGGGGCTAATGGGTGCGGGGCGGGAGGGGGTGCAAGGGGGTGCGGGGCCAATGGATGCGGGCCGGGTACAGGGCCAATGGGTGTGGGGCAAGGGGGCGAGGTGGGGGGTGCACGGCCGGCTGCGGGGCCAGTGGGGTGCGGGGCCGAGGGGGCGGGGGTCTGTGACCCGTTGCGGGGCCAATGGGTGCGGGGTGGGGGGTGGGGATGCGGCCAGCTGCGGGGCCAAGGGGTGCGCGGCCGGCTGTGGGGCCAGTGGGTGCGGGACCGATAGGTGCGGACCGTGAGGTGCGCAGGTGGCTGCGGGGCCAATGGGGTGCAGGCGGGGGGATGCGGGGGGATGCGCGGGGTGCGGGCCTCCGGCTGCACGGCCAGCTGCGGGGCGGGGGGTGCGGGGGTGCGTGGCCCGCCTGGAGACCAGGCTAGTTAGGTGGGCAGGCCCGCGGCGCCCTGGCTGCGGGGCTCCGGGCCGGAGGTGCGGGCCCCGGGCGCACCTGCAGGGCGGCGGAGCAGCGCTGGTCACGAGGGGAGCCGGGCCGCGGGGTGTGGGGCGCACGCTAGGGCCTGGCCTTGCCCCCTAAGCGCCCGGCGGGGCCTGCAGGGTTCGTGCCCAGGTGTCCTGGGAGCCGACGTGCTGGGGTTCATCGTCCGGGGGGTCTGTGCGGTTCTCCGGTCACCGAACTAAAACCATGTCCCCGAGTGTGTAGGGCCCTATGCCCCCGCGGCCCTGCTGGAGGAGCGCGCCCGGGCTCGCCCCAGAGGACCCGTCCCGGGGCGGCGAGGCAAGGGGAGCAGCGCTTCACAAGGCCTACGGGCCAGTGTCAGGCCCTCAGCAAGCGGGCCTCGGGGGTCTTAGGGGGTCTTAGGCCTTTGCATCAGCCTAGGACCCTTTTAAGATTTGACCTCAAAGAGACCTTTTTGTTGCTCCGTTTTGTTTCTGTTATTGCTGTTTTCAAAATAAAATATCTTTCGCAGCCTTTTTAGGCGAGGGCTTCTGTCGTCATGCCTTCAACATAGTATTTGAAATAGGTGGATTCTCCACATTAAAGCGCGGCCTCTTCCCTCTCAGTATCAAAAACCTGAATTTTCATTCGCACCGAAGGATTGAAAAGTTCATCCCAAGTAACTTTTACCCTTGTGGACTCCAGGTGGCCTAGCAGGCTGGCTGGTGACTTCTTTTGGCCAAGGTCAAAGGTTCTTTCCCCTGCAGCCCCAGCTTGGGTTCCGATGGGGGCTGGGCTGGGGAAGGGCAGCCTGAGGCTTTTCCTGGGGGCAGGGGGTGCGCAGAGGAAAGGGAGTGAGATTGGAAACTCCCTCCCAACCACCAGAAAGCGAGTTCAAAGCATCCCCACGGTTTGTCCTTAGAGCTGTTTTCGTATATGAAAGAGAGAATGTTAGATTAAACAATGTCACCTGATGGGAATTTAGATAGCTGAAGGTTTCCAAAACACTGGGTTGAGTACACAGGGAAACGGCACAAAGAAAGCAAGGTTTGCATTTCAGTAAGAGTCTAAGAGGAGGCTTATTTACTGCAGACCCAGCACCTTGGCAAGGACTCGGTTTCAGAAGTGATGAGTATAGTAGTACCTTTTTTTTTTAAATATTTTTAAGCTTTGATTAATGACGCATGTACCTCACTAAACATAACCCTCTCTCGAATAGGTAAAGCCAGTACAGTGAGGGACCCAGTGAAGCAAACGTACGGTCCTGGCTGGTTCTTGAAGCTTCACTTAGTGCCCCGGAGCGTGGGTCTCCTTAGGCAGCAGCTACAGGAGAGTCCACCTCCCACAGGGGAATGGAACCTCCCCACTACCAGCATCTCCACCCCTGAAGCCTCCCTCAAAATGACCTCCTCTGCCTTCCTCCCTCTGGGGAGGGCCGGCCCACCGTCCTTCCTTGGGGTAGTAGGACCCACGTCTTCCAGCCCGAAATTCTTTGTTTTCTGTCATCTTTGTTTTGTGTTTTAGTAATCACTACACCCGACGCAGGGCTTGTACTCACAACGCCAAGATCAAGAGTCACACTCTCTAACCCCCAGGCCGCCGGCACCCACCCCCACCCTGAGGTCCTCACTCCCTCCACCAAGCCACCTCCTTTCCTAATGAAGTTATTATCACACTAATAATAATCCACATGTTTGTTTACATCTTTGTAGTTTACAAGGTATCCCGGTCCACAAATGACTTCATGTAAATATCATAATAAAAATCACCAAACGTGGGACCTGTGCTGCCAACTGGTCCCGCCGGTCAAGTACACCTCTGCTGCCCACCAACCAGGCTTTACCTGAAGTACTTTTGGATCCAAAAAAAAAGGGGGGGGGGTGGCTAAAATGGGAAAAACCTTGATTCTCCCAGGGAAGGAGTCCTGTAGGAGACCATACTTGGATCACGTTGGATTACATCCTGGAGCCTATCGGAAATGACCGGGTGGCCTCAAAACAAAACTTTCGGATAAGTGAGCGCCATGAAAGGTCACATGTCCCCGCACACCCCAATCCTTCCCACATACCTGCTACACATAGTCAACCGTCTCACCAGAATTCAAGCAAGAACTACGCACGAGAGCGAGGCGAAGACAAAGAAGTACTAATTTCCAGTGCTTTGCCCTCATCTTAAAGCTCTCCTTGCGCTTTGAATGTAAAACGTTAATATGTTTCTAGAAAGGAGAAATTACCGCTACTAAGAAATTTTAAAGCAAAGAGGCACATTATTAAGAAAGTTCCCTTGAATTCTTTAGCTAATTACTCAACAATGAGAAACCTCATAGCAGTAACTGTTACCAGAAGTTACATATATATGATAAAATGACTAAACAAATCTTGACTTATTTTATTTCAGTAATGTCACACCCGAGGGGGCATGGTAGGCAGGGTAGCCTAACCTTCGCAACTTACCTTACTCAGGAAATAGAACGTTTTTAAATGGAGGTGGTTTCATCCCAAGCCCACAGGGTCTCATTACTATATATGTTTTTTAAAACCACCACATATTAAGTTGTGTACATTAGTTGATCTCTGTAATTAAAGTGTTCAAAACAAACTTAAAGCAGGCGAAAGATATTTGATACCAAAAATATTATCCTCGCAACTATAGCTCTTTATAATCTTAACTTACCGAGGAACTCGGTGGCTTTCCGTCTGCAGCATTTACCCCCAAGCGTCTTGCTGATACCCTGTGATATGTTTCTGTTTCATTTTGAGTCAATTTGTGCAATTCTTTGTCTGTGGTTCTTCCAGCTATCAGCGTTTGCCATCCGGACCGATGCACATCTCAGCCACACATCTCAAGATCTCAGCACACACGTCCCTTTTCTCCATCTGTGCTTAGCATGCGACTTGTGACCTTTCCTCATCAGTGTGAACCTTGTCACAGTTTTCCATGACTCTGTGACCTGATTTCATTACAACAATGAACTTTACTTGGGAGTCTTCGTTTAAATTACAAAAGCAACACCCAGCCATCTTACAAGTATTTATGCCTCTCAGACAATGGAAATAGCAGGTTGTGTCCTGCCTTGTGATTCAGCCAGAATGGAAGCCCCGCCACACACACACAGCACGTCGCCGTACAGTCGCTTGCTCCCTGAGTGCCCGGCCTTGTGACCGCTCAGGGCAACACTCGGCGAGCCCCTGCGCGGTGTCGGTGGCGCGGCCGTTTTCACGCATTCGGCGAACACGTGTTGAACGTCGGCGTGCCAGACGCTATTCCAGAAGCTATTTACGAGGAACCAGACAACTCCCACCCTCGTGGAATTTACACACCAGTCTTGCATCCAGTACGGGTGAAAGGACAGACAGGTCCCAAAAACCTGTCTAGTTTAGGCTGTACTTTGACTTCCCCAGCCGAGGTCATATAAAAAATGGCTTAAGCACGACGAATGCTTCTTCTCTTCGGCGCCCTCCGAAGGTAGGCATTCCAGAGCCGATAAGGTATCAGGGGCCACATAGCTCTACTATCTCAACACACATCTCTACCTGCCGACCCAGGAATGCTTCCCCAGCTGCAGCCCTCACATCAGATTCCAGGCACTGGGCCAGAAAAGAAGGGCGGGGGAGAGGGGCCCTGCCTCCCTTGCAGGGCTAGTCCGGGCAATTGCACTCACCGCTTCCACTCGTGTCCATCAGCCAGAGGTGGGCGCCGAAGCACGCCCGGCTGCCAGCACGTCAGGTACATGACCCTTACGGGGCCAAGGTAAAATTCGGCGGGGAGAGGCTTGGGCCTGTGTGTCATCTTGGGGAGGGCTTTTAGAGAGGGCTGCTCAGTTTTGAGTTTTTGTTTTTTAAGATTTTATTTATTCATGAGAGACACACAGAGAGAGGCAGAGACACAGGCAGAGGGAGAAGCAGGCTCCCTGTGGGGAGCCTGAGGAAGGACTCGATCCCCGGTCCCCGGGGTCACGCCCTGGGCCGAGGGCAGACGCTGAACTGCTGAGCCCCCCAGGGGCCCCTAGAAGGCTGCTCAGTTAGGGTGACAGGTGATCAGAAAAAGTAATGAAGCCGGGGAGCAGGGTAGGAGGTTGGCAAGCGTTAGCCATTTAGTAGCAGGAAATGGAACCAGGGGCCTGATATGAAGGCCTTGCTTCTCGTGAGATTAGAAAGCCACTGCAAGGTTTTGAGCAGAAAACAGACCCGATCCAACTTCTGTTTTAAAAAGACTGCTTTACCATGCGGAAGATCAACTGCAACACGCACCAGGGGAGAGGGGGTCCCCCGGTTAGGGGCCGTGCAGGACCCCAGTGTGGGGTGGTAACACGAGCGACGGTGGCAGGAGCAGAGGGAAAGAAACTAAGTAAAGTCTGCGTACATTTTAAACAAGAGAATCCAGATATATTTTGTGACGTGTTAGAGAACAGAAGAGTCACAGCTGATTCCAAGATTCCGCACCACACAAGTGGAATCACGGAGTTGTCATCTGCTGAGATGGAAAAGGAGTGGAGAAGACAAAGTTTAGGAGAAGAATCAAGGGATTTCTTTCGGAGTTTGATGTGGCCATCAGACACCCCTGTGAAAACGCTGAATAGGCAGCTAGATACAGAAATCTGGGGTTCAGAAGAGGTATCAGATCTGGAAATATGATTGTGAGACTTGTCAGTAAGGACATTTGAAATAACAGGTCAAGACACAAGTGACTATCGGCAAAGGAAAGTTCTCTATCACCTTCGATTGGCTCCTGCCTCAAATGTTTTCTCTTATTACCAACACCCCTCTGCTCTGAATGGGGCCAGAAGCCTAAACACTTGCTCCTGGGTGGATGTAAAGCGACATTCCATCTGTGCAAGGATGCTGACGACACCGGGGGTGATGTCAATTGCTATCACTTACTGAACCCCGTTGCCAAGCGCTTGCATGTTTGCTGCTGTCTCCAACGTTCTCAACAGCCCGAAACAGTAAATAGTATTATCTCAGTTTGATACAGGAGGAAATCCAAGTATTGAGACCCAAGAGCTAATCTGACATCATGCTGCAGATGGCAAAATAAGGATTTGAACCCAAGGCTATCTGATTGCAGCCTCTGTTGTTCCGCGGAGTGAAATTAAGCAGTTAGAGCCAGAAAGTGCAAGTGTTCCCTGAAAAGCCCTTCAGCGAGTGAGGAGAACAAAGAAATGCCAAGTGGGAAGAAAAGAAAAACTGCTCGAGGGGAGGAACCATGTCTTATCACGTTTATAGGACCCACCATCTCCTAGATCAGCATCTCAAAAACTGCTCAGTGGATGCAGCGGTGGTTGCAATCAATCCACTGGATTCCACTCTTTGATACTGTTAATGTATCTGCCCATGTCCCACGGAAGATTATTGTCCTGTTCACTTCCTGCCTCTCCTCACCACCGCCCCAGCCACCCCAGGGCAGTTTGGCTCTGGAAGGCTCTTAAAGACCCACTTTTGTGGGCAAAGAAGACAATATACAGTAATTCAAATTCATGTATTACAAATCTGAAAACCTACTTTTCCTTTAAAAGCTTGGGATTTCAAGTTGTATATCTAACTCTCCTTCTAAGGAAACGTTTACAATTTAGTTAATTAAATTCCCTTGAATTATTAAACTGCGTTTGTACGCTTAATGTATTCACTTTTCTTTTTAAGATACTACAGTGCTCAACAAACAAAAGAATCACAAGCAGTTAAGTAATGCTTATAAATATGATAAACCAATTATAAAATATGATGAATCTTAAGTTCTCTCCAACATGGCAGAACTGCTCACAGATTTAATAAAACCCTCATATCTTTTCACTTGAAATCACAAACCTAAGTCCATTACAGACCCATGTTGATGTTTTAAATCGGCATCGAAAGAATAACCTGTTGGGCATTCTAAAATGTCAAATTATCTTAAATATTGCAAATGTGTAAGATATCAAGTACAAATATGCAGAAATCATTTCCAAACATAAAATAAAAATAACAGCGGGGTGCCCGTGGCTCAGTGGGTTAAGCATCGACTCTTGATTTTGGCTCAGGTCATGATCTCAGGGTCGGGGATGGAGCTCCATGCTCAGCAGGGAGCAGGTGGGGGCAGGGCGGTGGAGAAGAGTCTGCGTGAGATTCTCTCCCTCCCCTTCCCCTGCTCCGGCTTGTGCACACGCCCGCCCTTTCTCTCTAAAATAAATCTTTAAAAATAAAAATAATGGTATTATGACTTCACTTTATCTCTTACCTGATGCCCTCCTGCAGCTAAAAGAAACACACACCTAGTAAACAGTCCCCCGGCCCAGGTGCCTTGGGACGCCTCTCCCGTGGGCTGAGTGGCTGACTGTCCTGCAAGGTGGGGGCTGGAGATGCAGACCCCAGGGCAGTGGTTGTCACAGCTGATGGGACGTGCTGACCCCTCCGTAATGACAGCCAGTGGGAACTCCAAGTTCTTGTTTTCAAATGGGCAGCCTCGCCATGGTCCACGTCCATAGACTCCGGCGGCACCTGCGTCTTCCAAACAATTAGGATCTGCACCCCTAAGGGAGATTGCCAAAGCATGTAGCTGGAGCTGGAAACAGACAATTCACCTACTTCATTTTATTCTGAATTGTTCTCATTCTTTTTTTTTTCTGGTGGGACTACAATTCTTATAGAAATTAACTTTGCCCACGCTCACATTTGTGACTAACTCTGCTGTTCCGACCACACACACACACACACACACACACACACACACGGCCTTATCATAGTTGTTAGAAAGTGAGCAGACTTTGCTTTATGGGAAGGATGCCCCAAATGTTCCTCGAGAGGTACAGCAATTTTTTTTTCTTTTTTAAAAACAGATACTATCATAACCTTATGTCAAGATTTCTCAAACCACGTTCCACTCATCATGGGCACATAGCCTTTGCTTTGGGGAGTAAAAGCTTCCAATATTAAGGAAGTTTGGGAGATCTCACATGTTAGGTCCATTTTCTAGAAATGTGCAGTGTTCATTAGCATCGTAAAGGCTGAGAAAACTTGCAATATGAAAATCTTATAAACCCAATGAATCTCTTTTCTTTTCTTTTCTTTTCTTTTCTTTTCTTTTCTTTTCTTTTCTTTTCTTTTCTTTTCTTTTCTTTTCTTTTTTAAATAGGCTCCACGCCCAGCATGGAGCCCAGGACGGGGCTTGAACCCAGGACTCTGAGATCAAGACCTGAGATGGGATCCAGAGTCGGATTCTTAACAGACTGAGCCACCCCCTAGAGGAGCTCTTTTTTGAAGACATGCCTCTTAAAACTTGGCAAGGCTAGCATTCTGTGGAACACTGGTAAATTGTGTTCAGATTTTATAAAATGTTTTTATTTTATTTTTCGATCTTTTTTTTTTTTTTTTTTTTTTACTTTTGGGATGTCAAAACTCAGATATACAACCAAATGGGCTTCCTAATATTTCTCTTCCCCCAAACTTCTCCTCCGCAGCCACATGCAGAACTGAGCAGTTACAGCCCTTCCCATACAGGGGATGGGACACTGCTCAGCCAGGGGGCTGGGAGACACTGTCCTGGGGCAAGTCCCCACCAAGAGGCGGGAAGTCACGAGCACCTAGTTCTCACTTCCTTCCAACAATCTTGTAAGTCACCTGTTCTTTGGAGGCAAAGGCTTGCCTGCGGGGAGCCCTCCCCTGGGGCACAGGAGCTCCCATGCACTCCTACAACCTTCTTTTTTAAAAAAAAAAAAAAAAGATTTTATTTATTTATTCATGAGAGACAGAGAGAGAGAGAGAGAAAGAGAGAGATGGAGGGAGGCAGAGACACAGGCAGAGGGAGAAGCAGGCTCCATGCAGGGAGCCCAACGTGGGACTTGATCCCAGGTCTCCAGGATCACTCCCCGGGCCGCAGGCGGCACTCAATGCACTAAACCACTGTGCCACTGGGGCTGCCCCTCTCCTACAACCTTCTAATGCAGTCTTCTTTGGGCAACAAACTGGGAAGACGGTACAGCCCAGTAACCAAGTTGTCATTGGAATCGAATACAACAAATTTGATTTTATACATACCTAGTGACAGTGTCACAGCCACAGGGCTAGTTTGGAAGCCGGGGGAACCTGGTTCTAGATGCAGTTCTACCCACACGACTGTGTGATGGTAGACAAGATTCCTACCCGCTCAGAAACTTGGCATCTTCGGTTGTTTTTATTTTTTTAAAATAATTATTTATTTATTTATTCATTCATGATAGACATAGAGGCAGAGACACAGGCAGAGGGAGAAGCAGGCTCCATGCCGGGAGCCCGACGCAGAACTCCATCCCGGGTCTCCAGGGTCACGCCCTGGGCCAAAGGCAGGCGCCAAACCGCCGAGCCACCCAGGGATCCCCCGGCATCTTCATTGATAACATAAGGGCCATGTTAACAGCACCGCGGCGGAGTGGGTACTCGGTCCTTGCCAACCAGCCCTGCGTGCCCAGCCGGGTCATTCTGCTAACTGGCACCGGCACCCCTTGCCCCTCGGCCCCGCCCCGGCTCCTCAACATTTGGGAGCGCCTACCAGGTGCCAGCCGTGTCACAGGGCCTGGTACGTCTCTGCTTAAACCATGTTGGCGACAGGTCACAAGAGCCATACAAGACCAGGGTGTTTTGTCAGCATTGTCCCATGTCACACAGGTATACAGAGCGGGGGAGAGGGGGCGCCCCTCAAACAGTTTCTCCTGTTTGGCAGTGGGGCCTCGGCGCTGGGGTCAACCCCACTAAGGTGACAGCAATGGCCTGAGGGCTGGAGCCCTGCCGGCTGCCGAGCGGAGATGGGCTCACCTTGACTCACGGGCTCGCTCCGTTCCAGTCGCCATCGCAGGGGCGCGGACCCAGGTATCCCTTGTCCACAGGCGAGGAAGCGGGGGACAGGCTGAGTTGGCAGCAGCCTGAGGTCGCCCAGCCACCACCCCAGGGCCCGAGGTCCTGGGGGCCTGGCTGGGCCCCCCTGTGCTCCAGCAGAGGGTGTGCGGTCCCCGGGCCGACACAGAGCTGGCCTTGGCCGAGCGGCCCAGCGGCCCTGCTGCTCACGGTCCACTCGGCTCCACGGCGGCAGCAGGCTCCGACCCGACGCGGACCCAAGAACCAGAGGCCGGAGACCCTCCGTGGGGGGTGGACACCTGCACCCCCAGAGAGCTCCTCCACTCCGAGCTGGGGGGCGCCTCGGGAAGTGGGGGACGGGGAGGGGAGATGGGGAGCGGAGGGGGGACCCCAGCCTCCCCAGCAGGCAGCAGGGGTGCGGGGAAGGGACTGAGAGGGGAGTGGGGGCCCAGCTGCCTCCCCGTCCCCCGGAGCTCGAGTGGCCCACAAGTGTGCTCTCCCCAGGAGCTTGGGCCCAGCTCTTTTTGGCAGCCTGGAGGTTTGCTCTGGGGATTTTCATGCCACGCACAGCTGCACACATGAGCAACTCTGCAAGAATTCTGTTTCACGCCACATTCCACTCGGGAACTTGCGCCCAGGACAATATCGCAGAGCAATGAATCTCAGCGTTACTCTGTCTCGGGGAGAGTTGGGGTCGTGACCTTTCCCACCCCAAAATGGAATATCCCAATGCCTTTGGGAAGAGCCTGCTCACGGCAGGAAGAAACTTTGTGTTTTTGTTTTTGTATTTTAAGTAATCCCTGTACTTAAGGTGGGGCTCGAACTCACAACCCCGAGAGCGAGTCGCATGCTCCTCGGACTGAGCCAGCCAGGCATCCCGAGGGGTTGTGCTTCCTAGGACATGTGGCTGTCAGTCACAACGTCTCCCTGAGCGAGCCTAGCTATACAATAAGGAAGTTCAGCCATAAGAAGAAGCGACTTCATGGGTTTTGTTGTTAGAGAGAGAGGTCACTGTCCCACTCGGCCCCAAACTATCAAACACAAAACAGCGTTCTCTCCTCACCTGGAGCCTGCACCGCAGCCCACTAGAGCTGTTCTTAATTAACAAGGAGGCCTTGGTGTAGAGGTAGGGAGGTGGGGAGGCCAGGGTACTTACCAAACACTTTGTTTCTCACCTAGGAATTGAGTAGGAAGCCACAGTTTCCAGAGACTTACTACAACTTTCCGATGCAGGACATGAGAGGCCGTCGGGGAGACCATCTGCAGCGGCACTGACCTACCGCTCGAGCCAATAGCAACACGAAGTCGGGGAGCAAAAAAGGCGAGAGGCGGAACCGAAAGGAACGCCCAGTAGGTGAGTCTCCCGTGACCGTGGATCAGAGGCCTACCAGGGGCCCCGGCCCGGCAGGAGAGTCTCGGCCGCAGTTCCCCCTGTTCCACGAAGCCAAGCTCAGGGAGCTGCCTGAGCACCCGCTGAACTCGCTGCGCGTCCCCCGCCCGGGCGGCCCAGTGGGAGCCCCCGGACGCGGCTTGTGTGTGCACCATGGCGTGCCACCACCTGGACGACAGATCAACCAGGAAACCGTATTGGGAGAACTGCCCACAATGAATTTTAGGGACTTGATCCTTGGAGCTTTAAGCTGATAAACAGCGATCTACTTGGAGCAACCACGTGAATTAACACTTGGAAGCTTTGGAACGAATCTCATCTTCGAGATCTCCTTAAATCCCATGCGCTGGTTAAATATACACAGAGACACCAAGAGCAGGATCTCTCCTCCACAATAAACTCCCTGCTTCCTCTCTGCTTCCCTCCAGTGTGTTTGCACAGGGCGGCTTGTGAACCTTGAACGCCCAAACCTCTGAAGCCCGCAGGCGTGCTTCCTCCTGGGCCTGGGCTCTGTGTTGCAGCCACGTGGAGCTTCCTCCGGTTCTCACCGGGGCTCTGCTCCTTCCCACCACAGATCTGGGGCGCCTGCCCCCTCCTCCCACGCCACGTCTCCGCTCCTTGGTGAGCCGGGTACTTTTACGTCTCCTCCAGGTCTCAGCACAAGCATTACTCTCCTGGAAAAATCTTCCCGACCCCCGGACAAGACCAAATCTCCTGATTACTCCAATGGTCTCTGTACAACAGGTTTCTGCTCCTTTCCAGTGCTTCTCATGGGGACCGCTTTGCACGCATCTGATTATTTGATTTACAGTCTGTCTCAGCCACCGGACCAGGAGTTTCTCGATGGTAGAGATTACGCTTGTTTTATGTATCAGTTTGTTTTATGTATTACATGCACAAGGCACAGAGTCAGCGTTCTAGGCGAGCACCGGTTACCCACATCTGGAGCTGTAGGTTCGTGCCTCACTTGGAGGCTTTTGGAACGCTATCTGTAGGTTTACGGCCTACAGAATTGACACACACACACACACACACACGTTAACTACTGCACAGGCATGAGGCCAAAGTACTCAATCAAAGTAATAGAAACACAAAAAGCAAAGCTGGTTAAATCTGGTATAGTATGCTGAATGGTCCAGTTATTTGTGGGGTATTGTGGGGGGGGCATTTTTATAGCATAGCAAACAGTATAGAATGGGACGATAAAGGAAAATGTAAAGACCTTTGAGCTGTGGGCAGAGCATTTAGGGCACGCTCTTCCAACTTACCCCATGTCTCACCCAACTGCCCGATAGGGGCACAAGTTCCCCTACTAGGTACAGCAGAGTGGGAACATGGACAAGTGCTTAAAAAAGATTATAAAACATATCCTAAGTATGGAAAAAGGATTCTTTTTTCTCTAATCTTATTAAAAGGTGAGGTTAGAATCTCTGTTAATAAGTAATACCCATGCTCACACCCTAGCAATTCCTTAGGCCTAAGTCAGAATGTGGGAAAACGTTGTTGTCTAAAGGGCATAGTCTCAGCTTTGAATACATACATCTGCCTGGTTTATAGAGGAAATATTTGAGCCAGTAGCCCATTATGGAAATGCCAGTATGATCACAGACGGATCAGCCTCGCATCTAGTAAACATCTTAAATGAGCCGCCCAGCTTGATTTGATATAAAACAGGTACCTAGTAACGTGTAAGCAGAAGTGAATAAAAGGCCCAACCATCACCCAAAAATCTAACAAGTGGTATTTCATTATTTTTCATGGATGTGTGCCAGAGACCCTGGAAAATGCCAAGAAAAGCAGGCCTGGTATTTAGGGCTTTGGCCGGCTTTGGTTTTAACTCAAGTTTCTGACCTGAAAATGCCTCGAAACGTGTGCGTTGAGGATGATGCTGATATCTGGAACAGGCATCCCCGTCCACACATGCACACAGGCATGCACAGGCGAGGGAAGAGAGAGGACTTTGGGGAATGGATTAGGGATCCTTTTCTTATATGTGGAGATTATTTTCTTTACCCACAGTCCTGTGATTTCGGCATTCGTCAAGTAAGTCATTTACGATCTGAAGACAATAACGTCAGGTTCCCACAGAGCTGTAGAAAGTGACTTGTGGGAGCTGGTAAGAAACAGGGGATGGAACAAGCATGTGCAGCCTTTGTTCTATTCCAAGGGGTTGACGATCCTTGGAAGGCTCATAACCCACTGTTATGACTCATTCCCTCCTGCCCACACTTCCTCCCTAGGCTCCCGATAGATACCTCATGGACTCCTTGTGTTATCTCAGGTTCTTAACTCCGCTGCTCTCCACTGTTCTCCAGTCAACTACCTTCTCTGTTTGCGGGGCCCCCAAGAAAGACTGGCTAAGGCCTGCGGGACCGGGACACATGTCACCTGACCCGGGGTCTCCTGGGTGACTCGTTACCATCATCATCGACCAATTCCCCCACCACCACGACCTCGCATGCCCAAACCTGCCTGGTCTCAGCCACCTGGAAACAAGCTCTAGCCAGGTGCAGGCTCCTCTCTCCTCCAAATAATCGGGGTGCAGGAAATGTGTCTTGAACACTTCGTTGGATGTATCCAGTGGTACAAACATCATCTGAACATCATCCGGGGGCAGGTCACTCCAAGTCCCAGGAGGGAAGCCAGGCGCCACGCTCCATCCCCCGGCCTAGGTCCGTGCCTCCCAGCCCAGGACCCAGGCACGGGGT